>NC_084666.1:72361242-72961242 GCF_028389875.1 Rhea pennata
AGTAATCAAATACTCATTATGCACATCACAGTTTCTCAGAAATGTTTCTTAAAAAAAGAAAAAATCTGTAGGAACGAGTGGTTGCATAAGAGTACTAGCTACAAGAAGGGGTTAATGTATGTTTTACAAAGATTAAGTATCTGTAAGCTCAGTATAGCAATATTTTTTCTCATGCTGAGAATGTAGTAAGAGACAGCTTTTGCGGGAAATTATGGATTTCCTCAAAGCAGAATGGAAAATTCATTTTGAATGAAAAAATGTAAAAGCCTTATGATGGAAAATGCAAAAACGTTTGCATAGTCAGTTTGGGAATTTTACTGAATCGTGGGCAACACGTGGCTTATATGACATAACGCCAGAGTCTCAGGTCAGTTGAATGGGAGAACTTTGCTTTCCACTGCTGTGTAAGTTGCTGTTTTCTATTTTGTTCGTGCACCTCTTAAGCTGAATGATGCATAATACGGTTGCAGTCAAGGGAGCCAATTGAACTATCCGTTGTGTTTCTACTTGATGGGTGGGTTGCTCGTGGCTCTTGAGACAAGTTCAAGTTGGCAGTGGTTGAAATGCCGCATCCTATGACTGGCAGCAGAGCAGTGCTCAGGCCAGGGCTGGCAGGGGCTCTGTCTTCCCAGTGTGAGAGGAAGTGAACCAGCAGGAGACACCGAGATTGATAGTGCCGTGGGATTGCTTTGGGATCTCACAGCATGACCGCCCAGCCTGGAGCTGTGTGGCATCCAGGGGGTAGTGTCACCTTCTGCCTGCAGACCTATGGACTTCCCTTTTCCTCAGCTTTTTATAGACTGTGTTGTCAGTCTTAGGTGCATATCCCAGTGGTCAGGAAGCGGGCGCTGCTGCTTTGATCTGTAGGGGCAAGACCCAAAGTCTGACAGTTGGAGGGTAAAAGGATATCCTTGATAGTGTTGATGCTCAGAACAGTGATGAACAGGCTCCTCTAGCTCCTGTTCTGAGGCCATCATGGTTAAAACTGTGCTTATGAAGTGGCATCCTTGAAAGCATGTGAGTGAGGAAGGATCGGGGGCATGCAGTCACCAGAAGCAGTGCAGTCTGTGGTAAGCGAGGAGGTGGGAGAGCGTGGCTCTCATCCATGGTGTATATGCTATAACTGTTTGTGTTTGGGATTGGTAGGGGCTGTGTTTCACATTGCTACAAAGGACAGAAATGAGAGCCATGCCTCACGGAAGTTTAAAACAGTGAGGAATGCTACGTGGTGGATTTGTGGGAACAAGTATAGTCTAGTGCCAATCTGTGGCACAACACCGTTGGTTGGGATTGTGCTGACACAGCGATAATGTTGGAAAGCCCAAAGGTTGGTACGCTTAGTCAGCAGGTGGAGAGCTTGCCCGGTAAGGCTCCCTTGTGAAGGAAAACCTTGATCTCTTAGCGATTTCTCTGGCAGGATGCTGCTTAGTGTGGAAGGCAGCTTGTTGCTAGCAGAGTTGCTGGTGACCATCCTCATGACGTGAAAAGCTGTTGCAGAGAGGAAAATGTGCGGGGGGAGAGAGGTGGTGAATGGTAAAATTGATCTGGTTGGAAATGAGCCTTCCAAGTCAGGTAGGTATTTTGGAACAATAATCACATATGCAAAATATACTGTTTTGAGAAATGCATTGTTTCTCAGGAAGAAGCCTGATCTCCTCATACATTGCTAGACCATTCCAAATAGGCATAGCAAAAAACAGCATTGGGTCTAAAGTTATGGAGAAAAAATGTTCCCTTCAGTGAAGTATATCCATTGCCATAATTGGCATTATTAAAACTCATGCAACAAGACAAAAGCTCATCAGCAGCAAAAAATAAAAACCAGTAGTTTTATTAAATTTTCATATACCTTCAATAGAGAAATCCTGTTTTATATTCTGAAAATATCATCACCTGAGCGATGTAGAAATGAATTTGCATCAACTTTTGCTTAATAATTTATGAAGAAAGAACTGAACTTTTCTTTAAAAAAAGTAGTAGGAAAGGAAATGTTTCTTGTTACTTCCTTTTTCATATAAAAAAATGAGATTTTGTTTACTCTGGAAAAATCAATGGTGATTGGACACTTGGTGTAATTAATTATATTGCAACAGTCAGACAGCTGATCTTTTGAAAAGAAAGGAGTTTTTAGCAGAACTGTTCAAAGTTCATAGTCTGCTGTTTAACTCTAATGCTAATAAACATGCAGCAGAAAGGATGTCTTTCTTAAAATTTCATGTGATCACACCTTCATTTTAAGCTACAATGACTAAGGAAGAAAAAATAAAGATAGACAACAAGAAGCTCTCCAGCAAAGCTGCTCTTGGGGCATGAACTCTGGTTACCTGTAGGAGATGCAGTTAGGTCCTGGCATGTGCACAGGGATGTTTTCAGCCACTTCTGTTTCTTGAACTGGAAAGGGTTTCTGCTGATTTTTCCTTAGCCAACAGTACGAAAGAACTGTACTTGTGCTATCAGAAGAGCATGTGTTGAATATAGTTTCTTTTGCCTAAATGGACCCACTTTTTCCCAATGGGAGGAGTTGTTTTTTCTCAGTGCATTGGTGCCTGACTAAATGGAGTGAGTCGCATTCTTCATGTATAGATGACACAAACTTTCTGTTAAATATTCCTGTGTTTTCTAGTAGCAGGTCTGGGAAGGTTACAGCCTGCCTTGCAGGCCAATGAGAGCCCGAGCCTTGGTGGCAGGGAGGGGAAAGCCAGCTGTGGGATGCTGTCCCAGTTAGCCCCCAGATAGTTTGGCTAAAACTGGTTTTACGTCATATAAAAAAAGGGGGGTGAGGATCTCAGCTGATCAGAGTACGAAAGGTCCTTGGGCACGCACCATAGAGCATATTGGTTTTGAGCTCGATAGCTCTTTTTTTACAAGGGCTGCAAATTGCTGTAACATAGTTAAAGACTGTAGGAAGAGACAAGTTTTCCTGAACTTTACTCCCAGCTTGAAGTTTTAAGACATAAGTGAGAGGCAAGGAAGGGAAGAGAGGGAGATACACACACCCTCACTCGCACCCCTGCGTCCGCGACGACTAGGATGTCAAATGGAAAAGGCAGCCTGGAGAAACGGCTGAATGGCTACGGGGAGACGGGGAAGGAGAGGAGCCGCACGTCCCTGGTCATCGCTCAGGCCGTTAACCGCAGTATTTTCACCTCTGCAGTCTCCCCTGCTGCTGAACGCATCCGCTTCATTCTCGGGGAGGAGGATGACAGCCCGGCGCCCCCGCAGCTTTTCACAGAGCTGGATGAGCTCCTGGCCATCGACGGACAAGAGATGGAGTGGAAGGAGACGGCAAGGTGGGTTGCTTTTCTCTACCTCAAAGAGGAAGGGCAGCTCCTTGGAAAGCCCATGGGAAATTGCCCTTAACGTTCAAAAGGGGGTAATATCCATGCCCCAGGGTGACTTGGGAGATCCCAAGTCTGTATTGCTGAAATTACCCTTCTTTGACAAAAGAGAATATTCAAGGGTTTGTTTAAATATTCCTTTAAAAGAAAAACAACTTTGGAAAAAGAGTCAGCTCTGTGTGAATGTGTTACATCTGTAGAGACAAACAGGTATATGGGCTTACTGTGCTTTGCAGCCATTAAAGTGTGTTGACCAGAATTGTCAGAAATCAGTGCCTGAATAAAACTTCCACAAACATGTTAAAACTACTTTAATTCTGTTTCCCAAAAGTAGATTCGAGTGTGACTGTACCAGATACACAAATTGGAAGATTTGGACTGTGTCCCACTCCTAATGAGTTACTGATGAAATTAATTTTAAACAGGTAAAAAGCTAAAGGTTTTCCTTTTGAGGGAATTATCCAAGCTGTGTGTTAAATGCTGCATTAGATCGCAGCATCTTGCTTGGTTAGGTTCTTGGTTAGGTTCTACTTATTACTTTGATAATGCTGATGTAGGATTGGCATTTTTTCCTTGTTTGACGTGAATTATATATAGTCTATTTCTGAACTATGCAGAAAGAGCCATTGGATCGGAATCGTGCCCTAAGGGTCGTTATTCAGCCCTCTAGACTTAGGAAGTTTAGTTTTTTTTCAGTGAAAATATTTTGGAGGGCTTGCCTTAAAAGGTAACCCCCTAGTTGCTGCCTGGTTGCTGTGAAGGCTTGAAATGTTCCACGCCAAAGAGGGGCTCAGATAGCCAACAGTCTGGGCCTTCCCTAGTCCCCATCTCCCACCTCTAACTTCCGGCTTTTCGTTTCCCTTCGTTGTGGCTGTGCTAAGCTCTCTCCCCACCTTCCAGGCTTAAGGGCTCCTACTGTGTTCCTAGTTAGCCCTTGTTTGATTTCCCTACTCTTCTTTACCAGTGATTTAATGAACCATGCCACCACCTACCCCCTTTCTCCCTTATCTTTCTTTATTTTTTCTTTGCAGACACTTACAGAGTTTATTTAAAGGCTTCTCGCCTTTTACTCTTTAACTTCTTGTTTATTGGTCTTCCTTTTCTCCCTTTGTTGCTTTTCTTCTTTCTTATCATTAGTTCAGTACTTGGATTTCGTCATGTATTCTGCCCACCTCTGCTTTTAGCAGCAAATTATGCCTTCCACCGTCCATATATAGGCCTTTGAAAAGACTTTCTCATGAAAATTTGTTAAGGCTTTTTTCACAGCTCAGACCTAAATATTACGTTTCATACTATTATGAAACATATTATTATACATACAGTCTATTTGGGCTCTCCTTTCTAATGTGAATGCTGGAAAGCAGTGTTTTCCTTAAGTCCACAAATGTTATCTATCCAGGCTGCTGCTTTATTTCAGGGGTTATAATACAGAGTCAGAGCTCTGAGTCGAGCTGAATGTAGCCCTGCTGGTGTTAATCTGATCGGCGTGGTGATATTTGCTCCTGTTTTGGGTCACCCAAACCAGCTTTCAGATTAAAAGGACTATGTCCTACGTCCTGCACAGAGCTTAAATTTCTTGAAGCATGTTTGTCAAGAGTCCTCTGCTTTTAGTTTTGAAGAAACTTGCATAGGGATAGGCCTGGGCTCTTTGTATTATCAGGTTGCTGTAGGGAGAAAAGATTTTCTACTCTGGAAATGCCTTCTGGTTTTATATGTTTTTATACATCTTTAGTAGAATTGCTAAATAGAACTGTATACCTGTCTTTAAGGATACACGTGCATTTTACATGCTTAAAAGCAGGGACACCCTGCTGAGGCACTATGCAATTCCCAGGCTTGGCCTGACTCCCTAACATGCAGTTATTTTGCTGATAGTGACCTTGCATGGCATATGATGGTCCAGAATTTTTCAGTATTTTCCTGAAATTACTTAATCTTGCAAAACCAAAGCTGCCACCGAGCGGCTCTTGCTGCAAGCCGGACGGGCTAGAGCTGGCTGGTTCCGCGCTTGGCAGGCAGAGGGGCTGCCAGCTCTGCAGCTTGCCGCAGCTCCGCGCACGAAGACAGGCTTGAAGGAGTGGAAGCTGTCAGCAGCAAATGTTTGTATTAAAAGGTTTTAGCAACGGTGCTGTCCCTTCCAGAGGTGTTCTCGTCTACAGTAAAACAGCTGTACATGTCATGGAAAATTTCTAGCAGGAACCTTAAAGATCCTCGTTAAAAGATACTTACAGAAGAGAGCTTTTGTTGTCCATCTTGGTTCTTGACACACCTAATTCCAGCCATCTGTGTTGACAACCCCGCTATAAATGGGTGTCCCCCTGCACGCGTTGCCATTTCTGAGAGCAGGCCGGGATGCAGCATGACCAGGGCCAGTGGAGGTCAGAGTCCCTCGAGGGCTCCCATCGCCTCTTAGCCCTGCTGGTGTCCAGCCTCAGTTAACAAGCAAAGGCTTTTTTGGGGGAAAATGTCCTTAGTTTAGACATGGTTTCACAATGGAGCCCTGTAAATGCATTAGGAACGGAGCAGTAAAAGTGAGGGTTTATTGCTGTTAAAAGGTAACCTGAAGATTTGGGTCACTGAGTGTTCCTTGTTCGTTCTGTTGGTGCTTGTAATTAACTTGCTTGGTTTGGATGGAAAAGTCCTTGCACTAGCATGTAAGTGTTTGCATTTTGGTGGTGGCTAAAGGATACAGAGCAAACTAGTTAAAATAAAAGACCTGAAACCCTACTGGCAGCTGGAGGCCACCAGTCTATTTTGGAACCAAGCTGTTGCACTGTAGTGGGGACTCCTCTTCTACAAGGCATGGAGACAACAGAAAGATCTTGAGACCTGTATGAAAAGAAATGAAAGGACTGTAGAACAATGGATTTTTTTTAGTCTTTTATTATGGTCCTGTATATAAACTCTGTCAAACAGTGCATTATACTATTAACAGGCCTCCTATGCCATCCTTTTTTTGGACTTAGAAAAATAAAACAAAATAAAAGGCTTCTGCATATGCTGTGTTATTTAGTAGAGATAACAGCTGTTCTCAGAGTCTGGGTACAACTAAAGAGGCCTCAGGCTCCCAGACAAGCCTTTGGAGCATAGAAAGTCACTCTGGAGGCCACCAAGGGCCCTTCTAGAAAGCATCTATCCTTTGGAGCCACTGATGTTGATACGTTGCTGAATTCAGAAGTCCATAATGCCAAGAGAGCCTTGCTGGAGCTGTTAGTGTAATTTTCAAGACCCGAGAGGCATAACACAATGTGATTGTCAAAAACAAGATAGAGATGATTAAGATAATTTGATGGTTAATTATCTAAAATAACAGTGCTGATAGTGTTTTGCCCTGAAACAACACGTCGTTGTTGTGGTGCAAGTACTTTTGCTATCAACACTATCTTCTGAGTTGTTGAATTCCTAATTCATGCAATAGAAAGTATTAACCCTACGGCTGTTTCTTTTGTCCTCTCCGCTCCGATCTGTCACCTTGCAAGTCCAGCACTTTTTTCCTCTGTTCAGCAGCTGCACATTTGTCTTTCTATGCATGAGTGAGTTTTTCTGCAGAAGCAGTTAAATGTGTAGAAAGCCCCATGGAAGGTATTGCTTAACAAAGTACTCATGTTCCTAGTGTTCATTTCCAGGTGAAATGATTTGCTTCAAGACCTCAAAGGGTCTTAGAATCAAGGGTGTAAAGCTATTTCAAGGCTTTCAGAAGGACTCTTACTGCCAATGGATTTCTCACTGAAATGAACTCTCCTAGGAAAATGTTTATTCTTGGAAGCAGAACGTGAAGGAGAATCTATGCAGTTGAACTTTAAGGCTGCACTAAATATAGTTGCTTTTGGTTCAAATAAGTTTTGCAAATTAAAACTTGTTGTCAGTATTGTGAGAAAAGGAGACAAAAGCAAATACTGATAATTGTGAATAACACTTTGGCTGCAAATACAAACACTTTGTAGTTTGCAGCCTTTATGATGTTGCATGGTAAACTGCATCTCAGTGCGTTCGAGATGTTTTGAGCATCTATACAGTCATAGGAGTGCGTACATAATAGACAGCCTTTGAAATTCGCAGATATGCAAATGCCTTGCTCCCTTTGCTATCCTAGGAAATACCTAGATTTTGTGAACTGAAAAGACCTTCCTTGCTTTGCGATCATGTTCAACCTTTGAGCTTGGGTTAAAAAGTTGCCTTTAAATAAAAAGAGATTTTTGCAGTTTAAGAGAGTAGTGGTTTAATCCTGAAATAATACATTTTTGAAGATTAAATATAACTTCAGCAGGGTTACTAATATCCTTTTGAACCACTTAGTGGACTTCCTTACCTTTACATACTTGTTTTTTGTCTTAATAATCCCCTTACGTTAGTCAATGGAATTTTGATTATTCCAAATACATTTAAGTAACATCTTGAGACAGGATTAAAATGCTCTTCTACTTTGAAATTCGTTTGTATGAAAACATCTGCCTTTCTCCCGCACTCCCTGCTCATATCACAGTCATAACTGGTTGCTGCAATAAAGGAGAAAAGGTTTATGGCATTTTTATTTTTTGTCAGCACACAGAAGTTATGAAACGGGTGCAGTCCCCTCCTGCGTGCCGTGCAGCCGGAGGTGTTTGCTGAGACGCGAGGCGGCCAGCTGTGCAAACATGGCACTGGCGGCAGTGGGAGTGGAGGGCAGCGCGGCAGCGCGGGGGCCCGCTGGCCCTGGGGGCTGCTGCACTGGGGCTCCCTGCTGCAATCCCATCCCTTGTGGAGGTTTGCGCCTCGCGCTTGTCTGCTGTTAGGACACGGTTTTAGGGAGCGTGAAGAATATTTTGCCCAGCACAGTATTTAACCTTTGCTCGAATCTTCAACCGAAGAGATGAGCTTTCAGTTTTTTCCAGGCCTGCTTTGCTCAATCATTAAACAGTGGCGGCCGGCTGGAGGGAAGCAACGAGCCCCTTAATTTAGTCTTCTCTATCAACGCTCATTTGTTCCTTTGGGAAGTGGTTCTCTCTCTGCTGCTCTCCCTCATGCCAGCCCTTTAGTACTGGGCAGTATTACTCAGTGCTGCTGCACACTGGCAAGGCTACCGAGGTTTGGCAAGGCCCCCGATGTTTTTCCTGTAGTCAATAGGTCATATTGCCCTAGGCCTACCTGATTCCTTAAATGATGGCCAAAGCTTTCTGATCTTCTTGTCAGCATTTGAGTCCTTGAATGCAAGTCACCGTATTTCCGGGAGTGCTGATCTTGCATCCTCCTAGGGAACTGTGGTGCTCAGCCCCTCTCACCGCTGGCTGTTTCGTCAAGTTAGTAAGCGTGGCTCGAGCTATTTAACTTTCTGCTGCTCAGGTCTGATGAAGTGGTGGTAGGGGGCTGCTCTGCCTACATTTGGAGTGTCAGGTTAGGGCCAGGGTGTGCGAAGGCGGGAGTGAATTACCAGGTGTCAGCTAAGCTGTTGAAACTGCCTATATATTGTTGGCCTGCAGCAAGCATGAGGTAAACTGTGTTAGTTTAAGTGCTGGTGAAAGCTATTAAAGATAACGTGTTTTATCTCACATTTGCAATAGGTTACAAGCAGACACAGAATTATCACTGCTCAGCTGATGCATACCAACTCATTATGCCGTTGCAACTTGATCATGGATTTGTGGCCTTGGAGATGTGTGGGAAAATCTGTGTGCTTGAACTTGTCTGCGTGTTGTGATGGTTGGACTATCTTGCTTCTTTCAGAGACGGCTGCGAGGAGCTGAGGGAGCAACAACTTTAACCCATGCTCATTTGTCTGCCTTCTTGTAGGTGGATAAAGTTTGAAGAGAAGGTAGAACAAGGTGGGGAGAGATGGAGCAAACCTCATGTGGCCACATTGTCCCTACATAGCTTGTTTGAATTAAGGACATGTATAGAGAAAGGCTCAATAATGCTGGATATAGAGGCCTCTTCTCTCCCTCAAGTGGTGGGTAAGTAAGCTTCCTTGGCTCTTTCCCTAGACTCTTCCCTATAACTTTATCTTTTTATTAAACTTCAGGGTTTCCAGATTTCCTTTGAAAGTGAGGAACTGAGCATAGCTGCTCCGCCCTTCCCCCCGCCCCCAAAAAACAAACAGACAAACAAACAACAACAAAAAAGAACCCACAGGCTTCCTGAAATAAAACATGGAATAACCACGTGGGAAGACCCCAAGCTTTCCACTCCTATTAAGGGTGGTAGTTTAAGGTAACTCACCCATTTTCAGTGCCCAGTGAAAATACTTGCTTTCCTTAAAAGAGCAAAAGAAATAATCCTTCTAGCAATAACAGGGAAAACTGAAAAATGCATGGAAGAAGAGGATAGGTGAAAGAAAGAAAGATAGATAGAGTTCTTGGGGTATTTTTGCTGCTATGGGTCCAACCTATAAGGACTTACCACCCTTAATCAGTTACAGGGGGATGGCTAGAAAATCTACAGAATTGATTTCCAAAATTGTTTAAACGTGATCAATTTGTTGATGTCTAATGGTGACAGATAGGAAAGTTAAACTCACAGAGCTGTCTTTGTTGACTGGTGTTATACCAGAAACATGGGAGAGGAAAACTACTTGCCAGATGGAGAAAGATAAACGTGATGAGGAAATACATGTTGTTCTGAAAGGAGCGTTCCAAAAATTACTAATAAAATATATGAGCAACAAAAGCTGATGGAAAAATGTCACCTAACAAAGAATAAAGTTTTTGCAAACATTTTGTGTAACCAGACCTGCATGCATATAATCAGTCTTTTCTGAGTTAGTGTCAAAATATTAGGCTTTTTTCACCACAGATTTGAAAAGGCATTAATTTTTAGATAGCATATAGAAGATGACTTTCTGACTCATTGAGTTAGCAAATGTGATGCATGTTCTGCCTCTACTTTCCATAACTTTTATTATTAGCACAAATAAAAGTTACTGGTAGACAAATAAGAGCTGCCACTTTCCCTTGGGGGACAGCACGTTAACTGAAGTAATAAAGAGAACAATTTAATGTGGATTTTAACGTACAATAGAGGTTCGTAGTAAATCTGGCTACTCCTTTTTTGCCCTGGAACAGAGGAGCAGAAAGGAGAGAATTGATGGAAAATGAGCAGCCTTTGCAATGAGTTGGAAGTTTCTTTTACAGTGCTTCAGTGAAAGGCAAAACCATGTAAGATGTTTTATCCTGTGAAAATGGGAGCAAATTCTGCCTTTTGCAGTTGCTGTCTTATTTTTTTAGTTCTAAGAGCTGAATGATCTAATTAGTTACTCATCTCCAGGACTTTTTTCCTGTAGTCAGAATAAGTTTTATTGGAAACCTGTGAAGTGAATGCAGACCTTGTTTAATTTGAAAGAAGTTTTACTGTTATATTTCTGGGAGCATCCTGGAACTCACAATGTAGCTGTAGCTTCCCCACAAAAAAATACAGGTTCAGAGCAGATTCCACATTCTGGACTAAAAGCTGTCTTTTCCTGGCAATAGTTGCTTTGAAATCCACTTAATGTATGTATGAAAATAACAGAAGGGTGAGCGTCTTGGTGCAACATGTGCGTCAGTGGCTGTGTTACTGCTACTGGGCTGAGGGGCTCTGCTGGATGTTTATGTTTCATTTCAAAGGAAATGTTTAAAAGAGACTCCCACTAAAAATAAATTGGCAAAATTGGTGGTTTTGAGACGGGAAGGAAAGACTTCAGAATGGTAAGGTAGACTGAAAATTAACAGTCCCTCTCCCCCTGCTCTCCCCTGAGGTGACTGAAATTTGTTCCTTGTGTTTAATGCTCTTTTCCTCTCCCCTGCCCCCTCCTTGCATGCAACAGAAATGATTGTCGACAATCAGATCGAGACAGGCCTTTTGAAACTAGACATGAAGGACAAGGTCACCTACACACTGCTCAGGAAGCACCGGCACCAGACCAAGAAGTCCAACCTGCGCTCTCTGGCTGACATTGGGAAGACCGTCTCCAGTGCAAGTAGGATGTTTACCAACCCCGATAACGGTAATGCAGAGGCTAACTGGCTATAGCCTTCCTTGTTAAAGCAACCCACAAAACTCACCTGCCAAAAACTAACTCCGTTGCCATGGCGATGCTTTCCCTAACCCACAATTAGCATAGCAAGACCCAGGCTGATAATCCATCAGTGGTGGGCTCTGAAGGCTGCTTTGGCCGTGGCACATTGCTCTAACCCTATCTTCACTGGACAGAGTAGGAGAGGAGGCAGGTGTCAGGCAGCGGGATGCAGTGGTCATGGGCAACGCTAAGCAAAAGGCGTAGAGGCACTCTTGTGGCTACTGTGTAGGAGACGACATAGGAACAGCATTAGAAGAGACAGATTTAGAAGAAAACTCCAACCACGCCTGAAACCTGAAAGGCTGATTGTCTGAAATGTTCATACCGAGGCAAAGCTTTTGTGTGCGTTGGGTTTTGGTGTCCATGACACTCTTAATCAAAAATGGTGACGGGAATTATATGATCTAGCTTGCATTTTATTGCCATACAATCGTTGTCCAGTGTGGGTAAAGCTGATTTCCATCTTGCTTTATTCATCCTAAAACTGTTTTGTGGAGTGTGTTTCATGTATGTCTCTATTTCTCCTTAAAAATGCCATGTATGTAGTCTGTATAAATGTGTTTGTGTGCACAGATGCAGAGAGTTATAGAGGCCTTGGCAGTTAATCTGTACGTAATCATGCATTGAGATTTGCAATCTTTTTAATTGAGTTAATCAAAAAAGAGGATGTTTTAAGACTATTGTGTCTTGCAGTTCTGTGAACCGCTTCATGCGGCAGTATGAAAACTTGTTCAAAAGTCACTATTTTGAAATACCTAGAAACGAAAGCAAGCTGATATCAATATTACTACATTTGAGGCTTCTTAGCTTTCTGAGTTCTGCTTCTAAAGCTCACCCTAACGTCTCTCCCTATCATGTTGTGGTTCTTTATTAATACTTCCTACTTTTTATTGTCCTTTGCTTTTGCAACAGGTGTGTATGTGTGTGTGAAGAATATTTATGGCTCTTGATGATGCATCTTCGCATGTACCAGTGGCTTGATAATGCAGTCATTAAACAGATAACACAAAGGCACAGTAAAATGAATCGAGGGAACGCTCTAGAGGTGAACCTTTTCAGGGAATATCTGTGCAGAGATGCAGTGGAACAAAGCGGGGGACTGGGCTTTGAACAGCACTGTAAAAAAAAGTTACAGTTGGTCTGAATTCACATTCTGGGGAAGGAACTACAGCACTGGCAGATGAAGTTACTGGTGTGCACTGAAGACGGGGAGGCTGTTGCAAAGCCCATTCAGTGACTGGAAAGGCGTTCTCAGGCATTACTTGCAGTGGTGTGTGCACATATTAATTAATTTATTCGTTTATATATTGGTTACTGCCTCCATGACTACTTCTTTCTCTGAGCCTTTGAAAGAAAGGGTGAACAGGCTTGCCCTGTAATATGGGAGGCAGAATTTAAGAAGTTAATATGTAGCCTGCGTCACTGAGGTTTCAGTCTCCCTGCGTGCAATGTAGGTGATGCCGTTGCTTCTAGGCTCCAGCTCACAGCCGCTTTCCTAAAGGTAGGCCCTGAGTGTTACAGTAGCACGAAGCGTGGTTTTCAGGCTAGCCCGTGGTGCATTTCTGATGGCACAGTCAGACCAAACTGCTGTCATGGTACTACAGTACATAGTATGTAAAACTATTCAGATGGTGAACTCTTGGCTGTTGGGAGTGTCTCTGTGTTGGGGGAATGATATGCTTAAACAACTAGACAAATTTAGTGTTTTCCTCTATCAGTGATTTCCTCAGGGGTAGAAATGTAAAGCAACCTGTAGGATTGACTGCATGACACTGTTACAATTGGTGATTCCTTCAGACCCAACAAGAGTCTAACTGAAGGGAAAGGGGTTAAAATGTGCTGTTTACAACATGCATCCACCTTCTGCCTCTGCATTGCATCTGTTTTTGACTGCACCGTATGCTTGTAACAGCCTCTTCTTTTTTCGGCAGCTGGTCAAGTTCTTCCTTTCCACAGTAAGTCATTCACTGAGGAGCCATCAAAACTTCAGGGTGCTAAAGGCAAAATAAAAGTTGCTTAGAATATTAATGAAGGTAAACCATGCATAGTGCATTATTTTGCTGTACTTCAGATGATAAGTCCTGGCTCTTTGCTGTACAGAGCCAAATTTTCAGTGCTGGTTTTAACATGATTGTCCTGAGGGGATGACACTGGTAAGGGACATACATATAAGTTCTCACTCCAGCACATGCTTATTTTTCATGGCTTAGGACATCCTTTGCTCAGGTTCTACATGACTTAGCTTTTCATTCATTTATTTTTCTTGTTTGAAGAGACTGTGTGGGCCCTGTCTCTGTTGGACTGAGTCTTGGCTTTGCTTAGCCTGCCGGCTGACCTTGAACCAGTTCTTTCATATTGTTTTGCCCCTGTCTCCACCTAGGATATTTATATATTATAACAATATATAATGCATTATGTTTCATGACAGCTTTGAGACTTAAGGAGGAAGAGACATATACAAAGGGAAATAATTTATGAATAGTTGTTACTGATATTTATTATTTACACTTTAATGAAAAAGTAACTCCAGAATGTATATCATTGAGATATACGGGGCTCCCTGGAGTTCAGCGAGCGCATCTTATGTGCTTCTGAAGGCAGAATTTGTCCTTTAGACAGATAAAAATTTAATAAAGCCAACAGGACTGCAGCTGTCTCTCACCATGGCTAATAACAATAATAAAAGTGCCACCAGCCCCAGGTGCTCATAAATTTCCCTAGAGTTTCTTTCCAGGCAGATATTTGCTCTCAAGTGCTACCCTTCATTCCAGTGTTAGTAAAACATTCATATACTGTTCCTGCTGCACGCAGGTCAGTGTGAATGGCAGTCCCTCAGGACATGGGACCTGTGTACCTCTTGCTTCTTACCTCTGGGTGATAGCTTTACAGGCTGATATATTCAGAAAGCAGCTTGGCCTTCTGCTCGGCCGGTGTTTACTGCCCTTGGTAAAATGGTAACTTCTCATCTTTAGTCTCTCTTAAAACACACGGATGTAAATTATGAAGCACAGTGCTAATTTAGTTTACGCAGTTATTGCATGTCCATTAAAGGCTGTTAGTAAGACAACATCTTCTGACACTTAACTAGACTATACAATACTTAGTCTAAAAATGTTACTGGTTCTTACTGGGTAATCACAATTTCTTTGGAACCTGTGAATTTGGTGTGTATCTAATTATATCAAGCTATTTTCAAAAACATTTATTTGAGAAACAGCTTTGACACCTTTGCATAGTGTCATTACAATAGATTCTGTCTGCTAGTGATCTTTCTTTTTTCTTTTTAAGAAAAGTTATAGTTATATTTATACACAAATTAAATAATGATAAATTTCTTTGATGGTATTTGTTGGATCTTAAATCTGGAGACAGCCAAGGACCAATAAAAATATTTAGGTGCTTATATCTCACATGTCAGAGTGAGTAAATGACTACATATTAGATGTTCTAACATTTTCTATGCCTTTCTTACCTTTATGATAAACTTACTATAAACTACAGCTCTGACAGTATGAATATTCATAATTAGAACTTTTCGAGAAGTTTTAAATATGTCCTAAGGTAGTCTTCATGCATAGGGCAAGGGAAAAAAAGGGTAAATTAGCAAAAGTTACGAAGGCTTTAGTCTGGAGAAAATACTGTATTTTCACTTTGTTGTGTATTGTCACAAGTCAGTTGAGCTTCTCTATAAAGCACTGAAGCGTGTGGCTATTGCCATGCTCTTCGTTTATCTTCTCGAATTCTGGTCTCAGTGTTTGGAGCTGTCGTGATATATGAATGAGCCCTCTGCAGTTTTATGAAATGCATGTAGAAATTCAGCAACCTAAGAAATGCTGCTTTTTGGAGGTGACTGGGAGAGTAAACGTTCATCTCCCCACCACCGCCATGCCTGATTCCTGATGGTCTCCAGGCACTCTCTGGGCATGGGAAGACCCAACCTGGGACGACTCTGTCTCTGGGGCCAGCGGTTGCACAGGCATCCTGTTCCCAGCTCTTTTATTTTACCACTGTTTTTGCAGCCAAACTAAGTGGCAATCGGATTGGCAGAAACACTGGACTTGGGAGTGGTAAAGCTTTTTATTCATAACTGCGTCATAAAGACTGATACTCTGGTATTTTGGCTTGCCCAGTGATCGTGTTTGTAAAAAGATATTTCCTTAGAAATCCTTCTGCCATTGGGAAAGAAATTGTGCAAAAGATGACAATTTCTTGTGTGCTGTTCGATGGAGGAGGATAAATCAATGCATTTCTTTGCTGTCCCTTGAGCAGGATACAGATGATTATCAAAAAGCTGAACAGACAGAGCTGCACCACGTAATTGCTAAAAGCTACTTTTACGAAGACAGTGTCCTTTTTGTTGCTTTTTATTGGTAGAAAGCAGTGAGATATCTGATATGTTCAATGAGGAGTTTCAGAAGCATTTAAATTGAACTGCCACATGTTTTCTGACAGAGGTGCACTAGCGTGTCTTGTGTTGTTAACTGCCTTTCTAAGAGTTCTGGGTGTTAATTCAGACGTGTGCTTTTCTGGCTCAGAATACAACATTTGAATCGAGCCCCTGCGATAAGTAATATGTAGACAGGAGTCTGTCCAGCAGGTTTTGACCATCTGGCACCCGTTTGGACTGTAATGTAGAGCTCCCATTCATTTGTCCCTGTATAAGATGAGAAGGATGTGCACCATTCCTTATTCAGGTGCCTGAGGGCTATCTAATAAATGTTCAGCGGTACTTTGATGATGAAATTTGCTATGCAGTGTGTGTTTTAGCTATTATTATTTAGAAGAGAGCTATGAGTGTTCTGCTTGCCAGCGTTTTGCTTAACTTAGGCCCATGAGAGCCACTGGCACAAGCATTGCAGAGTAGCGATCAAATCATAATAAAAACAAACTGGCAAAAGCTGTAGAGAATAGGGGTGTGTTTGTGTGCAAGGATGTAACCTGTGTGGATAATGGCATGCTACCCATCACGGTGTGAATGGTGTCTGTGCTGTCCAAACACCTGGTGTATGTTTTACAGAGAAGAGGTAGGAGGCAGTTATTTATTTTTTTGCTGTGCTAACAGAGTAGTTTGGAAACACTTGAGTTAAAATAACAATTATGCTGTCTGCAGTGCATTAGATGATGCAATGAGAAAGTGGAAGCTAGTAACAGGTGAAAACTTTTCCCCCTTAAGTTCTTATTCTGCGTCAGAATGCATCTTTATTCTGTAAAGTGTTTTTCACCTGGGACCTGCATCCCAGGTCCCTTCAAAGAGTTGAATGATACAATGACAGTTAAATAGTAATAACAGTGGCAGAGAGAAATTAAGCCAGAAATGAGATCTCTCAAGAGACACTTGAAAAAAACCCAACCAGTTTAGTTAACTGTTTGCATTATTTGAAATATTACAAAATAGAGTATGCATTTTCAAGCCCTAATTGATGTCTGTTTTGGTGTTTATATGGCCAGGATATTCAAAATTGGTTCTTACGGGGAAGTGACCTGTTTTTTTTTTTTTTCAAAAGCAGTGTGTGTCTGCCATTCTTATTTCCTGCCTGTGCTGGGGACTGCTCAGTAGAACTAGAACTGAAGCTACTTTATTTAGGTGCGTGAAGTCTGGTTCTGCGATGCCTGAATTTCAGGCGCCTAGAATTAAAAATCTGCCCCAGACCTGCCGAATGAACCATGAAGGCTGAAGCTGCAGAAGAGATTTGGCGCTTCAAATGAGGGGGCTTGTTTCTTTGTCCCTGACCTATGCAGAAAGGTGCACGGTGCACTTGTGTACATAACTACAAATGTCCAAAACCTCTGCCTCCTAACTTGCTTGCTTGTGCGATTGCTTGAGCATTTTCTCCCTTTCGTTTTTTTTTTTTTTTTTGACTTTTCTACTTTGCTCTCTTCCTCCTCTCTGCTGCTGCTGCTGCTGTCTCCTGCTTGCACCACCAAAGCACGCAGCCCACTTGAGAGCTCCGTGCCCTGCCTAACGACACGCACGTTGGATGATGAGATCCGAGTGCAGCGCAGCCCCAGCGTGGGATGGCTCAGTAAGTCCCAGGGTACGGGCAAGCGGGCTGGGGTACTGCGCTTCCTTGCGAGAGTTTGGAGGAAGAAGAACGGGTAGCTCTCAGCAATCAAAGTTTCTTAATGCTTGCTGCTCCGTTACCAGTGGGAGGATTGGAAAGACCAGTCTTCGTGGCATGGCTGCTGGTCCAGCTGTCCATGTTACCCCTCTTCTCCACGCACTGTGCTCTCTTTCACTCTGTTTTCACAATCTGTTTTCACAGTGGTGAAGTGGGTAGCTCATTTGCACTCCCATTCAGGCAGTGGTCTCTCTCATAACCTACCCTGCAGAATTTAATGCATGTTTTGGTGTATCTTTTGGCTATCGGAAGGGTTTCATTAATTTTGCCACAAATGCAGTATTAGAAATAAAACAAACTTAAGTATTTTAATTTCCATATAAATTAAATGCAGAAATAAGCTCCCTTTGTGACACAGCTAGCAGGCCCTGGCAGCTTTGTGCCTCGGTGGTGAGTTGGGCTTGCCTCAGGCCCCAACTCTCTCCCGTTACCCTTCGGAGAGTCTTACTCCTCAGCAGCCCTGCACATCACAGAGGAGTGTGCTGTTCACAGAAAAAGGCACAGCTTACTGCGCTGATGGCAGAGAGGCTCTTTACAAGCCATAGCAATCTCTAGAAAACTGAATTTCAGGCTATTTACTGTGTGGGGAACCTATTAGAAGAATGAGATAATAACGTAGAGGTGTTTGGATTATCACATTACTTTTTGCACCAGTACTGCATTGAACGCAGTCCAGGAAGAGGCTTGCATTGCCTTTGCTAGAGTGACAGTAATGCAAATGAGGCCTGAGCTGGGAAATGATCCTTAGCTAGCAAACTGTGGACAAATGAACGTGGTGTGCTAAAACTTTGGCTGAAATGTCAACAGAAGACATTTTTGACTCCATTGCTCTGATCAGGGCTGGGATTGGAGTCTGTAGGCTGAGACTTGTTGCTTTCTTCTCTCAGATTCTTTGGTATTTAAAGAAGTTGCTGACCTGAAGACTACAGATTTTTACAGTTCTTCTTTAAGATGTCCCTCAGAATTCTTATTGCTGGGTTTTTCGTAGAGGCTGAGATTGCCTTGTGACGTTGTAATCTCCAAACGGTTGAGTCTGCTGCAGGGTTTGTCCTTACGGGCAGGTTGTTACACTAAAAAAAAATGACCATTTGACATGTCCTTGCTGCCTTTGGGCCTTCAGAGGTGCACAAGGGTTAGGAAAGAGAGTTAAATGGGATTTAGGCTGTGCAAATCTGTGCCATAGTGTCTACACAGCAAAATGGATTTTGATAGAAAAAGTACAGACAGGTTTGCACATGCTGCATCTTGTAGTTCTAGTTATGCTTGTGTGCAGCCCTGACTTTGCTTGGCACTCACTGTACTTTCAGGGAGATGGGATAATTTTGAAATGTAAGTGGGGGCACTGACAAGTTTCTCAGGTCAGCGAAGCTGCTTAAAGATGGTAGATGTGGTTTCCAGTCGACGTTTTAAAGAGCATCAAAGACAGTACTGAGTGGGAGTAGTCTGCTTGAGGACTTTGTAAAGCTTCTTCCAAAGATGATATGCACAGACACCAAACTTGAGGAGAAAACAGTCACACTGCACCCTGAGAAGATTTTGGCTGTCTGCGTTAGGTGTAAAATTTGTTGCAAGGGGATGGAGATATGAATCATCCTTACCCTGAAAGCTCTATGTAAGTCAGGCTTACGAGACATTTTCTACCTCCAAAGAACAAATAACACTTTTTAGACTTCTGATACTCAGAACTCTTAATGCAAGGCCGCTCTAGCGACTGAAGAATGGAGTGAGTAAGATCGGTGTGCTGTGCCAAGTGAAATTAGGAGGAGAGGCTTTGATCTCACTTGTTAAATATAGTGTCATGATTAAAGGCTCTGGATAGGTCCGCCTTGGCACTTTGTGGTCGCACCATGCCTATGTTTTGTCCCAAACTTAGTCTCCATAGATAGAAACAAAGGGATTGTGATTTCCTTGAAAATGGAGAATCATATTTATTTTTTGTTTGGAACTTTTTGTACTCATTACCGTCTAACTTCCAGTACAGGAGACTTATGTGACTATTTTTTATTGAGTGTGCTGGACGTAGATTATAAAAGGTCTAATGCCCTGTAGTATTCAAAATATAGGGGATTTCTCTTATAGACAGAGAGTTATTTGGGGAAAATTATAGATTTGTTTGCACTGAGCAGTCTTCAGTAGTGTGGGCAAAGTTACAGGGGGCAGGGTGACGTGACAGCAGGGGAGGCAGCTGGTCTCTGTGAAAACTTCATAAAGTACAGATGAATGCCCTGCAGTAAACGCTGAACACCAAGGCTGGCAGGTGTGTGCCTGCGCGTAAGGGACTGCGCGTATTCACCCCTCTATTTGCTGTTGGTAGCTGCTGAGGTTAGCCAATGCCAGGTGGAATTGGCTGAGTAATGCTTGCGGGAGTGTGCAGGTTGAAGCAAATGTGTTGAGGTTAGTGAGGTTTCCTTGCCAAGTGGTCAGGAGACTTTCTGTACCTGGTCCCTGGCAATGATAAATGGCTGTTAGTAGTGAAGCTAGATTTATATTAAAGTGCTCACACCTCTTTATGGGGTTAGCTCGCAGAAACAAGTGCAGATGCCGAGTTTGGCTTTCTCTTAGTACCAGGTCCTTTTACCTGCTAAGCTCTGTCAGTGCTTGAAATAAGAGCACTATCACACAACACTTTCTAGGCAGTTTCTTTAGAGAATACATCAGAGCAGTACTGTATTGCTGGCTAGGGATTAGTGGGGAAGAGAAGGAGATTGATGATCCAAAGCTTTCTAACTGACAAAAACAGTTTCTTTAGAGCTCTGCACCCTGACGTTTCTGCATCGTATTGTACAGTTTTGCCTGGTGTGCCTCACTTTGAGGCTTCATACATTTGTCCTTGCTTAGCCCTGTAGCGACAATAGTGTTGCTATAGTTTTGATAGCTTAAGAGTCATGTTTGTAGGCAAGGTCATGTTTGTAGGGAGATGTAGGATCTTTATTAGATCAGTGGATACATTTGGAAAAAAACAGAGAAGATTTTTGGCACATCTGTCTGTCCTCACATCTGGAACAGAAATGGGAAACCTCAAGCACAGTATGCATTGAGAATAGTTGCTCTGAGTTTGATTAAGTTATGTTGATTAGGTCAGGAAATGAAGAGAAAAGGTAATTGGCATTTGCGAAGCATAAAACACTGTTACCAAGAGGTGATAAAGTCATTAGCCACTTCCTCTAGAAAGAAAGGTAATTATCTCCTAAGGAACATTCAGTCTTGGATGTCTCATAACAAAGCAAACAAATTCGTAACCTGGAAAAGTATCAGCTTTGAAAGCTATGGACCCTCACGTTAGTCTGTTTCCTCCAGAACTGGGCCTAGAAATTTGGACAACCACCAAAGCAGTATGTAGAAAATGAAGACAGACATTCAGCAGATGCCTTTCTCTACAATTATGTAGTGCGGCTCTTCTGAATAAAATGCATTAAAACATCAGTAAAAAATGGTGTAAAATAAAACCATTAATGTTTTCCTCACCTTCCCCAAAGCTTTTTGGAAGCACTGCTTAGTTTCCTCTCAGTGAGACATTAGCCAGTGCCAGGAGTTGGAGGTATCAAACTAAGATCTGAACAATAAAAAATGTAATTCTGCAATGCTATGTCTTTGTCTATATTAGATAAACAACTCGCACAAAGCAGTGTATCCGCTTTGTGCAGATGGGCAGTGTGGGATATGCAGCTCTGAGACCAGCCCACAACTGTTCCCATCTCTGCAGGTCTCTGTAGTTCTCCAACTCTATTTAAATCTGCTGAATACTTTTTTGTTTCATTTCTCTCACTCAGTAACCCTCAGGTCAACTGATAGAAGCTTTGCTTTGACTCACCGAGCTGCATGAAACCAATTATCAGTGTGAACAAGCTTCACATTAAAAAAAATGCTTCCCTGTCTCTTGGTTTGATTTTATTGGCTCAGATTTGCAAAACGCCCGTGTGTTTCTCTGCACAGAACTTCAATCTTTCATTTCAGTCCATGGGTACATTGTATACTTGTCAAAGATTTCCCAGAATTGGCATTTTCTTTGCAACCTTTAAAAGAAAATTAATTGCACAGTATATTAAAAAAAAAGAATCCCTGTGTTTTAATAATGGACTTAAAGATTCCAAGAATCTGGTTTTATTTTGATTTTTTCCATCTATATTCTTTACCAAATATTTCTTATATATTAGTTCCTAACACAGAAGGTGTTATGAACACCTTTTTAGAAAAACTAATATGTACATTGTGTAATTGACACTAGCACATTTGATCACTTTTTTGCTGGCTTATTTATGCATTATGTATCTCCTCCTTGCAGGTTTAATATCAAACACATTGATCAAAATTTTAAACATTGTTAAGTCTCGCTTGCTAATAATCAAATGGGAGGCTGGTTAAGATTGTATGTATCTTGAGCTAGTCTTACAAGTGGTATTTCTCATTTCACATATTTGTAAAACATTGTAGAGATAGGTGGAGTCCCAGATCTGGTTCAGAATGACAACAGGAAGTAAGAGAAGCTGGATCCCCCTTTTGGAGTATCGAACTGAGCTTTGCTTTTACTGTGTTGTTCTTTCTTGGATGTGGTGGTAACATGTGACGTGTATATTGAGATTCAGTGGCTTGTAGCAAAGAGTACTGCAGGTCTACCTCCACATACATTGAATATATTGGAAAGAAAATGCAATACTGGGAGTCCAAATCTTCTTACTACTCCTTTTTTTTTGACTCAATATGCATAATAGGATACTATTGTTTTTAAATGGTGATATTAATCGGTTCATGCTATAAAAGATGAGTTATGTTATAACATGAGCTGTGGATATTCAGCAGCATTGAAATGACTTAGCATGAACTTTAATGGTAGATATTCTGAAGAGCTCAGTAGTAGATCTGTGTCCTGTATAGAGAGACCAGATTTGTTTTCTCTGGGAGTTGATCAGCACTGACAATTTGGTCTTTCATTATATGGATATCTAACCGTTAGTTTCATCAATGTTGTCTTGAAACATCCTAACCTAGAAATACCTCAAAAGTTGGAAAATGCCTCTGTGACAGCTTTCTTTAATATTTTCTGTCTTTCTGGTTATGTTCATGATCAAAAACTCTGTAATAACAGCTCCTGTTGTTCTGCTTAAGGTTCCAATGAGAGTGGGCGAGAAGGGATGGAAAAATTTCAGAACAAAAGAAAATGCATGCCAATTGCAGGGGTTTAGAATATTGTATCCATCCCAGCAGTCCCCTTTACTGCTGCTCTTTTGATTTTTCTTCTTTTATGGCTATTTCTGGGTTTCTTCAGTTTTAACTATAAAGGCTTTTAGTAGGATTGTAGAAGTGAATTATGAGATAATGGGTCCCCCCCTCCAAGTTCTTTCGGACTATTTTCATGTAGTTCTACTTCAGTTCTGCTTCAGTCTACATAAGAAGAAGTAGGAAAAGTAGTCCATAAGGGAGCATGCAGCTCCTGTCTAGTTGTTTTCCAGTGCTTGAATGTCATTATTTCGGGCTTACAGATGAACAGTTGATCTTTGAAAGGTAAATGGAAGTTACCTATTTCCTCTGTTTGCATCTGTGTTTTCCTTTGTCTCTCCAGAGTATCTGGTCTTAGGAATTGTTGACTTTAGGCCTACCGATTCGGTGCACACGTCATTTAGCTCAGTAAACCCCTAGGGTTCATGGATTTAGTTAACAAGGTTACCTGCCAACCTTCCTCATTGCATGAGCTGCATACGCAGTCTTGTAGCAGGTACAGGCTATGTAGGAAGCTAAGAGAAATGGTTCAGAGGTAGCAGTGACCATGAGGGTCCCACTGCTGTGTTGCAAAATGGGTTTGTAACTGGGTCCCTGGATGACCCAGCAGCGTCAGCCTCTGCAGCCAGATGCTAGTTTGTTTTTTCCAACAGCCAGAAATTATGAAAGGTCTTAGACAGTATCGCTGTTCTAAAGCTTGCAGGAATGCTGTGGATCAGAAATGATGAACCATTCACATCTTTCTATTCCATGTGCCACGTGAATTTATAGAAAGCAGCCTGTCAGGGTCTCAGATTCCGCATGTGAACCTCCCTTGTGCAAGGAAAGGTGTTGCTGTAGCCTGAGCCTCTGTGTTCTTCTTACGGGATTGAAATAGGTCCTTTAATTGGTGTTGACATTGTTCTTACAGGCAGTCCAGCCATGACTCACAGAAACCTGACTTCCTCAAGTTTGAATGACATCTCTGACAAGCCTGAGAAAGATCAGGTAAGCTTTGCATTTGGACTTCACTTGATGGTGTGTGTGGTTAGAAGCTGGATGTTTAGAGAGCGCCTTTGTGCTGTCAAACTGAAGCAGATGAAATGGGCCAGCAGTGAGTCTGACAGAGTCCTGTCACTGGATCCTTCGCTTCCTAAGCATCAGCCTTGAAAGAAGCTGGTCGAACTCTCACAAAGTCTGAAGCAAGTTCTGCCATGTACAGAAGCTACCTGGCAACCTGCCAGATATCAATCTGTGAGAAGAGAATGCACAACATACAGCTTTTGATATATTTTCTGATCCTCTTTGCACTGAAAACGGGGTCTTTGTTTCAGCTGGGGCCCCACGTTACACTGTGTGGTAGCTGCGGTCATGCAGCACTCCATGACATGCATTTGCAAGGGAGATGTGATGGAACAGGAGCATTTAAGGAAATGTGTCCCCCCTACATCAGTTATCCTAACAAAAAATGTTACCTCATGCTGTGCAACTGTGCATCACTTCAGAAATGCAACTTTAATAAAAGATGACAGCAGAAGAATAGCATCTAAGTGAAGATGAATTATAGAGTTAAGTTGAATTAGCCTGTAGTGCCCCAAGAAATGAGCTCTTCCTTACCAGTCTCCAGGAATTTGTCTAATTTCTTAGAACAGGGCAGTTCATGGTATATTGTACGGGCTTTCTTTGTGTGTGCTCGTGTGCTCTCACCGTTTCTGAGAGTTTAAGAGTTTGAGGGCTAGGAGTGAGTTTAGTTTTACTCTAATGTCTGAATAAAGTCTCTGTGTAAGTTTCAAAAAATCTTTATCTTGGTTTTAAAAAATGGGTTATTCTCAGAACACAACTGTTTCTTTGAGAGCATCTTTTTTTCCCCATCCTTCAGTGTTCTTTAGTCCCGTAGTTATTTTCAATGCAAATGAGAGTTACTTTGGAAAATTGTTTGGGTAAGACAGTATATGCTGTCCAGTTGAGAGTGACTCTTGTCCTTCCAATGATGACTGGATGCAATCTTTTTTAAGAGCAACTCTGCTGTATAACAACACAGCAATGTAATTGATGTAGGAAAAAAAAGAAGTTCAGAGTAATTAAATGTGGTAAAACTGTTCTTCAGCGTGCTCCTATATCCTTTCTCCCTCTACTGGCATGTCATTTATGCTACTATTACTTCCCTATTCAAACAATTATAAATACATAATCTTCCCATTTAGTAAGTGAAAAATCCATGCAAAAGGAGGAAATGGAGGATAAGAAAATAAACATTATAATATTGCATGTGCAAAATAAATATAACAAAGAAATAAAGATTCCCCCTCTAGTATCAACTTTAATTATTCAAGAAAATACTTAAAGAGAAAGGATGCAGAGAGTGTTTCATGTTGACCCCAGTGTCATTCAAAGTTGTAGCATGTATTTATATAACTTTTTTCCCCAAAATATGTTTCCATTATTGTATGCAGACATACATGGGGAAGGGATAGGACTGTAAGACAGCCTTTCCATTGGAAAGGCTGCTGTGTGTTACATTTTAATCATACTGTAATTGGGATGTTATAGGCAGAGTAGTAGAAAACTAGATCTAAATATTGCAGCAGGCTCTTTAGATCCCTGCAGTACAAATGTTCTGTTGTTTCTCCTGCTGAAATTTCTATGGACATATTAAACATATCCAGGTAATAGCCTTTTTGTGTTGAGTCAAGGATAAAAACAGATTTTTCAGTAGTGCTAATAGTGAGCTGTGTTAATAAATCCAGTTTGGAAGTGTACTACAGTTTTTAACATTCAGTATAGATAATGCTTGACTATTTATAGTGAAAACCGTTACTTTTAAACTATCTTGTTCCAAAAAGTTGTTTAGTTAATTAGCCAGTGTCTGGCTGATGAACTTTGCCCAGTGGAACCCTTGTACTGTAAGTGTTTCAGAGTTGGCCTGAGAAATCACCTTAGATCTCAGTTTTTAGTTACTGATTAACTGCAAGTTGTGTCTTGATAAAAAATTTGTGAAATTGTGATGATGCCTAGCAACTTTCTTGAGTAAAACTTAGCATGCAGTACAGGAGACAAGGGAATAATTCGTGGTGTTATGACAACGGGAGCTAGAAGGAGAACAGATTTTCTTGCCTTGACAGCAGAGTGGCTGGTTTTCATTATTTTAGTATCCCATCTGGAAGTCTGACAGTTAATATGGCCATATAGTGAGATAAGAGTCTGCTAAAGAAAAGAGGCTCTATATTTTTTTATTTTTTTGTGCATATCAGAGACCAGCGTGTCTTCAAACTATGACAGGCTGAAGTTAGTTTATGACAGTTGCTTAGAGCAGGACTGGGATTGAACTCTTCTATCAATCACTTTTTTTGCAAATACAGAGAATATGACGTATGGGTGTTTTAAATGAAAAAAGACTTTAAACAAACATTTATATATCTTTGTCATTTTTCCTGCCTACCTACATCCTTATTTTCAGTATTACAACTTCTTGTGCTAACAGGAGTGGTGCAATTAACAATACAGTGAGCTTGTAACCAGAATACTTTTTATGTGTGTTTCAGTAGGTTCTTATTAAGCAGAAAGATGCCATGTAAAAGTAAAGCATATTTCCTGGATGCTCTCACTTCAAACTGTGAAAAGTGCTCCTCAGAAGACATTTCCCTTTTCTTTCTTTGTTTCTCTTTCATTATCTCTTTCTATTTTTATCTTTATGGAGAAGGGCTGGTGGGAAGTGCTTTGTAATTGCCTCAGGACCTTCCACCCTCCCTTTTCTGAGGCTGGCAGAGTGGGTTTTGTGATCTGGCCACCCACAGGACATCCTGGAGGGAAACACTGAACCCTCTTGGAACAGTTCTTGTTCTGCAAAGCCTATCTGGTTCCTGCCAGTAAACACTGGACGCTCATCTAACTGGTAGTGGCCACAGTAGTTTGAAGCAGCCATTCTTTTCAGTGCCCTTCGGCCTGCATGTGAGAATCTTCTTACCCAAGTACTAGCCTTCTGCCACAGTGATTTTAAACTTTCTGCATCGTGGGATGCTCTGTCTCTGCTTAGGAACAGTTCCCTCATGTCTGTTTGGAAATGCAGGCTGATCCTGGTCCTGAGCATCCTGCCCTGGCACAGGTCCCTACTTCCCTCCTTCCTTTCACCAGGATGTTATAATGTCTGGGTTGAAAACTTCTGTCTCCAGTCATCTGATCCTGATAAGTCTTTGTAATGTTTGTTTGGAATCATTCTCTTCAGAGCCCAAGGGGGGGCAGATCTCAGGTGCACTGCAGTTGCTTTACCTCTCGTGAGGCATTTGTCTCCAGTGTGGACCTCCCAAGCTGGGAGGAAGCAAGTTAGTCCTCAGATTCAGTGAAGACAGACGGAGAGTGGTCAGATGAATTTTACCGTAGAAATATGAATTTACAAAGCGGGGACTGTAATTGTCAAAAATAGAATTGTTCCATTCAATTCCACATTCCTAACAACTGGGGAATTTTAAGGATGAACTTTAAGTCTGCAGTGAACAAAAGAAGCCTGGAAAAGGTCAGAAGAGGACATTTAGGGGGAAGCTCTCTGCAGAAAAGTGGAATGCGTTGGTATGTTCACTAATACACTTGACTGCTTCTCTCTCCCGGAGCTTTCTTGTTATTGGCAGCAAGGCCTGAGGGTGGTCACCTGGGTATGGCTGCTTGGAAATGGCTTCTTTTCTCTTCTCTCTTCTTTTCTCTTTTCTTTTCTCTTTTCTTTTCTTTTCTTTTCTTTTCTTTTCTTTTCTTTTCTTTTCTTTTCTTTTCTTTTCTTTTCTTTTCTTTTCTTTTCTTTTCTTTTCTTTTCTTTTCTTTTCTTTTCTTTTCTTTTCTTTTCTTTTCTTTTCTTTTCTTTTCTTTGATAATCCCTTGAAGGTGGCACTTTTTTCTTTTTCCCATTATTGTTTTAAGGCAGTTAGAAGGCACTAAGCAGCTGGGACCTTGGCTGCAAAGGAAAAGGTTGTTCAGCCCAAGGTGATCCCTCCAGACACAGGCACACACTTCTCTAAGGTGCCTGCCTGGTCTCCTGGCTTATTTTTGAGTCCCTGCTTATTTTTGAACTGTAATTGCAGAGTCAATTCAAGTTTCAGATGGGCCTTTTCTGTCTCCAGAAGAAGTACCCCTAATGTAGACAGCTCTATTAAGAGCCTCAAGCTAGGTGAGTTGTATTCATGCCTTTGGGGACTTGTGCCAGGGCAGCACCTGGGTAAGGAGAGCCCTTGTGTCACAGGAGAACACAGAGGCTTTAACACTGCTTGGGATCTTGCCCAGGGTGCTGCAGTGCAGCATACTAGAGCACACTGGATGTATCTGGGGAGTTTTCTGAAGATCTGTCAGAGGATCCTCCTTGAAGCTGCCTTCCTTGAGGTTTGCAAGGCCTGCTTTGTCCTGCCCTACAGCAGCCTTGCCGAGGATCAGGAACGATGCGTGTGTGCAAAGGCAGGGCAGCCTGTGTACAGGCTGGAGGTGGTGCCGATTGGATTGCCCTCCTCCTGTGGGAGAGGAACAATAAATGATCAAGGGAAGAGACAGAAGACATAGCCCTAAGCTTTTTTTATGGAGACCTTTGAAATGAGGACTTGGACTTTGCTTCACTACATAAGTGCCAGCCCAGTTAGATGCCCCATTCATATTGGTGGCTTTCTCAGAGGGTACAGAGATGAGTGTGAAGACTGATAGGGCTGTGGACAGAGACATAGAAAGAAAATATTTACTGTGGTCTCACGACGCACTGACATGAGTGCAGCAAGTGGTAATAACATGAGACTTACTAAAATCATACCTAGCACTCAGATGTACCTGTATTAAGCCTCATGAGGTTGTTTGCCCTGCCCTTAGGGTAGGGATTGTTCTGTGTTTACTTTGGATTTACTTTGATCTTTCCATTGTTTTGTTTTTCTCATGCTCTTTGCCTTCTTAATACACTTTTCAGAGTTAATCTTCTTACTAGCATAACCATTAAACTCTTGTCAGAGTCAAAGAAAATTAACTTAGGATTTCTCTTGGAAGAGACTGGAGGGAAGGAAGGACAGAGGACCCTCAGCTTCTTTCCAGAGAAGAGAAAAGCCATCAGCCAAGCAAGTGTTGCTCATTCCCAAACTTGCAGGATAAAGAGCTGTCAGTTAGTGAGGAAGAGGGAAAGGCTTATGGGCTGAAAGGTAAAGAAAGAGCACAGACAGCAGATGCATTAAGGGTTTTCCAAAGGATGTGAATATATAACCCGAAGTGTTCTTCAGCCAACTCTGTTATACTGCTGTGGTATTTAGGACCTATGTGGATGGCCTGTCCTCTGATAATTTTAGGATCATTGCACTTTTTATTGTCATCTTACCTTCTGAAACAACTTCTTCAGTATATCATCGTTGACTAAGAAAACACACACACACACACACACACACATCTTGCTGTAATTTCCA
This sequence comes from Rhea pennata, assembly GCF_028389875.1. Lineage (NCBI taxonomy): Eukaryota > Metazoa > Chordata > Aves > Rheiformes > Rheidae > Rhea > Rhea pennata. The sequence continues at coordinate 72,390,329 of NC_084666.1, forward strand.
TGCCTGTTGTTAATGCTCTCTTTCCCCTCTGACACAAAGTGTTTTATGGATATGTGATAAGCAATTAGATTAGCAACTTTATCAAGGGCTGGATTGCTTCATAAAGAATGATGGAGTAAGAACAGTTTCATTTGTTTTCTGTGGTTCTTTTCCTTACAGTTGAGGCTGGATGAAATAATATTGCCATCAGAATAAGACAGTACCAAATCTTAAAATGGTACGAAAATCTGAAATAAAACCCTAAGTTATTTGTAAGGTAGGGATGGCTGCTAGATTTGAAGTGTTAAGTTATTCCTTTTTTCCCCCTTAATTATTGGAAAACAAATAATTTTAAAGCCCAAACAACAAAAGGAAGGGTCAGTTACCAAAATGCAGAGTTTGCAGAAAATCTTTAGCTGTGGATTACCTCTTATAAAAGTTGCATCAGTAATACTGACTCAGATCTCATGTTCCTGTGACAGACATGTACCACAATGCCCACCTTCCTCAGCTGCCTGTATCTTAAGTAGTGACTGCTCTGCTACACTGGTACTTACAGTTGATGGTAAATTGAAAGGGAAATTAATATGGCAATATTTTATTGTTTCTTTTTCTAATGCAGATTTAGTTACTGTCAGTAGAAACAAAGCACGTGGACATCAAAGCTTTGCTCTGACAGTATGTCATTGGTGTGGTGGGATAATGTCAAACTAGGCAGCTTTGGGCCATGACTGAGTTGTGGAAAAAACGTCAGGCTCTTGTTTGCTGCATCCTGCTCTGCTGGGTCTTCCCGCTTCTCTCTCGTGCTGCCTGCCTCTGGTTCTTTCTCTTGTCATAAGTGAAACCCAGGAAAAGGAGTAGCTGTAACTCTCTAGCAGAAAGTAACGGCTGTCCTCTGGTACAGCACCGTACTATCTGCTCAGTTACCTCTAAACCCTGAGCAGAGCATCCTGCTCACCCTTCCTGCCCCCGAGTCGCAGATTGGCACCCGCAGGCGGCAGCGAGCCTGCGATTTCTGGCGGAGGGAGAGTGTGTATAGTCTCTGAGACGCATTCAGTCTTGATTTACCCTTCGATTGTTATTTTAGGGCATTGGGATCTGCGGAGGATACTGACATGTTACAAAGCCCTTTGCCCGTCAGGTCCCTAGCTGAGCTCATGGGATAAAAAAAAATATACCGGAGTATTCAGTGATCCCTACAGGAGGCAAATTTGGGAGAGGTGTGGGGAGGAGGTGAAGGGAGGAAGAAGATTTTGTTCCTGTTTGTACCGCCACATTCAGTAAACATGTCTTGTTACTGGAGGTGTAACAACTGAAATAACCAGGAGCTCCCGAGAACGTTTTTCCCTTTCCGCCTGCCGTGCCTGTGGGAAACTTGCCATGGAGCTGAATAAAGGGCTTGATTCATGCCTCCTGCCAGGCTAATGTCTCTGAGCAGCACTAAGCATCCAAACAGCTATGTGTGGTTATGAGTGTATTATTTATGAATATTGAAATTAGTTCCGTAGTTAATTTGCATGAATCGACTCCTTTCTGCCCCGAGAATGACGACTTGATTCATTGCATTTAGATTGCAAAAGGCACTGGTTCAGCATCCAGTGTTTTTCGGAAGGTGCTGGGCTCTGACTCAAACTGCTCTAATGGAAGCTGACACTTCCGTAAAGGACACGCAATTCTGTTTTTGCTGTTTTATGATGGGATGGTTTTTTGGATTATTTGTTTGATATTTCGTCAGTCTGTAAAGGATAATTAAGGAAGAGGAGGTGTGTACCATTCTCTTGTATTTGCATTGGCAGAACTCTTCTTCATGAGGTAGTGTAGAGAGGGATTTTGCCTCCATTTGCCTTTCTTTATGCAAAGCTGGCTGCAGTTAATATCCTGGTCATTTATAGCTAGATAGACAAGCAAAAACAGTGGTAGTTTGGGACAGTTTCTTTCTCTTTTCTGTTTTCCATTTAATAAATCTATGTTGTATTCTTTGTATTCTTTCCCAGGTGCTGAGGTTTGTATTGCCAGATATAGTAGTGTTAAGTACGTCTAAAGGCAGGAGAATTCCTGAAGCTCTGGAGGATCTACCTATTTTCTAGGAGTCTTTCCCGAACACCGCATTGAATAACACCAGAATCAAAGACGGTTTTGAAAGAAATCTAAAGAAAGTTTCTTGAGCTGTCAAAAAAATACGATCTTATGGTTGAACCTTATCTGGTCCACAGCAGCGTTTGCTAGAAGAAGCACGTTCTTTTGACAGGACATCAGCCAGGCTGTGGGGTGTGCCTGTGTGTTCGTATGTGCACATCTTAACTAATTGCCTGTGCAGGGCTGACTGGATACATCTTTCCCACCATACTGAGCTTAGCCAGTACCTGGCCCTTGAGGCAGGAAAATTTGCACTAGCCTGATGCAGGAAAAGAGGCAGGCGTGCTGAAAGCAGAGGTACGTAAAAGTGGCCTCACATGACTAATCCATGGATGTATTAGTGACCTTGGCTGTGTTTATTATTGCTCAAGTCATATTTGGAATGAGCTCTTATCTGGCAACATACCTTCAATTTTACCTTTGCTGATGCCATGTGAGGATTCCCACGCCAGTGTGCCCGCAGCCAGATTGATGTTTTGTTCCTCTGTTGCGAGGAAAGACAGTTTGCTGGGAGTCTGGTGGGAAGCAGAGCAAAGCTCTCAGATCGCCTGAATTCCCATTTCCGTTCTCAGCAAAAAGAGCTTCTCTTCATTTGAGCAACCTTTAGGGAGAACAAGTTTTTCACTCTCTGCACAGTGCATAGGACATGTTTTTTTATGTATGGTGCTAGACTGTGGCTCGTAAATTAGTCTTGATTCATATACTCTTCATACTTTGGAAGTAATATTGTAAAATTATTTTTTACAGCTCACAGGGCAGAGCTGTGAACAGAAGTTATTTAGAAGATGCAGAGTACAGCCATTGTCAGCCCAGTTATTGCTGTGGTGCAAGTGGACTCTAGGAAGCCAGGAATGGTGTGCCCTTGCCCACTGCTGGTCCCACTCACAGTCCTAGTCCTGCCAGAGATCCTTGGGTCAGGCTTTGTTCAGATGTCCTTGGCAGCACCGAATGACTGAATCACTAGGGCGTTTTAATGCTTGAGATGAGAAATAAAGGAGACATTTAAAGAAAATCTGGGAAAGTGTTTGTCAGGGACCCATTATTGCTGAGCTGATGCAATAATATATCAAACATGAATATACATCGATATAGGGCGAATGTAGTGGCTTGGCATTAACTCCAGTTGCAAAGGGCTTGTATATGGGACAAAAGAAAGGCTCTGAATGAATATGGTCAACTGGAATATTTAGTCAGAGAGAGGCACAAATCCCTTCTTATTTGTTGTGGTGTGCGCAGTGTTTATTCAGACCAGTGTTTCCATATCAACAGGGAATCTGTGCCAAAGCCATTGAGAAAAAGGAATTGGCCTGGTTGAGAGAAACCCTCCTGCCCTTCCTGGGGGGACCACTATAGGGGAAGAGAGCTGGTGGGTCCCCGCTGTTCGGAAAGAAGTCCATTGATTAATGGTGAGGATGATGTGTTGCTTTTACTGTTTGAACAGCCTCTCCTAATCTCTGCAATCACCAACAGAGATTCCTAATTTCTATATCTGTCAGCCTGGATGACCTACTTTCACTCCATGGAGCTCAAATGAAAATGACTCTCTTCCAGTACAGCTCACTGCCACCTTTCTTAAGGAAAAGAAATGTTTCTAGGAAGTTTAGTTAATTGGAATTTCATTTTCATTGACTTTTTTTTTTTAATGCTGAGAGCAGTTTCGTTTTAGTTTGTCAGTAGTGCATGTCTTAAACATTCCTTGGTAACGGGGTTCTGTTCACGGACATAGACAAAGGACATAGCATTGCAGGTATCCCTTTGGTTAAGAGTTCCTGGGATAATTTATGGCTAGATAATCTTAAACATATATGTGGATAGATACAGAAATACTGAGATCAAAAGAGAGAGATTCAAATTCCTGGGAGAACTAGTCTTTCTTAAGTAGAAAAGCACTGTGTTTCTCTGCTCAGATGTAGGTACCCTACAAGTGAAATATTATGCAGGCAGCTGCTGTCTGGCACACTGGAGGACTCTCCATGCCAAACCTGGCTTGCATGGCAAAGGGGTTTGGGGAACTGAGGAACCAGGTCCCTTTTCCCTGTGATTAGGAAACATTAAGTCTTCCTTTAGTAGTACATCCAGGATAGGCAGTTAGGCTTGCACTGGTAATCTATATGATCAGTGTTTATTTTGAACACCCACCTTTTGCTACACTTTGGGGGAGAGTGGCTGCATTCAGTGAGTTTGAGTAAGATCCACCTTGCAGTGAGTCAGAATATGCTGATCAGCTCTCCCTGGGGTCACGTGGAACAGCACTGCTGCAGCAAAATCATACCCTGCCCTTCTTGTGGATTCTTCCCCTCCTCTTTGTTCCCACACCCAGCATGGGCTATTTTTAATTCTGCAGTGCTGAAGGGTAATGAATATTGTGAACCTGAAAATGGTACATGGTAGGGTGAAAAAAAGATCGCTCTGGAATGGACTGCCCTTTGGAAACAATAATCTAGGTAGCTACATCTTGAAAAATATGTGACTCATGGGGAAGAAGAGGGAGATCTGTAAAATGATGAAGGGCATGAAAAAAATGAAGCAAGGATGAACATTTTAACTGCTGGATAGGGTAGCTTTGGAGTAGCTATGGTTGCTTTGCTGTTTTGGAGTGGGACTGCCAAAAGCTGCCTCCTTGAGCTTTTAAAGAAAAGCTCAGAAATGATCATTTTGATTCTTGCCAAATGCATAGCGTTTTCATTTTTTTCATGCCAGTAGTATTTGCTTTGCTTTGCTCACCCAGTTCCACTAATGATAGCAACTAAATGCTGCTAATGGACAGGAGAATTCAAGTTTGCACTTCAGACCCTGCATGACTAAAGGACGGCATGTTATGAAGTTAGCATCTCTTTATGAATTACAAGTAGCTTCCTTAGATAAAGTCAATGGGTGGCCTTTCAGTTCTAACTTTGCTTTATTAATGTTATTGTAATGGAATTTTATACTGTACCTGTGTAACAGCATTAGACTTGCCTGGGGTTTTTTTTTTTTTGGAGGGGGGGCTTCCCTGCTGCAAACTCAGCAGCCTCTGTCGGAAGTAAGCAGTTGTAATACCCAATAAAGGCAGCCGATTTGCACATAGAAGAAACACTCAGGCAAACCATAGCTTCTCACTTTCCTAACAGGTCTTTTTGCCTCAGTGTTCTTTCTAGTTAGTGCTGTTTTTTCAAACAGGATAGAGCTGCAAAAGCTTCCTGTTCAGGTAAAATAGGAAAAAGATGGCAAGTGAGTGTACAGGCTAGTACTAGTTTTAGCTAGTGACTCACTTAAAGGAGTTCCTGCTTGTCTAGGGTCTTCTCTTTGCCTTGGTGAAGCCAGCAAATACTTTGCAGAAGGTTCCAGGGCTCACAGACAAGAGCCATGTGTGTATTCATCCACGCGGCCCTTTTCCTCTTTTCCCACTCTGCTGTTAGGCACCTAAGCTCTTGCTTGTGCTAGGTGCTCCCAAATTAACAGAGGAGACCTTCCATTCTTTACAAAATATTTGGCCATTGAGTGATTTAGGAAAATGCATCCAACTCAGCCCCTTAAATTGTTTTTGAAAATCTTGCTAGGAGGCACGTAACGTGCCTTGGTCCTCTCCTGGCCCTGCTGGGTGTATTCGCTCACAACAGATGCCCCGTAATGCTTCCCCTGCTTGTGGGCTGTCCTCTTGGGTTTCCTTTACATTAGCAAGCCAGGCCAATAATGGCAGCAGTTCAGAGCTGCTTTGTGAGCTGTGCTGTGGTCTCTGCAGCAGAGAAAGCAACATTTTTGAGGCAGACAGGTATATAGCACACTCAGGTGACTGACAGTAAACAAACAGATGCAATAAAAGCGGTGTGTACTTACTAATTGCTTTCATTTCCAATCTTTAGTGATGCTGATAATAAGAGTGTTAAAATGCACGTAGGGAGATTGTGATTTTCAGGTTACCGTGCCCTTTTGTAAATACAGCATTGAAGATCCTTGCCCTTTAACATAACATTAGCGATCAGATTAGAACAGTGCTCAATTTAGCAGAGTGCAGGCAAAGGGAGCACAGCAGTTCCAGCTGCAAGGCTCCCTTCCCCTCCCTGGTGCTGCAGAGGACTCGGTTCTTTTCTGAAACTTCTTCGGGAAATGGTTCAAAATGGATCATAAGTGCTGACTACAACTTTGCCATCAGCTAGCTGATAAATGATTTAAGCAAGTTTTGTGTGCTGATGCAAAAGTCATTTACAGCATAAAACACCTTCAAGACTACTGCTGTGATGTGTTGGACAGAGGGGAGGCTGAGCAGGCTGATGCCCTGGGTCTCAGGGGCTGATCAACTTCAGACCTCGAGTTTCTTCTTGTCCCTTCTGATTTGGAAATGCACTCAAGTGTGGGCCTTGTGTTTCTTGTTCAGGAGAATACAAGAGCACGCAACCAATCTGGTTAGCAAAATTGAACATATGCTTTCTTGTGGACTTGCTACCTGATCGGTATCTTCTGTCCCTGGTTTCTCCAAAAAATGTGGAAGAGCATGTTTCCAAGCTTTCTCCGCTGAACTCTTTGATGTTTATTAAATATTTTCTCTAATGGAAATCTTGACTGAAGTGTATGGGAGTAGGATTATTCCAGTGTTTTTTCTTCCTGCTGAATCTCTAATTCATGTCTTTTCATCAGACTTCTATTTTTCTACTTCCTAGAGTCACCCTGGCAAAGCCAGGGAAATGCTCATTAGGGATTCACAGCCTGCTCTAATGTTACCCCCTAGTTGTGTTTCTGGCAGGACGTCCTCCCTCACCATTCACTGTTAGCCAGACAAATACAGAACGTCTCCAAAGATCATCCAGGGTGAAGGGGTTTTCGGGAACTGATGGAGGGCAGGATTTGAAAAGCCTTCAACTCCAAATTAATTCTGCTGCTGCTGAAGTGGGCAGTTAAAAACAAAGCTGTCTTGCATCTGAATGCCCTTAGAAATCCCTGCCCGGCTGCAAGGACACAGCCTGAGTGCTAAGCTTGTTCAGAGCTTATACTCTCGGAGGAGCAGTGCCCTCCGCAAGCATGGCTGCAGCTGCAGGAACGCTTGCTGCTTGTCTTGGGGAAGCCCAGAGCTAAGAGCAGCGCAACAGTGATCACCCTACCATGCAGCAGGCCTCCTTGAGCTAATTTAAAGCCTAGCAGAGAGGCGTGCAATCCCTTGCCAAGCTGTGGTCTCTGCTCAAGAGATTCGGAGTGCCAGGAAGATGCTGGAGAAGAGCCAGGAGAGATTGAATTTTAGAGCTCACCTGCTGCAGTTGCAGTGTTTTCTCTTTAACAGATCAGAAGCAGTTGATGACATTTCTCCATAGTTTGCCTTAGTTAATACTTTGTCAGCTAGATGATGCATGTTTTGGTGCACTGTGAGCTTGCTCACGTCCACTGTGGTACAATTATAGTATGTAGATGCTGAGATTAGAATAACCTTCAGGCTGTAAGGAGCTATTTTTAGTATGAAGCTATATCTGCACTCTGAGGAAGACACATAAATGAGAGTGACTCTGGCAGTTGGCTGATGAGAATGATGCTGGTCAGTAGATTTCTCTTGGTACTCTGATCTGGTGGTGACAAGCACAGTCTTAGACCTTAGATACCATTTGGATGGCTCGAGAAGGACTGCTGGAAATGAACATATAAAGCTTTTTAGGTCTTCTTCCAAATTTACTTCCCTCTAGTTTTTAGCCCTACTGTTCAGTGACACAACAGATGCTTTGTTGCTTTTCTAGAAGTGCTATTTATCCCATGGCTGAACTCCCAGTGCTGCTTTTCTTGGGGGTGAATTCACCTTGTCAGCTCCACTGGTGCTGCTCCCAGACCTCAGGCTTTTCTGCTGTTTGGGCAGTGACACTCAGGGTCCTTAAGAGAACCTCTGAGGAGGCTTCTTGCTTACAATGTGCAGGGAGCAGAGTTCGCTGCTACTACGTTGCTTTGCTTTGAGTCACAACCTTTTCTTTCCAAGTCCACTTGTTATGTTTTTCAAGCAGACCTTGAGGTTCAAAGGTATTTCAAATCTTGACCTTGAAGACGAGAAAACTCCAAGGTGCAATTAGGCTGGCACATGCTTGTGGTGGCTTCACCAACATTTTTTTTTTCTTCTGGCACATTAGTTGTCATTGTTAATGAAGGAAAAGGAAAAGATTTAGGTGGATAGAGAATTCTCTGTTAGCCTAATTTGTGCCTCCTGGTCTCCTTTAAAGGGAGTAACCTGAGCCCTTGGGAATAAACAGCATCCTATCCTGCTGCTGGGTGGTTTGTGATCTTTCCTCTCCCCTGGCAGCAGCCTTGCCCCAGTTTGCATGCATAGGGAGGACACTTGGTGTCCGTCCCCCCCCCCCCCCCCCCGTCTTTTTTTTTTTTTTTTTTTTTAACCTACTGACAATTCCTGGCCTGGCAAAGTGTTGTCAAAATTTCCAGAGAAGCTGTATTCTTTGACTGGCTTTGCTGAGTATGTCTGAGCATTTTGTCATTTGCTCGTTCTTCCAAGGGGAGTATTACCAAGCAGTGAATAACTGATGACCTCAATTTAAAGTAAGGAGGATTCTGTTGGGGAATAACCACAAACCCATTTTTTCCTTGCGCCTTTAACATTTTCTTTCTTATAAATATTAAAGCCATCAGTTAGCCCCATGTACTTTGGGGCTTCTGAGAGCTTGTGGAGCCAGATTGTGAGATGCTGTGAATTGTGGGTAGCTCTGCCAAAATAGATACCTTTACTTTGCCAGTGGGGCACACTGATTTTTCAACAGGGATCAAGCAGAGTGGTGTCTGCAGCTGCTTATGTGTGTATTCCATATTCCAGCAGTTCATTTACTAAATTTTAAACTTTTGTACAAGGTTCTTGACCATTCTGTATAATAGAAAGTTATTATGAGAGGGAGCAAAGAGTGGAATTAAATTAGCAATTGCTGTGGCAGGATAAAGTATCAGCTGCAGTAGCTTCATTATAGAGCAGTGGATGTTCAGCTGATAGTGGAAACATCAGAGATCTTTTAGATATACAGTGACTAGTAGTAACCTGTCTGCTGCCTTTCAGTGTTTGGGGTTTCATGGATTTGAGTTATGTGGTAGGGTGAAGGAATGAATTTTTATGTGTTATGAGACGTAAGGGATGAAGAAAGAATAACAATAGTTGTTTCCCATCTGATGCATAAAATAGTTATTGGTTCTTTTTTTGAAATGTCCACCTAACCTCAGCTTCCACGTGTATAGGTATTATAGTGTATTACAATTTATGTGAATTTTGTATTTTAAAGAAATAGTTGCATTTGGTTTCTAAATGTCCCCCTGTTCCTTGATGTTCACAGCTGGGCTTAACAGAGTGCCATAAGCCTCTGCAGAAAGTGTCTGAGGGGTCAGGTATCCCCTGGGCCACTCCATTCCTAGTCAGCCTGGTAGCTGTGCAGAGGCCAGGAGTCCTATGTCTAACTGTCTTCTTCCTCATTCCCCTCACTGCACCTTGGTGTGTCTGTCCAGGCCTGCTGCTTTCCTTTTCCTCTGAAACTCTCTCTGGTTTCCCTCCTCCTCTTCAGAGATACCCCTTTTCACTTCACTTCTTCCCAACACTTTCTCTTCCTTTCTGATCTTTAGGTGAGGGATGTAGCAGCCATCCAGCATTGCTCTTCGAAAGGACTGAGAAAGAGAAGCTTCAGGAGCTTCTCAGCACCATCACAGCTCTAAGCCCTGTTGCCAGCATTGCTCTTCTGGTTGTGGTCATCTTAGCAGGAATGTTTGACTTGACATGAATGCAAGGGTGGTTGTCTGCTTCTGCAGTCTGGCTTCTGCTTTACATTTATAATGAGGGGGGAAAGCTGTAGTGAGTAGCAGTGTATTTGCCTATATTTCAGTAGACAGCATGGGGCAAAATGGCCAAAATGTGATTATATCACTGATTCAAGGTAATATATTATGTGATATATTATGACCAAGAAGAAAATGTGGGTGAAAACTGTGCAAGTTTTATTGCATGTTCCTGTTTGCGTGCCTAACAAACCATTGTATTATTTTTTCCTCCTCTACTGTTGCAGCTGAAGAATAAATTTATGAAGAAATTGCCTCGTGATGCAGAGGCCTCCAACGTGCTGGTTGGGGAGGTAGACTTCTTGGAAAGCCCTTTCATTGCCTTCGTCCGGCTGCAGCAGGCAGTTATGTTGGGTGCTCTGACTGAAGTCCCTGTACCTACCCGGTAAGAAAATTCAGCCCCTAGGCAGGTAACACGAATTGGATACTATTTCCACAGTTTAAAATAATAGTACCAGTCTGAAAGAAGAACTTCTCTGGTGGTTTCCGTCATGTAATTGCATTGGGGTCATATATATTTTGCAGGATAATTGGTTTTAAAGTAACAAAACTCACTTTAGCTGCTTAATCATTTTCAAGTCCTGAATTTGCTTGTAAAATATAAGCTCTAAAATACACACACTTGCTTAATGATAAAGATATAAGTACTTTTTTTCTGCCCTCTTTCCCCTGCTGCTCAAACTCTGTACCTGACCCAGATTTCCTCTGCATTTTTCTGTGGGGCATTGTTTTCTTTCCAAAAATTCACATTCAACAAAGGATGCAATTCTGATCCTGTTGAAAAAAAATCAGATAAATGGAAAAAATCTCCTTATTATAGTCATATGGAATATTTGTAATTCATAATGGCTCAGAAAAAATGTCATTTGTATGTGTTTTTTATTGTGACTCGTGTTGCAAATTAAACTGCAGTCTCACAAATGTGAATTTATCTTACATTCTTCAATATTTGCATGAGTTTGTTCAATCGATGTGTAAAACAGCAAAGCTAAAGTCCTGTTCAAATTCTTAGCTGTTAGCCTTAGTTACACAGTCATACATGGTTTATCAAGTAACATAATAGAGAGTAGTATCATCATAAATGTCCAGAACATTTTGATGTATGTGAGCAACATTACGTAGCATTTTGTGGGTTTTTTACATATATCAGGTGAAAGCTGTAAAAGTAATTGGTATAAAGGGTAATGAAATGCTGTAAGAGTGAAACGCAGTGGAGTTTTCATGAGAAGGATGGAAGAGGTGGCACGTGGACTGATCTGCAATATTCCCTTTCAGTCTGCACCAGCCTCCATGGTGCCTTGTTACGTGGTGCTGCTCTGCGTCTGCTGTTCGTGCTGTGCACCTGGGCTCATGCACCCTTGTTGGTATCTGCTTACACTTTGCATCTGGCTTGTAATTATGGAGTTCAAATTGCACCTTTCATATCGTTAATGTGCCAATACATATTTTATGTGAACTTTTTAAACAGCTTTCGATACAGAGTGAAAGTCATATAATGCCTGGAATGTTTGAGGCTACATCAAGTAGGACCTTGTAAGAAGAGACCTCGTATTGCTACATGAACACGTAGCTGGGGCAGTACTAATACTAGAATAAATTACATTGGCTGTGATGTTGCTATTTTGTTCAGTTGCCTTGTTGTAGTGCAGCGGTGTGTGTATCTTCTAATGGTTTCAGGGGTGCCTGCAATAACCGTGCCAACAGCTGCTTGTGCTCATTGGGTTTACTTTTGGGAATGTGGGGAAATTGAAGTGGCTTATTTGTAGCAAGAGCTATCCTTGATTCCTCTGCATTGCTGAGCTCTGTATGTTTTCATATTTGACTTCTAAGTCTAATCACTGTTACTTCTTTTTTAAAATACTTTTCAAAGTGCTTTTCAGCAGAGGTAAAATTATGCATTCTTTGTTTTTGTAGTGGGAGCCAGGAAGTTAGTCCTAGGATTGCTCAACGGCCTCATTATTCAATAGCATTAATCAAAACAATGTGTCCTTCCATGCCAACATTTTTTTCCAGGAAATAGTATTATCCATCTGTTGTCCTCCGAAACAAATGTTAGCCCTAATCAAAGTAGTGAGGCTCATTAGGTTGTTTTTGTGAGTAATGAAGAGCCATTTGCGATGGCTGCATCCTGTGAAATTCAATCAAGGAACTCCCATAAGGGCCCAGGCTGGTCATGATGGAGCGTCTCCTTGTTCAGCCTTTTGTTTCAGCCGTCTCACACGGTGGGCATTTCTGCTATAGACAGCCCACAGCCTCTACGTGTTGCTGGTGCTGGAGCCTTCTTTGTTCCTCTTTTTTCTCCCCTCAGGGTTTCTTCCTTTTATTTTGTTACATTATCAAGTTCCTGGTAAAATTATCAAAACTTTGCCCTCAAAGTTGGGCCATTCAAAACTATGTGGGGTTCTTAGAGAACAGCATGAAGACATCTTGGTCATTTGCTTCTCAAAGCACTAATCTGATCAGGTTTGCAGAGAGAGGGCAGCTGTGGCTTTCATTGGGCTAGCTGATAATCAGCATATCAGCTGTAACCATTAGCTGGACATGTAAGAAACCTTTGGGTGTAGAAGCAAATATGACAGCAAGCCTTGGAGGGGTGAAAGGCTCATGATATCTGTAGTCCCTGCCCTGTTTTTGGTTTATTCATGCTGACCTAGAACTGTAGAATGAAAAAGGATTATTGTGTGTTTAAGGTAGATAGTATTCAACACGTAGACTTCCAGTTAAATAGGTTACTTATTTCTGCTGACTTTTTTCTCCGCACATTCTTCGGCTTGTATCTTTAAATTTTATAAGTTGCAGAATTTTTGACAATTTTTGACAGATTTTTTTAGGAATAAGATTTCCTGGGTAGAAATGACTCTTCCCTACATTTTTCTATATATTTCTCCCTTCACACTTCCTTGCTGAGGGTCTTTCCATTAAAAGTAAAGTTTTACTTAAAACGAACCAGCAAGGTCTGATAAAAATCTCTAGGAAATATTACTGTGCAGGGTACTTATGTGAAACAGAAGGCAGAACCAAATACTTCACCTCCTTCATTTCTTACAGCAATCACAAGTTGTACTTCTTTCATTAAACAGGCCCAATATAGTATTTCTCAGATTCTAGTGGAAAAATAGGCTGTGAGCACGTCCTGTCAGCCCTTGAGTCCATCAACATGCGTCTCTATTGGCAAGCTGATAAATAACAGCAGAAGGACTGCTTCCCTCAAACTCCTCAAAACTAAAACTTTTTTTTTTTTTTTTTTTTTTTTTTTTTTTTTTTTTTTGCAGGACCTTACCAAGTTTCTTTTGTGTAGCTGCGTTTAACCCTTACGAATTGCTGCTCTTGCTTCTCCCAGATCTGGGAAGTAGGCCTGGGTGAGCAGGCTGAACTTCAGTCTTGTTTTAGTTGTTACTCTTCCTCCTTTTTCTTTTTTATGAGGGACCCTGTCTCCTGCACTGGTGGGTCTCTTACAAAGATGGCATGATCAGGCTTACCTTGACCTTGCCACAGTTTTCACCCCAATCCTGACCCTCTATAGGAGCTCTGTGAAGAGAGAGATTATGGATTTCTAACTGAACTTATCAAATGTAAAATATTATTACTTCACAGACTTGGAGCCCATCTGTCTGTGTTGTATACATTCCTTACTCCCTAAATGTCCTTTTCGTCCGATCTTATGGAGACTTTTAGCCAAATTCTGCTCAAGCAGAGTGCATAAAGCCTTATTGCTTTGTCAACAAAGTGGATTGAAATTCTGCCCTGCAGTCTCTGGAATTGTCTTCTGCCAAGGTCTGGGAGTGTTGTGGTCCTTCCTACTAGGCTGTTGGGCCCGTGGTCTCTGGTTACGGGGCTTGCACACAGTGTTGTTATGGTGCTTTGCTTAGGCCTTCTCAGCGTGTGGACTGGCTTTACAATGCAGTCACTACCGCACATTTGTCTGTCTGGATTTGAAATTGCTCATCTGTGAGGCTGAATTTATTCTTGTTGGTTTTGATGGCATGGTCTGTATCATTAAAATGTGAATTATACATAATTGGTGGTCATCAGCTGCTTAAGAAGGATAAAATGTGCAAAATGGCAGGGGAATAGTACTTTGGATAAAACAGAATAATAAAATTACTGACTTTCTGAGTCATTACTGACTTGGAAGGAAAGAATTTCAGTGTTTCAAGTGTCCTGGCGTACAAAGTTCAAGACTGAGTGCTTGGGTGAAGCTAGGGCAGCTCTCTCTGGAAGCTTTTACCTAGGGCATTCAGAAGAAAAGTTGAACTTTCTTCTGACTTCAGAGGGACTTCAGGCTAAGTGATATGAGGCAAAATCTCAAAGTTTTCTATATTGAAACATCCATAAAAATGTTAAAGATCAGAAATGAAAATTTGCTGACTCAGAATGTGCTGAGTACAATGAAGAGAAATCCTGTACGAGCTTTCGTCTCAAAGATGAAGGTAGTAAAGATTCTCTATCATAAAAGGGAAATGTCAGAACTACAAATGAGGGCTTTCTTAGGGGGAAGTATTCATGACTAAATCACATTTAGTACATGCAAACATAATCCAATTTAAGCCACTAAAATACATTAATATATTAATATGTTTGTGTGTGTGTGTGTATGTATGTGTATGTATATATATATATATATATATATTTATGCATGTTTTGTACTTTAAAAGATCTTACTCTACATGCCAAAGGCAATTCTGAGCTGAATCATTCAGGACAAAGAATTTAGAAAGTGTCACAAATAACTGGCTATTTTTAAGAACATTTTAGCAAGTGCAGGAGTTTCAGGTACTTCTGCATTGCAAGAGAGTTGGCAACTTAATTGTTTCAGAACATAATTATGAAAATGTCTCGGTCCCCTGAAAAACTAGGAGAATGCTGAACGGCAACTTCTGAAGTTAGATCCTTTTTTTCTTTTAATTAACGTACTTTTAAAAGTGCTGTCTGAGGAACAATTCCTCTTTAATGTTGTTTTATAATAGCTGTAGAAAGAGGGAAAATTTCTAGAGGTAGGAGGAGAGCAGAGAACATGACCTAGGTGTGTATGGGTTAGTCACCTCCCTATGAACCTTGAATAAAACACTTGAACGCCTTACGCAGAACTTGATTAGGAAGTCATAGTATTAGTAATGCCAGGTCATACGTATCTGCGGATTCCGTAACACTAACTTCATGGGATTTTTTTTGTAGAGCTGTAGATTTTTTCAATAGAAGATAATTGTTTGGATATAATATATTTTATAAGATATTTGAATTAATATTTCATGATATTTTGGTTGAGGAAGCTAAAATGATACTTAATGCAATGCTTAAAAGGATAGCAGAGATTTCTGGTGAGGATACACCAAGTGCCGTGACCCGCTTGGCATCACAGATGTGCCAGTCAGCCGCAAGCTGAGCAGTGTAGATAACTGTGAGGCCAGTCCTTGCATTTCTCTCATTGACAGTGCCTGTTTGGATCTCCTTCCCTTCTTGGTCGCTAGTTCTCACAAAACTTGTAGGAACTTGATAATGTTTGTTACCTCTGAGTCTTTGTCTCATTTGGTTGAAGTTGGCCTGCGGGTTCAAATATGGGCTAGGGGCTGAAAAATGGATAGATCATGTGAACACATAAGTTCCTCTTTCTCGGGAGAGTGGACTAGC
The DNA here is from genome assembly GCF_028389875.1 of Rhea pennata. Classification (NCBI taxonomy): domain Eukaryota; kingdom Metazoa; phylum Chordata; class Aves; order Rheiformes; family Rheidae; genus Rhea; species Rhea pennata. The sequence goes on from NC_084666.1 coordinate 72,405,839, forward strand.
ATAAGATTCCTGAGTAGCAATAGGTTATTTCATCTATCTATTTGCAATGACACAGCTGCCACTTCTCGGATGTTTCCTTCGAGGAAGGTATTGGCAGATCAAAAAAGGTTCAGAAAAGATTTGTAGAAGTGACTGAAGAGAGAAGAAAAACGTCTGTTTACTTAGCCGGACTGACAGAGTATATTGATAGCTGAAGATATTTTAAAGAATTATAGAGGTTTCTTCAGTCTACATGAATGAAACAATCGAAATTTATGTCTGGAAGTTGAAGCTAAACCAATTCACACTGGAAGTAGTGCAAAAGGTTTTATTTAGATGAGAGAACTTACCAAGGGTTATGATGTGATTATTTGCCATCACTGGCTGAAAAGTGTGGCTGTACTTGGAAAAAGACTTAATTTAGGAAACTTGAAAGTTGATTTGAGAAGCTATTAGTGTTTCTGTTTTAAACATAGAGTGACACAGAGTTTACTGAAAATTGCTCCAATAATTACCCCAGCCTTTGCTAAATCAGGTGAAATGGTCTCCTGCCATGTGGCTTTTTCTGTTGGTGATTACAAGGGTGGGTTGATATGTAAGTGATGGAGACTTTTATCTCCAGGTCTACTAAGAGTCCAGCTCTGGACAGCCACTTGAAACGACGCTGTCTGCCATGCATGATGATGAATCCCCACAGACCACTGAATGGTGGCCATTGCAGGAAATCACTGGCAGATTTAACAGGGCTTTCTTAACAGGTCAAGTGGTGAGGCTGAGGTTTTAGCGCAAAGACTGTTGTAATTTCAACTCAAAGCTATGAACCAGTTCTTTTTCTGGGACAAATCTGAAGGGGGAATTTATAGGACACTTGTGTTTCTGCAGGCAAGGCTGTAGGAGTTCTTTAGGTAAACAGTTTTTAGATTAGCACCTATTACACAGCATGAAATCAACTTTAAAGGAAGAGCATTGCTACAGTGTGTAATGGTTTTTGCTGACATCATCAGCATTGATGTCTTGTTTTAGGAAGTGGAAGAGTCTAAGATAAGATTTAGATCTTTCCAGAATTAAGTAGTATTTGAATGGTAATGTCTTCTTTTTTTTTCTTTTAATTTTTCATTCCAGCTCAGTAGAATCTAAGTACCTTTGGACATCCAGCCATGAGGCTGTACTTAAAACTTTTCATAATGTAAATCAATTAAGAGGGTGGAAATCCTAGTCACCCTTCACCAGCATTCCTATTATTCTGGCAGAACTGCTAGACACAATTTTATTGGCAAAACCATCCTTTTTCCATGGATAGCCTTTTCCATTAAGAGATCTTATTAGACCATTTTGTCGTGGGAACTCTGATGCGTAGTGACTGCAGTGCTGGTAGTCCTTCTAAGTGTAGGCAAGTCTTAATTCGTAGTGCATTAGCACTGACAAAAGCAAGGACAGGGAAGAAAAAAAGCAGTAATTTCCTGTCTCCTGTGATTTCGTATTGTGATATTTTTGAAATTCTTACCAGTAACTTGGATATAGTTTTAGTCTCACTATCTTGCACATGTAGCCCCCCCGCTCTGATGGTGCCTACAGGAGGAATAGGTTTCCCCCTCCCAAGTCAGCTTACCTCTTTAAAAATAAGCTATGACTAGGAAGCCATCAGATGGCCTTGCAGGCCTCTGTGTCTTGTACACTCTAAGCAGAAATTCAAAGCATACTACTTGGGCTTAATTATTTAAAGCTAAAACCCAGTTTAGATTAATGATTTCCCTTCACACATGGGTAGCTACTCTGGATGCTGAACGATACAGAGATCTCAGTCCCAGTGGAGCATTAATGAGCACATGCAGTGCTATCTGATAGTTCGGGGAAGGAAAAAAGTGGTTTGAGGTGAGATGTAGTTTATGGTAAGCCATGTGAAAGTTTAATAACATCTTTCCTCCCCTCCCTGAATGCATTTATCTTTTAGCACTCCCAGCTGTGCTTGCTGCAGGCCCAAATGCTCCCCTCTGCTGCTGTGCAGACCCTGCTCGGGCTGTCCTGCTCAAACAGTAGCCGCTTCTGTGCAGGACTGTGACCCCATTTGTTTGTAGTGGTTTCAAGGCTACTTTTAAGGCTTTTGAGGAAGAAAACTCTGGGGAGTGTCTTACCCTTCAGCAACTGGGCTGACAGGGTGCAGCTTATGCTCCAGGCTAGCTAGAGTGGTACGTACAGTGTTACTCAGAGAAGTAAACACGTTGGATAAGAAAATTGTATGGGTCCTGTTTTTGGTGTCTCCTGTGGGTACCAGGCCTGGATATTGGTGCCGTTGAACTCCCACTGAATTAAGGGGAGGTAACACTTTGGCAAACCAATGTGTGGTGCAAATGGCATTTCTACCACTGCTGAGGTAAATCTGACCTAGAATGGTTGTGGATTGAAAGGCAGAAGCTTCACCTTAGTCCATTGTGTAGCTAACGTCGTCCTCTGAGCCTGGACTGAGGCAGTCTAGGGTACTCTGTGGTGGCTGACCTCTGTGAAGGCCCAGAGCAGCAAGATGTCAGTGAGACTGATTAGCCCAATAGCGTCTGGATCTCTAAGAAATGCAACCGTCCCAATTTTTTAAAAATTAATTTTTTGTATTTGTAAGGAGTAAATGATCCATTTTCCTGTCCTAAATAGGATCAATCTGTTTGTTTTGTCAGATTTCTGTTCATTCTGCTGGGACCTAAGGGCAAAGCAAAGTCCTATCATGAGATCGGCCGAGCCATCGCCACTCTGATGTCTGATGAGGTAGGTGTCTTGACGTTGCCTGTGTGAAGCGGGTTCTTTTTGCTTTCCCAGATAATAATGATTTCCTTTGCTCCAGCACGGTCCAGTGGGATGCACGTAAAGCTGAAATATGTAAATGTCATCTTCTAATTCTGTCTATTTACATAATTATTTTGTCTGCCTTCATATTTCTGTAAAAGCATGAATTTAGGAAGTTTTTGTCCATCAGGCCTATTTCCCAGCTAGCAATCACTCTTTCAAATAGACTTTGAATTAATGTGTGGGCCCTCGTCTGTGGTGTGCGTCTGGAGTCACATTCCGTGATCACAGTAACGTACCACTACACTACGCAGGTAATTACTGTAGAAATGTTTACATCTAGGATTTATTGTTTGTATTGCACTGTATCCCAGAGCACTTCTTAATTCATGCAGTGGTTATATATTATCCATGAGTAGTGAGCAATTACTTGCTAATCATATACCTCAATAAGATGACTGCACTTTCCATATTCATTTATAACTTCTTTCTTCCAGTATCTCTTGGGCTCGGTGCATCTGTGCTGATCTACATTGTTTTCTTTGTGTCATCTCCTTCTGCTCTTTTCTTCCCCAACAGTTCCCTTAGTTACCACTCACCCAGTCCCAGCTCTTCTGTCTTCTGTCTTCATCACTCTTCATCTGTCTTCGCATCTCTTCATCACTAATACTAGACTTGCATTTTTCTTTCTGCTCATCAGCTGTGCTCATCAGTAAAACCAATTTGTATTTCATGTTGTTATTTTTGATTAAATGTTGTCATTGTTTCCATTTCACAGGGTTCAAAACTAACCTGGCTTTTGATAGACTGGATTAGGCAGGAAAAAGAGGATTGATGCTTCTTTGTGGCTTTTTTATACTGTCTTCTCGTAGTGCAATTGAAATTCCTCGTTTACTGAAAACTGCTTTTGCTGGACAAAAGAAATGGATAATTATTTTGGTAACACTTTTGATAAAGGTTAAAAATATATATTTGGCAAAAAATTCAAAATGTTTGAAAGAAAAGAATCTTTATTATTAAACCAACAGCCAAAGAAAAGGGCTCACAAATTTTGACCATCTTTTACTGAGGTTAACCCACCACTGTGCCAAGTGTCCTGATACATTTTTCAGCAAATTTTTGAGACTGACTCTGTTGTTTTTGTAGAATATAGCTCAGTAGCTGCCTCTGGAGCCTGCGCTGCAGGAAAGGCAAAACTTTGCTCCATGGAGGCTCTGTTTCGTGCAGGTGTTCCACGACATTGCCTACAAAGCCAAAGATCGGCAGGACCTGATCGCTGGTATTGATGAGTTTCTGGATGAAGTCATTGTGCTCCCTCCTGGGGAATGGGATCCAGCCATTAGGATAGAGCCGCCCAAGTCTCTTCCATCTTCAGATAAAAGGTAACAACAAAATACAGGCAGAGTCATTCCTATGGTGAAGGACAGTGTGTGCCAATTCTGAAAGGATGACAGGAAGAGCTGCCACTTTGGATATACAGTGTTTTCGTTTGTGAGGCTCGCAGCCACTGCCAGTGTTAAGGGAAGTGAGCAAATGGGGTTGGACTTCTTGATAAACACGTGAATGGTCCTGTGGCTTATGTGAGGAGCCATTTCCCTGTCAGGCTTGCAGTGTATTGTCAGTACAGCATGTGGAGGGCAGTGTGAGCAGAGGAGTGAATGTTTTGGTTATTGGTGAACTTTTTGCATAAGATAGCTGAAGTTCTCTGAAACTATTGTCAGATGCTGATTTACACTAGAAATAGTTTCAGGTCTTTCTTAACAGCTGGGGAGAGGAAGCTCTTCAATTCTGTACCCATTAGTGTGCTGCTGTTGGCACCTATATAACATATACAGTGGGCATCCAGACTCTGCCATTCTGCTTAGTCCTTCTAACACACTGTGTTCCTCTCTGGAAGAGACCTGCCAGCAGGTCGTTTTGTAGTCTCCTTTATACAACACAGTTTTAGGCAAGGCTATGTAAGACTTATTGGAGGAACTCGATATGGATTTTGGTTTTTTTGGAGCTGTCAGGCAGCACAATGAGCCTCAGTTTGGCTTGTCTTCTTGCCTAGGAAAAATATGTATTCTGGTGGAGAAAATTTACAGATGAATGGAGACACACCTCATGATGGAGGACATGGAGGTGGGGGCCATGGAGACTGTGAAGAACTGCAACGAACTGGCAGGTCAGTAATAAGCTGCTCAGCGTGGCATACCAAGTGCAATCCATCCAAGGTGACTGTGTTTCCCTTTTAGAGCCTTTTCGCCCCTTCAGCTTTCCATCCCGGCATACTGTTCAAATTTGCATAGGTTTAACTGTGAGCCCCAAATGTGTCCTGTGGTTTTGAGTGCTTAACTTGAAACTATTGGAACCATTCTGAACAGCCACCTTCTGCAAATTACCAAGTGTCTTAAATGAGGCACTCAAAAATGTAAGAAGGCCCATACAGTTGTTGGCTGTTGAAAGTCTGCATGCCTGGGCAGTTAAACAGGCTGCAAGGGATGTACACGTGGCAGGTACAGCCACTTTTTCAATTCCAGTTGCTGGAAGTGCTTTAGCCAGAAGCGGAGTTCTCTTCCAGACATTCCTGTTATAGCAGAATCACTAGATGAAGGCTTTTGTAGGGTAGAAATAAAGAAGACAGCAGTGCCTGAGGACCTTACTTTCAGCTTTATTACTCTTGAGTGTATGCCTCATAAAAGTTCAACAAAGTGAGAATGCAGTTTAGGTGGCAGTCCATAAAACAGTGTGCTTAGCAGTTCAGGGTTACTACGCAGGTTTTTTGTCACTTTTGTGGCCTCCCTCTGAGTATTTTTGGAGATTTTAGTATCTAAATTCTAGGAGAAAAATCTGCGAGCCTGAATTTGCACCTGGGGGTGAAGAAGGCAGTTAACAGTTCCTGATGATGGGTCAGGAGGTAACTTGTGCTTTCTTGTCACATGCCCCTCAGAATACAGTGCCCAGAGAGTCCCGCAGCATGGTTGGTGCAGGGCTTCCCGGTCAGTGCGTAGCCTAGGTGGTGGCTGAATCGCTGGGCCTCAGATACCCCTGACTGGTGCTGCTGAACACCATATTTAAACATCGTGTTTCATATGAGTAAAATACTGTCTTGTCTATGGTTGTTCAAAAACAGCGTGTCTTCAAGTAGAGCTCTTTTACTTTTCAAGATGATTTCACTTACTTACATTTTAAGTCCAGTTCTTTTTCTGGTTAGCAGTTTGAAGTATTTTTCCATTTAGCAAATTGTTTGGCTCAATTGACCATTGTGTCTGCCATATGGAGAAATTCAGGCAAGGATTTAAACAAGAGTTAATACATTTTATTGCATCAACCAATGTAGTTGGAAGCAAAACCGATAGTTTTTTTGACCTGCAAACTTTTGTGGTCTGTTTGAGCAGAGGTAGGGCTCATGTACCTGAAACTAGTATGCTTTCTAGCTGCATCCCATGTTCAAGATATTATCTTTCTTTACAATATTATCTGAATGATATCCCTGGATCATTGCAGCTGTGATAGACTGATATGTAATGTGATGACCTCACTCCTTTCAGATCATCCTTCATTTCTGGCAATGTTTTTGATTACTTATCTCAGTGACTGTAAAACCTTTAATGCAAGTCTTCTCTTGCTTGACTTTTCAGGTTCTGTGGTGGCTTAATCAAAGACATAAAGAGGAAAGCACCGTTCTTTGCCAGTGACTTCTATGATGCTCTAAACATTCAAGCCCTTTCAGCCATTCTTTTTATCTACCTGGCCACAGTGACCAATGCTATCACGTTTGGAGGATTGCTTGGTGATGCTACAGAGAACATGCAGGTTAGCAATTATTTTTAGAATCAACAAGTAGGAAGGACCTGTTTTGCCTCTTACTGTCTACAAAATCAGCCTTTAGGTAGAAGGGCGTTTGGCCACTTCCAAAGCTTGAATTCTGGGTTTAGTTAATATAGGTATGCTGTATTTCCCCTGAAAACTGGCTTTCTTTCACTGCTATCTGGACTGCTGTCCTTTGAGGAATTGTAGAAGCAGTTGCCTTAAATTGTGTTTGAAAGATGGCCAGGCAACAGAGAAGAGCTTGGTGAGGATCCTTGCTCCTTCTATGTAGAGAAATTCCTCAGGTCTATGCTCTGTGTTTGTGTCTTGGTTCTACTGTTTTGGTCAAATGAGATTTACTAAGTCTGATTCAGACTTTACATCTCAGCAGAGCATAGCAGTGTATCCTCTGCCTGACTCTTACAGTCCCTGGACTTTTCCCTCACTGTAAAAAATAGTGCATAAGAAAGCAAGGGAGTCGGGAGGTGTGATACAGGAACAAAAGGCAAGTTTGTTAGAATGATGAATTCTGTAATAATAGAAAGTCAAATTTTGAGAATCAGATTGTATATCCAGAGACAGATTCCCCTGTGTCATCACTAAAGACCGAAGTAGGGGCTTGAAGACGTGGCTCAGTTTCCTCTGAAGGAAAGGGATTCTGTTTTAGCACTGCTCTAGATTGCCTGTGTTTGGCTGAAGCAGAATTATTCTCTAACAATGTGCTTTAGTATTCCCACAACTTTTTCGAGAGGAAAAAAAACATAAAAACTTATATTTACATAGATTCAGAGCAGCCATGCTGAATGTTGTAACAGTAATTAAGCTGATGGTAACAAGGACTAAATTATTTATTTATTATGCAGATATAAATAATATAATTATTTATGCGGATTTAATGTAAAACACACATAGGAAAAGGGGGCACCTGTCCAGGGCTGTAGACTTCCCTACCATAAATCACAGGCTAGACTAAGATTCAGTAGCTGGTGGAGTGTCAGACTTCCCTCCACCTGTACCAAGATGTTTTTTCCTCTTCCAAATCTTGCCTCTGTGGCAGTTGTGCAAACAGATGCATGATGCATGACCTTAAAAAGAAATAATAGCAAATAGAAGTAGAGAATTAAAAGGCCTCTGGGATCTGCTAGTGAGCATCACTCTTCTGCCACTGAGCAGCAGAGGAAAGTGTCTCTGCTCTACTTCTGTACAAGGTAACATCTTTTTTAAAGTGAGCAGAAGAAAGGTAAACACTACATTTTTCCAAATTTAGTGCACATAATCACTTATGTCAAAAAGTCCTTTTTGGTACCTTGGTGCCTTGATAACAGTAAACAGACATTTTATTATCAAGTAGCAAATTCTTTGGCACGGAAGCTGAAATTAGAGTTTCTTAATGCTCACTAAAAAAATCTTTACTCAATTAAATTTTTTTAAAAATTCTGGCATTTGAAGAGTGTGTAAATGACTCATTCATCTGACAAATGGTGAAATTACTGTCTAGTTAAGCAGTGACAATACTGTAGCTTGCATTCTGGTTGTGTCATTTGAGTAAGACACCTGCATTTGCTGTCTTTTGTTTTGGCTGATGGATCAGCAGCAGCTGGTCTGCATGTCCATACTAGAGGAGGCAATTCATGCCCTCGGCCCCAGTTTTTTCCGTAGCACGAGGGAATGGCAAAGGGGGCCCTGGTGTTGTCATGCCTTGCTTTGCTTGATGTTGCGCCATGTGTAGCTTCATAAGCAGTTTGCAGCTGGTTTTTGGCTGCTGCCACTTGACTTAGGGAGACTTTCTGCTGCCAGGCCCCACAGCATAAACCAGGAAAAGGAAGCAGTGCTAAAACAAGGTAGGCCTCCAGGAGAAGAGCTGGTAACCCTAGTGCTGCAGAAGGACCCCTCTGAGATGTGCTAGTGGATATGCTAGCCCAGGCTACAGGCTCCCTGCAGTCGTTTTAACATTAAACTTTAATTCACAAATGTGGAACAAAGTGCAGAAAAATCATCACTGAGTTGCTGGAGAAATCCGATCCCTCCCATCAGTTCATAGCATAGCTGAGGCTAAATGCAAGAAAATACTGTTTGTTTATTGTCTTCTAATTTGTGCACTTTAGCATTTACCTACTTCACACATGTAACAAGTGGCTGAGTTTACTGGGTTTTATTTATGCTCCCATTTGAAGCATGCACGAAATTGAAGCACACCCAGCTGTTCTGACCAGTTCCACCGGTGGGTCAGAAGTTTAGAGAGTCTGGGCACCGTGGGCTTTTCTTTTGCTATCTTCCCTCTTCAGTCTTTAGCTGAAAAGGCGTTAGGTCTCTTGACTGCTGGGGGAGTTTGAAAAGGTTTTTGACTCTCCAATAGAAGAGCAAAGATTGCACGTTCATTGTGCTCATGTGCTCACGTACCCTCGGAGTGCGAGGACAGTGTCCAAGCCCCACCAGACTTCACCCTGCTCTGCTGCTGCGGAGGCTGTTCCCCTGGGAAGCTGCTAAGGGGAGTCAGAGCCCAGGTTCCTGTGAAGAGTTGTTCAAAGTCCCAGCCAAAGCATTTGGCATTTCTGCAGGAGAAAAGAGTTCAGAAGCTTTTCTGTAAGACCTCTGAGAGCATGAGCCATGCTATATTGTTGTTTTCCAAAATGTGAAAGAGGGAAACTACTGCAGGGACAAGACTTGCCCTCAGAGGACACTGCAGTGTCACGCAGAGGGAAAGAGAGGGCCTGGTTGTCACAGTCATAGTGACATTTTTAAATTACACTTGGCAGAGCCTCGTAAACTCTGGATTTATGTCAGCTTCAACAGCTGAGGAGCAACCCTGAAAAGTTTTCCTCCCAAACATTTTGTTGTCATAGAAAACAGTATTTTGGGGGCTACTGCGTTGTAGTTTACGCTTCTTGTTTCTTGCAAAGAGTTATGTAACTGCCGCTGGGGGAGGCGTTCAGGATTGCCTGGCCTGTGCTGTCCGCCGCAGAGCGCCTGACACGGCCAGCGTTTCTTTAAAAGCTCGCTTCGGAGTTTTATGTTTCTGAGAAAAGGCACTATTCTTAGCTGCAGCCGTGTGCAAGAATGCAGAGGAAAAGAGCTTCCAGATGGGCAGGAGCCTGTGCGCCAGCTGCGAGGGCCCTCGCTGGGAGCAGTGCCGGAGCGGCGAGGGCCATGCGCTGTCCACATGCCCTTCCGTCTCCTGTGAGCCACTGCCTCCTCCTCACTTGTCCCCTAAATGGGAAGGGGACTGCTCGGAGGCTTCTGTCCACGTCCCCTGTAAAACCCGCGTGCCCTTCACGTGAAGGCTGCAGTGCTTCCCAGTAAGGGCTTTCCCTCATGCTGAGCCCTGCAAGACCTGATGGGGGACGTCACCGGCAGCATTTCAAAATGGGATGGTGGTTACAAGCCAGGTTGTCTGGGGCCCCTCTACTCACACCAGCAGTTTCAGCACTCTGCTGAGCAATGGAGTGTGTCTCAGGAGTGGGAGGCTTGGAAATACCTCTCACCTTTTGCTTTGCTGCGCAAATGTCTTGCGGATGCTTTGTAGACTCAGCAATGATGGTGCTTGAGCAGTTTTTTATGGCCAGAAAAGTAGTTGATGATTGCACGGTACAAAATGTAGCTTGGGATTTAGCAGAGAAAAATTTTTCTACTTTGCATAGTAACATAGTGGTTTGACACGTGACAGTCGAAATACACTTTTCTCACTGCAGATGGAAACTTGGGTCTTTCCAAGAAACAGAGCTACAAAACTCAATTTAAACTCCTCTCATTACCACTGATAAGCCAGCCAGACTGCAGCCCCGACCCTGCAGCTTGCCGTGGACGGGAGGAAGGAGCTGCTTGTGGTCTCAGTTGCTGTTTGTGAGGCACAGGCAGCATTAACAAGGTTGCTGACTGATTCAGATATAGCTACAATGAAGCATGCAAGCCCATGCCTAAATCTTTCTCTAGTTGATGGGTGATTACACCTGGAAAGGGTGACAACACAGCTTAAATTAAGAGTCTAGATTCAGTTTTTAGTTCACTGTTGTCTCACAGAGACACTAGCCAGGTCTTGCAGGTTGAATGGCTATGAGGTACCATGTGGCTCCTCCTGCCAGTGGCACAAACTCTGTCTATGAAGTATCTCTGCTTGCCTATAATGATGTTCACGGGACCAATAAATATCCAACCCCCCTCTGCATTGTTTCTGTTACTAGTACGGCTCTTTTAGAAAAACAAGCCTAAGCATTGAGTTGTTAGGCATGGGAACAATGATACTAAAAGGCATTTCACTTAAAAGGTAGCTTTTTTTCTTCCCTGTTGTTCTTTTAAAACTCAGTCAAGTATAAACATAGCTTAGTTTGCACAAGAGCACACAAGGTAAGGTCCACCTAATTCTGTCATTTCTGTAGAACAGTGCGTGCTCTGTCAATAATTACATTTTATTGGCAAGAAAACATGCCACCTACATTGCATCCACATTTTGCATTTTAAAAATGGCTACTGTCCAGCTATAACTTACATGAAAATCCAAGAACACATCAAGCATCTTCATTTATCATTCCCCAGTGAAGCTGTTTTGCCACACATGCCAAAGGTAATTGCAGAGGCAATTAAATGTGGAATTTATTGCTTGCTGGTGACATCTGATGAAGTTGGGTCTCAAAACAGGGCTGTTGGATGAAGTAGCCTTGCTTGGTTTGTACCTGTCTTACCAAAACAGTTATTTCAAAGAGGGGCATCTTGTTTATCTAGAAAGAGTATCTACTCCATTAGAGAAAGAGAAAACCCTCTGCTCCAGAGCGCTGTCTTCGAATCGTGTTCTGCCATATCCATCTGAAGAGCACTGCAGATGTGTGTCTTTATGCACAGTCATAAAACCGTCTTCAGCTTCAGCTTGCTCTCATATCCTTTAAACAGTCTTTAGAAACTCTTCCCCCCCCCCCCAATAGTGAAATATAATAGAGTATTATTAGACTCTGGGCCTCAGAAATAACTACATGGTTTGCTGGTTGCCATCAATAGTGATGAACTGTATCAGATGACTTTATCTGCATACGTGGTTGTACGAGATGATGGAAGATGTTCTTCCCTTAGTCTTGGACACATCAACATACAGCATACTACAAGTCACTGATGTAACTGCTTTTTTTTTGTTTGTGTGTGCAGTAGCACCTATAAAAAGGGGTTTTCAATACAACTAACATCTCTGCTATGTCTACCATAGGGTGTGTTGGAGAGCTTTCTGGGCACAGCAGTGACTGGAGCAATTTTTTGCCTTTTTGCTGGTCAGCCACTCACAATTTTGAGCAGCACAGGACCTGTCCTTGTCTTTGAAAGGCTTCTCTTTAATTTTAGCAAGTAAGTAAAGGGATGGAGGAGGGAGGAGGGGAGGAATGTCCCACACTAATAAAATACTAGCTAGGAATTAAGTGGTTAGAAGTGGGGAGGAGAAGGGATTTAGTGCATGAAATGAAACATCTATTTGTTCCTTGTAGAGATTGCAGTGAAATCACAGCTGGGATTTTCATAGGCATGTTTGCCCCAGAGGGCTGCCCGGTGTGTTGGGTGCGTATCTCCCTCGGGCTTTTTGGAAACTCTTTGCCAAGTCTACATTTGCAGAGAGGTTTGCACTCCTTTCAGTCGGTGTGCTGTCCCTCCCTGAGCACTGTGTGTTTCCCATAGGATCAAAGACACCCAGCTCACAGAGGTTTTGCTAACAAAATCCAACAGGTCTCCAGGGTGCCAAAATTTGTCCTTCCATTCATACTCATTTGAAATCATGGCTATTATTAGTAAAAGTGGAAGTATGTATTGCATAAACAGCTGTAGATTATTATTTGTCCTCAGAGTTCACAGAATCATAGAATCAGTAAGGTTGGAAGGGACCTCTGGAATTGCTAGATGAATCTTTGCAGTATTAATTGCTTTGGGCTTTTTTTCTTATAACTAATGTAAAGAGATTCTCCTTCTCACACTATTTTACCATTTATTCTGTGATAATGTCTAAAACCCAGAGCTGTAGGGGCCCTGCTTTGATATGAGTTTGCTTTTGTTACAGATCTGTAATGCTAGCAAAATATAGTGAGATTCCCTGAAGGAATTGGTATATTCACTGATAATTTCACATGTAGCCCTACTGATATTTTTGGATGGTGTTTAAAAAGATAATTTTATGTTAAATGGAAAATACCCCACATCTCTTTTGTGGCCTTCCATTCTTTCATCAGAGGAAGCTCATAACACTGTAAGTTGTGAAGGACTTGTATTTTAGAACATGAAATGAAGAGTGGATTTAAGACAAACTGAGCTTTCTTTCTAAAGCAATTGCCTGTAATGCAGAACAGTTCTTTTGCCATTTGTAGCTATTTTTAGAAAAGGCCTATTGAATTATTAAGCTTGAATGTGGCTGCATGTTGCAACAAGGCAGGAGGCATAGGCTGTGTTTGGTTGTTTAATTTTATCTCCTTTGTTATATTGCATCTATGTGGGTAGTTACTCATCTGAGTTGGTAAAGTAAGAATTGAGAGGATACAATATGACCAGGTCTCTCCTGTGAGTACTTCCTAGGAGAAGTCTTTTAAGGTACAGACCTGCAGGTGATACATTTATGTGAGATCTACTTTTGCAGTATTAACACTGGACTCTTTTAGAGTGTGATGATTTTATTTGGCTACTTCATAAACTTTGTAATACTTGTGGCAGTGTGAGCTGTATGTGTGAGAATAGTGCAACGCAGGATGAAATGGGCACAGTCTGATTCTGGTGTCACATTGTCAAAGTCAGTACTACTTTATCATCAATATTGTTGGGTTTGAAGCCTGTATGGTCTCTCACCACTCTCCGGTTCCTCTGAGACTGAGCCATATTTGTGCCAACCCAGGCAGAGGGTTGTCTTGGATGAGAGGATGCCACAGAGAGATTTCTTGCCCCTTCTCCTTAAAATGAAGCGTAGTCCCCACTTGCCTGGCCTTGGGATTTCCAGGCTCATTCGTGCTGTCTGCTCATTTCTGCCTTACAGAGGCAAAAGGGACCAGCTTTGGAGCCTGTCTCTTCAGACTGCTGGAGTGCAAGCAGAGAGAGACAAAAGCTAGGAAAAAATAGACAGAAAATAAGAGTAGCTTTGGGAAGGAAATTGGAAGCTGCCTGTTGTTAAAAGCTCTGCAGCAGAGCAGCAGGAGGGGCACTTTTCACTTTTTCTTTTTTTGCCTAGTATAAGTGAATAAAATCAGGAATACACGTGCTGTAACTGTTTGCATCCAGCTTGCAGGTCTAAACTGCACATGGGAGCAAAAAAGCAAAATGGACACTTTTTATGGCTTTTGGAAGGAGAGAGTGGTTATTTTTCACCTGAAAAGGAGGTGGTGGTTATAAAAGCTGTTGTTTCAACACGTACTGGAGCAGAGTGGCAGTTCTGTGGAGGAAGTCTTTTTCACAAGAAAATTGCAGTCAAGGGCTGTGATTTTCAATAATGCATTTGCAGTCGTTTGTATTCACAACACCCTGTTCCATGCTGGGAGCAGAATTAGAAACACTTTATGTCTACTGATTCATAGAAAGTTTGACTCTGTGCATGTACAGATATCTAAGAGAGCTTCTGTTAAATGACAGCCAGCCTTCCCAGAAGAAACTCAGACTGCAGTGTGATCGTGGTCTTAACTAATGGCAGAGTGCAGTTTGGTGGCACCTTCTTTTATGAAACCCATCTCTTCCTTTCTCCACTCCATTCCCTGTTCAGTGCAAGAGATGAAAAGTTACAACCCTCATGTGAAGAATTTGTTTGGCAACATATAATAAAACAGTTTAATGTAAATTTAACCAGAATTTAGTCTTAATGAATTTAAAAAATTATGAGGATATATGTACCCTCAGTGATCATCCTAAGACCTGGTAGGCTGCCTAGGGCTGTTGTGCCCCTCTTACGGAGGGGAAGCCAGACGTACAGGCAGTTCGAACCCAAAGAGACCGCGTTGTTCAGACACACTCAGCCAGCCCCGAGCTCCCTGACTTTGGTAGCGCTCACACAGCTGGGGCAGCTCAGAGTGCAATGGGATGCAATTTAGCAGCTGCGTACCTGGCCTGACTTTTTGCTGCAGCTGTGTGCATCTGCCTCCTTTTAGGTGGGCCCTGCCTAGGCTTCAGTGTTTTCTCCCTTTTCACTATTAAAAGGTTGCAGCTGCCTCATGTGGGGCGCTGGTCTATTCTCTGCTCCGCGATGCAGTACCTTGAGCTGGAAAACTGCCCTGTAGCCCCTCTGCCTGTCGAGTTTCTGCTAGAGAGGAGGTACAGGCTTCGGGAACACAGGGCAGAATTGCTGCAGAGTTGGCAGCATGTGCACAAATGCGGACAAAGGTGTCTGCACAGGTCCTTCTCCCTTCCTGGAGTTTCCCCAGAAACTGCTGCCCTTACTCCTCTCCCCCGCAGCACTGCCCGCTGCTGGGGCACAGCCTCCAGCTTCCAAGCAAAAGCAGCCAGCCAGTCTGGTTGGGGCTGCTGGCCTCTGCTCCCTTCCCCAGAACGGGCACTAATCTCCCTGGCAGGGCCTTATCTACGCTGCTGCTCTTCGTTCTCATTTGCTCCATCCTAAAAGCCTCCTTTGAACTCTGTGCTGTGGCAGGGCATGGCAATTGTGAGCAGAAAACAAGGTGCAAACACACTTCTCTGGATACACCAGTACATTTCACTCCATCATTCTCCATGGCCTGGTACCAAGCTTTTTTATTTCTGCTGCTGCTCTATATTTCTTTATCTTCTGCTGGTATTTTGATTTCTGCAGATAGAGCAATGGCCTGAGATGTGGCAAATGCAGGATGCTGAGTGTGAGGCTTGGCAGAAAAGTGTTTTTCCAAAGGAGATTTGTAAACCACGGATCACATTTTCTGCTGATGTAAAGCTGGGGACTCTGTGAGTTGAGCTGTGCTTGGGCTGTACAGCTGGCTGTTTGGGCCTTTACAGTTGTACCCGAGTTTGCCCAGGGCAGCTTTTTACTGGGAAGCCTAAAAGAGCTTGAATTCACTGGTAACATTTATTAATGGAGTGACTGTTTCTGCATGCTTTCTGCTAGCTTGACTATTAAATGCATGGCATAGATTTATGGGGCTGACTTGCTGAGAAGAGACAGCAAACTTAGTACTTGGGAATATGTCCATAGACAAAAAACCACAGGTCTCAGAGTCTGCACATTTGCCATTTCTCATTGTAAAGAGCTGATTCCATGCAGAGTTACCTAACCCCTTGTATTTTTCCTTCTTGTCTTCTCTATCTTGTTGCAGAGACAATGGCTTTGATTACTTGGAGTTTCGCCTCTGGATTGGTCTTTGGTCGGCCTTCCAGTGTCTCATTCTTGTAGCTACTGATGCCAGCTTTCTGGTGAAATACTTCACCCGCTTCACTGAGGAAGGTTTTTCCTCCCTTATCAGCTTCATCTTCATTTATGATGCTTTCAAGAAGATGATTAAGCTGGCAGATTATTACCCAATCAACTCCCTGTTCAAAGTGGACTACATCACACATTACTCCTGTGCCTGTGAACCATTAGATCCAGGTAAGAAAATTTTTTTATTATCTCTCCCTTTTGCAGATAAAAGTTTTCATTTGCTTTCTCTTTTGTTGTGCTGCTACCAAGATAATAAAGAGATAGCTCAATCCTTCTTTATCAGCTGTCTTCAGATAACCTATGTTAGCCTTATTTTGAAGGTAGTATGGCCTGCTTAGGGATGAGGTTCACCCTAAGTGGTAGCTGGAATTTCTTTCTAGCCCTGCTTGCTGGAATGTCTCATGTGCGGGTCATTGCCAGTGGAGAAGCTACCTCTGTATCTTTGTCCCCTCACATCCCTGCTGTCATTAATTTTAAATGGCAGTTTCTGAGGAGCCTGTGAAGGGACAGAAGTGGTGGTTCAGTCACTGCGGTGATGGCTAAGTCAGTCCTGGTATCTACAGTGCTGTTTTGCCAAGTGCAGGTGCTAGATTTATTCAGGGTGTTACCCAAACATGGGTGGCTCACACCTTCTATCTGCGTATTTGAGTGAAAGAGTACAAATAATTCCTCATTAAAGCAGTTGGGAAGAATGTCTGATGGAGTTACGCCTATCACTAGCGCGTGGGCCGCAAGAAAAATTTATCCGGAATAAGTATAGATCTGGCAGTGCAACTAGGAAAAGAAGGCTCCAGGACCCAAATACAAACAGATGTGTGCCAGGTTTACCATTACGGAAGTCATAACCACTCCTAGGAGCCTTCAAACAATGAGGACTGAGTAAGAAAGTTGGTTTGTACTCAAAGTAATCTTCAGGTTATCTTGGCGTGCCTGCCAAGCAGGAAGAGCGTCTAGTTGTTGTAGCCAATTTGCTTTGCAAAATGCGTCAGGAACTGGATCTGTTTAAACTATGAGCTTACATTATTAAATGTAGGCCCTCTGCAAGGACTTCAGTGCTGGTCCAGTTCTGCTTCTGTTTGAATGGAAGGTTGTTTCCTCTCTTGGCAGCTGAGGAATTAGGTCAATGGGGAATGGTCTGCAATGTCACTCTTGAACTGAGAAATGCCAAAATAAAAGTCTCAACTGCCCATCTGGATGCTGGGCTACAGACCCACTGCAGAGGGCAAACGTGAAGGTACAGCTGACATCTGCAGAAGAAACCTGGCTGTCACTCTTTTCATTTAATAAGATATTTGTACTGGAAATACAATGGCGATCTTTGCCTGGATAAGCTAGTGAAGGGACGATTAGTGTGTGTTATTTGATAAAGTTCACAAACACTTGCTGTCATGAGTCCCTTTATATCTGTCGTGCCTCTTAGCCACATGTTTGTTTCCCAGGGTATAGCTGATTTATTTCAAGTGCGCATGCGTGCACATAGATACACGTATACGTATGTTTGGTACTATGCCAGGCCCCAATGCCAGTCTCATTGCCGTCTCACTTTAGGTAGGGCTAGGCCAGTAGTTGAATGCCACAGACCTGATTCTCCTGAACTGGGAGACTTCAGAAGGGGTCAGCTGACCTGGGCTTGGCTTGAGGTAGTGCTGCCATGTTCTTGTTGTATTTTGAGCATAGGATTTATACAGGGGCTGGATGTGCAATTCTGATGCACCTTGCTTTGCCCAAGACAGTGTTTGTCAAAGGCCTGCCAGATATTTCAACTCTTCTCAAGGCCCTTTGATATACCATCTCTTGCAAGGATAACTCCAGCGTTGTAACACTACCTCAAAACACAAACTGCAGTGCAGGTGGGCACACTGTTTGCTCCTCAGAATATCCCAGTACACAAGGGGTCTGACTGCAGCCTTGTAAGTGAGGCCACAGTTTCTAACTGCACATGAGAGGGAAACACAGCTTTTCCTCTTCTTGTTCCCTTTCCTCAGTCATGCTGCCATATTAGAGACAGACCGCATGTTCCCATGAGTGCACACAAGCCACTCAGACCTAGCCTGCAACGTGCTGGTACTCTCCATGTTCCACTGTGTGGGCACTCTGGGAGGATTGGGCAGTAGATCTTGGGGATTTAATCTCCATGCCTCACAGTAGTAAGATGAGGCATTATTTGAGGGGCCCATTACTTCATAACAGTTTGTGCATTCCTTTAACATCAAAATTCTGGCACTTTGTTCCAACATGCTGTTCTCGCAAACTAATGCAATTTTTAAGTAAATAGTACTGAACTGATAGGTTGTTTGGTTTTCAACACTGGAATGGTACGTAAGGTTGACTTAGCAATTGCGCAGGTAGCAATGGTGACGTTGTAAACTAGGAAACAAAACTCACCAAAAGGGAAAGAGAAAATCCTCCACAGGGCTCACTAAGTTGTTTGCGATGGAAGGAAGTGGCTTGATAGTTTTAAGATGCCACTCTTTCTTGCTCTATAGATTTGGTAGTTGGTTCCCTACACACACACACACGCACGCACACCACACACACATACACGCTGTTCTCCACTTACTGGAGTCCTGTGCTCCTACTGACCTTTCCAGTTCCTGAGTGGCTTTAAGCTAAGCCTCCAAGCAGGATGTATTATAATATTTGCTTCTTGGCACCACCCATGGACAATGTTAGCAAGGCCTGGATATAGGACAGAAGTCTTTACCCTTCTGCTCAGTCATATGTGCAAAATACCCATCCTGGATGTGAATGGAAGAACACGTGGGCAGCTTTACTGGGTCAGACTGAAGGACCATCCAGCCTAATGTTTTGTCTCCAGTCGTGGCCAGTGAGAGGATCAGTGTGCGTCATATGAGGAAATACCGCGCCTGCTCTGTACCTGTCTGGAGGTAGCTGTTCACTGCTGTCAGACCTTGGTGAGCATGAGTGGCTGATACTCATCTTTGATCAGACAAGTAATAGGATCATTGCTGCAATTTCTCATGGATCTCCTGAACCTGCTAGTGCCACCTGAGTCATTCTGGGATGAGGCCTTATCCCCATCAAACAGGTGCCATCTGTACTCCTCTGCATGCAGGGCAAGCTTTTGGATCACATGACTGCATCGTCTGGGGTTATATCAGGAGAATGAAGTACAGTATCATTTCCATGTTTCCCCCTTAGTTTGTCAGGTATCATCAGACCTTCAATAGGAGGAGTGACCGGATAAGAGTTGAGATACTGACAGCAATCTGTCCCAATAACCCTCTGGGACTTTTCTCTAGCCATACCAACCTCTGCTAGATACGTCTATGCGAGTCCGTGCCACCTGTGATGTGAAGACTGTCATAGTATGAATAATGTCTGGGATTCAGAAGCTGTCAAAGTTGAGGGAAAAGACAGAACAGCAAACAGTCTGGCAAGGGAGCAACAAGCAGTGATCCCAGGCTTAAACTCAGTCTGAAATTTGTTTTTTTGACATTGATGAAAAAACAATTGTCTTGTGTAAAGCTGTGAGTTTACAATGATTACTGTATTCACACAGCACCTGGCACTTGCTGGGCCCTTGTGCTGTTCTAATCCTTTGGTTGGTGGCATGCCCTTCCATGGTGAATTTGACATGTACTAGCAAGGAGGTGTCCAAAGAAACAAATAGCCTCGTAGATCCTTGCTAGCATGTCAGTCTTGACACTAACAGTTTGGCACCTTTCACAGGTTTGAAATACACTGGTGCATGCATCGTATAGCAATGTCTCTGCATAAACACAGATACCCATAAGGAAAAGATAGCACAAATTCTTGCTCCTGGAATAACAAGTCTCTCCATCAGCTGCTCATTGCCACTGTAGAGGAAGGTCTCTCTCCTGCCATGCAACAGAAAATCAGCAGCAAAGTCACGGGCAGCAGCTGGGAAAGTCTAAGCTAAGAAAAGTGCTTTCAAAAAAAAAAAAAAAACTTGCAGCTTCTTCATTGGCTCTACATGTAGTGTAGATCCTCCAACAGGAATATTAACACCACTACTGTCTAAAATATCTCTGAACAATCCATGTTGCCTTCCACTAGACATTTTTAACACATCACTCCACTGGAAATCATTGAATCCTTTTGTATTACACCAGAAAGATTAATGAAATGATGATATGGTCATTCGTAGCTGTTGTGGTATTGATTCAGCTTTCTGTACTGTGTTCCCCAAAGGATGCACACTTTCTTCTGCCTTTTGCAAAAAATGCACCAGTGTTGTGGAAGATGTCTCCATTTCTCACTCACAAAACATAAGTGGACTGACTCTTCATGTCCTGCACTTTTGAAAGCCCTTTATGAAGGTGCAAAGTAGAGGTACAAATCATCATTACATTTCTGCAGTATTTTATATCTGCACAACATGGCAGCTCTTGGTGTTGCTCATGTTTCAGGGAAGAGGAGACACTTTTCTTCCTTCAGGCCTGAATGGCCTTTGCTTTGGGCTTGGAGGAAGATATCATGCAGGACGGTGAAGTAATGCTTTTGAAATCGCCGATGGGATTTTTCTCTGCTCTGGATATCATTATGCGGTGCAGTGTGCACGCCTACCCTTTGATCCACATATCTCCACTCTGCATTTCTCCAAGGAAGCATGCTTTTATACAAGCTAAAACACAGAAACAACTGCAAAAACTATGCTCCTTCCGCTTTAGGAGGAAAAGCATCCCCAGAGCAACTATTTAGACCTGGAGTTAAAAGAAGTACAACTGTAGGAGATTTCTCTTTAGCCCAGCAGAGAATTCAGAGGAAGAAAAGAAAACCTCTATACTCTTGATCTGTTCTGGCAAAGGAAAAAATGAAAGCAGAGAGATTTTCAGACTTTGCTGACACTGCATGTTCTCGTGATAGCATGCGGGAGTGCAGCAGGCGAGTGTACAGCGAATGTAAAGGCTGTGCGCTACAACACGGACGCTGCTGAGCCAGCTGCAGGAGCAGGAGGTGATAACTTGGTGCTGTCTGCTCACTACAGTTTTTCATTCATGAGGCGACAGGGCCTGATGCTCCTTTAACTCACCTGCTTGTGTATTCCTGCTTGGAGGCAACAGCCTGCCCCATGCAAAAGGCCTTTTCACTCATCTGTGAAGTCTACAAAGAGGCATTTGACATGATTGGAGATGCTAGGAAAGGAGCATGTGCCCTAGAAAGAAACAAATGTGCCTTATAGGGTATTTAATGAAAGTTAAATATTCTCTCTGGACAAAAAAGTACATGCAAAACCTATGTAAAACTTGGGAACATGCTTGACAAGTCTGTTTGCAGGAGATATTGCATTTCTACTTGAATTCTAAAGTGTAAATGATGTGTAATCCTGTGGAAGCAAACAGAAACACACAGGTAGGTCACAATGGACAGAGACCCTCTTTAAATAAATTAACTCTATTCTCTTAATTTCAGCTACTCCTTTGCCTGTCTTTTACTTCTCAAAGTGTGTTTGTGCTGGTTTCTGAAGTGCGTTTTGTTTTTTTCACTATCTTTGGGGGATAGGTCCTGAGGTGTTTATTTTAATCCAGAAATCTTCAGGAAAATACTGCAAAATCAAAAAATTATGTATTATCTGTCTATATATCTTCCTATCTATCTACTTTTTTTACAGTGAACTCCAAAATAAAGTTTTTCTTACCAAATTTCTTTCTTTCTTTTTTTTTTAAGTGATTTATGACCAATGCTTTTCAGTCGCTCAGAAAAAATACTTTAGATTCACTTAACCAGAGTGAAGAGATTACAAATACAATTCGATGCTCTTTTACAAAGATCTAGTAACAATTGATTTAATAGCTTAGGTATGCTTTTGGCATCATGCTCAGTACTTCTATTTTTGTCCTCTCTTGCAGTTAATAGCTCGTTATTTAATGGGACAAGTGTGCTGTCAGGTGATGGGCTGTCCTACTCCTCCACTGAGATGGTAAGTGAGGCTTCTTGGAAGACCAGCCCTGAAAGCATCCAAGTAGTGTTTGGGGGCTCTGTAAGAAGCGGGTTGGCATCCCCCTGCTCCTCATACTTTTATTCTGCCAAGAGGCAATGGTTAAGCAGTGGTCCAGCCTCAAGAGCAAGAGAGGAAACCATGGCTTCTTTCCCCCCACCTCCTCCTACTAAACAGAAACAACCACAGTCCCAAAGTGAGGAAATTAATAGGTGTTTTTTCCAGTAGTCCTTTTCCTTGGGAACATGTGGCCTCCTATAATCTGACTGATTTTGGCTGTGACCTGGCAGTGAGTTGACGTAAGAAGAGTTTGCGTAGTTGAAACTGAGGGAAGCTCACCACCTCTGTTTCCCTCCCTTGATTGTGTTATGAGAGAGCCAGCAGTTTACAGCTGGATTTTAGCTTACCTATTCCTTCCAGTGGCAATGACTGCAAATGCAATTCACGTGCTTCTTCGTAGTTCTCCTGAGCTCTGTAAGTGCCATGAGCTTCTGCTGGCCATAGAAATAGCTCGGTAACCGATCACGTGAAAAAGTCCTCGTCGTAAAACTCTCCATTTCCTAATAAGCAGTGTGGCACTGTTTCTTTTCACATGCTTACTCTAGCCTTGAAGGATTTATCATAATATTGCACATGGAAGACTATGTACATAATCTGATAATACTAATTTCTTGTGAGTGGCAAGCCCTTTTTTTGCAACCCAATCTGTACATGTTGGCAGGAAGGAAACAGTTCTCCTTGGGAATTAGCAAGATCCTCGTGTACAGACCTCATCATTTCCAGAGTGGTAATGACATGAGTGTTAGGGCCAGCCCTTCCTCTGAAGGGTCCTATTTGCATCCCATTCTTTGACTTCCTGTAGCCAGTACTGACTTTTCCAGATTTCACTGAGGCCGTGAGCTTTGGATGATGAGAAGGAAATAGGGTTTAGTGGTTTTGACTCTGTTTTGTGTTTCATGCAGGAGCAATATGCTGAGATGCAGAATAATGCATTTTTTTGCTTAAGAATACAGATTGTAGCCAGCTGTTTGTTTTGGTAAGGTGGCCGCTCTTGCATGGCATCGCATCGCCCCAACAGAAAGAGAAAAGTTTCTGAGCTGGGGGCACCAAGCTCATGCAGGCAAGACTGCTCAGGGCTCTAGAATTGCACAGGAGATGCAAAGCTGAAGGAAAGGACATTGCCCAAGGTCCCACAGGAGGTCTGCAGTAGAGTGAAGAAACAGAAATGAGATCTTGTCATGGCTGGTCAGTGGCTCTCCAGGCTGGACCTTTTGTGCCCTTCCCTGCTCTGTGCCTTCTTTGCTGCCCAAGCCCTGCTCGCTTCCTGCAGCTCCTGAGCATCAGAGCTGGCTGCTTGTGCAAGGGCTGAACTGAGGGCCTCGTTGTTCAGCTGCCCGTCACAGCAAATCCTGCTCTGTGGGGTGACGAGCAGCCCCAAGCTCTGAGACAGTGCTGGCCGTCAGGATGCCTAAATCCACCTGTCAGGAGAAAGTGCCAGTTGCCACTTTCGTTTCACGAGCAAGAGCAACTCTGCTTGTTATTTGTGGATTTAGCATTTGATTGTCAGTCTCGGGAGAGGGTAGACGTGCTTAAGAGGAAGGCAAAGGACCAAATCAAGGCCTGAAGACATGAAAATAACCCCCAAAGTTGCATTTCCTGACAGTGCTTTCTTGGAACAGTAATCTCAGCATCTCAGGCTCCCTTTCCCAAACTCCCTGTTGTGACACCTTCCCTGTGACTCAGTAGGGCTGTCCGGGGCCTCCTGTCAGACCACATTGGCATCTCTCAGTCTGATTTTGAAAAGAGCCAGGGGGCTGCAGTGTCCCAGCCCTCTGCCGTGGTCCCTGCTCGAGCAGCAAGCCTGGAGCTCAGAAGTTGGCTCTGCTCCCTTGCACGTGGCACTGCAGCGGGACCGGGGACCACGTCTCACCAACCGTCTCGGGCACTTGTGCTAAATGCTGGCCACAATGAGATGTCCACTCCCGCTGCAGAGCGTGTAAAAAGTGCCCCAGAACCTTTGCTTTTCTTGATCCTCCCTGCTTTGAAAACCACGCTCATTCTACCATCTGCTGCAGCCCTGAGGTTAGCAGGGCAGATCTGCAGAAACGCCACCGAGGAGGGACAAACTGCTGCTGCTCGGTGCTGCAGAGAGAGGCAGTGCTGAGAGAGCAAACGTGGCAGCACCTTGTCAAACACAAGCACATAAGTGGGTGGTAGTGGTGGTGGTGGTTGTTCACTCTGCCATCAGCATCAGTAAAATCTTACCTCAGTTCAGCAATATCTCTGGATTGACAAAATTTGCTGAGGGGGCTGTAGTCATTTAAATGCATCTTCAGACCAGGAATAGATAAAAATCCAGCATTTTGTGGCATGAGATGTGTTTTCAAATGTGCACATTATGAACAAGACTTTTAGTAAAAGTTTACATGACTTCCTAATTGAATATTTTGCTTATTAAGAGCAGGGTTTTTTGTACCTTATACTTTTGCCTCAAGAACATCCATTTTTGATAAATTGCATGCTGATCTGAATTAGTTTGTTCCTTCATTTATTCATTTTGAGTATTTTAAAATGTTTTCTCTCTCTAATTTGATAGCTTCCAGGACAGTAATTTTCTTCATCTAGATTCTCATGCAGAAATGGAGGAGTAGAGACAATGTGATTCTAAAGCTCCCCGGATTGGTAGAAATACTTGAAGTTACCTTGAACTTGTTTTGGAATTAACATTTACTCTCTGAATTCACAATCTTTACTTAAGATGATGCTCACTATGTGCAGCTCGAGTAGACTCAGGAGCTCGCTGCACATTTATAGTCTTGGCTTCTCATGCATTCGTATTTGGTCTGTCCTCATCCCCACATTGACATTATTATGAATAATACACACAGAGGGAGAGGAAAACACACTTCCTTGAGCTCCTCTTTACAAGAAGCGTTAGGAAACAGATGATCATCTAACATGGCCCATGCAGCTCTGGATTCCACAATGAGATTTTAAATACAACTAGTGTCTCCCTATCTGGCAATTACAGTCAGTCATCATTAGTGACAAAGTCTTTGCATCAGGATGGAAGCAGTTAAAGGAAATTCAAGAGCAAGTTCTTATTCAGTGATGCTGTGGGAAAGAGACCCGCAGGTCTTACTGAAGCCAATGGAGATAACTGTGGGTGTTGTGTTGAGTCCCAGCAGATGAGCTGGGGCTGTAAGACATTTCTGCAGTTACGGACAGAGAGCTTTTGGCCGTGGAAACAGTGCTAGTCTGAGAGAAGTGGGTTTGGATTAGGTGTTATCTGCAGCGAATGAGCAATGGAGAGTTTGTCTCAGGTCACTACAGCTTCTATGTGAAGTTTCCAACATGGCATTTCCATGAGGGAAAACCCAGAGCGTGGCAGGCAGGAACACAGTGGAGGGAGGCTGGAGGGATTAGGAAGCTCCCTGCTATGGGAATGGCAGATGAAATGGCCTCTCAAAACCAGGCAGGGGTTGGGTTCGTTGGTCAGCCTCAGCAGGGATCCCCTCACACTTGAAAGAATGAGGGAGAAGGAAGCTTTGTCTGTCCTTTGAATGCAAAATGCCTATAGGCAAAAGTGCAACAGAGAGCTCAGTTTTTGTTCCCTATTCTTTCCAAGGCACAGGTAATATTCATCCTCTCTCCAGGTTACAATCCATTCTGTCTGCCCACAAGCCCAGGGATTTGTCTCTTCAGCCCCACGCCTCCCTAATCCTCCCCGTTTTACTCCTGATGTGCTGTCCCCGTTAGTGTGGTAGCACTGATGAGCGTCTAGGCGCTTGGCTTCATGGAGACATTCTTTTTGCTCTGCAGTACAACGGCACCATTGACTGGTCATCTCTGACAAAGAAGGAGTGTTTGAAGTACGGAGGACAGCTTGTGGGCAACAACTGTAAATACGTCCCTGACATCACCCTCATGTCTTTCATCCTCTTCTTTGGCACCTACACCTGCTCCATGGCCCTGAAGAAGTTCAAGACCAGTCGCTATTTTCCAACCACTGTAAGTATGCCTGTTCATCCAAGCAGTCTGTCTCTTTACTCCTTCAGTGTGCAAAGCTAAACCCTCTTTTTGTTATAGCTGCAACACACACTGACAAGTGCTTTGTAGGGAAGCCAGATTGCATTTGCTGTGATAAAAACATGGCACTGGTTAATCAAGGTATGTCCTGTAATTGCTTAGCTTTCACTGTGTTTTTCTCCTCTGAGTGTGAGGAAGGCACAAGTAAGTCAGCAGAAGAGCCGAAATCTGTCATTGGCATGTGACAATGATTTTAAAGGTACTGAGGGCAACAGTTTGAAACTAAAATAGGTATTAATGCAGTTTATCTGGATGAGATTGATTCCAGCTTTAAGAAATTAGAAGAGTACTTCAGGCATATGCAGTCTCAGTTGGCCATTTTCAGTGTCAGGTGTAAAGCTGAATGTGATGTACTGATTCAGGCTAGGGTATATGGACATTTGCACAAAAATCAAATGAGGAAAAGTGGCTATTAATCATTGCATCAAAAGTCTCCCTGCTTATAGCCAGGGGGAATATTTGGGGAGGACAGAAGAAGCCCTTTGCTTCATCATTGAGTGGAAGCTGGTAAGCTAACTGTCCGGACAGAACGTGACAGCTGAGATGCAGCTTTCATGTTACTGTTTAACATGGGAAATACTCAAAAATCAGTGCAAAAACATTGAACTCAGCTGTAATCCATATTTGGCCTACCTGCTATGGTACGGACTTAGAGGAGAAATTCCACTTCTTCCCTTAGATGTGAATAGGAGTGTCCTGATAATCTTTGCATTGATTTAAATGAAATTTTGCTCAGACTTCCAGACGACTTATATGCACCTCTCAAGTGACTCAGCAGGCATCTACTTGTTCTGTCTCCCTAACTAAAGCTGCAGCAACAGCTGGTAAAGGTATGAAGGCAGAGAAGAAATCCAGGCCTCCCCTCTGTGAGGGGCTCAGCTGAAACACACTGGACTAGAAGCTCTGCCCTCCCCAAGACTGAGCCTTTCCCAGTTCTGTCAGAGTCTGAACCTGACAGAAGGCAGACGTGCGAGTTGGCGGTTTCCGTGTGTAACAAAGCTGTTTTTCTCTCGGAGACCTTCCCCCCATTTTTGGCATTCTGACACACCAGGATTTATCCTGCATGGATGTTTACTGTTCTGCTGTGTTAGAATTGAACCTCTATTATTTTTAATAAAAAGGAAACAAATTCCATCCAGGCTGGAATGTAGCTCAATTTATCTGTAACCATGTGAACCTGGGAAGCCTGGAAGGAACAATGTTGAAAAGTTCACGCAGCTTACGGACAGGCATGATGGGTCCTGCCCAGCTATATCTTGGGGCCTGACCAGTGGCAGCTTTAACTTGTCATAGTGCCATTGATTTCAGTAGCACTCTTTTATGCCTATTGAAGATTTAACAGAGGGGCCTACTTTCTTTTCCTATTTGTTTCAGTAGTTTTATTACTTCGCCAGAAATAATGTAATCTCTGCCATTCACACAGAACATCACACCTGTAATGGAAGATTGGGTCTTTTTTACACCATTGTCTGATGCAAAATGCCATTTTTTCCTTCCTTTTCCCAGATTTTTGTCTGCATTGCAAAAATAAGTCACATTAAAAGTCTCCTTCATTAAGAGTCTCCTTTTCTGGAGTTATTCAAAACCCGCCTGGATGCAGTCCTGTGCAACATGCTCTAGGGGACCCTGCTTGAGCAGGGAGGTTGGACTAGACACTCTCCAGAGGTCCCTTCCAACGTTACCCTTTCTGTGATTCTGTGAAAAGAAGGATGTCTGGGGATTTTTTTCTTAAATCCACAGCCCTTGGGAATCCTGAGATGATATGAGAAGCTAAACCTTTGTCAAAAAAGTCTCTGGCTCTGGTGATAGCACAGAAAGAAATGAATATGTGAACCCTTAAGAATCAGAGATCAAAATAAAAATGGAAGGAAACAGTATTTAATATCTGTAGAAATGTCACTATGATTTAAATTTGATTCATAAATGTTTGGTATTTGTCAGTATTGGAAGTTGATCTTGAAAGTGCTCTCAGCGTGACCATGATGCATCATGAAAATGTATGTCTATAAGAAAGAGAAAAAAAGAAACCCAAATTGTCTAAAAATTATTCCTGAGATCTATGTGAGTTTTAATGCCAATAGTACAATGCATGCTTGGCTGCCTTTGGAATAGTTTTGGGTCTTCTGTAAAGAAAATCTATCTTAAGTCATTTATTTCCAGCAACTTTTAAATATACTGGTAGGAAAAATGAATGAGAACAAAAAAATTGAAAGTAAGAAAATAAAGTTTTTACTTGTGAGTTATTTGTTTTAGTCTGACAGCACAGATCATTAATGTTGTGACTCTGGTCACAAAGGCCATATTTGGCCTACAGCTGCCTTTCAAATCCACTTTTAAATTGCTTTGATCTGTCCCAAGGGCCCAGAAGTAAATATTACCTCCTAGAAGACGATTAGGAGGCAGTTTGTCAAGCATGCCTAAAACTAAAGGGTTGTTAAGTAACACAGTTCACCAATTAATGAGAACTAAAGGTGCTGACAGGCATCACGGTACAGCCTGCAGTCGGGTAATTGAGTCCTTACCAAGGTAGGAGTAAGTGTAAACTGAGCCTGCTTTGGAAAACCCTTTTCCTGTCTGCTGAGCTGCAACAAACAGGGTCCTCTAGGAAAGCTCTGCTCTTTGATTTGAACTGTGAGAGTGGTGGCATTCATGCTCCACCTTGCAGGAGGTTAAGTGACACGAAGCAGGTGCTACTGCACTGCCCGGCGCAGAACCGTTCCTTTGTTTCCTTCAGACAGGCAGAAAGAATTTGCTTCTGCATTTCCCCCTGCTTTTCAAATACACTGGCATTCTGCAGTTTGCCTTTCCATAGCAATTAACAGGCAGTCCTGGCCCCTTTCCACTCAGAGCCTCGCGTGCCTTCCGAGGTCCCGTCTGCCTGACGTTGGTGAGCAGAGCTAGCTGTGTGCTCGCGACAGGTCGGCAGTGCTCCCTGGTGCGCTTGTAGGCGTCTTGCGCCTTGCTTGAAGAGGCGTGTGGAGTCTCAAATGAGCTCTGCTCTCACCACTTCTTCCAAGTGTATTTAATCTTTCACAGGAAATTACTTATTAAAGAAAGGGCCGATTTTTCTCGGTGTGACTGCAGTGCAAGCTTTACAGGCACTGCTGCAGAGCAACGAAGCATCCATGCTGGTGGTTGTTGGCTACTGTCAAATGTAATGTCGGTAGGACTACCTTGAAGAATTCTTGTGGGAGTTTCTTACAAAAGCAGTTTTCTTTTTCCTTAGACTTGTTTTCATACTTCCATTTAGACTTACTTGTTTGGCTTTCAGACAGCACAATAAAGTACCGAGGCACACTGAGGAAAATGGCATCAGACATTACAATGTGCCCCTTTGTTTTCACAAAAAAAGAAATGATTAGCTTGTATTGCCACCAAATGCAAGGCTGGAGTATCACACTGAAATGAAAGCATAGGTAAAATGGTTGCTCATAGTACTAACTATTGCTATGATATCAACTTCTGTTTCAGGCCAGGAAGCTCATCAGTGACTTTGCCATTATCTTGTCCATTTTGATTTTCTGTGGAATAGATGCCCTGGTAGGCGTGGACACACCAAAACTAATTGTGCCAAGTGAATTCAAGGTATGTACCTGTCAGCTTGTTCTGTGGCCTCTGTAATAGGTTTCCTTTTTTACCCACCTGCCCTGTATAAAATCAGGTGCTTCCAGAACAGCAAAGTCGTCCACTCTCTGAAAAGGACATTATCACCATTTCAGCGGATATCATTTTCATTAGTATTATTTTGGTTGGCAGATTTATCTTCTAATTCTTACTTCCACACTTTTAATATAGGCCCAGTTTCTCCCACCTCCTCTGGGCAGTGCAGGATCCTATCCCAGGACTTGCATAAGCTGAGTTTGTGCTCCGCCATCCAGGGACCATGTAATCCCCCATTCAGGTCCTTCAAGGCATTTTAGGGAAGCTGCTCAAAGGTTCTTGCAGGCAGACTGCTGAAAGGCCTCCTTGTAACCTTGTTGCTGATCAGCTTGCAAAAGCTCATCTATATAAGCAATTCCTAATTTTTAAGAACATTGTTTTTACTGTTTATGGCAAGGATTAAATTGTCACAAACCTCAAGTGTCTCCTTGTAGCCGTTCAAGGGAAGAAAGTGTCCTGTTGCTGTAAATATAAATGTGTTTGTACTAGGATGAGCTCACTTTTATATTACCACTAATACAAGCTTTCCTGTCCTTGCCCTTAAAAGCCAACCAGTCCCGAGAGGGGTTGGTTTGTCCCACCTTTCGGAGGGAACCCATGGTGGGTGTATCTCGCCGCAGCCATCCCTGCACTGCTGGTGACTATCCTCGTCTTCATGGACCAGCAAATCACAGCTGTCATTGTCAACAGGAAAGAACACAAGCTCAAGGTGGGTATTCCTCAGGCCTGGCATGTGTGCGAAGAGCTAGCCTGTGCTGGCTCTTCACAGTATTCTGATCTTTCCTTGAAAGAACTGTGCTCTTCAGGTGTAAACATGTGAGCATGGCAAAGGAAACCATTGTATTATTTATACACACAGGCTATTCCAAACTCTTGTAGACATACTGATCTAAACAGTGCCTTACTATCTTTTTAGTCTTATTATTCCTGCAACTTTATTCATGGAAGCAGAACAGGTCTACTTCAGTTAGAAGGCTGGATGAAGTTCATTTCAGTATCTACTAGCTCTGATCCCAGAGGTTTAATTTGCCTTGATAATTCTTTAGGACTCTGCCATTTGAAGAATTAAAACAGGAAAGAGAGTGTACATCTATTCACAAACACATAGTTATGTGTTTGTTCACTTTATTCACCCATCTGCCATGCTCTGCTCTTCCAGTAGGAGATAAGAAATCATTAAATTAAGATAATTAATGATAAGAAATCATTAAATTAAACACAGGCAGGAACTGTGGAGAAAGAAGTTTTGTGTCCTTTACAATGTCTGCCTGAATAGGGTAAATGCGTGCTGTCCACTTCATCCAGGAAACATGGTTATATATATTACAAAGAGTATTCATCCCTTTGAAACATGTCACTAAGCCTGATATCAGAAGGCACCTAGAAAGTACAGGATATCTTCCAGTGAGGATCTTTGGCAGACTTCCTTTCTGGCATTTTTTCTAGCAAGAAATAGGGAAAACTACCTGCACTATATGGGCCAGCATAAGGCTCTGATATCTGCCTTACTGCTGCTATGCAAAGCTGTTGAGTTTTGGTAATGCTGGTGCTTCCAAACAGCCGTTCACTTCGCAGACTTAAGAGACTAGTCCCAAATTCAAGTTCAGCTAGCTCAGATGTCTCGTCTAGCATCAGATGTCTCCTAGCACCTAATTTTCTCCTGCCCCCTTCCTTCCTCAAAGACACTGGCCTATTCACTGTTATCTGCTACTGTGCTACTGTTTCTAAGGAGAGGAAGCTGCCTTGTGATGTGGTCAGCTTTCTTCCTCCTTTTCTGTCACACATTAGAAGATGATACTTTATGGATCTGATTTTTCCTCCCAGGTTTCTACAGTTCAGCATGAAGGGGAAAAGCGAGGTGGCCAGAATGATTCTACCAGCCCGGGGTCTCACTCAGAGGGAAACTTATTGAGGGAGGATGTTTCAACATGAACCATACCTAGGACAGACAGAAAGAGCTGGGCTGGCAGCTTTTCCTGCCCTGTTTGAATAATGCCTTGAACTGTGATGCTAGGCTGCGTACAGGGGAGTTCAGAGTTCAGCATGGATACTTTACTTAGCTCTAATGTTTGACTGATGGTGGAGTATCCTCTTATGTGGTCATGTCAGGTAGGAAGAGGATGAACGTTAACCATGGAGTACATAGATTGCTGTGCATGGATATGCAGGCAGCACCCGCTCTTTGGAGCTTAGGCTTGGTGATGGGAAAACTGTCTGCACTGCGGGAACCTGTTTGCTTAAAAATGCCTCCTTCACTCAGGAGCTCAGGTTTAACTTCAGCCGTGACCTCATTTTTTTCTGGACTGCACTGTGTTATCACATCAGAGCCAAAATCTATCTCACCTTATCAAAACGGGCAAAGTTTCCCTAGATCTGACAAGCCCCTATTAACATGTTTATCATGTAAGGTGATCGCTGTTCAATGTGCCAAACGATAGGCAGAACAAGGTCTCTTTGTGCATTGACCATTGCTGAATGAGTGCCGCGTCTTAGTGCGGCTGTGGGCTGCTCAGAAGGCGGTCCTGAAGCTTTGGGGAAGCCGTGGGAACCTACGCTTGACAGCTATGGCTAAAGATGGCTGGGGTGAGACAGCCAAGTTGCTATTACAGTACTGTAAAATACAAGAAATGAGCTGAAGATATTTTAGATATAACAAAGGTATAGCCACAATTGGATATTTTTTTAAAGAGCTTTATACCTGCTGACATAAAATATCCTAGGATGCAGTCATGTTTTTAAAATAAACTTTTCAAACTGGTGCTACACAGTTTTTTGTGCCTGTAGGGTTTTTCCTTTCCCTGCATGGTCAATTCTGTTGAAAAAATACTGAATTCCTGTAAAAGAAGACTCTCCCTTCCTGCTGACAGGAGAGATTTCAAGTGGCCTAGACTGTGAGAGTAAAGGCTCATTCAAAACATGTTGGGTCATTATTTAGATATCAGCTTTATCAATTATTTAGAGAGCTATTTGTCTTGGAAATGCAGCTCTTCTGCCAACTTAGCTCATATTTGAAGAGGAGGAGGATGTCCCAGCTCATGTGGTCACTGAAGGCATTGGACAACTGACACAGGATTTAAAACCATCCTAGGATTGACCTGGAGGAGCGAGTGAGAACAACAGGGAAGGGGAGAGGCTTTTGGTAGGCAGTGGGAAGTGCTGGCTGAGAGTCATGAGGCTGGTTTGAAACAACCATTAGAACATCACTTTCTGCCGTCTGGATCTGGGCAAAAGTAATTAATATTGTGCCCACATCTTTGTCCCTCAAGAGGAGGCTAATCTTTACCCTGTCCTTAAAGCACACCATTAGGTGAAGGTGACTGGGGAGGCAAGGTACAGAGCAGAGTTCTGCCAGCCTGCCAGAGGGTGCTCTTAGTGCATATTCGCTTTCTGCAGGTGTCTTATTTCCTCACCCTGGGCATCTGAGTGGCTCTAGGTTTCCCTGGTGTGGCCTCAGCTTTACGTACAGTTTAGCTCTCATGATCTGGCCTTCATGCTGCTGCGCAGACATAATTACACCAGCGCCAACTGGAGCAAAGGTGGGGAAGGCAGCAAAGGGCAGAAAACCAAACATAATCCCCTCCTGGGCAGAGGATACACTGTGCTTGCTGTGAAGGCCTAGCCATCATTTGTCCTTCCTCCCTCAGGCTCGTAGGTTCAGGGCCTTCCTTCCCCACGTGGTGAGGCAGCAGCGCTCTCGGGCGACGGGGATTGCTCTCCGTGCAGCCTTTCTGCTCGGGGTGGGTCGAATAGAGCAAGCTCTATCGGAAGACCAAACTTTCATCTCCTGCACCTAGCTAAGCAGACAGTTCTTCTTTTCTTTATTTTTCCTTCTTTCTTTCTTTCCTTTTTTTTTCCACTCCTGGGGGAATATATTCACTGTTCTTCCCCCGCAAGGAAGAGGCCTCATCTCCGCTTGGTTTATAGGTGCTGAGCATGGTTATGGTATCAGCACTCTGTGTACTTTTTTAGTAGCAAAGTATAAACATTTCAGCAAAGTACTGTTTAATATAAAAATTTGTTTCCTGCTTCCTTTGTTACGGTTGCAAGAACTGCTTTTGTTTCAGTGCAGGTTCTCTAGTCCTTCCCTGCTATTCTGCACCAAAAAATGCCTCAGTACACAAAATCTACCACAGGCCCAAAAGAGATTTTTTTTTTCTTATTAGTGCCTTGTTAAAATATTGGCAGGATGTCATTGACTCACCGTCAAAGTGGTGCTGGCCAGCCAGCCAAGGTAAGCAGAGCACATAGTAGGAAAACAATGGATACTATTCAAGCCGAGCAGGGTTGCTTTCCCTCCTAGGTCACCAAGTAGGTCCAACTCAATTGTTCTTGCCAATAAAATCAAATTGAACAGGTTTGAAAAAACTTTAATCTCCTTTAAAATATCAAACCTTAGAGGTCTCTCCAGTGTTTTTCTGAATGCTCCTTTTTTTTGGTGGTGCTTCTGTTCCTTCACTTCTGCTTTTGACATTTGTGGCTGGTTGATTTCCTTTCATAGTCCATTAGAGGATTTAAAAAATAAATAAAACTAGTAAATATAGGTATATATGGTTTGGAAAAAGCTTTTTAGGATAAATCAACCCAATGTTTTGCTAGCAGGTACGGGCTGGTTTTGCTGCCTCTCCCAGGCCATCTTCTTTCTTTTAACATGACAAATAGCATGTAAACCCCGCAGGTGTGACAATTAGGACACCTACCTAGAGAAGCTGGTGAAAGAAGTGGACTCATATTCCTTCTAAATCTGACCAGTAAAGGAGCCTGATACTAATAAGCCTGGCTGGAGGCAGTGCGTGTTAGGCTGGACACAAGGCCTGCGCCTGGACTCTCTGCTGTGTTGACTGCATCTGTATAGCTTCTGGTTAGGGTGAACAGAGCATGTGTCTGGCAGGCTGCAGAGCACAATGCAGATGTGCCTGCAGTGTCAGCTTCTTACCGAGGCTGTTATTCTTCCTATTTCAGTTTCCATAGGAATTTCTCATCAAACCATTTTGAAGATCAGAGGTCTTCAGAAGGGAGTAAGGAAAAGAGGGCAGTTTTCTCCTTTTGATAGGATATGAGCCCAGCAACTCTTTTTGTTGCTTTCACCCACAGGGCATAAATTTAGGTGTCCAGGAAAGTGTCTCCAACCCCAGGCACAAACAGCAGGGACAGGACCATTTGTGCAGTCCTGAGTGCGAGATCCTGCAGTTCCTTCCTATTCTAAATATACAAGTCCAGATCTTGCACTGAGATACAAAATGGCAAATGTTTTCTTATGGCAGACTCCATATATCTGTAAGATTGCTTTGAGGTAGACTTCATTGAGTCATTATGCTGAGAGTTGTTTTACAACAGCTGCTTAAAACTAAAGTTAGGCTTTAGGCTGGTTTTATTAAAGGGTGATTTGCGTGCTTAAAGATACGTGCATATCCAGCCTGTCACTCACACAAATATGAGATGACTTGGCCCACGAAAGTACTGTTGTAGCTGCTGATGCTAAATGAAGAAGTCTTTTAAACTAAAGGAGCTGCTATACTTATAAAAAATCAAGGAATTTTAAGGAGAGATCATGAACAACTGTTTTCTCCATCCTGCAGAAGTCATCTTTGACTTTCAGAGTGCTGCTGGCCCTCAAATTCAGTCAAAATTAGTGGGAGCTGTTTGATGGGCCGTGTTGCTGCGAATCAGGGCAGTAGAGAGCACAAGGGAAGCTGACCTATACAAATGCACAGCTGGGGAAATCTTGCCCTTTCCCTATGTCCAGAGAAGTCCTGTATAACTGTAACAGGATCAGTGGGATAACAGCTCACACTGTCGTAAACCCTTATCTTGCTTTTCAGACAGCCTTTCCATGCACTTACACTGTCCAAATTCCCTTGTTGCCGTAACTGCCTCACGCTGTGCAAATGGGCTGTTCTGTTTTTGCACACGCTGCGAGGAAGCGGCAGGGGACTGGGGTGGTGCTGGGTCCTTGATTTCTTGCCACCATGTTACCTCGTTAAAAACGTGGGAACACTTAAATATAAAAATAGCACTGTATAATGGGGTTTCATTTTTATTTTTTTTTAAGAGGCAATGCAGATCTCCTTAAGAATACTGTAAACCCATTATAATCAGGAAATAAGTATATTCTGAGGACTTACTTTAATGCTTTCAAGATTTGATGTGTAGCCCCCCTAGTCTTTTTGTGTGACCGTGGCTGCCTCTGTATCTGACTGATGGCCTGCTGTGTCAAGTCGCTTGGTAAGGAGTTATTTGACTGGTTGCAGGGCTTGCACCGTACCGGCTCCACTTCCAGGTGCTATACAGGATCTCATATGAAAGGTACTTTGTCTCTTCCCAGACTACCTGCCAGTCTGCTGCTTTCCTCTCCTTACTGCTGAACCCACTTGTATTGTTTTTGGAGCTTGCCAGAACTGTAACACACACCTGTGTTCCCTACCGGTGCCGGTAATTCATCCTTTATGGAGCAAGGTGTCCTGCTCTGCTGATTTCTTATGAAAATTACTTTCTCTTAGAGCAGGCCAAGCTGTTGCCCACAAAATGGTGTAAAAGGAAGGCTGCCTGTTGGTTGTGCCTCTGCCCCCTGTGCCAGAGCCCAAGGAGGGTATTTTTTTTTACATATTTTGGATAACTAAACTTAAAGTTGTCTGTCTCCCTTCACAGAAAGGTGCTGGATATCATCTGGATCTGTTTTGGGTGGCCATCCTCATGATTATATGCTCCTTTATGGGTCTACCCTGGTATGTTGCTGCTACTGTGATTTCCATTGCTCATATTGACAGCTTGAAGATGGAGACAGAAACTTCAGCTCCTGGAGAGCAGCCCAAGTTTTTGGGAGTGAGGTATGTCAAATCAAAAAGGCCTTAATTGGCTTGTTTGCTTGCAAAGATCAGTGTTGTATTTTAAATGGTCTTGTTTCAACAGTACAGTTGCAGAGGTTCAGGGGAAATTGCTTTTAGATTTTCAATAAAACCTCAGATCAGCTATGCTTTCTGGAGGCTTTTTTTTTTTTTTTTTTTTTTTTTTCCCTCAGTGGAAATATCTACTTAGATGTTTATCTGGAATAGTCCTGCTGCAAATTCTCCCTTTGAAAAGGAAGAAGACTGTTTTACCACCTGCATGTCTGTGTGCAGGACACAGTATGTGCAAGTGTGTAAGAGTCAGTATGAGGGAAGGGAAAGCAGGAACCTGCACACTGCACTTCCATTTATGCGTCAACTTTGGGCATCCATATTTAAATACACAGATCTTTACATAGCAAGTTCTGGTGCTTATGGGACACTGCAAAATTTTCATAAAGAATTTTGCAGTGCTTGCCTTGTATTTCCAAATCTGCAGTGCAGCTCTCTGGAAGGTCCTGGGACAAATCCCCATGTGACTCTTCAGAAGTTTATTCGGCAAGGTCAGAGCCAGTTTTCTGGTGTTTAGGAAAGGAGATATGTTTCCTACAGATTTCTTTGTTAGTGGGAATTAGGCAGTTGCTACAAACATAATGTTAAAAAATTAAAAACTGTGGTACCTAGAGCAGTCAATTCTGCTTAATCAGGCAATTAATTCTGTATTCAGTTGTCTTAATTAAGTGGTCTGAAGTGCTTTCAATCGGCACAGCAGCACTTACAAAGATCAGGCCACTTATTTAGGAGATTAAATTGAAATTTAATGGCCTAACTTGCAGTACAAAGAAATATTGCTGGCAAAAGTATTTTCAGATGTTGGGAGCAGCTGAGGGTTTCTGTTAAGGCAGACGTTCAGCTCCCCAGAATGGTTCAGGCTAGGGGATCCTGACGCTCCTTTGTACGTGGTGTGTGTGGCAGTGTACAGAACGGTGCAAGACAGTATTCATCTGACTGTTGGAGTACTACACCAATATGCAAAATATGGTACTATTATAAGAGTGGAGAGTTAATGATTTATTATTTAATTACACATTATATACATATATGTATATGCCATGCAGAGAATTTGGTCTGCTAAAGGTTTTTGATGTTTAACATTTAAACACTCTCACCTTTACTCAGTAGCAATACTCTGTTGATGCACAAACAGTGGAGCTAAGAAAACATTACAAGAACAGATTTGGCATGTGAAGAAAGACATGTATGAGGCCTGGCTGCAAACAAGATACCTACCTGATGCTGCTGGCTTGATATTGCCAGCCATCACTGAAAATATAGCTGCAAAAATGTCAGACTTCTTAGGGCCTTTGAATGCTCTCAAGAGGAAATAAAACCAGAATTAAAGCCGAAGCCACAGTTAATCCATTGATTTTATTTCAGGGAGCAGAGAGTCACTGGATTCATTGTTTTCATTCTGACTGGTGTATCTGTATTTATGGCTCCCATCTTAAAGGTAAGCGCATGATGTTTTCTGCAGCTTTTCCTCACCATGCTGAAGGACGAACAAGTGGCCAATGCAACGATAACTCTTGATCTATTTTTATGCTACTAAAAATCTTGTCATTGAAGTATGGAGAAGGAGATTAGTGAGAATTACTGATGCAGTTTTTAGTTTAGTGGAAGCTTAAACTTTTTAAAAGTTAAAAATAATGCATCGGTAGCTTGCTATAAAGTAATAGTGACAAATTTTAGGGCTGGTGTTTTGGGAGGCTGTGGGGTTTTTTTATTATTTTAAGAGTTTTCTTACATGTTTGTGTGCAGTAAAGTGTGTTTTATTTTGTACTTTATGCTTCTGGTGTGCCTATGCTTTATGGAAAATACATTGCGGGTAAAGTTTGAGAGTCTTTTGGTGATATCATGGAAGCATGGTTGTCAACACAGTAGAGTTGCTTTGTGGAAAACGTAGGTTAACAGATAAATATGTAGTCAAGAAAAGTACATTTGCTTTTATTTATATATATATGTGTGTGTGTGTTTGTGTATGTACATTAATACGCTTAATACATGTGCATACATTGGATACATGCATGCACAGGCAAACCTGATCACTGCTGTACTGCTTTTGTCAGGTGGCTCAGCATAGCAAGCACATAGTGTCAGGTTTACTCCTACGCATGGAGTCCTCACGTGCTGAGCCACTGTGAGCAGCAGGAGCACAGCCTTGCAGCGCTGTCTTTCAGGACGGATTCACTCCTGGGAATCCACAAGCAGCCAAAAATGCCTCTGTTTTGTTACTCTAGAAGCTATCATGTGCAGAATTAGGAATATTTTTACATCATGTGCCACAGAGGTGGATCTGCTTGGGGCTTTTTTTGGAGGAGGGAATATAGTCTGCAGGTATTCTGTATTTCTCATGCATCCTGAAGTCAAGCTGTTTCTAGAGAAGACAAAGCCCTGCAAACACCCTAGCAGGCACCCATCCTGATAAAGAAAAGGGGAGCCTGGTTCCTGCAATATGCATTAATTGCCACAAGCACATTTTCAACAGCTTCTATACACACATGAAGAAAATCTTCCTTTGGTCTTTACTCGTAGTCTGCATGCATGGCCCATCGAGAGGATGCAACTTATATATGAGTGAGGATACACTGCCGTGATGGCAGTGAGTGGAGCCTGCAGCTGGTAGTGCTAGTCGATGGGTAACGTGCTGGCCTAACGCCTTTGGGACTGTTGCCACGGCCTCAGTGGAGCAGGATTTCTGCCCTGTGTGCTACAGCTGCCAAGGCCCACACCTCAGCAGTATGAAGTTCTTGCAGCTCACCTGGCTTTTAAACAGAGCCAGCCCAACAATCAAAGCTGCGCCTTTTCAGGTTGGCTCCTCCTAAAGTAGCACATGCCTTGTCACTCGAAAGTGCTGCCCAGCTCAGCAATATGGAAAGCCTGTTTCTATAAGTGTGATAAAACACAATTTGTTAATCTCCTGATTTTTTTTCTTGTTAGTTCAGCCAAGACTCTGGCCTGTTGCACTGCTAATTCTCCTCCTTAGGACTCAGTTCCCTACCAGCACCATTCCCTATAGACAGATAGCTATTTTCCAGGGTCTGTGCTGTATTGGAACATAACCACAGAGAAATACCTTAGTTCATAGATCAAATCTAGAAAAGGTGAATGAAACTTTGGTCAAGAGAAAGTTCAAGACTAAAGGGGCTGTGAGGCACAGTTACATATGAGCCTGACGGGGAGGAGACAGTGAGAGAGCAATGGTGCTCCATGTGGAGCATGGAGAGGAGAAAAAAGGTTTAATAAAGTCAGGAATTTTCCTGTTCTTAATTTCTAAGGTTGTTTTACAACTAGCTGTCTTCTTATTTCTTGGTTATAGTTTATTTGTCTCCACAGGCAGGCATTTCTGTGCCCTTGATTTATGACTAATTGTATTAATTTTGGTCATCAGTTCACGTGATCTTTCCTTGCAAGATCTCTCTTCCTCTTTTGCACTGGGCTCTATTATTTCCTTTGTTATTGTTTCCCTCATTAATCATTTTTCTTTGCTTCCCTGAAGAATGCGTCTGGGCTAGGCCCTCACGGGAGGAAGTCTGAGGATAAATCAGCACACTCCTCATCCATGTGCCAGCAGGAACTGCCTGGCAACGTTTGAGGACTTTTAACAGCCTCCAGTGATAGGGGCTCCTGCTGTAAAGAACTGCCTTGCAAAATGCATTGAAAAGCCTATAAGTCTTCTCATGCCAACTGCAAATTGAACAGTAATGAGCCCAAATTCAATAAAATAGTCAATCCACAGAATAATCCCATCCTTGTCTTTCTGTGGGTGTTGTGGTGTTTGTGCTGTTTTTGAATGTCACTGATCTTTCTACTCAATTATGGCTGATCTCCACAGAAACATCCTCAGCCTTGCTAAGAGAATGACAAGCACTTTCCTATGAATACATTTTTAATTCTGTTGGCTAGCAGCAGCTTTGCTCTGAATCTCCAAGCCAGCAATCCCATAGTCAGTGGGGACCTTGCCAGAACAAAATCTTCCCAAGTAAAAACACTGCTTGCTACTCTGCAGGATAGTGTTCACCTGTGAATGATTTACAAGATTAATTGTCATAAAATGGTGAAATAATATTTGGGAAAAAAATTTTGAATAATACGAAGGAAAAGAAAAGGAAAAAAGAGAGCAATAGGAATGAACTAGAAGCTACAGTAGAAAGCTACCCAACTTGCTGGAGGAGCTACTATCTTGTCTGATCTAATCCCTCAGAGCAGTGAGGGGTTTGAATGCCTTGGACATCCAGGGCTATGTGAAGCATAGACCCCCCATCCCTCCCTGCTACCATGCACAGTAATGGGAGGCTCCTGAAGCTAAGCTACCAAAAAATCATTCGGCTTTTAATGTGAAATATAAATGCAACTCACTCGAGAAAGCAAACAAAGCCAACGCAAAGATAGATTAGCAGTCCAGAAGCTTGCAGGAGATGATAGGGAATGAGACTCAGGTGAGGAATGAGAGAAAACATACCCGACAAAGGATTGATCTCAGACAGCGTTGCACACGTGGTCTTGGTGACTACAGCACTTGTGTCCCTGAAGTTATATGGGTGCAATCAGGATCAAGGCCTCCGGGGCTGTTTGCATGGTGCTATGTTTATTACCTTGTAAACGATTAATAATGTAGTGGAGAATACAATAAACCAGTGAATTATCGCTGCACTATTGGCCTTTCTAACGTCTTATGTACCGAGGTCAGAGAAGCAATGTGCCTGTTGCAGTGGAGGCGGTGGAAATGTTCGGCGTGCTGCGCCTGCCCTGCAGTGGCAGCTGCTGGGCACTGCATCACGCACCATCCTCCTGCACCATGACAGCTGCCCAGCTCCCTCTGTTCTTCTGGGATTCAAATAAATTGCACAAAGGGCTTTATTCAGATCTTGCTTTTGATTTGTGCCCAGGCATTTCCATTCACATCACGCCACGGTGGCTGCACACATTTCTGTTGTTCAGCCGAGGAACTCTCTCCCCTTCTGGCAACAATGCGGTTGTTTTTGCCATTGAAGAGAGCTTTGTGCTTCGGGTCAGTGAAGCATTTTTATTTTTTTTTTCCAGAGGAGCATTTTTATCGGAGGAGCGGGTGTGGTATTACCATGTGCAGGTGTCTTTGGTGGAGGGAGGCCTCCTCCTTTGCTTTTCTTCACTTGCATACTCCCTGCTAGAGGAGCCCAGGTGCAGTGCCGAGGGGACAGGAGTGCTCAGTTACACCCGCAGGATATGAAGCGAGGTTTCAACTGACATGAATTTTCAAAGCACTTAGGAGCCCTTGGATGGGAGATAGACATGGCTCAAGTAGCTGGGCTGGGCACGTGGCATACAAGGAGAGGATTATGGTGGTGTTTGCTGAAGTGGGGAGGAAGATGCACTTGGTGGTGACTCCTTTGCCTTAAACCTTGCGAGTTGTTTGGCAACAGGGCTGTTGTGCCCTTGCACACTGCCTGCTCTTGAGCCATCCTTGCTTCCAGGGGAAGATGTCAGCAATTGCATGGCCAGTGATGTGGGAATGGGCAGCGCTTATCACTTGAGGGAGCAGAAATTGTTGTTTGAAAATACAGTTCCTAGAAGAGAAGAATGTAACTCAATGTCCTATACTTATGATTTGTTGTGGATTAATGTGGGCCAAAGACTGGGCAGAGGCAGAGGTTTTGTTCACCTGATTGTCATCTCTGAGTTGGGACACAAGAGAGCAGCCTTTCTGGACAGGTTTCCAGAGCTGGATATATCATGGGATTATACTGCCTTTTCTTCTCTACTTTCTGCTTCTAGTCCCACTAAAAACCAAGAGGCGAGGAGGAATTTGGAGTTTATTTGAACACATTTTACTGTGCCTCTTGGTTGCTTTGATGGCTATCTGGGACTGACTGACTTCATTTCCTTTCTTTCTTGGAGGCTTCCAAGTTGCATTGAAATGGGAGAGAAGTGGCTCATTCAGCCTCTAGCCTGCTCATTTTCATACTACAAATGTTCTTCCATCTCTCAAAATACAGCAGAAGGCTTGCTCATCCCTATCACTTTAGGTGATATTCAGAGATGATACTCAAGCTTAGCTCAAGTTAGGAACTATGCTCCCCCCCCCCGACTATCAGTGGTGTGCTGACTGCGTATGCAGATTATTCACGCTTGATTTTTCTCTTCTTTTTCCCTTTCAGTTCATTCCTATGCCTGTGCTGTATGGTGTCTTCCTGTACATGGGTGTCGCTTCCCTCAACGGCGTGCAGGTAAGTTCCTGCAGCAGCCCAGGTCCTCTAACAGGCGAGATCAGATTCCCTGCAGGACCTTGTCCAGAAGATGGTAATCATTAACCATTGTGGGTTTTCTTTTGTAACTCTCTGGCCTTTCCTTTCTTCTTCACCACTTCATTTTTGTTCCAAAGAAACACATGAAGGGGAGTAACTGTTTACAAATACTGTCGTGTACTGGCTGGCTTGACAGTAAGACCAAAGGAAGAGTCTGGTAAGCAGGCGAGCAGCCAAGTCCTGGCCATGTGAGCAATGGTGGGTGCTGCGGGAAGACCCTCGGGTCTTTCCTGACCTCCTGCTCACTGACAGCAATACTAAGGACAGCCTGCACTCCCAAGGGCCCCCGGCTCACTCCTAGGATGGCTCAGGTCTTCTTTGGGGCCTTTTGTCACCAGCTGAAGGAAAATAAGTTAATGTGATTTATTGCAGCAGTATTATTCTGCAATGTTAACAAGTGGGAACACTGCTATTAGTAACTGAAGGGAAGCCAAGCCCCCTTTCTTTGTCATTGAGGAAATATTACGTAAGGAGCCTTTCTCACAGGGCAGTATCTTCAATTGGTGCTAGGAAGCTGGAAGTGTTTTTGTTATTTTCTGGCACCCTGTTAATTATGGCTTTTCTTTTTAGTGCTCAGTTGTGTTCTAATGGGAAAAGACTCTGTGTTCTGCGAACACCATGAGAATTTATTTGGATATTCTTTAAAATGGCCCTGGCTTTCATTCACTGGTTTGAGATTAATCTGGTTTCAGGATCAGTCAGAAGTGGGCAGCAGGCCCAAGTTCTGGCAAGAGACAACAGAGGGATTGTAATATTCACCCTTCGGTTGGTTCTCCTAGAGGGGATTTCCCATGTTTTCTGGCCCAGGTGGTCAGGGAACTGTACAGCTTGTTTTCAACCGATCAGGGATGTTTTTCACTCAATGAGAAATTCTGATTTTGGTTTAGCTCCAAGTCCATCACATCCAGCCCAGAGCAAGTGATGCTGCCTGAAAAGCTGTCTGTCCTCCTCATTCCTCAGTTAGGTGCATTTCTATTCCTGCCAACGTTATGTTTGCCCTCATCTTCGTTAACCCATGTTCCCAACTGATTTGGAAAATGTATTGCTTTTAAGTCTTTTAGTGCTTCTTGGTAGAAATGTGGGTTCATTTCAGTGACCCAGAATTTGATCCTGGCAGTATTTTGGGTATTCATCTTATTTCCTCTATTTTGTGGGTAATTAAGTGCTTCCTTCAACTGAAAGTTCCTTACATCCCCAGCTGCAGCAGATCCAGCTAGTTATTTTGAAGCCAGGAGAGCTATTTCCACTGACACCTTAGTTTTTTAGTTTACATGCTGATCACCAGAGCACAGTGAAGTCCTGCTG
Source organism: Rhea pennata (assembly GCF_028389875.1). Lineage (NCBI taxonomy): Eukaryota > Metazoa > Chordata > Aves > Rheiformes > Rheidae > Rhea > Rhea pennata. The sequence continues at coordinate 72,449,858 of NC_084666.1, forward strand.
CTTAAAATACAGGAATCTGAAAGACTCACTTTGAGAGATGTTTGGCTCCAGTGTCTCTGTTTAGGTGCCAAATGTAGATGTAGGAGCTTAACTTTAGACAACTGAGTTAAAATGTTTAGCTGATTATGCATTAAGAAAAGGTTACTCAGGATAGAAGAACTGTGCCGAGTTCTCTGCTGAATTTCCTTTATGGAAGGAAAACAAGTTCGTTCAAGGTCACCCTTCATGGTCTGATAATGCTTTTGTCACTCATTTTTGTGCATCCTGGCTTTCATTTAAGTGCCTGTCTTTCTTTCATTTTTTACTCAGTTCATGGATCGTCTGAAGCTGCTCCTGATGCCTCTGAAACATCAGCCTGACTTTATCTATCTGCGTCACGTGCCCCTGCGCAGGGTCCATCTGTTCACATTTCTGCAGGTGGTATGTCTGGCCCTCCTTTGGATTCTCAAATCAACCGTGGCTGCTATAATATTTCCTGTCATGGTAGGTGACATTCTCCTTCACCTTTTCCATCCCTTCCTCACTTTTGTAGCCCGGGCCTTTCAAAACATGCCATCATACCCTCCCACAAACAGGCAAATCAAATCCTCTCACTGTAGAAATCCCTAGCCTGGGACTCTGCACTCTGTTCATTGCACTGACGCAAGACCGCATGAGGCAAATGTCCTCCACATCCTCTCGTTTGCTGTGGTTGCCTTTACATAGATCCTCTGGAGAAAAACAAGCCTGGAAAGTTAATTTTTTTCCAGGAAGGTGAAGTTAATTTTGACCCTTTCTGACTGCCAAGGTTAGAATTGCTGCTTTCTCCTGGAGCTGCATAAATGAATGAGAGGTTCATAGCTTTCCTTTTTCAGTCTGCACTAATCATTGTACAGAAAATGTCTCCCTTGCTTTTAAATAACACATACTGACAAAAACAAGAATGAGATGGTAGAGCTGTGCACACTGCTCAGGGCTTTCTGTAAGAGGAGGACCAAATGGAGAAAAAGGATTAAAGGATTAGCTAAGTTGAGGGGAAAAAAAAAAAAAAAAAAAAAAAAGTCTTTTTCCTTTCACATGGATTCATACAGTGATATTGATTTATGTTTCATATCTGAGTATATTATGTATAGCCGTAAGGTCACGCAGAGTCATGTTAAAGCATTTTTTGGATGTTGAATGATAAATTATTCATCATATAGAAGAACTATTTCATAAATATACACTATGTAGTCAGTCTGAGATATAGTATATCTGCATGATGAGAGGGAAACTGTTAAACTCAGTTTTCTGTGCATTTATAGCCTTAGTAGACCTATAAAGGTGATTAAGTGCTTATACCAAATAAAACCCGACCTAGTTTTAAGGGGAGGTTACATGTACACTTTGCGAGAGGCTTCCAAGCCAGACTGAGTCTTGAAACCTGTGACCGTATACAGGTGACAGTTGGAATGGTTTGGGCCAAAACAAGAGAGCACGGAAAAGACCCATCTCCACCTCCATGCCTGACCTGTAAATCAATGAGAACAGTTGGCAGCAATGTAGTCTTGTGGACAACTGAATCTAACGTGAATCCAATGGGACCAAACCTCCACACGTGCAGATTCTGCAGTTTCATCTCTGGCTTGGAGATGGTTCAGACTTCTGCCAAGTCAAAGCTGTATGAAACTCCGTAAGAAATTTGAGTCCAGCCTCCCTGGTTTCAGGTTTAGGAACAAGTCAAATCTCAGTTGTGGGTGCAGTTACAGACTGAGTGCTTATTTAGGAAAGAGAATGAGAGAAAGCAGAAAACTAGACAAAGACAAACATTTGTTCTCTGATGCCAGTGAAATTAGAGTAAAGCTTACTCAAGTAGAAAATCCTACACATTTTTGCTAGAACACATGCTCATATATAAAGATGTTAAAAATCCACAGTTCCCACTTAAATGCCATTCCATTGCATTTTAATGACTGTGTTGTACTGCTGTTCAAAGTTGAATCTAAGATCTAGACTCTCTTCTTACCCATAAAACACAATATCTGAGTGAGCAGTAAATCTACTGATGTTTATTATAATGATGCAGAATCAGTGAAGGTGTTGTGGCAGCTTAGGTGTAACTGGATCTGATGGCCAAACCTCAGTCATTTGCACTCATGAATGAAAAGAATATAAAATTGCAATTTGGCTGTGAAGATCTGACCAGTAGCTAAATTTATACTTAATTTGTAAGAAGAGCAATTTTAATACAAATGTAATTTATATTGTGATAATCACAGGGATATGTGTGACATCTCCCTCCCCAAGTATTTTTACACTTCTGTAATGCACCTGCAGTTATGCAAGTTAAAATTTGAGATCCATTCTTAGATTTGTGCTTTTGATCATCATTGCTTGGGGCAAGATCTTCATGTTAAAGGCAGTTCTGTTATTTGCCAGAAATAGATTGCATCTTTCTGTAGCCAAGTCAAGCTTCAGTCTTTTAGTGTACCCCTTGGTAAAGCATATGTGTGATCTCAGTATGCATTTGTTGGTGGCATTAGATCCAGTGTAGATGTAAAGAGTTGCTTCAGCTGTGCTCTTTCTTTTTTTCCTAGCTCCTTTGATTGTGGTCTTGCACAGAAAAACCTTCAGTTTCATGCAGCCACCATCATATTAAACTTTATTCTGCACACTGTGAGGACACATTAGGCCCTTGTCAAATTTCTAAAGAGTTCTTACATCTGGGGAAAGTGTGAGGAAAAAAGTAAACAAAATTACCCAGGCTGCCCCTGTGACCCTGAGTGGAAAAAATAAATTTAAATAAATGGAAAACCTACATCTTTGGTCTCTTTAGTTCATTATTTTGCCTGATGCCTGCTGGTTGGGTGGTACAGGTTACCTTTGTCTCCAAAGGAGCGATAAATGGTTACATAAAGTTACTTGTCTGCTTTTTCTCATGCGAAGCAATACCACTTAATGGAGGCCTAACTCCAGACTAAAGTTTGGATTTTCAAGTTGATTGAGGTACTCCAGGTGTTCACTCTGTTCTATACTGGTTAATTTACAGCCAGAATAAACTGTTTGAAATTAAGAAGAGGGAGCAACATGAATGGGCAGAATGTTCCCAGTTAAAGGTAAAATGTGACAGAATGCAAAGTCTGTTCCTGCCTTTTCAGATCCTGGCTCTCGTAGCTGTCAGAAAAGCCATGGACTACCTCTTCTCCCAGCATGACCTAAGCTTTCTTGATGACGTCATTCCAGAAAAGGACAAGAAAAAGAAAGAAGATGAGAAGAAGAAGAAAAAGAAGAAAGGCAGTCTGGACAGCGACAATGATGATGTAAGGAGCTTTCTGCTCTTGTCAGATTACTCCTGTGTAGCTACTTAATCCTGGGTGACTGCACTGTGCTCTTCCCCAGCTCTGGGGTGAGGATTTTCCCAGCCCATTTTGAATCAGACCAGCAGTTTTTACCTGCTGCAGCAGACTGACCCCAGACAAAACTTCTTTTCAACATTGCCTTCCTTTTGCCAGACGTCACCAGCCTGTGGCAGGTGGTATTTGCATTGCCAAGAGTGAAATCACATTTTTCACAAGTGCAGTAGCTAACTGCAGATATGTCATGCCTTTAACTAGAATGCTTTTCATCACCCTTACTCATCTTTCCCTCCTCCTCCTTTTTTCTCCATAATTGTCTTTACATTTTAGAAGGACAGTGGTTTTTGTGAGCAGCTCTGTTACTTCTGAAAATATTATGGGCTTTTTTCTTTTTTGATTTTTCTGAATTACTCTTTAAAAGGACAAAAAGGTGCAAATTGGTTGTCATTGCAGTGCCTTAGAATACATGCCCTTCTCCAATGTACTTTACTCTTTTCTCTGACCTCAGGTTGCAGCGTGCAGTAAAATAGTGAAACATAGCTGCTAACATCATTATTAAATGTAGTGACCTGACCAGATCTACATGACTTAGAATCTTCTGATCTTTTTTATTGCATATATATTTAGAAGAAATGTAGGCTTTGTGCCTTTAAACAGCCTACTACCCAGGGCTAATGTGAGCTCATGTACTACTAAATTTACATTGAAGTGCTAACCACAATGATTATGTAGTATTTCCTATATTGAGCGGGTACTTCCTTTGGAGAGTTGGCTGCTGTAGTCAGCATCGACTTTTGCTCCAAGTGGATGGCAAGGTATAAAGGGAGTGAGGCTTTACCAACTACAGGATACCCGTAGAGCGTGAGCGTTGAGCGTGGTGTCTCTTGTTCTGCTCATGTTACTGTCTACAGTTAATGAAGAGGCTCCTTCTGTGACTGGGGTAGAGGTAAGGTCACCTGTCTGAAAAATGTGAAAAATGCAGAGCAGGAGAAATGAATGAGAAGAGATCTCACATCAGCGGGCTGGGAAAGCAGCAGCAACAAAAATCAGCTTGGCCTTGCCTGTATACTCAGGCCTAAGTCATTGATCTGAGGCCAGCAGTGCTGCAATTTGGAGCTGTGGTCTAGTGTGGGGTGGCTGAGTGACAGCAACTGTGGGCTGGTGCACCACTTCATGGCCTGCTTGCTCCCGTGTCAACTTTGCTGATACGGGGTGGCTATGAAGGTGATACCAGGGAAAGGAAACTCCCAAGAAGCAGCTACTGGGTCAGCTAATAATCTGACATCTAATCTAGCATCAGAACAGCAGCTCCAGGAGTTCCTCCACACTGCCCGGTGGCTGATCAAGCTCAAGGAGGGAGGACAGAAAAGGTAGCTTTGATCTTGGTGGAGGATGAGCTAGAACTCAACTTGTTTACATGAGAGCTATGTAACTCTTCCCCAGAGCTGTGTTAGAGGCAACAAAATCAGACTGTTCCGATGAGAAAATACGCAAAAGTTTTTGCCTTTGTATGAAGAGTATATGCTGTATAGAATAGATCCTACACACTAAAAGAGGCACAACTAATAATTTCATAAGTGAGGGTGCAGCAATGTGGGAAATAGCTTGGTTCCCACTCTTATGAGGTCAGCCTGAACCCAAACATAGAAGATTGGCTCTTAATTCAGACAGTGGACTCCCCTCTCTCTTTTTGTAGCAGGCACTGGCCACTGGACTCTATTCCTCCTCTAATTTTTCAGGCAGCCCAGCACATGCATCCCTGTCAGCAGTACAGCACCTGGCAAGGCTCTCAACCTATGTTTGTATGACTGTTTTTTTTATAGGAAAGGCAGCAGCTTCAGGTGTCAGTGTGGAGAGCCCTCGCCTGAGAACATGAAGACAAGACTTTGACTTAAGACTTGAATTTCAGCAGTATTGTATCAGTGGGAAGCCATATGCACACTAACTACACAGTCCCTCTCAGTTATATGCTGTGGGAGGCAGTATAACATTTAGTGTCTTCTATAAATTTAGTGGAGCAGGGCTTAAAACCTTTGCCATTTGCCTTTCAATAAAATGCCTTAGCTGCCATGCTGCGTTGCCCTGGGGTATGTGCATTTATGTATTACTGTGCACTGACAAGCAGTTCCTTGGATGGGCTCCCCCCCCCATTTCTTTGACTGATTTGAATCTAACAGCATGGTACCCAGAGCCGTGGCTCCCAAATCTGTGGTATGTTTTAAGCTATTTTATGCCTTCTCAAGCTTTTAATGAATGTCAGATATAGTATTTGATCTAATGAGTAATAGAATTTATGCAAAATACTCTCTTTTTTTTTTTTTTTTTTTTTTTTTTGCTGTTTTTGTCTTCTTTTCAGCACTCACTTTTACCAGATTTCCTGAATATAAAGCACTTGGCATTATTGGTTCGATTATTTTCACCCTTTTTGTACTGTAAATATGCACCCACAGAGTTAGCAGTGTGGGATTGTGCAGGCAATACTCCAATTACCCAATTGGATGAGGAGAATTTCAGGACACTGGTAATGTAAACAACGCTAAGGACGAATAAGGCAAAACCCAGCGTTGATGGAGACTGTTCTCTCAGCTCTAGCTGGGACTTCGCTGAAGTTCCCACCAAGGATGTGCTAGCAATCGAGGGCAGCAATAAAGGAGCTGAAAAAAAGAAGACATTACAGTAATCTCACCATTGCTCCATCCTGCTTGAAATTACAAGGTGTAAATTAGTGCCACTAACTATTGTATTTGCCTAAGCTTCTATATAAAGAAAAATCCAGCCCCTTGATTTTCTCTCAGATAGTGCATCCAAAATGCATGCTCTGAGAATGACCAGCCAATTTGTTAAAAAATCCTGAGCTAGCACATTTAGCTTAAGAGCCAAAAGTGATGTGTAATAGTGTCGTCTTCCCTTTTGCACATTTTTGCCAACAGCAGGCACTCTCTCTGTTCATAAAATATGGTAAAGTTTCAAGCAGACTCTGAGTGTCAGTATTTTCCTTCCATAGGTCCATTATATTTATGAGCACCAAAAGAGTGATACATTGGAAGGGCTTCCCAGCTCTCTTACGCTGTGCTCACAATATAGCCCAAAACTGATGGGGATTTTGGGGTGTCTTCATTGCCTCAGTGACTCTCTGCTCAATCTTGTTTGTTTGAGCTATCCTGGTCCCTCAGCCTCATAAAAAACATTTCTGAGGAAGTATTTTGCTGTTGGAGAATATAATGTTGTATTGGATGTCAGTTACGTTAAATTTTCCGGGGAGAGAAAGTCTCTGACCTCTGCAATGTTTCCCTGTCTGGACTTTCACATCTCCCCCTCTAACCCAGCGTTGTGCCCAGGGCTGTGCCTAGTTCAGGAACAAAGACATATTTGAACATTTCTGGGAAATACCACCTTAATTTCTTTGCCAAGTTCTGGAGAATCAGCCTTTCCTTGGTTATGAGAAGTTGGTTTTATTTTAAAGAATAGAAGAATTGTTCCTGGTACCTTCTAGGCATTAGCAGGTGGATTATTGAGGCAAATAGGACATAACCATGCTAGTGAGATTTTACAGAAGTCTTTGCGCTCTCCTTTCTTTCTAAGTATACATTTTCACCTGCATTTTCTGCAGCCAACTCCAAACTGAATTGGATGATGTCTTATAAACTGCTGGCCAAGGAGCTGGTGAGGTGGGGAGAGGGGAAGACAACGCTTGTGCAGGATTGTTGTTTTGGTCTGTTTTATTTTCATTGTGTAAAGGAAGAGGGCAAGAGGGATGCAATGGGAAGCCAGTGAGCACCAACAGACAGCTACGGTGGACAATTTATTTATTTGTTTTATTCCTCATCCCTACAGAAACTATATGAAGCATAATTTTGGTGGTGGGAGACAGTAGGAGAGAGAGCGGTGGAAATGTTCTAAGACCTTTTACACGTTTCTTTCACAGTCTGACTGCCCCTACTCAGAAAAAGTCCCAAGTATTAAAATACCAATGGACATCATGGAGCAGGAACCTTTCCTAAGTGATAGCAAACCTGCCGACAGTGAGTAGAACTAACCGCTTGCATGCCTGCTTGACTCTGACTTGCAGTACCAAAAAAAAAATATATATATATATATATCTGTCTATAGAGAGTGATTTTTTCTAAACCTTGCCTATTACTTTAATTTTTTTTTTCTTCTTTAATTTCCAGGCCTCTCTGTCGATTTTGGCTTTGTGTTTTCTTCCTTTGCTCTTTACAAAGCTTATGTTATTCTTTCTTGTGCCTCCAGCTTACATGCTTTTATCCAGCTATTAACAGGTCTCATGGTAACTCTCTCGCCGTCTCTCTTTAACCCTCAATGCACTCAGTCCGTTTCTGGCCTTTGCCATTTTTTGTTTTAACTCTGCTGACTGCCTGAATCTTTTTCCTCTGACCCTCATGTTCTGGATTTGCAGCATGTCTGAACTGCATCACTGTCCATTACTGTTTGTTTCCTTAAGTTCCAAGCAATTGCAAAAATCAACACTTTAAAAGAATAATTGTGTCATTGATCTGCGTCACGCATTAAACTGACAAAGCAGTGATCATTTGACCATTAACATGTTTCCCTTCTTAGGTGATTTGCTTTTGTGCTGTTCTGTCTCTTTTTACTTTCTTGTGCTATTACCCACCATTGATTATTATAATCTTCATTTTCAGCCATTTTCACTTTCTGCTGTTATTGTCTATTAAGTGAGGAATCAGGAAGAGCAGTTGATAAGCGTTCGTACATCTGCACTGACTTTTAAAAATACTATGAGCAACAGGTTGAATCCCAAAATATATATTCTGCTTTGTCGTAAGATGGGAAGGGAGAAATATGAACGACAGCATTAAATCAGCACTGCTGCGATGCCAGCAATAAGATTTCTAGGAGTAACGCTTTAAAGTGCACATTTTTAGATCCATAAAGTATCATCTGTGATGAAGAGTTGGTACCAAAGTCCTCTGGCTTTCAGCAGCACTTAGGTGTATTTGGCAATCGTCAACATTGTATTGTGTTTTTAGATGAAAGAATACCTACAGATTCCCATTATAAAACAAAGCCAAAAAGAAAGAGCTGGTTCCTTTTACTATTTATACCTTCTCTTTGTTTTGCTGGAGATACAGAATGCAACGGTGTTTTGCTGATGAGTGAAAAGAAAGGAGGTGAAATCCACCTTGAACAACCAAATAGGTCTTTCTTCTGTGAAAATGCTTGATATGCTAAACATAAATTACATCCTAAAGGTTGTTACACTGGATTTTATGATGAGAGGCACTGATTTCAGTATCGTTAAGGATGAAATAATTGAGGAAAAATTAATGCTTCTGCTACAAATCTGGGTAAATCATTGATCAATGTGCCAAACAGTAGCTTATTTGCAAATTTGTACATTTTTACAATTGAGAAATTGATTTGCTCTCCTTTATTTAGAAAAAAGGCAAAAAAAAAAGTTTCAGGTCCTTGTAACTAGAAAGAGTAGCTGGAATCCATCAACACTGTGGCATTAGCCTAGGTGTATAACTGCACTCTGAGATACAAAATACATTACCAATAATACTAGTAGCACTTAGTACTTGAGTATATTTTGCATGATCTGAGCGCTTCACAAACGCTTAATTCATCCTTCAACCAATAAGGCAGTGAAGTGGATTCCAGCAGTTTCCCAAGCCAAATACAAAAATCATTTTTTGGTCCTTAGCTTTCCTTCTGCAATAGCAGGAGGAGGATTATTATGAGCAAAGTGTGTGTTTCGCCACGCAGAGTCAGGAAAGGAAGGTGATTACAGGCAACAAGCCCCCTATTTTCTCGCAAGGAGTTAGGATGCCATGGTGAGGAGCACAGGATAACCAAGGAGCTAGATGAGAAGTTATGTTATCTGTTTTTCAAGGTGGTGAAACAAGGCCAAGAAAGGGAGTAATTGGCCTGAGAGGGGATTTGGGAGTTTCCTGACCCCGGGTTGTGCACCCAGACCCCAACGCGGGGTTCCCAAGGCCCTTTTGGCAGGTAGCTCTGAGCACTGCTGGGGGGCCCGGGCTGGTCTGCAGCTGGCTTTGAGGTGGCTCGTGGCTTCCCGCGCCCCAGACGGAGAGCCCTTGGGCAGGCTTCAACGCCTGCCTGCTAAATACAAAGGGAATTTTCAGGCCATCTGTTTTTTTGTGCCCCATTTGTGCCAGCCAAGTAACAGCAACGATAGCTGAGCCACCACTTGTAGTTGTTTATCCCCCCGTGTAGTTATATACCTGCCTGGGCAAAGCCCGCTTCTGAGTGCAGCTCACCAGGCAGTCTCTGGAAACGAGTCTTTGGTCGTATCGGCAGCTCAAGGCTTTTTATCTTGGAGGTCAGGTTTAAACTTAGCATTTTATCTGCAAGCTGTGAGATTCATGTGGCAGGAAGTCAGCCCTGAAAGGAGCTCCCAAATACATGGGGGTTTGCTGAGTGAACTAAGGCTGTGCTTGAGAAGCCATAAATGCTGCGTGAGATGACCAAAAAGACTTTCTTGTCTCCTCCCCAACAGGAGAGAAATCTCCAACATTCCTTGAACGCCATACGTCATGCTGAAAAAATTCCTTTTCTTCAGTCACACACCATGCCAAGGTAAGAACCTGCAAACTGCTACCTATAGCTATTCCTCAAAAAAAAAGGGGGAGGGGGGGAGAAAATTACTGTTTTCTTTTGATCATGTAACAGGATATTGCAAAGACAAAGGAAATAATCTGTTTTCTCCTGTGTGGGGGGGAATAATGGAGGAAATAATGAGTTTAAGCAGCAGCAAGGAAGTTGCAAGCAAACATTGCCAAGAGCAGTGAGAGCGCAGCTGGGGTGCAGACTGTTAGGACACCTTGGCCCCCAGCACCGGGGGTTAGATCCTTGGCTGAGAGGGCAATAGTCTTCTGCAGTGTTAAAGACACAGCTCCAGCTCCAGGTGTCAGAAAGTGTGTCAAATTAAGCTCCAGGGATATAAGCAAATTATTTCAAGGGCAGCTTTATGAGTTTTGTCACAGCTGGATGTGAAGCACAACTCCTAGGTATCTGGAGGTCCTATATCGATGGAATCATTGGTTTTCCCCCTGACATAAGTAGTGTTTGGATCAACTCATTAAAATAACTTAATGTGAGATACAGGCTTCATGGTAAGTAAAGGTAGCTAAGAGCTGTGTATCACCACTGTCCTGGGTCATGTATTTGGTATCCATAGGCTGCTGATTTTTGAACATTGTATTGTACTTGCATGTGCTAATGCAAAGAATTGATGCGGGATACTGGGAATCAAGGATTTGTTCCACTTCTAGATGCAGTGTTGTCTGTTGGATGACCCAGTAAGTAGTAGTATCTGCAGTTTTCCCTGTGTAAGCCAACTGCCACTCTGTTATATATGTGTGTGTGTGTATATATATATATATATATGATGCCATTATTCCTATGTGAATTGTAGATGTTTTCAGGAATTGATCACTCAGCAGTTGTACTGCATGGAGAGGAGCTGGGAGAAATCGGCCGGGTGTTGCAGAACACATTAAGCCTTGACAAAAGCATCAAGTCATCTGTGCATCTATCTTTCTCTCTTTTTCTGTGCAGCCCTCCACGAACTCCAGTGAAAGTTGTGCCTCAAATTAGAATAGAGCTTGAGCCTGAAGACGGCGGTTATTTCTGGAGGAGCAAGGGAACAGAAACTACTTTGTAATTTGTCTGTCTGTTAAATCTTACGTGGATTTTTTTTTTTTTTTTTTTTTTTTTTTGTCACTAGCCAAATATTACAAAATGCTCTTGGCTTCCCACCTGCATAGGTAAACGAGACATTCTGCACTTCTCCCTCTACCTGTGCCCCCTACAGATGTCTTTTTATTCATCCTCGCCCCGTTTTTCCACTCTGACCAAGATTTTTGTTTGCCTTCTCTGTCGCTTAGACATGCACGCATCTCTCTCATTTTCAAGCAGAGGGAAGAAGTATTAAGGATATAATATAATACCTATGTGAAATGCCAGAGGAACTGGCATGACTTTAGTTGTGAATCAGTGTGTGTTTGTTTGTTTTTTGTCTGGCAGAACAAAATGACCTCCAGGCTAATTCAATGTCTTTATTACACTGCTCTGAGATGCTGGAAAGTGCTGCTAATACTAACTTGCTCTTAAAGCCTGTACTTGTAGTAACACAAGAAGGAAAACTAAAAGGTACTTCACTCCCAGCACAGACAAACTATTGCCATCGTTGTAGCATGTGTTATGAAATACCCCTTTCCTATGCAATTTTTTTTAAAAGAACACTTTAATGGACTTAATCTGTCAGGTACATTGAAGAGTGTTATTTTCCTAGATTGTTTTGTTTAAATTATGGGGGCCTAACCTACAACTTTTTTTTTGTCAATTTTTTTAACCTTTTTTTAATTACTGTAAAGAAAAATGAATTTTTCCTGCAGCAGGAAACATATAGTTTTGAGTAGTTCTACCTCTTATTTCTAGATGCCAGGCTTTCTGTAAAAAATGTATTGTACCATATATAATGTGATTTTTACAAAAGAAAAAACACACAATCTCCAGGATATGGCATAGGGCTGGATCAGTTTTATTAACACCTTTTACTCTAAACCATCTGTTTTACCCCTTTTTTAAAAATAAATAATCTAACTTTACTATGAAGGAGTCAAGACAGGACTTAACTCTCTTGTGGTGTGGGAAGAGTCTTAGATTTAATGATGACGACTGAAGCAGTGAGCGGTGGGCGATGTCGGGGCAGATTCTGACCATTTGTTTTGTTGAGTTCCTATGCAGTATTGTTAGAATTATGTCAATTAAAACATGCGTGCGCGTGTGTATGTGCAGCAGCCCAGACACCCTCGGCATAGTTTGGACACAATGATGGAGTGATTAAGGAAAAGACGTTTTAAGATTACTTACAGGGAATTTTTTTTTGGCCAGAGCCCTAAAGATTGACACCCTACGTCAATCTTTGTGGATCCATGCTGTCCCAGATGCGGTTACCATCAGGTACAGAACTGACCCTAAATTTTTAGTGCCCAGCACACCCCTAGATAGTCTGATTCGTCAAGCCAAATTGACACGTCAAAAGCAAGCTGGCGTGCACGTGGTCACGCACAGGCTTTCTGCTTTAAACCCAGCAAGCAGATAGCCGGCAGCACGGCCATCAAGCGCCGGGGACAGGACAGGCCCCCTGCGAGGCTGCCAGCACCGCCCCGGGGTGGGAGATGTTACAAAACGGCGCTCGCAGAAACTATTCGCTAATGCCTAGTATGTGGTTTAGCTTCATTTTTGCTGGTGTAGCAAAACGACGAAGGCTGAAAGCATAGCCTGTGGCCTTCAAGCCTGCCATTAAGACCCCAAAGTGCACGTTGCATTAGAGAAGCAGAATTTCATGGTGGTGCTGAGACCTGTTAGACCAGATTTTAGCATCTCCTCACTGGTAGTTGCCTTGTGAACAGCCAGAGGTGCAGAGCGGTGGTCCTCTTCTTCTTCCAGATGTGCTGTAGGAGCACCTGGCAGGCTCGCTTTCGCTAGAGCGCTTCGCTTGCAGGAGGAGTTGGTATGGACCTGCTGGTGACAGCTTGGTCTTGGCAAGTGGCCATTGCTTCTTGAAGGCGATGGTGGTGCAGTGGCGCCCGCGCAGTGCACGCGCACGTTCCCCCGCGTGCTGTCGAGGCATCTAGACGCCTGCTCGGGCGCGAGTGTCGCTCGCTGCCCGTGAGCAAGCAGCGAAGGTGCATGGCGGTTGCGAGGGGGAGGGAGGGAGGGAGAGGCAGCCTTTCCCCTGGGCTACCCGGGGAGATCGGCATCCCCCCGGCGCTGCCCAGACCTGCTCCCGGAAGGGTAAGGAGACGTGCGGAGCATCCCGAAAAGCAGCAAGGTCACGGTCGGCCCTCCGCTGCCGCGGGGCAGCTGCTCTGGGGAGCGCGGCGCTAGCTTGCATACGTAGAAAGCCGCTCTCGTTCCTCCGTCAGCACGAGTCACTGGCTGCCAAAGGGGGCCGCGGGCTCGGGTGGCCTGTGCAGGGTACCTGGGGGTGACCAGGTTTTGCCTGTACCTTTTTAGAAGTCCGAATAACTGACTCGAGAAAGATCGAAATAGATAATTATAGCGAAAAAACATCCTGCAAGAGCACGGACAGTAGAAGCCCCTGCTGCGCGGGTGCCCAAACCGCGGGGTACCGCACGCGCGCGTATACGCACATGCCCGGCACGGCTTTTCACCCGCTGTTACCTGGTGATTAGTCTCCACGAAAATGAGGTCTTCCACTTTTGAACCATGTTAAATGTACTTGAAATGTATTGACTGCTGATCTGTTTCTGTTTCTTTTTTTCTTTCCTTTTTTTCCTGTTTTCATGGACTGAGCTGGGGCGCAGAGGGGAGCGTTGGTCGAGGGATGGGACAAAGATTTCTGCAGTTTTCCATGTAAAACATGGAGCTGTGGTGGCAGCAGCTGGAAATGTTCCATTTCCTGCTCCATGACAAAAGCACTTCACGGAAAGTTGGGTTCTCTGTTGTTGTTTCTTTTTAAAAAAAAAAAAAAAAAAAAAGGAGAAGCAGCAGCAAGCAAACAAGCCACAAAGCGCCGGAGCGCTGCTGGCACCACGAGGCAGGGGCGGCGAAATGTGGCCCTCTAAAGCCGGGCGCCAGGCTGAAGTGCCCACAGGGAGGGTTTCGCTGCACTTCGTAGGCTCTGTGGCGAGAACATAGACCCTTATTTTGATCCAGAATTGGGTATTTTGGGGGGCGGAGGCGGGGGGGAAGCGCGAGCCTGGGTTCCGGGGGCGCGTCAGGAGCGCCCGGCGCCCGCTGCTCTGCAGCGCGAGGAGTCTGCGCGGAGCCGAGCTGCTCGCGGCGGCTGCGGGCTGGGGAGGCAGCAGCCGCCGGCAGCTTTGTCCCAGCCCCGCCAGCCTCGGCCCCGGCAGCTCGTCCCCGTTTGTTTGTCATCGCGGCCGATACTTGTCTTCATTACTTTATTTTTATTTTGAATCAAGACGCACTTTCAGATACTTTTATTATTGTTGTTAATTCTCTTAAGTCTGTATTTGCTTTGGAGGAAAGAATAAAAACTTAGTATAAAATGAAGTGGATCAAGATGGTGGAACAAAACAGGAAAAAAAGCAGAAAACATTTCAATATATTAAAATGATTTTTTTCCAGTAATGTAAACCATGAAATTCCTTATAACGTCATAGTATTTTACAGTTTTATGAAGCTTTCTATTGTGACTTTTATGGAATCAAAAGATGAAGATGATGAGATATTTTAGCATTTATATTTTTCAAAATTAAATGTATACTGAAAATAAAGTAACTTTATGCATTTACTGGAGAGGGTATTCTTTTTTTTCCTTCTTTTTTTTCGTCCTTCGTGCTGTTAGCTCGGTCCCACGTGACTGGCTCCAGACTCCCGTGCCGCTGTCGCCCTTTCGGGGCTCAACCTGCTCCAGCGGGCAGCCGAGGGGGGCTGGAGGCCGCTGTCGGGGCGATGCGCCAGGGGCGGGTGCGTCGCCGGGGAGGGGGTTGCTGCATGGTCCAAACCCTGTAAGTTTTTGAGCGTTTTACCCCCCTTTTGTCGCTCAGCCCTGCGGCAGGAGCTGGGAAGGGCCCTGGGGCACGGGAGCGGGATGCCTCTGCGTCGCCAAGGGTGGCTCAAGGACCAGGGAGGGGTTTGGGCAGCTGGCTGCAGGCTCCGTTCAGCCGGGCCACGGGACCCCCGAGCTTTGGGTGATGCCCCCTGCAGAGGGGGCAGAAGTGGGGCAGGGCTTGGAGGGCTCCAGGAGGCGCTGAGCGACGGCGCTGGGCAGCATCTCCTGCCGCGCTCCAGCGACTGCCAGGTACGTGGGTCCAAAGTGCTGCCACGCAAAGCCCCCACGTTGGCCACAGGAGAGGAGGGGGTCTTTAAAACGCATGCATCTATTTTAAATTAACTCCTGAGTGAGAAATATGGGCCACATCTTGGTGTAACGATGATGCGTGGACAAGCTGCGAGTCTCCAAATCCTTTTCCGCTTAGCTGCTGCTGCCACGTCCCGTGGCTGGTAATCTCGGATTATACAGCAGCGAGTTCTCCACGCTAAATAAAGCAACGCCAAAAATCATCTCTGGTCCCATGTCTGCCCAGCTTTAACGACATGAAAAGGGTCTTGGGCCTGTGGCTCATCGCTGTATGGTAGCTATATAATGGTGGGGAAACAGGAGTACCGTGGTGGGGGGAGGATTTGTTCCTTGCGGCTGCCAAAAGCCAGCACAAAAGCTATGTCCTGAGTACCACTACGCTCTGATTCCCTCCGTTGGATGCTGCGGTCCACCTTCGGCCAATAACACAGAGAAATTCAGCAAAGGCTTCTTATTTTTCTTTAACTGGTTGTCCCAGGCAAGCTGCACGCAAGACGAGGAGCAAAATGCGTGGGCTGCTTTCCTGAGGGTTGCAGTGGGTCTGGAGCGAAGCGGGATGAGCTGGAGGCCGCTGCTCGTGGGTTCATCTGCGGACGTTCGCAGCGTTAGAGCAGCGGGGCGCCTCGCCCGGCAAGAGCAAACTCCAGCCTTAATTGTGGGGGAAACCGGTCATTAGGAGAGCAAACAGCGGGGCGCAGGGAGCCGATAAAACCGATACCTTTTTGCCCACAAACTACTTAATGCTTTTATGGAGCTAATCTTGGTAATTGATTTTAAAAACAAACAAAAGGTTCCCTAGCCTGAGCGTGCCCTGCTAAGCCTGGCCTCCAAGCCAACGCTGATGACTAGGTTTAATCCACTAAAGCAGGAGCCTGCGCACCGGGGGCCGGACCTTGAGCTGGGCGGCGGGAATGGTGCCACCAGCCGCTCCGATGACTAATGCGCAGCAGCAAACTGGGCAAGGCCTATCTGTCTGTCTGTCTATCTATCTATCTATGTAGAGGAAACCCCACCACGCCGCGTCAGGTAACTAACGGTTGCAGGCTCTCTTCTCCGCAGGAGCCTGCGCTTTGCTCGGGTGGGCCGCGCTCTTCAGAAAGGTATATTTTCAGTAGCTGTCCTTTTGTACCGCTCTGGGACGTGCGGTCCCAAACGGGCCTTGCCCTCCCTCTTCCAGGCCTTTGCATGGACACGAACTTGCTCGCTTCCTCCTAGCGGCACCCAGCGCCTTGCAAGTGCCCTGGGGGCTGCCCAGCGCCGTCGCGCTTCGGGGGACGCTGACGCCCCATCAGAAAACCATGGGCCACCGCGCCTGGTGGTTTTGTGCAGCTTGTGCACCAGCCTGATTGCTCACTGATGCTGTCAGGGGCCTTGACTCTGGCTAAACTTGCCCTTTTCTTTTTTTTTTTTTTTTAACTTCTTTTCTACTTTCTTTTTTTTTTTTGGCGAGTGAAGTTGATGGAGCAGGGCTGTGTCCAGGCTGGCTGGCAGGAAGCGCTGGACACGCCAGCGTTGCACAGGCAGTCGCGTGTCCCTGGACTCACCACTTCTTATCGCCCCCCTCCCACGCTCCCCCCGCGGGTTCAGGACTATTAGTAACGTTATTCCTACCGTGACCGTGCACTTTGAACGAGCTACTGTTCAATTATTTCTGCAAGAGCCCTGCAATTAGCGGAGATTGCCCTTTTACAGCGTCAGGTTGCTTATCGAGCAAGGGAGCAGCTTGAAATTTTGCATAACGTGTCACCTGTATTCCTTCCGCCTGCCCTCGCCTACTTGTTTATTTTGGCATCAGGAAGTTTTATAGCTACGGCCATGACGGCACGAATAAACCCGCGCGGGCTGGGCGGCTCGTTGCTGGGCAGACGGGTGCGCGAGAAGGCCCCCGGGTGGAGACCGTGTCCATCACGGCTGGCGCTGGCCTCCCCGCGTTTAGCAACGCTTCCCGCCAGCGCGTGTCCGGCCGTACTTTGGGGTGTCCCCCCTACCCCACCCCACCCCGCCGCCGGCGCTGAGCCGTGGACCAGCGGTGAACCGACCCCTCTCCTCTGTAAGGGACGGGGTCAGCAGCGGCGCGGGGCGCCGGGCACGTGGGCAGCAGGATCTCAGCGCCGCGGCACCAGCCTCGACTGAAACAAAACAAAGCGATGGAGAGTGGAAAATGAAAGTGTTTTCTGCCCCCCCCCCCCCCGGCAGTGAGGAGAACACTAATATCTCAGAGGTATTTTGCTCGCCAAGTAAATAGTCCAGAGTTGCACAAACTCTGAAGAGGGATTTTTTTTTTTTTTTTTTTTTTTGAGGAAGGCGAAGCTGCCAGCAGTCCCTGTGCTGTTACTGAATGTCCTGGCCATCCCCTAGTTTCTCAGAAGTCGACCGGTTTTAATAAAGATTTTTTTTTTTGGGGGGGGGGGGGTATTTATTTTATTTTCCTTTTCCCTTAAAAGAACAAGCCAGCGTCAGCCCTGTTTGCTTGCGTACCGGCAGCCAGACCTGCCCGATCCCCCAGCAGCGAGCGGGCAGGAGGCGTAGCCGTCGTAGGGGCAATATCAAACGTCCAATAGCCCCGGATAAACCAGCAGGTAACAGGGGCCGTGCGTGACTACGCAGCACCGGCAGCGTGTTGGGACGAGGCGCCTGGGGTCCGGTGCAACGCGGCTCACGCGGTGGCGTCCCGGGGTCGCACTGGTTGCTCCTTTTGGAAGGAACTTCCTCGAGCTTTCTTCTACCGGGTGGGAGAAATGATGATGCCTCTTAATTAAAGATGTTTCCCGCTCTGCCCTGGCTCCAGCACCAGTGCAGGGCGCCCCCCCCCCCCCCATCCCCCCCGCCCCACTTACGACCAGCTACTGGAATTTCTCCTGGGCCAGGGCCAGGTCTTTGCCCAGGTCCCGGCACGGGCAGCAGGAGTCGGGCTGCCGAGCGAAACGCCGAAAGAGGCAGCTCAGAGGCTCGGAAACGCCAGGCCTCTTCCCAAAAGTGCCTCGTGATGCATAAAGCACTTGCAATTTTCTTTCCCTCCACCAAAAAAAAGAAAAGGGGGACCGGAAGCAGTGGGGAAAGCAGGCTGCTGGAGTGTGGGCCTTATCAGCAGGCGTGCAGCTCGGAAACGACGGCTCGGCCCGATAAGAGTGTGTTTCTGGTTGCCCTGATCTGCTCGCGCGTGCACGTTGGATGCACACCGCGGGGGCCGGAAAACCCGCGCCGCGGCCCCGAAGGTGCACGGGGGGGTGCGCGCACAGTCCACACGCAACTGAAGAGCTACGCGTACGTTTAGCATGGAAATCGGGGTCACCCCTGCTCAGGGCACGTTGCCACCGGGCCTGGCGGTGTCTAAGCCCTTTTGCGGTGCAGGGCCGCTCGTGCCGGCGTCGCTACGTCTCGCCCGTTCCCGTGGAAGGGCCTGGCTTACGTGGGATAAGAGGAAAACACGAGGGGCTGGTGATGAGCGTTGTGTGTGCGCAGAGAGACGTGACCCGCTAGGGTCCGACGTGCCCTCTGGATAGAGGTGCCGGGGTGGAGGCTGTCGGTGGTGCTCATCTCACCTGGAAATTCATTCTGCTCCCATCTAGCCCAAACTTGAGGGAAAGGGAGGGAGCGTGGCAGAAATCAGTGCTTCACCGCGGGAAGTCCCCGTGGCAGAAGAGTCATGGAGGAGGAAATCACTGACGACCAGGAAAAGCCTCCTGTGTGCATCGCGCAGAGCCAAGGGCGCGTGGTCTGTCCCAAAGCCACGGAAAATGAAGAAAGGAGCTGGTTTGCTTTGCTCACGCCTGGCTGTGACTTGCCGTCTCGCAAAAAAAAGAAAAAAAAGGTGCTTGAGGTTGACCTCCGCTGCTGCCAAGGGTCTGCAGGCCTTGCCTGGCTCGCTGCTGGTTTTGTGCAGGTTAAGAAACTTTCTTCCTCTTCACTTTACTCATCAGAGAAAATTGTTACCAGCCCTGGCAAGATACTGCTTGGCTCTGGGGCAGGCTCATGGGGACAGTCCTGAGAGGTGCTCCAGAGAAGTGGTCCATTTCTGAAATGAAATGCTTAATAATGGATGCAATCTCTTTAATGGCTTTACTCAATCACTCGCCTAATTAGTCGACAGGGAGGAGGATGCGGCAGAATTAGGCTTTTTCATACATAATTAAAGCTAATGGAAGCCCGAACACCAATGCAAATAAACACGCTGTGTAAATAAATACGGGAGGGATGGGGGCAGAGCACGCATGTGACTGCTGGAAGCCTCCTGTTGAGGTAAGAGGTATCTTCTTGCCTGCTTTTTACTGGCAAAAGGTAGTGGCTTTGGCAGGTGAGACAGATGGATGCAGCAAGTAAATGTAGATAGATATCATCATCCCCCAAACCCCCTGCTCCCCTGTTGTCTCCCCACGTGCTTCATCCCTCACCTGGATGGAGCAGACCCCAGCAGGTAATTTTGATCCTCTTGCCACCTAACCCCAAAAGCAACTGAAGAGACTTCTCAGGGACTCAACCAGATGGGAAGACCATAGGGATGAATTTAACCAGGCAACGGTGGATCATGTGAGACTGATGTGTCCTGGACACTGCCTTGGCCTGTCCTGTGGTGTTCTGAGTTTGACATGGGGGTTCTGGGGGTTGGGACCCAGCCCCAGAGTGGCAAATCGCTGTCTAGAAATCCTGCATTCTGGGCTTGTCCTCTGTCCCTTTTTATTTATTTTTTTACATCTTTTTTGTGGGTTAACCTTGCATTGAAGAAGAATGGATGGCATTTGGCCCACTCTTCCTCAGCAGGATGGATGCAGTAAAGGGAGCAGCTCACCCCCTTGCTTCAGCAGCCTTCACCCTACCAGGTTGCTGTGAAAGATTAGTTATGGACTACTTGGCAGTTGGCTCCTGATCCCGTTGAATATTGCTATAAGCTGGGAGGCACATGCCTGGCCAGAGGGGACCTCTTGTGCCTACTCATTTCTGCTGTCAAGAGTGTTGAGGGACAGGTGCTGTCTCAGGAATGGCCATTCCCAAGGGAGGAGATGGTCAGATGGTGGCCGTGGTCCAAGCAGAGGGAGAGAGGTCTCTGTAAAAATGTCAACAGCTCTTCTCTGAACAGCATCATTGCAGGTTCCTGGCAGAGAGAAGTGAGGAGGGTCCTTGTATCCAGCTCTATCTCTCCTCCTGCCACCAACATGGTTCCTCTGGGCAGGGCCTGCTGTCAGCAGCACATTCAGTCTCAAATTCAGTGTCCTGCTCTGACATATTAAACCTTAGCCTCTGTGAGCTGCTGAAATTTCATCCCAGGAGAGGAATATCAGCTTCCTTTCTGAGGATACAGGTGCCACCTGGCAGTGAGGTGACCTGTCTTAGGGGAATTGCACCCAGGTCCCTTCTGAAGGGGTCTAGATAACTCCAAAGAGAGCTGAAGGACAAGGTAACATCTATCAAGCTGAGCACTTACAGGACTGGGGAGAACATGAGGGAATAAAGCTCTTGGACACCGGTAGCTGTCTCTAGGACTCTGTTTTGGTGTATTTTCCACGAAGAAACTTGCATTTGAGTCTGAATCCTGATCCAGATCTAGTGATTCAAACTCTGCACTGCTGTCAAGTGCTTAGACTGTTTCATTTCTTTCTGATGGCAAATATTTTGTGGGTATTGGTGTCCCAAAGGACCAGCCTTTACTGCCATCTCATTTCTGGGGTACCTGCAGGAATACTGCGGGAGCAGAGTGTATTTAACCACCTCTCTGCATAAGCAGCAAGTATCATTATGGCTAATGATGAGCAGAGCAGTTTTCTTGCAGGGCACCTGACTCTGAGACCTGTCAAGGTCTTCAGAAAGTTTTGGGCAACTGAATTTGTTGAATGCTTTGTGGATGCTTTCACCATCCTCAATAAGTGGAGGTGCTAGTTGTCTTTTAGCAGGATCCCAGAAACAGAGATGGTTTGACATTCGTGGATTTAAGCAACTTGCAGCAAGACTAGAGAATACACTGAAGAAATCTGGCTTCCCTATGCAATGCCTGTCCCCCAGGTTCGAGAATAATTTAATATGGTGAACTGGAGACTTGAGAGCATCTGTAAAATACCTATTCGCTCACTTGCCTTTCAGTGTGCTGGGCAGTGCCAGGGGCTCTAAGGGAGGTTTTGCATGAGGGTGGCCAAAACACGGGGAGGGTTGGCATTGCAATAAAATGTGGGCTTGCGGTGAACCATCTCCCAGGAGCTCATCTGTTGCAGGTTCAAGAAGGTTTGACCCAAGGGCTGAAGGCCAGAAGGTGCCCTGGCCTCATGTATAACAGCGAAGGCCTTTTATATCCTTGTGCCTGGAGCTTGGTTGGGACAGCGTTCCCATGTGTGCTGCATGGGGAGGTCTCACCTGGCCAGCAGTGCATCTGGGGCTTGTTTTTGGCAACTCAAGGCACTCCATCATCTTCCCAAGGCTTGGTGGGCTCGGGACGCAGCGGGGCCAGCAAGGCTGTCTGCAATGCTCTGGTCACCCATGAAGGATGAGCAGGTGCTAACAGGGCTAAGTGCAATGCTTTCTGCCAGCTGCTGGTCTTCCAAACTGATATCGCTTGCCTGATACCCACTCCAAAAAAATGTTCTGTTCTCTCAAGGGAGCAGTAAATCGCCCGCCAGCGTGTGAAGTTTTGTGATGTGGATGTAAAAGGATTAGTGACATAACATGGTCTAAAGCGGGTTTGAGGTTGGCTTGGTTGTTCTCTGCAGGTTCATGGAGGCTTACCTAATCCTCTTGGGACACCTCGGCACGCGCTTCCCACCGGACAGTCGTAGGGATGGGCCTGCACGAAGAACGGCCGATTTTTCCTTTCTTTTTTTTTTTTTTTTTTAAATCTATCAACACATTTCCTAGAAACAGACGTGTGGCAGAGGAGACTTTATTTGCTTGTGTTGCTGTGTTTCTCCGATTTTTCTTGGAAATACCAAAGGTCGCTCTAAGCTTTCACGGTTACCATGCGCCCGAGGAATCTGAGCGACACAGCCGTGAGCCCGAGAGCCGCAGGGGCTGCGATCCAGGGCGGCTTCGGGGCAGGGCTGCGCCAGCGGCGTCTGCTCGGGCTCACGGGCGCAGAGCTCGCCCAGGAGCCCGCTTTCCGCCCCGCTCCTCGTGAGGGCCTCCGCCAGGCGTAAAGCTCGGGGGACACGAAAAGGGAGCGGATACGCCGGTTTCTCGCACTTCGTGGCTCGGAGAAACTGAGCTCCCTTCTGGGGAGCCTCAAGCACAGCCAGGCCCAAAGGGTGCTGCAGTTGCCGTGATCAGTGAGGCACCTTCTGACAAGAGATGCTGTCTTGGGTACTGCTGGGACCAGTAAGCTGAACTGGAAGGGGAAGGGGGAAAAATATATGCATATAATACACGTATCTATATATACATAAATATATTTCTATAAATTTGTACAATAGACGGTGAGAGAATTTGCCAGCATAAGAGCTGTATAATGAAGACCGAGTCCGTCAACTGAAGCAATAAAAACACCTACCAATTATTTTGAAAAAAACAATAAACAAAGCACTAGATAACACGGTAACGGGTGGGTTGAACTGCCATGTCCGTGCCTGGTTTTCTGACGCTGTGCTGCTACACGTAAAACCCTGGTTAGTGATTTTTTTTTTGCCTCACACGTCCGCTCGCTCTCGGCGTATGCCTTTGCCAAGCGGTGGGGAAGGGAGCGTCCGTGCTCTTTCCCGGTCCAGCAAACGTCCCAGAGGTGCCAAAGGGAATTGAGCTCGAGGAAGGAAGGAAGGAAGGAGAACGCACTGTTCAAAGCAGTTTGTGTCGAGGAACGCATTTTGGACTCCAGCATCCTAAATGAAGTGCAATGACTTCACCAGAGCCAGCAATTAAGTATCCCGAAGCCAACAACTAATTATCCGCCGCAGAAGCGCGACGGGACACGGCGTGTGTGCGCAGTAACCCTGCAACCACGCCAGGCCTCACCTGCAGGTCAGCAGAGTCCTCAGATAAAATTGCTGGCCAAGAGAATTGTGGCCAAAGGTGGGGCCAAGATTACTTTTTGCTTGGAAACCGCCTGAGCACCGAGGTCTGCTCAAAGGTTTCCTCAGCCCTCGAGCCGGGAGGGGAGCCGTGCTCCAAAAGAAATCACGTAGATTAAGGGGACCGTCAACTTGTCGCAAAGTCCCTGTTCGTAATGCCTTTAATCTGGCTGCATGAAATTATGGGTGATTCAAATGCATATAAGTAGAAAAACTACTGCTGAAGCAGCTGAGTACAATAAACCAGCTGTCCTAAGCCTGGGCAAACCTTGCACCACCACCCGGCACAGGGCTCCAGGCGAGCAGAAACCACCCGCGGGCCGCCGGGGCGGGGAGAAACGTGCAACCCTGCTGGACGTTACAGGCGTGCCGGACAGATGGGGAACACTTAGCCCTTTGCTGGAGCCTTGGTGTCCTGCTCCTGCGCCCCAGGAGCCCTACGGGGAGCGAAAGGAGGAAGGTCTTGGTGGAGCCGCGTACCCCGGATAAGAGCCCTCCGGAGACGCGTGGAGTGAATGCGAGGGAGAGCGTGCGCTCTATATTTAGCTTTTTGGTAATGTTAAGGACTTCTGCCTTTTCGTTCGCTTCGTAAGAGATGGGGTTGGTCGGCATTGCAGCCCGTCGGAGGGAGTCCGGCCGGGGACGGGCAGCGTCGGAGCTGCCTGGAGCACCTGGGCCAAGCAGCCCCCTGCGGCTCCCTCGGCTCCTCCCCACCAAAGCCAAGCAGCAAATGCCAGGCAAAATCCCTCTCGCTTAGCTCTCGGGGAAAGCGAGCGAAGTCTGGGGGCTGCACCCGCCCTTCAGCCCCAGCAGGAGCTGGAATGAACCAGGTGGCTTTCGGTTTGCATCCCTGTTCAAGCTTGGACTGATTTTCTTTGTTGAAAAAAATATTTCTGCACAGATATCAAACCAGGAAAATTTGAGGCCATGGGCATTTCTAGTGCAGTTACAGGTGGTTGGAGAAGGGTGGTTGAACAAAAAATGAGGTTTCAGCCTGGCCTGGGCTGGGCAGCAAAGGGCCAGTGTGCACACGCCGTAGGGCAACGGGGGAGTCAAACGTACCTCCGAAGCGCAGGGCTATCGGCAGAGAGGTATTGGGATGCTTCAGGGTTTTCCGTCTTGGAAAAATGCTAGAATAGGGAAGGAGAGGGAAAAATGAGCATTGCAGGGGTGAGGGGGAAAAAAAAAGCAAGTTAAAACAGAGCTTTGAGCTTTGCTTGACAGATTATCTGTCTCATGCTGCCCTCTTTATCTGCTTGTATTGGAAACACTGCGAAACTGAGATCACGTTTCCTTACACCGCTGGCCTGCGCCCAGCGCAAAGGGACAGTATTGCCACCATAAAAATAAGCAGCTACCATCGCTTATGCCAGGCTGTGCCTGATGCACACAGACTTAAGTTATCTTTAGATGCCAAAATCTTTGGAGGTGCGCCCCCATCCAGAGACCTCTCCCAAAGCTCATGGAGAGGAGAGTCTCCACGGAGCTCAAATGTTTGCTTTCCCTCACAAATGTTATAGGAAAAGATCTGCTGCACGGGAAAGCACTGGAGGGAAAAAACAAGATCATTTCATAGCTTTTCTTCCAAGCTGTGTGCTTCACTTTTGGTCCACGGCAAGAAATGCGGCAGAGAAGCCGGCATCTCCAGTCCGAGGCTTCTAATGCCAAGAAGTAACTTGAATTCTACCAAGCCAAAGATCTCAATGCTTATTTCTTTGGAAACTGTTTATCTCAAGTATTTCTGAGAAATTCTTGATGCCACAGTGGAAAAAACCAAGTAATAATATTTAAAGAGCACCGGCTCATTTTCTCTGGATGATCTCTGGAGTCCTCTCCGTCTTTGTCTTACGAAGACCTGAGCTGCTTACGGTGCCCCCCTGAGTCTCATGAAGAAGCTGCTGTGACTTGCACCAGCCGAGGGGCTCAGATTCTCACTGCAAACTTCAGTATCTGAATTGCGACAAATTGTATACGTATGTTTTTTTCTTTTTGCACATGTGCTGTTTGGCGTAAGCGTTTCTAGGGGTGGCAGTAACCTCCAAGTTCACGCATAGGGGTTTCCGTCACATTTCGGCCTGTCGACGTCCTAAAATCTGGACCGAGGAGAGCGTTGCGATTTTGCAGCCCCCGAACCGGGGCGAAGGCGGGAGCCCCAGGAGCTTTGGAAGCTGCGTGCTGGCGCCCGCTGGGCGCCGGGTTTGTGCGGGTCGGTGGTTTGGTCGTAGACGTACGTCTTCGGTAGAGCGAGTTAAGGCTCTTGCAAGCAAGACAGGACGTTCTCATGGGGTCGACGGTATCGAGGACTCCCGGCTGGTCACGCTGAGGCACCACGGGCAGACAAGCCCTGCAGAGAATTAGGCTTAACTCAGGCTATCCCCACATATACCTGCCCTTAGCGTTACCCCCGTACCGCCGGCAGCCCGCGGCCGACCGGGGCGGAGGACTTTGCTGCCGGAGCGTCTCACGCCGCTGCGTCACTAACGCGACCCCCTGGTTTCCCTGTTCCTCGGGGGGCAGAAAGGGTAACTCAGCCCTCTGGGCTGTTTCCATGAATTTGCTTATTATTATTTGTCCTGCAGCCAGTCTCAGGAACTGTTACTGTGAGGGACGTGGGACTGCTGGTACGAACGAAGAGCCCTTGGCCCCGTGACTTCCAGAGCGCGAGAGCGAGAGGCGTCCGCGCTCCCCGCAGCGCTGACGTGGCCGAGCCCTGACTCTGCAGGCATTTCGAGTAGCAAGGGGACGTGCCGGGGGGGGGGGGATTATAGCCCTCACGCTAATGGCCCTCATGTGATTTGGGGATTTTCAGGCCTCTGCACAAACCCGTGAGGCAAGAACTCCCTCAGACAAATCCTCGGTGCTGACATTACGAAACCTGGCCCTCGCAAAAAAAAATAAATAAAAAAAAAAAAAAAAGTGCAGCATTTATGCTTTTCTAATTAGTCTCTACCCATTGACCCGGCTTTCTCAGGGAAAGGTAAATACAGAGAAATGGCTTGCCCCGAGCGCGAGCCCGAGGGGCTGGGACACGGACGTGCTAGGTGCTTGCAGAGGGACGAGCGTACCCACCCGGTTTTCTTCTGCTGACGTAGCGGGCGACGCCGACGAGTTTAGAAGTGCGGGAAAACCACAGAGGGTTTAAAATGAAAAACCGTACTCCACGAAATATTACATCCGTCCCCGATTTTGCCTGCCCGACCATCGCTGTGCTTTACAGGAAAACTCATCCGCGCGGGACCGTGAGGTCTCAGTGCAGGTGTTGCAAGAAAACGGAGTTGTTTCAGAGAAGGGGCGGGTTGCCTTGGCGATCTTGCGCCTATCATCTCCTTTCTTACCAGAGGAAGAACAACTCTTTACTCCAGGGAAAATAGAAATGTGAGGAAAGGGGCAACTGGAGGCACCTAACCCTGCCACCAGCTCACAGAAAATCAAAATACTGCAAAAAGTGCTTCCCTGTCTCACTTTTTCCAAGCCTGGGAATTTGGGAAGAAAGCACTAAGGGAAAAAAAAAGGAAGGCCCTGGGGTGAAGCGACACAGCAGAAAGAGAGGCAGAAACCGTGTGCAGTAAGTCTGGAAAAAAAGAGAAAGACTGGAGAAGTTTAGGAGCTGGTAGGTTAAAACCTTGTTTGAATTTCTCTCTGAGGGCTGGTGCCTATGGTATTTCAGGCCAGCGAACGCCCCGGGTGAGTGCACGTTCGCCGGGGTCATCACCACCAGCCCCTGCACGCATCTCCAAGTCGAGCGACTGGGTGGCTTAAGGGATTAATTTTGGGAAACGGGCATTTTAGCTGAGCCGGTTCCCCGTTGCCGAGCTTTGACGGTATTTCTCGGGGCTTGCGGCGGCGTGGGAAACCGTGTGTGGGCATTGCTGACTCGTGCTAATCACTGCAGCGCTGGGAAGCTCGTCTGCATTTTACAGGGGTTTCGGAGGACTTGAAATGTGCTCTGTTGAAGGCTAACTTCTGTTGCCACAAATAAACCAAAAAACCACCGTAGAAACTGGCCCCTGGCTCCACGAACAGGGGCCTCATGTCCTGGACGATGCCCAGGGACATACTGAACGCACGTGGAGAACGGCGATGAGCAGGTGAAGATACAGGTGATGGGCACGGAGGGCAGGTCCAACCAAGCACGTGACTTGGCACGAGGAGGGTCGGAGGTTGCTTAAGGGGCTTGCTATTTTTCAGAAGGTTCAGGGCTCTGTTTTAGGACATGCTCATGCTGTCAGGCCTTCTCCACACTTGTGAATCAAAGTATGCCACATTTTTCTGCTTAACTTGAAGACAGCATCTTACAGGGTTGGGATAGTCAATTCCCAAATAACTTACAATCCTTGAAATTTAATAGTTTGCAAAACAATCTGTTTTAAAGTCTTATGAGTTATGCTAGTAACTCCGCTGTCTTCTGCCTTAAGCTGAATTTCTTCCAAAAGGTCCCTGTCTGTCACAGGGACACTTTTCTCTTAGGTAATTTTTCAGGCCTATGATCTACGTCCCACAGCTGAAAGCCTGGCGTCAGGCTGATGGCAGAGATACCCAATACACGCGGCAGATGATCCACCTCAGCTCCGCTCGGGTTTCTGCGGTGTTTACGGACACGTTGCCGGTGGCCAGCTGAAAGCGATAGCTTCGAAGTTTGCTCGAACGGGCCCTAGCGACGCGCGCGAGAGGAGCTGTGGTTTGGCAAAGCCCGGCGGGAAAAACGAAGCTTCACCGGCGACGTCCTCTCCTGCGCCTGCGAATTTGATCGATGGCCCCGAGGACGGTTTCCGAGCGGGGCAGGTCCTTCCCAAGCAGGGCGTGCTGCGGCTGGCGCGCGCCGGCCGGCACGTGGCAAGCCCGTCGGCAGGCGAGAGGCTCTGCAGGCGGCGCGGTTGGTTACCCAAGTGGCCGGACGGTTCCCCTCCCGACGCGCTGCCGGCCGGTCGCTCCGGGAGCGCGCCGGGACGCGCCTCGGATGGCGCCTGGCTAGTGGCAGGGCCTTCGGCGTGCGGTTGCATGCTCGTGGCAACCTCTTTCCAGAAAGGTCCGACTGAGGATTTCTCTACTGCTTGTGATAAACTAATTCCTGAACGAAAAGCAGAAAAATTCGGTGATAACATCCTTGGTCAGTGCTGTTTGCATCCTTCTCTGTGTTTTTTTTAATGTCAGTTTATTTGGTGTGAAGAACAGAAACAAGAACGGTGGCAATACGTTTTTTCCCCCTTGGAGACATTGTGGCCGTAGTTAAAAATACTATAGGTTATTTTGATGAAGCTGTCTGAAATTCGATCGAAAACCGCTTGCCGCTCGCATTCCCCCGTAATTTTATCTCAGTGCTTAAAATACACACACACACACATATATATATATATGGTTATAAATCGCGGGAGACCGACAGGCAGCCCCTGCAATCCGGCCGTGCGAAGCGGTCGGTCTCGGCGTCGGCGGGAGCCGTGCGTGCGCGCCGGCCGGGCGGCCGCGGGCTTTTCCTCCGGCTGGAAACCGAGGAGGAGAAACGCGGCGCCGGCACCACGACGGGCCCCGCCACGGGGGTGCCTGGAGGGAGGGACCCCAGATCGCAGCGCCCGGCCCTGCGGCCGGTGGCGCGCCAAGCACGGGGCGCGCACGGCCTCGCGGGGTGCTCGGCCCAGGACTGCAGCAGCTTTCGTGGGCGCGACGCTAGCTGTCCCCCTCGCACTGCCACCGGCTCCTGGGGCACCTGGCCAGCTGTGGCCTCCAGGGGACTGCGGGTCTCTGTGGAGCCCTCATGGGGCTGTGGGGCCACCACGGGTCTATGGGCCTCCATGGGGCCCTCATGGGGTTGTGGGGGCCACCACAGGGCTATGGGTCTCTTTGGAGCCCTCACGCAGCTGAGAGGCCACCGCAGATCTATGGGTCTCTGTGGAGCCTTCATGGGGTTGTGGGGGCCACCACAGGGCTATGGGTCTCTTTGGAGCCCTCACGCAGCTGAGAGGCCACCGCAGATCTATGGGTCTCTGTGGAGCCTTCATGGGGTTGTGGGGCCACCACAGGGCTATGGGTCTCTTTGGAGCCCTCACGCAGCTGAGAGGCCACCGCAGATCTATGGGTCTCTGTGGAGCCTTCATGGGGTTGTGGG
This sequence comes from Rhea pennata, assembly GCF_028389875.1. Taxonomy (NCBI): domain Eukaryota; kingdom Metazoa; phylum Chordata; class Aves; order Rheiformes; family Rheidae; genus Rhea; species Rhea pennata. The sequence continues at coordinate 72,479,111 of NC_084666.1, forward strand.
GCCACCACAGGGCTATGGGTCTCTTTGGAGCCCTCATGCAGCTGAGAGGCCACCGCAGGTCTATGGGTCTCTGTGGAGCCTTCTTGGGGTTGTGGGGCCACCACAGGGCTATGGATCTCTTTGGAGCCCTCATGCAGCTGAGAGGCCACCACAGGTCTATGGGTCTCCATGGGGCCCTCATGGGGTTGTGGGGCCGCCACAGGTCTACAGGTCTCCGCAGAGCCCTGACAGGGCTGTACGTCTCTGTGGGGCTGTGGCGGGACTGTGAAGAGCTGTGGCCCAGTGGCGCTGAAGTCCCAAGGAGTGGGATGGGGAGTCAGAAACCGGCGCTGCCAGGCTGCCTCCCTCGGCTCGCTGCAGCCGGTCTGCGGTCTCGAACACCTCGGCGGACGCCCAGCACGCTTCCCCGCGCGGCCTTTCGCAGCGAGGCCCCCTTTCATCCTGCAAACGACCCCGATCTCAGCAGAGAGAGGAGTGTGCCAGATAATTCAAATTCCTGTGAGATGAAGTAGAAGTCGAACGCTTTTTTTCAATTTTTGTTCCGAGTTGTAATCAGCTGCTTTTAGCACGTTATTGCTTTTTTCAAATGCAGGATGGGATAAAATGTTTGGTATGTCAGCCCTGAATCACAGTACTATGAGAGTGCCTCGAGGCACATGAATATGTACATGAGCCAGAACCGCGTGCAGGAGGAGTCATTGCAGAAGGCCTCGCTCTCTGCAAGCAAACACAGCTCTTCGGCTAGAGCAAGGGCTGTGAACGGGCCGGACAAACTCGCACTACATTGCAACAAGAAATCTGTGCTGCAAGCATTAGTTGCAATTAGTTTACAACACAAAGTATTTCTTGAGATGAAATTAGGCTTTCTTTACTTTGGGGGCTTTCTAAACAACAAAAAAAAAAATCTCTTTTTGCTTATTACTTTAAAGGTCAAGCTCAAACTAACCATTAGGAGCCAAGGCCAAGAGAACAGGAGAGGAAAGATGCGATCTCCGCAGTGTGCCGCAGGTCTCTCCTCTGCAAGGCCAGCTCGCGCCGCAGGCGGTCGGGGATGGAAGCGCCTGGGAGCTGTTAATCTTTTCCCCACGGAAGGTGAGTGGCCTGCTGAGGGAAGGCCGCCCAGGTCCGGGGAAGGCGCTGGAGGAGGCACCACCTCGAGTTGCTCCAAGAGGGGGAAAGCAGAACTGCTGGGTGGTAGCTGCCGGGGTGGTATCGGCCTGTTCCGTTTTCCCAAGTCCCCAGGGGATCTGTGAGCACGGAGTCACGCCAAAGGGACCGTTTGCTTCCACGAGTGACGTAAGGTCCGTAATGCCGCTCGGGTGCGGCGTCTCACGAGGCGCTAAGTCTGGAAATTGTCCAGCGTGGCAAAGTCCGGCCCTTAGATCTCTCCGCGCGTCTCTATTTTCACCGGTATATTTATGTCCCTAGCCCCTCTCTTTCCCCCTTAAAAAAAAAGCACTAAGCTTGCCCATTGCCAGAAGAGAGGCCGTGCGGAGGAGGAAAAGAAAAGAAATGCGACTTGGGGTGGAAGGTGTCAGGAGGAGAGAGGCCAGCGGTGCCCCTCGCGTAGGCGCCCGCGCGCCAGCGGTCTCGCCCCGGGGGGACGCTTGCTCCCGCCGGGCGCGCGGGGAGCGGGGCTGCACCGCGGCGATTCGGAGCAGGGCTGCAGGTGGTGCCCAGACACCGCAGGACGTGCTCCAGCGTAAGGCGAGGAATTCCCCACCACCAGTTTTCGCGTGTTGGCTGCATGAGAGAGCCGGAGGGAGGGACGGGACGGTTGCGGTCGGGATGAGCAGGCGCGCTCCAGCCCTGGCTGCGCGGAGCAGTTCGAGATGGGCTCATACTTCAAAACCGACCTGCTTTTAGGGGCTGCCAGGAGGACCAGAGCCCACCAGCTCACGAGCTGGGAGCAGCCGCCAGCGCCGACCCAGGAGACCCCCAGTTTGGGGAAGCAGCTGGGCTGGGGAGATGTTGCAGGCCTGGTGTCCCGCATCCAGCTCTTTCCTGGCCCACAAGCGCCATCTCTTGGAGCTCTGCTGAACATTTTCAGTCTGTTTTGGACGGGACTCGGTTTGCGACGCTCGTGCCCGCTTCCTCGAAAAGCTGAGCTGACACTTAGCGTTTTGCTTGCTTTCGGGTACGAGTGAGTCGCTGGGGCAGGGTGCGAGGGGGTACAAATCGGTGAAGTTTAGGCTACTCTGCCACCATGCAGAGGGGCCCCAAAGGTCCCATCTCTGCTGATGGGCTCGTCCGTGCAACCCCATCCCTGTGGGCACGTCAGGCAAGGCCACTCTTTCGTTGCTTAGGTACTTTGGGTTGGGTGAAAACAACCCAGCTGTCCACAGGGCAGCAGGAGCTGGGGCTCCCCTTGCACCACACTGCCTCCGGTGTGCCAGTGCCTTCACCGCCCACGTTGCAGTACCCGGGACCTCCTCCTCCTCCTGTGAGAGGTCCTCACCAGCTCAACCCCAGCCTCAGCCCCGTGGTGCCCGCACCATCCCAGCTCCCCGCACCCTGCCCCGGCGCTGCTGGACGGAAAGCATTTCCACATCCCAGCCTTGGGGATTGGAGAGCCGCAGGGCTGGGCTGCTGCTGAGCTTGCTTTATTGCCGCGCGTGCCAGGTTGCACCGCTCTCCCACCGGCCCTTGGATTTCGGTATCGCTGGCCCTACAGCAGCAGGCAGGAACCACGGCCACACTCCTGCCCCATCTCGGCGCTGATCTGCAAAAGAGGCAGAGGAGATGGTAGTGGTGATGGTGGTGGCGATGGCAGTGGTGCTGGTGGTGGTGCTGGTGCTGGTGGTGAAGGGGGCGAGTGTTACTTTGCAGCCTCAGGAAACCCGGCGGGGGGGGGGGGCTTGCCAGGGGGTAGTGGGGGCCTTGTATTACCTGCTGGGCACAGTAGAGGGGCGGCGCGTTGGAGGGGCAGCAGGTAGAGGCGAAGTCAGCCCTCTGCTCCGCCAGCTCTGCCAGGCGCTGGGGGCTCGCGCCTCCTGCACGCTGCTTGAAGGTCTCCGTCAGCCTGGTGTTTTGGGAGAGGACAGGTGTCAGGGCCGCAGCTGGGCAGTAGGTGCCTGGTGGCCGCCACTGCAGCCTCCATCACCCGTGCTTTTCCTGCGGTCCTTACCTCTTCTTGAAGTCAAGGAAGTCCAGCTTGGTGTACTGGCCACACAGCTCGTCGGCCTTGGCCAGAAAGGTGAGGAGCTCGCCTTTCACCTGCTGCTTCTGTGGGCCAATATATATGTGTGTATATATATATATATGTATATGTATGTATATATGTGTGTGTGTGCATGTGTGTGTATATGTATGTATATTTTGGAGGGGGCTTCGGGGGGCGCTGGAGGGGTCCGAGCTGGCGGGCACCGGTGGGCCCCCCTCCTTGCACCCACCTTGCCGTCGAGGCAGGCGGAGGCGTCCTTGGCGGCGCAGCACTCCCTGCGGACCTCCTTGCAGGCGTCGTAGAGCTTGCTGAGGAAGACGTCGGGGACGCTGGGGTGCCGCCGCGCCAGCTCGAACAGGTACCTGCAAGAGCGCTTGGGCTTAGGCGAGCCGCAAGCGATGGACACCCGCCCCCGGCCCCCGCAGTCCTGGGGTCTGCGTGGGGCTGCTCTTCACCATCCTCTGCACCCACACTCCGCTGTGGCCACCCACCAGGCCCCGGCAATTGCAACTCGGGGGCAGAAGAGGGGCGGGTGGCGCTGCCCGCCACCCGGGGCCGCTCACCTGGAGGAGTGCAGGGCCCCATCCGCACTGCACAAGTGCGCGTTGGTCGGCTCCTGGAGCTCCGGCAGCTGGGGGGACTTGGCCGGCTTCAGGGCAGAGATGCAGAAGTAGTTTTGCATCACGTTCTTCCCCTTGCAGCAGTCAGCAAACCGCTCGTCCTTGGCCGCGAGCGCCTCGCAGACCTTGGCCGTGTGCTCCGACAGCTGGGAGAGAGCAGTGAGCACATGCGTTGGGCGCGCAACGAGGGAAGACCCGGTGGCTGGGGGTGCTGCCACCTCCTCGTCTGGAGAAGGTGCTCCAGGAGCGCCGGAGGGGGGACTTGGGAGGTGGTTTTGGCCAGAGCACCTGGCCAAAGGGGCAGCCCCGGGGCCTTCCTACCTTCCTGTGCATGCAGTCCTCAGCCATGGAGCCGCAGCACTGGGCGGACACCTTGGCGGCATCTTCTGCTAGGGGGAAAATTTCCTCAAATGAAGCACTTGGTATCTTCTGGGCAAACATTGTTAGGTAGCTGGACGGACACAAAGCGTAAAAGGGACTTTTAGGTATTTCAGCTCCTCGTTCCCCTGGCCTACCCGTGAAGACCCGGTGCGGATTTAAAGCCTCAGTGTCTCCTTACAAGATCTGCTTAGCTTGTCAGGTGGGCGCAGAGCTGGCCAGAAACCAGAACCCTCCCTCACTGCGACTTTGAGGGGCCATGTGTATTTTTGTCAAACCGTGGAAGGAAACTGAAGCTTCTCATCCCTTTCCAGGGAGGCCGAAGTGGGCAGCGGAAGGAGGAGCCTGCCCATGGCGATGCCCTGCGGAGGGGCAGCGGCGGCGAGCACCGAGCACCTCCGCGGACCGCAGACCTCGGGCAGAAAACGCCCTGCGGGCAGGAGCCACGCTCCCGAGCAGGAAAGCAGGTCCCGGTCCAAGCGGCGCTGAAGCGTAGAAGGGACCGTTCCCCTCCTCGTACCTGAACTTCATCTTGTCCTCGCCATACGCCGCGAAGCGGGAGCAAGCCCTGTGTGACAGGAGAGTGAGCAGGGAGAGGGTTTTTCTTTCCAGTTTCTGCAACAAGAGGGAGAACATGTGCGTGAGGTGGCAGCACTGGTGGCGGCAGTGCCCCAAGCCACCCCGGGCATCCCAGGGCTTTGACCAGCCTCGTTCAAAGCCATCTTCGCCTCCAAACCTGGCGAGGGGCAATGGGGGCAGGGGGGTGTTTCACCTCTTTCAAGAAGCAGACGGTGGGCGCCGGGGAGATGCAACACGTGGAGACCATGGAGAGGAAGCTCCTGGCGGAGCCCAGCAGCACGGGCAGCGGCGCCTGGCCGTAGTTGCTGGCGTACTCATAGAGAAACCTGCGGGAGAGGCGGGCTGCCCTGGAGACCTCGCCAACGCGGCTGGCGACCGGGCGCTCTGCTCCCAGCCACGTGGGCTTTTGGGGGCGTCACGGCCACGGGGGGACATGCACGGTGGGACGTCACCCCTCCGCCGGCATCTCCTCGGGCTTCAGTGAGCCCCGGCTGATTGCATCAAGCGGGGCACTTTTTTTTTGTTTGTTTTGTTAAATCTGGGCTTGCAAAGTAGTCGCGAGGCGACTTCCAGGAGCGAGCGCAGAGGGCTTCAGCGCTCACCTGTCGGCGAAGTCCTTGGGGTCCTTGGCGAAGTCGGCGCAGAGCTCGTCGCCAGCCGGCTCGGCGTAGTGGGGCAGCTCCCGGGGCGGGTGCTGCAGGGCGGCCAGGCAGAGCTTGCGCTCGAGGCCCGTGTGGACGCAGCAGGCGCCCGTGCCGGCGTGCCGCGGGAAAGGCGCGTTGGCGTCGCAGGACTTGGCCGACAGCGCCGACGACTGCAGGGTGCAGAGGGAAGGGGAGTGAGAGGGCGGCTCGAGGTGGGTTCACCAAAGCCCTCCCTCGGGGCTTTTTCTTTTCTCTTCTTTTCCTTAACCTAAGCACTGATGATCTCTGCCGGGGGCCAAAATTTTAATACGTTGGGAAGATAAATCCCGTAGACCTGGAATTTCTACTTTTGGGCACATCTGCTGTCCGCAGCCAGCTCAGCCCCTGGAGACCTCATAGCACGTGGCTGAAAAACCAGGCAGAAATGAGCTCTGTGGGACGTTAGCTGCCTGAGGCTGGAAGCTCTGTGCCCCACTTAAGTGTTTCCTGCTGGCTGCCCTGTATTTCTGCAGAGCACCACCGAGTTTTCTTTGACCTACCCCGGCGTCGTAGCACGAGGGGTCGGCGTCCTCGGCGCAGCAGGTTTCGGCCAGCGAGACTATCTCGCGCACCAGGTGGCTGATCTCCTCGAAGGTGGCGTTGGAGAACTTCTTGCTGTTCATGATAATTGTGCTGGGAGCAAACAGAAGAGGAGGAACCCGTGGGATTTTGTGAGGGAAAAACATTTTGGTTTCTTAAAAATCGTATCAACGTCCACATGCCGGAAGGCGATTTAGGAATACGGCCTGGACGGGGGCAGCTTTGGTGCAACCCCCTCGTTTGCCTGGGCTGGCCGCTCTGGCAGCCACCCGCGCTGCTCCGCGGGAGGCTTTGTACCGAGGGGCTCGGGAGGCTAAAGCAGATACCAGCACTCAAAATCGCATCCTGGATCCTGCCCGGCCTCAGGCTGGAGGCCGAGGCTTTTCCAAGGAAGCAAAGGGCGGTAGGCGCCACCTCCTAGGATTATAACTCGTAACCATTTGGGCACCTAAAAGGGTTTGAATGGGCCAAGCGAGAAGCAAACTTTTCTCCTGCGATCTGGCTCATTGAAAGCAATGGCAGTCCTCATCTGCAGAGAGCAAATAAATCTTCCTGTTCTTATGTATTTCGTTCCCCCCACCCCCCCAGTCATGGCTTAGGTGCTGAACTTCCCAGGTGGGTGAACGCTGTAGGAAATACGTACAGGGCTCGGAAGTCATCCTTCCCCATGGTCCTGTACTCCTGACACACTTTGTCCCGGACATAGTCTTTACCTGTAAGCCCAGAAAAAGAAGAGCTCACGGTTGGGCCCAGCGGGGTGCAGCGGAGGTTCGGGCGACCTCCCGCCCCGCGCCTCCCCGGGCGCTGCCGTCGCCACGCTCGCCTCACAGCCCTGTTTCTCAGAAATCGAGCCAACAAGTGTGTGGGGTTTTTTGTGTGTTTTTTTTTTCTTTTTTTGCAAGCAGAAACTGTCACCACTGCATGGAGCAGCCTGCTTCCACACAGGGTGGGGGAAGACCAGAGCAAGCAGCTCCCGCGGCCGGGTGCTCTGCGGGAGGGAGCGCGATGGGTGCAGCGAGGTTGCTCGCTAAGCTCTCCTAGGGGTGTGCTAAGCTCTGCGCTGCAGGGCAGCTCGGGGAAGCCTGGGGGGAAGAGTTACGGGACTGGGAATGGGCTGGAAGCCGCTGGGGTGGCCAGGTGCACAAGGCGCTGGAAATACCTCACGAGGCCTCGGGATGCTTTAGGCTGCTGATGTGCCCAAACCATTTCTTAAGGGAGGATTTGAGCTCCTGAATAGCTCAGCTGGTCCCTGAAAAAGTCACTCTTGGTTTATAGGTGTTAGTTTGGTTTGAGTTTATGGCTTCTCTTCTCATTTCAGTTTCGAACCGCGCTGCAGTCCCTGGGAGGTGGAAAGCAGCTGCTAGCGTGCTGCAAACCAGCAGAGGATGCTCTTGGGGCGTGTATTTTGGGAAGCGGCTGCGGTGCTGCAACCCTCATGGGCTAATTCGATAGTGATTATGCGAGAGGGAGAGAGAAAACCTGCGAGAGAAACCAGGCAAACCAGCAAGGAAGTTAGCTAGCCCCCCGCCTGAACTACAGTAATTTTTTTTACATCTGAAAGCGAGACATGCTGTGTCCCTAGTGTCCCTAGACCTGGCCATGGCGGTCAGGGGCAGGCAAAGAGCAGCGAAATCACTGATGAAATAGTCATGGCCATGACTATATAATGATTATTCATCCCTTGAAGATGGTATCGATTTTGTTACCAGCTGCACTGGGCAGACTTTGGTACCAGCAGGGTAAATACAGACATCGTGCTGGCAGAAATCCCGTAACTTTGATGTGACCTTTCCAGGGAGTTTCGAAATGGGAAAGATATTTGCAGGGAAACTGTGAGGACACTTCCGAGAAGAGGCTGGGGGCAGAGTTGGGGGAGTGAGAAGCTTTCCAAAAGGCCCTTTGCTCCCGATTTGCAAAACCTTTTGGAAGCAGGATTTGCCAGGCTCCTGTCCCCGCTGCTTTCGATGCCGGTGCGGGACTGCAGCAGAGCCCCCAGGAACCAAGGCAGCAACCTTGACAGGGCTTTTGGGGGGAGGTTTGAGGCTGCCTGCAGAGCTGGGATGGGAAGCAAGCGTTCACACGGTGCGTGGCTTCTGCCTGAGGGCTTTTTTGGGGGGAAACGGCGCTTGCCAAGGGTGGCAAGCATCCGGCCCTGGCGATGAGGCTGGCGAGCACCGCGATGGGAGATGCCGCACGAGTACGAGCTCTTCCCCGCCAGCGGCAGCTTTCGGGGCCAGGACACGCCTGAGCAAGGCTCTTACCTCGGTGCTCGGCGTGAGCCCAAGCCACCAGCAGCAGCAGGACCAGGGCGCCCCTCATGCTGCAGTCGGGCCCCGGCCGGGGGAGCGGCTGTCGTGCGCGCTTTGCCCCTCGTGGGCCCTGCTTTGCGGAGAGCGGCACTGGAAGCGCCGAGCCCGGTGTTTATATCGAGTTGCTGCGCGTTACCTGGTGAATGATTAATGCCGCCGAAGGGGCAGCGGGCGAGCATCCTTGGCCTGCTGGAGATAGCGTGGCCTGACCGGCAAAGGCAAACACACATCGCGGGCTGCCAGCGCCCCCAAAACCCACAGCGGCTTTAATAATTAACTGCGGGAAATAGGTGCTTTGGGAAAAAAGATAGATACTTCGGTGAAAAAAAAATAGATGCATTAGTAAAAAAATAGATGCATTGGGAAAAAAAATAGATGCATAGTATGAAACAGATGCTGGGGGATCTTTGACGGTTTTTCTCTGCCTTTGATTTAATTATCGGTGCCACGCACAGGACAAGGAAGGACGGGCAGAGGGGAGCGCGTGGCCTGCGTCGCGCGAGTGCAGAGCAGCGTGCCGTGAGGCCCATAAATGCTCCTCCCGACCTGTGTGCACTCTTCCGGGCATCGAGGCTGCGGAGCCCCAGGGAGGAGGAAAACCCGCCGTGGAGGCAGGCAACCCCTGCCACCGGCTTTGCCTCTGGGAGGCCGCCGGGGCGCCTCGTTTGAGCGCCATGGAGGAGAAACCCCCGACGGGGGGCTGCTGCGGTGCCTGGCGCCGCCCTGACACTGCCGCCGGCCGGGGTGCTGGGTCAGGGTGACCGCCAGCGCCACGCCGAAATGCTGGCCAGGGGCCCTGGGGCCCTTCCTTCCTCCGCCCGCGCTCCCGCTGGGCTGGGGAGGGCAGCCGAAATGTTGTCCAGTGCACGGAGCGGTTTTTTTTTTTTTTTTTTGGCAACCTGCAGCTCCTGAAGAATAACAGCATCACGAAAACACGATGCATCTTTGGCAGTCAGAAGAGTTTGCAGCCCATTAGAGAAGAGCTGACTACTTGATTACTAGGTGCTAGTGGTATAAACCCAGACAATAGGTTATTTGGGTGTAAACACAATTTTTTTTTTCTTTTTCTCTTGTCTGACTCTCCTCTGAAATTGAAGCTGTAATTTCACAGCAGCAGCGCTGCAGAATCACGACTCGTTTGGGGTATTTTTAGCAGAAATGCAGGTGTCTGTTAAAACACATTTAAGATAATTGCTCATAAAATCGTTGCAAATCAAGAGGAGGCTTAACAACGTATCAAGCAGTGAAACGGGATGTGAAAAATTGCCCGCTGTCTGAGCTCGCTGCCCTCTTTCCCCTTGCAGCTTTGTAGCCGGGGCATTTCTCGGAGAGGGGCAAGTCCATGCCAGCGCCAAGCCAACATTGCTCCTCTCCGAGAAACGCGCCGGCTGCAGAGCCGAAACGGGAGCGGGGCTTGCCTGGCGCCGGCGAGCCACGGCCCTCGACTCCACAGCTTCCGTAAATGCCGCTTATCGGCGGCGACCGGCCTCGGCGGCGGCTTTGCTGAGCTGGCCGCCCGGCGTTAGCCTCTCCCCAGACGTCCCGCCTGCCTCGGGCGCCCTTCCCGCTCCGCAAACGGGTCGATGTGCCCTCCCGCCTGCCCTCCCGCCCCTTGCAACCGCTTGCCCAATATCCTGCGGCGCAGCTAGGCGTTAATCGAAGCCAGGACTTGTCGCCCTGCTGCCACGTCGGGTTCCCCGTCCTGTCTCTGGGGCGCTGGGGGTGGCTCTGGGGCGGGAGGATGAGCTGCGAGTGGTGCTCGGCGCCCGCTGCAAACAACCCCGCGTAGAAGAGAAGGGGCATCTTGCTCGTACGATAAGCAACAGGACAGAGGGAGAAGTGAAGCTGGAGAATGACAGAGGAAATGAGACTTGTTACCGCCAGACTGATAAATATCTTGGCATTTTTCAGGACTTTGGTGACAAGTAGCGTTTGCAGGGGCTGGGGCATCCTCACAGCTCCCTTTCACAGAGCCGGAGGAGAGCCACCGAGTTTTCTTTGGCTGGACCCTGGCTGGAAAAGTCAATGGTTTAACATGATTTTTTTTGTTTCTGTTACTCCCTCTTGGGGTGCCCCCAGAATTACTTGACCTTCCCGTAATGTTTTGCTGTTAGAGGGGGCAGGAAGACGACATGTTTCCTGTGCGAGCACAAGGCTGTTGAAGAGCAGCAACCTGTCTTGGTTCATTTTTTTAATGCAGCTCTTAATACAGTCCTCTTTGTAGCTGCACAAATATACTAGATGGCTGTGCACAGCTAAAACTGTTCCTAGCTGCTGCATGCACTTTCTGATCAACTGTGACAGCAAAAAAAGTAAAACAACTGCTTTAATGGTAAGGACTTAAGCAGCAAAGCGCAATGCATTTGGTAATGAAGAACAATTCCAGCTAACAACCTCCGGCACTTACACTGCACCGCTAAGGACGTTTCATCAGGAACACCTATAAAAAAGAAGTCTGACTGTCTCTTCTGACTGTCTCTTCCCTTCTTGCATCTAAAAAAACCCCTGGAGGTGATAACTTAGGTAACGTGAGTTTGAGCCCTGGCTCTGCCATGCACTTGCATGCACCTTCAGCAGCTCATGAAAAGCGCTCTGTCCTCTTTCCCTATTTAGAAAGCGGGAAAATAATTCATTCCTCTTCCCCTTCCCTTTTTTTAAGATGCAAGGGCCCTGCGCTTGCCCTTGTTGAGCCTCATGAGGTTCCTCTCTGCCAGCTCTCCAGCCTGCCCAGGTCTCCCTGGATGGCAGCACAGCCCTCAGCTGTCTCAGCCACTCCACCCAGCTTGGTGTCATCAGTAAACCTGCTGAGGAGGCACTCTGTCCCCTCCTCCAGGTCATTGATGAAGACGTTGAACGTGCGTACCCAGCACTGACCCAAAGTGAATTAAGTACAGTTATCCTCAGGACATCTGTACTGACCAGTTGGCTTTCTTCAAACAACGTTGCCCCTTGTTTCACTGCCTTTTTACAATCAACTTTCAATTTTTAATTTATATTCATGAAATACATTCACAAAGACCTGATTTGAAGTTAGGTAACTTGCTCCCATGCTGTCACGCCGGGGCGAGTTAGGACAAAATTCTGTGAAAATAGTAATGTGTTCAAAAAGAGCTGCCTCGGATGTGTGAGTGAAATTGTTAAGGTCAGTGCAAACTTCTTTTGATTCATTGCTCCGGGAGAAAGCGGCCTAACGAAGCCGCGTGGCGCAACCGCGGCGCAAGTCGCCCCTGCGGCAGCCTCGGGGGCCTTTGGCCTCCCCGGGGGGCCGCCGGGGCTGTTGCATCACAGCGCCGCGCTATGACGTCACCGCCCGCGTCACCGCCCGCATCACCGCCCGCCCCGGGCCCCCCGCAGAGCGCCGCGGCCGGCCGGCGGACGAGCACCAGGCGGGCGAGCGCCAGGCAGCCCCGCCGCAGGCACCGCCGTCCCCCCGCCGCGCGCCCGGGAGCCATGGCGCAGCGCCAGCGCAGCCGCAGCACCAGCGCCGGCAGGAACTGCCGCTGGAGGGGCAGGCGGCACAACCGCGCCGGGCGCTACAGGCGGCGGCACCGCCGGCGGCACCGCCAGCGCGCCAGCAAGGGCCGAGGTGAGAGGCTGCCGGGCAGCGAGGCGGGGGCTGCCGCGGGAGGAGGCCACGGCCGGCCGGGCGGCGCGGAGATGCCCGCGCTCACGGGATGCTCTGTTTCCCGCAGCTCACCGGTCCCAGTCCGGCAGGAGGAGGAGGAGGAGGCAGAGGAGGCAGAGCTACTAGCCGCCCTCGCCGAAGCCGCCGCCCGAAGGTCTTGGCCACGCCAGCCCGGCGAGGACAGCGCCGTGCACCAGCCTGGCACAGCAATAAAATCCTGCTCCTGACGCCTGTCCCGCCTCAGTGCCTTGTAGCCGCTCCAAGGCGGGCGCCGGGGCGGCTCCCGCCGCGCTCGGGGGCTTCGTGCCCAGGGGGCCACGCGCGGCGCCGCCTCCCGGCATGGGGACCGAAACCCCACGGTTTGATCCCCGCCGAGCCAAGGGGGGCGCAGGGGGAGGGGGGCTTGGCGCTGCACGCTCGCCCCGCCGCGAGGGCCCGCCGCCGCCGTGGGCACGGCTCCCGAAGGAAGGGGCCACCAGCCCTTCCCGCACGGAGCGAAGCACAGCGCTATCCCCCCCCCCCAGCTCCTCCGAGAGCCGGCAGTAACAACCCCAACCCGAACCCCAACCTCCCCCCGCCGCTGCCCCGACCCGGCCCCCCGCGGAAACGGTCGCCCTCGGTTGCCGCCGGGCGGCTTCACAATGCCGGAGGCTTGAAAAGCCGCCGGGCGGCCCCGCCGCCGCTCACACGCTCGACAGCACCGTGCCGGCCGGGCGAGACATGGTGTCCGGCCCCCGGGGCCCGCTCGGCGACTGAGCTCCCACGGCCATGGCACGGCACAGGGGCCACGGGCGGGTGGCCGGCGGCCACCACCGGGTCCCCCCCAGCCGGAGGAACCGGGGAAATAGGAAGTTCTACGACAAGCCGCTGGGCAAGAAGAAAGGTGACGGCGAAGCCGGGACGCTTTGCTTGGGTTTTCCTCCGTCAAGCCAGTCCTGCGTGGGGCAGGGTCTTGGGGAGGGGGCACCGGGGCTTCCTGCAGCAAGCAAAAACGCGGGGTGGGCGATGCCTTCTCGAAGCAGCCGGTCGATCTGCAGGGCCGCAGAGAGGAAGCGCCTCTGCGGGTCAGGTTCCCCGTCCCTATGGCCCAGCCTCCTTCCTCCTTCCTGAGCCTCCACACGCTTAATTTGCCCCCCGTGTGTTTCCCCGGCAGGGTACGTACGCGTCTGTGCAAGCTACTACTACTGGAAAAGGAGATGAGCCCCTGTGACCTGGGTCCCACGTGCGTCCATCTCTCCATCTATCCCGTGGAAAACCACCACCACTACCGGCCCCAGGGCAAGCCAAGCAAGCAAGCAGAGATTTCGACCACCCGAGACACCAGGAAGAGCTCCACCAGCAGCCTGGCGGGTCCCCAACAAGCATCATTAACAGCAGCGGTGAAAACCTGTCAATAAAGTCCTAGAGCGCAACCGCGGTGTGGTGTGCTACCTGCTGTAGGCACGGGCAAGGCTTGCCAGCAAAAATGGGCTCTGGCTGCAATAAAACTTGTCGTTTCATGATATAAATAGGGTCTAGAAGGGAACTTACCCAGGGGAAGCCCTTGTTTTTGATTAACTCCTATTTCCCGCTGTGCAAACGATTGCATAGAGAGCAACACCAGGCCCACTGTAACCACCGCTGCAGGGCTGCTCACACTCTAGCTGACATCTTGGTTAACTGCAACAGAGCAGAGGATATATTAAAAAAGTCCACGCACATTAAGGAAGAACATAAGGCCTGAAACGTAATGAAAACAGGCTTTTATTTTTTCTTACTTGAAAACTATTTTCCAAAACCCCCAAAGCGCATCAGCTAATACAACTATGGCAACACTTTTAGCTGGTCTGTATTTATCTGCCACAAGAGCAGGCTAAATGTGTTTACCAGAGCACAATTGATTTCTCTTAAATTCTTTTCTAAAAATCCTAAAGGCCAACCTCATGCCGTCCATATGTAGATGTATAACCGGCATAAAAACCCGTTGCTGAAAGAGGAGGAAAGAAAAGCCGACACATTCGTGCCGTGCCTCTCTGCGGCAGCCCGGCGTTGCCCTGCAGCCTTGGCGGAGCGCTCGAGCGCGTTAGGGGCTGCTTGGATGTTAACAAACAAAACCAAGTCGATAAAGCACAACAGGCATGTCTGTCAGAGGCACCCAGGCGCGTGAGCAGCCCGCGTGATTTAGGGCCATTTATTCTTCAGCCCCCCCCGCTGCTGTTTCCATAACAATGCAACAACTTTTTAAAAATTGAATTTTAATCCAACAGGGGCGCATGGTAAATAGCTGGGGTAACATGAAACACGGAACAAGGGACAGGGTCTTGCACTCACTGCCGGAGCAGTAGGAGAGTGACGTTACTTTACTACTTACTGTGCAAGATGAAAGCCAGTTAATTAAAGATAGAAACTATGCAATTTTGGTAAGAACAGCAATACCGGGTTCATGTGCAGGATGACAACCTGAAGGTTAGCGGTAAGGTTTTGTATCTCCCTCGCGTTTCCAGGAAATGACTGGCGACTGCGTTACCAGAGCCGCAGGAGCGGGGGGCCTCGGCCGCCAGCCTTGGGCGCCCGTGCCCACGCTGGGGGCTACGGGCCGGCTGCTCGGCCGCGGGCACGCAGTGACTGCCGGGGAGCTTAGGCTTAGGTAACACCCCACCGGGGAGCACCACCACCTGCAGGGCTGCCCCCTGCCAGGGGACCAGGGCTTTGCTGCTCTCCCACTCCTCAGCAACCTCTCCAAATCCGGACATTTTTCCTTCTGTGCAGGGGGCTGGAGTACCTGTTGATTCCTGGAGCAAGGAGTGTCCACCAAAAGCTTTGGGGTATCACATTCCTGTTCAATAGAGGGAGATTTTCCTTTATCTCCCTGTGTGGGGGTGTTTTGGAGGGGTTGCTATGAAATCTGATCCATGTATTTCTGTTGTCTGTGATATAAAGTTTTTATTAAGAGACAGTGTCTTCTGTCTCTGTTTGTGGCTCACTGTGGGTGCTTGCTTGGGGATATGAAGCTGTCAGCTGAGCTGCAGACCTCTCTGTCACATCCGTGGGAATGTAAGAAAATCCATCTCCTTCCTCCAAGCATAAAACCAGGATGAGGTGCGGAAAACCATAGGCTTCCTGTCTCCGCCAAGCCAAAACTCCCGAGGATGGATCCAAGCTGAAATCCCTGAGGCTTAGGTAACACCTCACTTGTGGCGCTCATCATGAAGAGCATCAAATTGCATCAATCAAAGCCAGGCAAATAACCCAGTTGCTTCAACAGGGAGCAAGCTGGATATTTACTGGACAGATAGGTCTGATTCTGTAGCCCAATTAAAATCTGCCTAAAGGGAAGAGCTTTGGGGCAAAAGTGACCATTTGCCTTTTAAGCTGAAGTTTGCTTTGGCTTGCTCAGTAGTTGCAGTCAGTAGTTATTGTCAGCGCAGGGACCCAATATTGTGCTCGAGGGCAGGCACTTCCCAGCACCACATCAAGGAGAGGAGGCATCGGAGAGAGGCAGGAAATCACCAGGCAGGGGAAAAAAATGGTGTAATGGGAATTCAAAGCAATAATTGCTGTGTTTGACCACCGTTCTTGGGGGGGGGGGCAGACCCAAGATACTCCATGTTTTGCTTTTATACTATGTCAGTGACCCTTCTCTTGAAGCAGGTAACTTTCCCAAGGTGCTAATTTATCACTTCTGAGCACTTCTTAGTGCCTCCTGGCAAGGCAAGTAAAGGGGAAAGATGGGAAGGATCACATCTATTATCTATCAGGGTAAATTTTTTGCTACTCACAGTTTAGAGAATTCTCTTCAGTTCTGCCCAGAGTCGATTCCCTCCAAAGGCTGTGCTCTGAGGAGCACTTGTTGGATTTGGAAAAAACACTCTGGATATAAGATCTTAATGTAGAAGTCTGCCAGCACAGTGTCTCTTCTATTCCTTTAGTTTTCTGAAAACTGATGAAGCAAGTGAGAAGTAAAAGCTCTGTTTTACAGTATTACAGGTGCTTAAAATGCATCAGTGACAACGTGGCTAAGGCACCTCCGCCCAGGCCAGCCATGGGGCTTCGGACCTCAGGAAGCGGTGACTTGCCCTGAGGCTGCAGCTCTTTGACTTGCCCAGAAATGTGGGAGGGCTCGTCCCTCTGAGCCATGCAAAGAGCCTGGAGAATCTGCATAACGAACAAGATGTTAAAATTTTCTGTACTTTCAACCACTTCAGTGCTTCGCCAGAACCCAGGGGACTGGGCATTTGCAGCCAAACAAGAGGTTTTTTTCCTTTAGAGGACTAGCGTGGCTTTAACTGTTTGGGGTGGAGGAGCGGCCTCCCGGCCAGCCCCCGAGCTGTGACCATCCCACCCGCAGTAGGGTGAGCAGCCCTTTACCTCTGCGCAAAGGAGAGAAACTCTTGCTCTTCACTGCGCATCGCGCTTCTGCTCGGGGAGCCTGTAAGGACGCGGCAAGTGCTGACGTGCGCTGCCTTACGCCGGTGCTTTGGCAAGTCCACTGCCGTATGGATTTGATATAATTGAATTTTGGCTTAAGGGGATGCTATGCCTTGATTGCCTGCAGTCCCATTTTGTTAAAGTATTTCCTTTGCATATTATGAGCATGTAAAAACTAACAAATGTCAAATCTAGGCATAGGCAAGTAACCAGAAGTGAGCTAGTATTGTACAAAGGTTACTGAAGTTCTTACAAATACCGCATGATTTGATGGGGAAAATAGCTGGGGGTTTTGTTTAAATCTAAGCAGTGAAGATTCAGAATCTGTTTTTCTATTTTCTGTGAATGGAGGAGAGTGTTTTCATACTTTAAATATAAAAAGAGCTAAATGCATTAACTAAAAGAATGCAGTTCATCATAAAAAAAATAAAATTATCAACACTCTCCTAGCTAGCTGGTAAATTAATTAAATCAGTGAATTGGAGAAGGGTGCCTGTCAACTTAACTATACACTGATAGATTGATGAGCCAAGTAGCAGATGTAATGCATTGGGATATATCCTATGAACTTGGACCATCACAAAGATCATGTTTTTAGCCTTCTTTTGATTCACTTTTGAAAATGTAAACACCAACTTGAATGAACAGGCTTACTCATTTGAAGCTGTGACAGGCTTAAATGCAGAAGTCAGTGCCTTAGGAAGTTACTGCTAGATTTCTTCCTTGGAAAACTGAAATAAATTAATGGACTTGTCTTTGCAAATGGCCAGTTGCATTTACATCAGTCCAGAGCTATTTATAAGACAGATTTTGAAAAATGGCTGAATAGTTGCATTTCCTGTGTTACTGATGCCAGTTACCTTATTTAGTGTTGTTTCAATTACTGTTGTTTAAATTTGCATAAGCTTTCACTGCATTAGGCTTGCTTTAATAATGATTTATTGAATAAACATTGAATAGTGGTCCTGATGGGTTTCAATTACAATGTAGTATTATATGAATTGAGTAATTTCCCCCCTGGAAAACAGCTAGATGCATTTTCCTGAGAGCTAAGATGCCTCGGAAAGCAGTATTCACGCTCTAAGAAAGGCTTAAGGAGTTGAATCAGGCTATTGTGAATAACAATTTTCTGAGTAATACAATGTATCTGAAGGGGAAAAAAGAATGATGCCCATTTTATACATATTGAGGCCATTGGGCATGGGATTTCTCTCAAAATTTCAAGGAGCAGCAGAGTGCTGTTGCTGGGAAGCAAGCTGGTTCCTGGCTGTTCTTAGTACAAAGGGCTAAGAGTGGCAAAAAGCCGCCTTTGATTTCCTTGTCCCCTTATCTCAGTTCAGGCAGTTTGGGGAATCCGGGATTATGTTTTCTTCCCTCCTTCCCCCATCCCCAATCCTCTCCAGTATCGGACACTGTAATCTCTGCACTCGGTGGCCACACTGATAGGGTATAATCAGCTGTTCCCCCTGTCTCATGTTATGGGCTGGTTTTGCAACCACCTGAGCTAGTCAAAATACTGATTTTAAGATAACTCCAGCTGCTAAGATAGGACTCTATGCATCATGAAGGAATTTAGCAGAGCAACAGGTGATTTATCTCTGCTTGATACTGCATTACACGTACTGAAAAAGCAAGATGATTGTATATAAGAAAGGAGTTAGGTTACCTACCAAACCTCAAATTGAGAAATACATGCTGTGTCAATATATAATATAAGCCAGCAGCAAAGCTATCGAAATGCTGCCTGAATAAGGTTTTGAATAAGTACCTGTATATTAGAGTGAAAGGAAGAGAGAGAAGTGCTGTGAAATGCTGCTCATTTTCTGTAATTTCATTTGCAACAAAGCACACCATAAATTGCTTCTCGTGAATGGTTTGGTGCCCCATCCCTTGAGTTTGTGGCCACACAAACCCTCTGCTCGCTGACTGCTTCCAGGGATTTATTAGCAGCAATCAAAGGGTAAGCTGCCTGTCTTCTGTCGGCCCAGTGGTAGCAAAATGTGCCCCGACATTGCCATGGTTGGTGGTTGCAAGAGCAGGGCCCCTGGGGACAGGACTTTTGGAGGGTGCCCATAATCCTAATTTTGGAGGGATTCATCACGAGAAGGCAGCTAATATTTGGAGAGTTCGTGCTTTCAGTCAGTACCAATTTCTTCAGGGTGTTTTGCCCCAGCTACAAATCCTTCTCTCTCCACATCTCCCTCCCCTTAGATTTCCCTTTCCCAGGAAAACTTGGTGTCTTATTTGGTTTCTCCTTCCAGCTGCCCCCTTAGGCAGTAATTTCAAACTCTAATTGCCATGTAATAGATAGCCACCTTTACGAAATCTTAGCAAGTAATGGCTGGCATGCGCCTTGTAATCATATTAGTCATCTATAATATTGGCTTTTCTATAGCTCTGACATATGACATGGACATTAATCCATACACATTTGAGGCAGGTTATACATTCTCCTCAATGCAGTGGTCTGTAGTTACTACAGTGAAAATAGCTTTAAAATTTAATAGAATAAACTTTTCATCAATGCTCTTGAAAACACGCAGCATCACAAAAAATACCAACAGTCACGTCAGCTTTGTGGAGAAGCTGCCATTTAAGAATCATGTATGTGGTGGGGGGGAAGCCTCCATTTGTCAACATTTTCCTAAATGTCAGTTCCTATCGACACGATGATTATAGTTGAGAACACAGATCAGCAGTGTGCGGGTTTTAGACGATTATTTGGCCAGAAAGGACATGTAGCTCAGCTTTTATATACTTTAGAAAGCTGGTGGGTAAATACACCTTTTTTTTTTTCACAATCCCAGGAGTGACGTGGGCCAGGTTATGTTGAGCGCACGGCTAAAAGGGCCCCAGCATCAGCCAGCGTTTCAGGCCTTGTAGCGGGTACACTCTACACACACGGCAGGACCTCCATAACGCTATACTCAGCATGCAATTTTTTGTAAGTAAGTAAGTAAAAGTCATTTATTGTGTTTGCTTCTGTGTCCATGTAGCTGTAGCTCTCAGACACAGGCACGGCTCTTCCGCAGTTGTTCTGAGGAGTTTTAATTTTGTCCACTCTGCATTTATCTTCACAGGCCAATGTGACAGGCGTAGCTTCGCTAACCACAGGGTCTTGAATTTCCCTTGGCAGAGGAGTCCAACAGTATTTATTGATTTGGAAGGCATCGTTCTTATGGCTTTCAGTTTTCTCTTCTGGCTATCACCACCCTTAAAGCCAGAGTACATTATGCTTCGTGCACACATCTGCATTTCAGAAAGACCAGCGTTTTAAGCCTTGTTGTTACCTCTCGAGTTAAATCAACAGTGGTGCCCAGGTGAAACTTGATCTGTGTGTTTTGCTGCTGGATTTTCTTCTGTAGTTCTGCCCAAGATTTTGTCCTCATTGTCATCTACTCATTGCTGTTCCATTCGGCTTTCAGTTCGGGTTGTTCCCAGGGTATCAGAGCTGCCTGCTGTTCTAGATATTGCCCAGCACCACAACTATGCACCTAGTATTGCAGTTGCCTGCTCATTTTTGGTGCGCAGAGGAAGCGTACAGGCTTGCCGCATAACCAGTGTGCACTGTCCTGGGGAATTGCCTTTTATAGCTGGGCATCTGCAACCCAGAAGAGTTGAACTTAACACATGCAAGAGGCCAGCGTCAGCGGCGCCAGCCTGCGCCGCAAGCACAACGATCGCTCTCTGAGCCTGCGGATCGGGAGCTCCCAGGCGAGCGAGCAACTCCCTTTTCCGCTGCACAATCAAACGCAGGGTCAGTTTTGTACTAGCCGCCCACTGGAATGCAGTTTTTGCCATTAAGTCATCTTAGAGCCAGAATTTAGTGAAAATATCCTAACAAGCAACAGACATTTTTCCCAGGAGATATCTGCTGCCCATCAAAACAGATAGGTTTGGAAAACAAGTGGTGCAACAGTGAGAGATATTTGGGCACTAAAGATCTAGCAGCGAGTGCAGCAGGGTAGAGTCGGACACGCGGGGCCTCTGCAGCCGCAGGAGCTGGGGAGAAACATGCACTGGGAACGGCAGTGCCCAGGCGAGCGCTCGGTGGCATTGCTGGACTTGTAGCTACCACTGCTACGACAAAATCACCTCGAATATTGCATTCGAGGCTCCTGCTGATGCTGGCATGCAGCGCGTACATGCACATTTCCCCTTCTGCACGCAAGTACTGACCACAGAGTCCCCTTTCTGCTGGCCCCTCAACCTGCTTTTTGGCATGGGACTGAGTGCAGCTTTCTTGTTATATTTATTTTTGTCTCCTTCCCTGCTGACGAATTCCTGTGCCGTAGCTTCAAGGTGAGCCTCTTTCAGCACCAAGCGCTCGCAGGCTTTTTGCGTGTTTGCGTTTGTTGTTCAGGAGCAAAAGCATTTCTCGGTAACTTGTGCTGGTTTAGATGTGGCCGCTGCAGGCTGAACCCTTTATGTTGTGCAGACTCAGTGCTTTCCAGGGGTCTTTCAGTGTGCATTAGAAGCAATTTCTATAGCTCAGTTCATAGAGGAACCTAGAGTATCTTTATATGGCACTGGATCTTGCCTGCATGCTAGACAGTATGTTTATTTGGCCATATGAGTGAACCTGAAGCCCTAACCGATGGAAAATGGGGGGGGGGGGGGAGAATCCTAGAAAAAAGCTTCTCATTTAATGCTATTCCTCCTTAGGGCCTGAGCATTTTTTGCTAAATTCATTATTACATATTTCAGCTAAAACCAAAAGGTGAGATATATACTCAAAAGGAAACATCAGTCTTGGACTTTTCTGGATGGTAGAGTCACTTGAAAACATGTTCATGTTGTTAAGATTATGTTTGTTCTTAAGTACACTTAAAAAGTTTCTGAAATGTTAGTAAACCTAAAATTTTTACAGTGACATCCCAGCCAGGAAAATGACAGAGTTTTGCAGGGAGAAAGCAAGTAACAGCATTACCGACTGACTTCATGGAAGAATGTCTCTTTTCCAACCCAAAAGCAAATGCCAGAGGAAATGCACAAATCCTATACCTTTTTGCTATCTCGTTCCCTGTCCCAGCAGGCAGTTATAGCGGATAGCTCCTCTATGGGTATCACCGCAATTTCTCTCAAGGAGAACCAGCTACAACGTAACAGATACCTCAAAAGGCAGCCAGCAATGAAAACTTGAATTACACTAAAATACACTTGTGTTTCTTTCGCACGGGAGTGTTGCACATGTTGGTCATCCTGTAGCCCACAGATAACTCTACCAACTATATAGGTAAAATCAACCTCATGCTAAAACCTTGATTTTCAAATGAAACCCTGTGAAGCACCCAATAAGCCCATTCAGGTGCAGCAAGGCCGACTAAGGCATAGCGCTCAGTTGTCACAGCTTTGCCAATTCTGTGTTATTCTACGTGTGCTGGTCTTTTCCATTGTCAGTTCATGTGACAAGGTCTCTTAAATCTGATGCTTAAATATGGCCAGCCTGACAGTTTTTGGAAACACAAATTTAGGTAGATGTGAACAGAGCAAACCATGTAGAAAAGTGCCTGGTGTTGTGTATTTGTTAGCCTTTTTCCTTCAAGAATTTTCTTTATTATTGGATGCACCTGACAACGACCTCCTCAGACACTGTTGCACTCTTCATAAAGAGTGGGGGTGATTTGTGATATGGGCTTGGGGAATGGTTGCGGGACCTAAATAAAGAGTTACGGGTGTCCTGAGAGGGGGAGAGTGTCCCAACATCTTTGAAATCCTTCGATCTCACTGCTTAGGAAGGAAAACAGAATCGACTTCTCTTCTTATCTCCCTCTTGGTTCCTCTCTTTCTGATTTCCCGCTGTTTCACGTGCGCTTCTCTGTGGAGTCCTTCATTTTTACATTTTTTGCTATATGCTAGCAGCATGCCACTTTTTCAGTGCTTTCCTGCTGCTCTTTTATTTTGATGTTGTGTACATCTTTCATGTTGCTTTCTCATGACATTATTCTCCCAAAGTCATCTTTCAGAAAAGCTTTCCTTATAGATGTATAATCTCAACAGTTAAAAGATGTCAAACATTCTCAGGCAGTAAAATGAGACAGAGAACAAGGTACTTTTATGGCGAGATTTTTTTTTCTTTATTGTTTCCCTCATGGGAGATTTCTCCCTTGGGGCCACATGATGCATACATTAATCATAACTGGAAAGCAATTTTCTTCTGCGAGGTGGGGGTTCTTCTGTGTTTCTTAAAGCAACTAGCACTTTCTCCATAGGAAGTCTGCTCAGAAAACAAAATATGATCCATTCTAATTTATCAAGTCATCAGTATAATGTGGTGTTGTCCATTTAGGAAGAGCTTTGTAACTATTTTATGTCTTTAAAAAAGCACTCCTACTCTGTTTATGAAAATCACGTCTCTTCTTTCTGATCAAATGGGCCATGATGGAGTAATTTGTCATTTGTCCAGATCGCACACCCCAGACTCGGACAACACCAGCCTGAGCGCTACTAGATCACAGCCACTTCTACCTTCAGCAAGTCTTGGCAACGGATGGGCCAGGCAGGTCCCTCCAGCACACACACAGAAACCTCTTTTTTTTCCTGCAGACACAGCTCAGGCTTCACTTCAGAATGCCGTAGCTCATCCGTAAATGACCAGGGCACAGCAGCTGCCATTTGCGTTGCTTTGTTATTTTTCCATACTGTGTGCGGCCATTAGTTGGACAAATGTACTTCTCCTAACCTTAATCATCTCTGTGGATGTAAATCAGGAATAACTCCACTGAGCCAGTCAATTTGCAACCAACATTTTTAGAGAAGAGTAGCCTTCAGAATAGGAAAGATGAAATGAAGTGTGCGAAGAAATGAGTAATGTTTTGTCTCATTCTCATTTTTTATAACAAGGAATTAGCTACACATTTGCCATTTGTTGTTTACATAATGCATTAACCTATGTTTAAAAATTATCTCCCTCTGAGAGCTCTTCCATGCATTTGGGTTCCCTAAGACAAGAGACTTGCGTTACACAAACATTGGCCATAGCCAGGCTGATTTCTGCAGCTGTGTTACAACCATGTCCTTTTCCCTCGCAAGGAGTCTAATAAAGTTTTCAGCTGGGAGAAGCAAGACACTACCTCTGTATAAAATCTACCTTAATGCTACTAGAAGTTTAGCGCTATGGGATGAAATGGCCTTTGAAAAGAAAAATGAAGCCAAAAGCCTGTTAAAGCTGGCACGCAATGATTAAAATGCAGAGAGAACAGAAAAACTTAACTTGCCATAAAGGAGAAGCCCAAAGGAAATCTATCCCCATACCTGCAGACCAGTGGTCGCAGAGCAACTGAATGAGCTTCAGTTTCCCTCTGCTTCCCCACTGCATCAAGGAGACTGGGGCCAGTGTTTGCTTTGTATATATATAGATATCGATATAAAAGAGTGAGCAAAAACTCATTGCTCTGATAGCAAAAACTGTACACTGCATACATATGCCACAATATAACTGCTGATAAGAAGCATCTTTTCTCAGGAGGCACCAACTCAGTCGCCACTTCATTGCTAGAAACATTCGCACTCTCATCAATCACATCAATTCTCTCAGGCCCTTGGGCTGCTGAACAAAAATCAGTCTTGGCATGTTATGTTCAGGTGCAGTATTTTGGATGTTCATTAGTTGCATATAATTTGATAATGGGGAGCGGTGTGCACTGGGATCCAGCAAAATACATCAAAAATGCCCTAAAAGTCAAGCCTTGGCTCATGCTGCTCATTTTGTTAATTGAACTTGTCTCCTGCCATGTGACAAAAGGCATCCAGCAGAGCTGACTTTTAACTGCTGTGGACATAGTGGCGTCAAGGGGAGATTTGATCCATTGAGGGCTGTGTGCAGTGTTCAGCCGAGACCTAGAAAAGTAGCATGCAGCTTTGCTTGTATCCCTGCCAAAAACTAGGCTGGCTGAATCAAACAGCTGCTAGTTACATGTCTTACCACTCTCAGATAGTTGAACCCACTTTAGAAATGCATCTAAAATAGATGACCTTTGCCTAATATATTGACCAGCACTGTCACCATTTTCTTGGTCTCTGCTGTTTCTATAACCTCTTTTATTACTATTGAGATCTGTAGGTCAACAGCCCCCTTTTTCTTCTGTATTTTTGCTGAGCCCAGCCATATCGGAGCTCTGCTCCACGACGAGGGCTTTAATGCATTCAAAAGCAAAGAGCATATAACTGGTAACACCAGCAGTGAAATGTGTTATATGAAAGCCTGTGATCTTTCTACTATACATGGTTACATCCTAGGCGCCCCTGCACAGGGTGCAGCCACTGGCAGAGGAGTAGGGCATAACAGGAGCCTGCTCTGAGCTGTGCCCTGGAGGCATGGCTGCAATTAATACTAGGTACCACAACTAGTAATTAGCGTGCGTGTTTGTATTCAGGGCAGACAGAGCTGGAAGTAAACACTGACCGTGGTGAGGATGTGCGGGGCTCTGCGCAGCACAACTGGAAACAGCTGATGGCCACAAATGGAGTGCTGAGGAGAGTGGTGCTTCCTCACGCGACTGCAAATCGCACCCAGCTCTTTTCCCTGGGAAGGCTCGGTACCAAAAACAGTTGTGTGGGTCTTGGCCAGGGTGTAAATGTGGTTCCCCTGTACCGCAACTAACTGCATTAGCAGGGGATGATTTCAGCAATAGTTTTTTCTTCTAGCAAGCGTGGAGAAAATTCATTTAAGTTTCTTTTCCCCTCTTTCTTTCCATCCCAAGCAATCCACTTATTTTCATACCTCCCTTCCTTCCCCTTTTCCCAATTTTGCCATGATGAACAGCTGTAAACTAGCTGGAAATGTTGTTTAACACAATGTTCGGCAGAGGCACCTGCACATCCTGGAGTTTCAAAATAAATCTTGGAAACCATATAGCAAGTAACCCTGCACCCATGAGGCTCTGGCTGCTCTGGTGGGGTTGGGACCCCTCCTGCATCCCAGCTGCTGAACTGGTGGACTGAGGTCTGCATTTGCTGGAACATCCTCAGCAGGTTGCAGAGTCTCTCCAGAGCAGCTGCAGCAGCAGTCACAGGCAGTTTAGCAAATGGCAAAACTTGCAGCAACACTGAGACACCAGGAGAAACTGTATGCTCAGGTGAAAAAAAAAAAAAAAAAGAAAAAGGCAGCAGAAAACTATGGAGGCAGCAAAGAGAAAGAGAAAGATCTGTTCAATTTAGGTAAGGCTTCTTTGGTAGAGGCTTTACAGCCTTGGGCCACCTGCAGAAATGTCTGGACTGTCCAAATAGAAAAAAAAAATCTCATTTTAAAGGCTGAAGTATTGCTAGTACTAATGCACTCCAACCATGGTGTTAGACGCTGTGTTTCCAATTCAGACCAGGGAGCCAGGACTGGAGCCCAGATCTCCTGTGGCTTCAGCTGCATGAGGCTGGGACATTTCTCCTTTGAGAGCAATGTGGATTTGAGATGAGGTTATTTATGATCCTCTTCCTGCACGGAGATGTCAGAGAGCCTTTCTGACACTCAATTTCCAGGATGTCAGCCCATAGAAATTTCGGTAATACTATTGTCAAAAACTTTTGCCGCAAACATTAGGCAGAAAATGGATTATTGACACAAGTTGAACGTTGTGTCCTCACAGATGTCATTACCAGCTTCAGAAACAGTTATTCCTTATATGTGCCAGTTAGCACAAAGTGAAATCCAAGTGGAGTTGCTTGTTTTATCAAAACAAGTATCACCTGAATGGCTGCTTGATATTGATGTAAGTCAGGGACTGCCAACCTTGATGTGCACATGGATTGATTATAAGTGTCTCTGGGGGCCAGGGCAGAAATAGCTCATACTGCTATCTGTAAGTAGGCTCTAGGAAAGCAGTTTTAGATACTAGGTTCAGATTGATGCTGTTAAGTAGCATTGGACACCTACAGGCCCAAGCTTTCTGCTTAGAGACATTTTGCTGATACAGCCTTAGAGCTCGTCCCTCTTCTCTCTAACATGACTCCACCTGGAGATTGTAATTTCACTTGTTGCTGCTAAGGGCTTGAATAAGCAAAGGGATGAGCTGTGTTATCTACTCGTGCTGCTGGCATCTCCCCCAGGCTGATTCCACCTCCAGCCTCATCCATGCTGACCAGTCTCCTAAATGTGAGTTTTCTCTCAGGCCAGGTGTTGTAGCTGCGCATGCATTAGAGTGTGACTTGACTGCAATGATATCCCAGAAAGCAGGGAAAGTAGTTGGATATCCTGCTAAATGGCGCAAAGTAAAAGTAACTGTATTTTGCTTTGTGCAGCTATAGGCCAGCTTTGAGAGAGATTCGGTACGACTTTTCAGCTAATTTCTATGTATGTGAGGTTTATTGTAATTAGGATTGTAGAATCTTCTCCTAGCATCAAACTGGCTAAGAAGTAAGATTTCAAGATATATTTAGATGCCTATCTGTTATTAACAAACACAAGAGGGACAAATCTAGTTGATGATGTCCAGACAATTCAGAAGAAAATATGGGACACAGGAGAAAAATCAAGCTGATGAATAAGAAAAGGTATGAAATCACTTCTGTCATTTTTTATGGTTGAAAATTAAGCAGCTATTACTTCTTTATTTTGTGTGAAATGCTGTCAAGTGTCTGCCCTTCAGTTTACTCTTTAAAGACAGCCTGATCCTCTGGGTAAGACCTGGGCCTGGAAGATAATGTTGCTTCTGTTGTCCAGTGACTTCGGCAAGGCCCTTATCCTCAATTTGCTGCATTCCTCTTGTATACTTCAGTATCCAAGTGGGAATAAGGCACTTACCTGGATGGGTGAACTAGTAAAGTCCTAGGGATGAAAGGTGCAAGTGCACAGAACTTCTGAGTAGGCGGGATTATTTAGTATTGGCCTAATATAAAAGGTATGTTTTTAGAAGGATGGAAGGAGGACCAGCAGGAACATGGCAGGTTAGGTCAAGGGAGGGTATCAGACATATGGTTTGTTTATGTGTGGGAACGAGACCTAGGCTATAGGATATTAGGTGAGCATAAGCACATTTGCGAAGTGGTTTATGGGGCTTCACTTCCCTGCAGTCATTTCTAGGTAGCTCTTAATTACACTGGGGAAGTCAGCCAGAATTGTTCTCACCGGCAGATTGAGCCCCTCCCCACCCCTGCTGAAACTTTTCCAAAAGATGTGCAGCCTGATCAGCATAAGGCGCGCTAGACAAGGTGAAACCTGCCTGGCCTATAGAAGGGGACTGCTAAAGAATATTGGACTGAAGCTATCTAGAGTTAGTTGCTTAGCATATCTTGCCTACCATTAGTAGCTAAATTTGCCGAAGCCTTAGGCCATAAGCTGTGAACCTTCTTAAGTAAAAGAAAGCCCCAGAACCAATTAAAGATGGAAAGATAAGGGACTGTAGAAAGAAAGAAGCAGTTTAGCATTAAAGAGCACCGGAAGGGAGAGTTTAGCATTAAAAAGCACCAGGAGGGAGATGAACTTTACATAAGACACAGAAGAAACAAAGGAACCACAAGACTGGGAGGACAAGATAAGGGAGTAAAAGAGCCATCAACAACGATGCAGAAGTGAGGTAAGAAGTAAAGAACAGGTCTAGAAACTACGGAAAGGACCAAGTGGGAGCTGGAAGACCCCAAACTCTAATATTACTATTGGTTCTGAACTATCATGTGAAGGGGGGATTTAGATTGTAAGGGTGTAACGGCCCAGGATCTGCCTTTGTTCAGGATCCCTCTTCGGAGGCACCCAGCTCAATCTGCAACTACTGCACGTGTGCCACTAAGCCTTCCTTCGCTCCAATTTCGCTTTGATATTCTGTCCCAGCGGGAACCTAGGGTCAGACCCTGGTATGGTGGCCAGGGAGCCTAATTTTCCATGATGTTTACATCCAGAGAAGGGTCCTCAAAAGCCATAACCGCCTTACAGCCAGCTCCCAGGCCGCAGTTGGTGCCTCTGCTTCAGACCCCAGCCCACACGGGAGACTCAGCGCGGCGGCAGCTGGTCTGAGGGCTGCCCTGGGCTGGAGGTGGGCCCAGCCCCACTCCCCCCACCCGCCCCCCAGCCTGCCGCCGCTCAGTGTCCGAGCACACTAGAGCTGTTTGCTGCACAGCCAGTGAAGCCACTCCATCAGTCCGTAATAGATTCCTTAACTTCTGAGTGTTCATGTGCTCGGTGACCCCTAGACTGTTCATCTGGGCAGGTTCGTCTCCGTTAAGATCAGTCTCAATGACGCGTGAGGCTTAACTTGCCTCAGGGATCGTGTTGACCCCTGCAACCCACAGAAACAGCAGCCTTAATGAGATACCCTGCCAGAACCAAAATGTGCATTGTAGCCCTGTACAGCAGGAATGAAGTGGTTTATCCTACAAAACTTGTTTGCTTGAGAAGTTCATTCCCTTTCCTGAGCATGACTGCTTCTTCTGACTCTTCTTTCCCTATAAATCTTTTGGCCTATATATATGCTAAGGGCCTTGGGCTACATGCAGAAAACTTATATCCTAAGCATTAAAAAAAATCTGCCAGAGTTCAATAGCCTTAGTACATTCCTTCAGGCCTTCCTGTATGTAATTTCTTCTTGCTGTACCAGTAAGGCCAGTTGTACAAACTGATTGGTTTGCAACACAAAGCTGGTATGCTCCTCCAAATACTCTATAATTCAATGACTTTGCAATAGAAAGGCAGGTAGCAAATAAAAGCAAATACTCATCAGACAATAGTCAAGTATCTCTGTCCTATGAAGGAGGTGAGGTGTATCTAAACAAGCTAAGAAACACATATGCTGTGAGCATCTAATAGAACAAACCTGGCATACACAAATCCCTCCAGTAACAGAGGAGTTTAATTTCATTCTAAAGAACAAGAAAACAGATTAAAGAGTGTTTCAAATCTGACAATCTTTTAATTAACCACTACGTGTGAGAGGAACCTCAGAGGTCATTGTAAAGAGTCATAACAGATAGTTCACTTCTCTCTATTTGTTTTCAATACATATCACTTACAGAAGGAAAAACAAACCATAGTGTCCTGGAGGAAGAGGAATGCCGTGATGGTTTGAAACACTTAAGATGGGAGTGGAAAGCAGAAGAGACCTAAGCTTTCAGTTCTCTTTAACAGGCCAAAAAACCCTGTACTGAATACCAGGACCAAGGAAACTGCAGCCCAGCCTTACAGAGCATTAGCAATATTGCAGTGGACTAAACCACACCACCCTGTCTGCATCTACTTCCTTGGCAGGGTGAGGAATGAAGTCAGTAGGAATTTGAAGAAAAATCAAATGCTGTATCAAGAGCAATGTACAATGAGAAAATCATTTCTGCACTGCCTAGAGGACCCGGAAGCCCAATTGCTATTAGCTTTAATGAAAACTGAGTAATCCTAGCCCTCAAGCAGCAGTGAAGCAGCAGAGAGAAATACAGAGAAATTGGTTTTATACTGCCTCAGGGAGAATGAATAAGATATGTATCTCTCAGAGAAGGATGTGTCCATTCTGCAAAGAGAAAGCTGAAAAAAGGAACAACTCACAGACCCTTGTTAGTCTGCCAAGAATGAGGTTAAATAAAAAATGGACCCAAAAGACTGTGGAAGCTACATATTAACTTGAAGATGGTTTCAGCTAACAGGCTTTACTTTGCAATTGTGGCAGGCTTCAGGTGTGTGTATGGTCATTCCCTTCTAGGCCACGGTGAGTGAGCAAGACATCCTTCACAGTGAGAAACTGAGGTAGGAATGAATGCAGCCATTTCAGACAGGCTGCCAGCAACAGCAGTCCTTCACTCTGTTCAGACTGAAGCTCAGCTATTCTTTTATATGTTACATGTAGATGTGTGTCTACAAGGATCCATGACATACCTACAGCTCTGCTGACATCTCTCTGTACCTGTGATCCAGTTTTCAAGGTGTCTAGCCTAATGTTACAACAGTGGTGAAGTGCAATGCTGAAGGTCTCGAGTCTCAGACCTAACTCCTCTGCTGTTCTGCAATAGTACCACATCTTACATCCAAAACACATCTATACCCACTGATGAGCCTGCTCAAACCTCTGAAACCCCTTTTCTAGATGTAATGCTACCCCTATTTATCCCTCCCCTAAAAAAGTCCCTGTTCCTCAAGCAGCAACAAAGTCATCTCCTGGCCCATTTACCTCCCAGCCCTGAGCACCTCATCTGACTCAAGGCAAATCCAGATGGCAGCTGGGTAAGAGTGAGCACGTGGACAGGAAGGTCAAGAACCAAAGTGGATGGAGTCTCTCTCTCTTCATCCCACTCTGCTCCCCAAAGCTACGGTTCATATCCCAACAGGACAGCCTACTCTCTGGCAAAAAGAGGCTGCAGTGGAGAAGGCTCACCACAGGCCTGTGTGTTGCTACGTACTATTTGGGATGCGAGTGGTCTGGATGCAAAATGAGTACAAGTTTGAGTCCACACTCTAAACACAGTGCAGGCATAGCTATTGTCACCAGCCACAGAAAGTCATAGAAACAATGCTTCTGTTGCCAAAAATAATTCCTTTTTAAATTCTCATCTAATGAAAGATGGAAAGAAAGGGAA
The DNA here is from genome assembly GCF_028389875.1 of Rhea pennata. Lineage (NCBI taxonomy): Eukaryota > Metazoa > Chordata > Aves > Rheiformes > Rheidae > Rhea > Rhea pennata. The sequence continues at coordinate 72,509,896 of NC_084666.1, forward strand.
GTTACACCTTCTTTAGAACAATGAAAACACGAAGTTTTTGTTTTTGAAATGTCATTCAAGTAAACCATTTTCACTATTTGCTCTTATCTTGCCTGTACAGGCCAGAGCATATTTGTTCACACCACATGAACAGCAGGTCAGGTTAGCTTCCCAAGAACCTCGCTAGCTTCACTGCAAGCCCAGAATTCACAAGGGAGCACTTCTTACTCTCAAACTAAAAAATACCATCTTAAAAGTATTTGGGGGACTTTTTGTTTCTGTTTTCCCATGGAAAAGCTTTCTAATTTCCTATCTAAATTTACTCATGGAGAGCTTATAACCAATATATTCTAGTGCCAACACTTTCTTGTGGCTAAATATGTGTTGCTTTTATTCCCTGGTATTTAAGATTCTATCTATCTCAGCACGTTCTATACAGACTACACAATGGGGAGTTATTTGCAGTTTCTCTCCTCTGAAGAGCATTCTTCCATAGTTTCTCTCTGAATCTATTTCATTTTGAATTAAGCTTTCTGACTAAGCTAAGGAAATGTTGGTTAGCTGAGTGGACAGTGAAGTGGATTTAGAACTGGCTGAATGGCACAGCTCAGTGGGTTGTCATCAGCAATGCAGAGTTGAAGGCCTATAGCTAGAGATGTCCCTCAGCATCAGTACTGGGTCCAGTCTTGCTCAACTTACTCATCAATGACCTGGATGAACGGACAGAGTGCCTCCTCAGCAAGTTTGCTGATGATACCAACCTGGGAGGAGTGGCTGAGACAGCTGAGGGCTGTGCTGCCATTCAGAGAGACCTGGACAGGCTGGAGAGCTGGGCGGAGAGGAACCTCAAGAGGTTCAACAAGGGCAAGTGCAGGGTCCTGCACCTAGGGAGAAATAATCCTGGGCACCAGTACAGGCTCGAGGCTGACCTGCTGGAAAGCAGCTCTGCCAAGAAGGGCTGGGTAGTTTCGATGGACAACAAGTTGACCATGAGCCAACAGTGTGCCCTTATAGCTAAGAAGGCCAATAGTATCCTGAGGTGTATTAGGAAGAGTGTTATCAGTAGATCGAAGGAGGTGATCTTCCCCCTCTACTCAACCCTGATGAGGCCACATCTGGAGTCCTGTGTCCAATTCTGGGCTTCCCAGTATAAGAGAGACATGGAGCTACTGAAGAGAGCCCAATGTAGGACTACAAAGATGATGAAGGAATGGGAGCATCTGCCCTATGAGGAACAGCTGCGAGAGCTGGGCCTCTTTAGCCTGGAGAAGAGAAGACTGAGAGGAGATCTTATGAGTGTACATAAAAATCTTGAGGGAGGGTGTCAAGGAGATGGGGCCAGACTCTTTTCAGTGTTGCTCAGCAACAGGATGAGATGCAACAGGTACAAACTGAACCACAGGAAGTTCCACCTGAACATGAGGAAAAACTTCTTCACTGTGCGAGTGACAGAGCACTGGAACAGGTTGCCCAGAGAGGCTGTGGAGTCTCCTTCTCTGGAGATACTCAAAACCCACCTGGACATGATCCTGTGCAATGTGTTCTAGGTGACCCTGCTTGAGCAGGAGGATTGGACTAGATGATCTCCAGAGCTTCCTTCTAACCTCAACTATTCTGTGATTCTGACTATTCCAAGTGAGGGCTTTCTAACATCCTGGGAAACTTCAAAGCTATTAAAAATACCTCATGCTGTCCCATCCTAAGGTCCCACTGAGTTACCCAATCGGTCTAATATTTCTTGGGTTAATAAACCCAGAGCTTTCTTACGACCTAATATTTCTTACCGATGAGCTCCTGAACTTAGAGCCAGAAATCACTGTTGCAACTTAAGTCATGACCTTACAATCAGTATGAAATTTCATATCAATTTTATTATTTTATCTGCCAAGGCCATCCTATTGTTTCAGCCAATCTTCATACAGTACATACCATTACACTCACACCTGCAACACTAGGCTTGGGAGGACAGATAGCCTCCTTTAATAGGTCCAGAGGCAGACAGAAAGCTGCAACTCACACACACCATTACTTGAACATAAAAACCAAAGGAGCAACCCCTATATGGGGAAATATTGCTCTAGCATCCAGAGAAGAGGAGAATTACCCTCTACAACCACATCCCACACAACAGCAACATCATAGTCTGCTTCAGGCCCTACAATAACAAACCAAAGTCTACAATTGCAAGCCCAAGCACACTGCCAAACTCACCCACTTCATCTCCTGCACAGCAACTTCCTCTTTAACAATGAGAATGTTTTCAAAATTTTTGAAATGACGAGAAGAAATTAGACCACAAGATAGCTCTATAATGCATCATCATCCACTTCACGAGCCACCCTTAGGAAGAGAAAACAAATATCCACCCCATCACATCTGTAAGAACTCACCTGGGACACAAATCTAAATCCTACTCCACTGGTTGCAGATCATATCCAAGATAACAGCACTCTGGGATGTGTGCCACACACACAAAACCAGCCCTTCCAGCTGAACAGGGATATTTCTAATTTTGCTGGGGAAAACTGGCTTTTTTTGAATGAGGTGTTTCAAATTTCAGGATTTTTTTTTTCTTTCCTAGGCCAGAAGGGACTCCTACTCAACTGCTGCAAGTCTTATCAAGCATTTTGAGGTATATAATAAAATATTAATACCTAATGAAAGTCTGAGCAGAGGTATCAGTAGAGATGATCTTGAGTACTGTGTCAGTACTGCATCGAGTACTCAAGATGACCTCATCTCAAGTACTGCAACCAGTTCTGGGCTCCCCAGGACAAGAGAGACATGGAGCTAATGGACAGAGTCCAGCATAGGGCTATGAGGATGATCAGAGGGCTGGAGCATCTGCCCTGTGAGGAACGGCTGCGAGAGCTGGGCCTGTTCAGCCTGGGGAGGAAAAGACTGAGGGGGGATCTTATCAATGTGTATAAGCACCTGAAGGGAGGGTGTCAAGGAGACGAGGACAAACTCTTTTCAGTTGTCCTGTGTGACAGGGCAAGAGGCAATGGACAGAAATTGAAGCACAGGCAGTTCTACCTGAAGGTGAGGGGGAATATCTTCCCTGTGAGAGTGACGGAGCCCTGGGACAGGTTGCCCAGAGAGCTTGTGGAGTCTCCTTCTCTGGAGACAGTCACAGCCCACCTGGATGCAACCCTGGCTACCATGCTCTAGGTGACCCTGCTGAGCAGGGAGGTTGGACTAGATGACCTCCAGAGGTCCCTTCTAACCTTACTGATCGTATGATTCTACGATTCTATGTTTGAGGTACATAGACCTCAGCTGCTGATACAGGCACTTGACATACCCCACCAGGCCCCAATTACCCTGATGGCCTCACTGGGGCCTCCACCCCCCACATGCCATCCTCCCAAATGGTCCCTGCACTGTATTTAAGCTCAGGCTGGAGGTTAGGGTCTTTATCTGTGCTGTGGGTGTTCTTAGCTCCTGCTAGTCCTGCTGCTACACAGTGGGACTACTGCCTCCATTTTCCAGCTTGACCTCTGAGCTACCTTGTTACTGTAGGTTTGGTAGGGACCCTTATGTTTTGGCTGGTCCTGGATAGTGTTGCTGGTCTGACTCTGGCTCTTGCTCAGGTACTCTGTTGTGGGTACTTCTTTGCTCTTGCCCCTGGCTCTGGGCTTCTTCCCCCTTCCTAAGCAGCCTTTTTGTAGCTCTCTCTGTATGCATCTGGGTTAACTGAGCTAGTGACAACATAGTGGCTGCATGGAGTATGTTCCTTCTTCTCCAGCTGACTGGAACATGTCTTATCCAAAGTATGCCTGGTTAACTCTCCCTTTCTAGACAATTTGGACTTCTTGCCCCCTCAGGTAAGGGAGTTGTGTTAGTATTCATCACCTTCCTGATCTCCTGCAAGGCATCTATCACCTCTTTAATCCCAGCCCAGAGAAAAAGGCCTGGTTCTGTAATCCAGCTGCTTGGGAGCAGTGCTCTGGGGAGCCCCTGAAAGTCAGGAATAGAGCAAAGGCCCTCCTGCAGGTGAAGGCAGAGCCATGGAGCAGACTGTTTGAGATGCACAGAAGTGAGGGAGGGAACTGAGGTGCTCTCAGCCTACCCAATACCTTTTCTTTGGCCCCCTGAGGAAAAGAGCGCCCTGGTGCTCATGGTAGTGTGAGAGTTGTACCTATTATAGCCCTTGGTTGTGGGGATTGGTACGGAGGGGGAGAGCTGTGTGGAAGCTGGTTCTGCTCTCCAGCTGTGGGACCCTAATGTCCCCCTCCACTGACTGTGCTCTTCCAACAGGCTTACGGGTTATAAGAAAGAGGCGAGGGGAAAATCCTAGTCCTAAATGCACAGGCAAACAGGTTTAACCTAGGTTAATATGCTATTCTTTCCCTCAAGTTCCTGCTTTTGATCTAAAAGCTACCTGTGCCCTGGCTTTAGAGAGGCTTGAATTGCTGGAGCTCAGTGTGTGGAATGAGCCTGAGTACGCTGTGCTGGGGAGGGCTCTGTGCTGCTGCCTTCCACAGCCGTACCTGTGGGGTGTGTGCACAGGCAACCGGGGGCTACATGTTAGTCCCTGACTCTGCTTAAAAGCTTCCCAAGGCAGTGGGATGATTCTGAACCCCCTTTCTGCTCTTCTTGCCAAGCAACACATGCAAAAAACCTACAACCTTAATGTGCAGCCCAGGCATCCCCCTCTACACCGCGGTGGTGGCGGCTGCTGGGGACAGCCCACGGGCCCTAGCGCCTGCAGCCTGCCCTTGGGCTGCTGCTGTTCTATCCCTCCTTCTCTGCTGCCTCCTCCTCAAGTTGGGCGAGCGGCAGCTGGCTGCAGCTGTCCCCTCTCCACTGTGCCCAAGCAGTGCAGGGCTGCCTTCCTCTTCCTCCTCCTGTGCCTCGGTGAGCACTGGTTTCCACGGACCCTTGGCACTGTAAGTGGGGGCACCTGCTGCAAGTGGGCAAGTGCTGTTAACCACAGGTTGGGGTGGTGTGTGTGTGATGTGGGAGGGGGTGCTGCTCCAGGGTGACGGTGCCCCTCTCCTGCTTGCTGGTATGCAAGCACCCCTCTGCGTGCTGCTTGTCCCATCCCAGAGAAAGCAGGATGACAGTACTGACCCATCTGTATGCTGTTTGGGTGATGAGGGGTGGGTGGCAGCAGCTGCTTCTGGCTCAAAAGAAAGGGACTTCTCCCTGAGGGCATGTGGGAGCCACAGGGACAGTGGGAGACTGCTGTGAAAAATGGATTTGTATACCTGCTGCTGAAAGTGCTGCTACAAATGCTGTGGCCATTTAATCCTTCTGCAGAATCTCCAGGTTTTTAATCGTAAGAAGAAACGCTGCTCCTAAAGTTGAGACACATTGCTGTGCAAGAGTGGCTACTAGAATAATTTGTGTAACTTGACTAGTTCTTTTGTTGACCAGCTACAATGGATCTTAATTTTGAGCAGCTGAGAATATATCTTATAGGGCACTTGTCAAATGTTGCCGGTTAATAGAGGAGCTCCAAGTCTGGCATTCAGACAGCTATTTGCCAAGCATCAGAGCTATTTATTCAGTTTACTGTATATGAAATTACTGCATATCTGGTGCACTGTATTACAGCTAGTTTTCAGGTTTTTCTACCTGTTCAGATGGTATGGCTGTTCATGATAGCAGTGTAAGTGTATGTGAATCAAACGCCAAATGTGCACATATACACATAGGAATTTAGCCTTGATTTAAAGCTTGTGTTAAAGGGAATCAACAGCAGAAGACTTGCATTTAGTTTGGGGTTTTATGTCAGAAATTGATGCTTTATAGTTCAATAACTGCTGACTTCTATCAGAAAAGCTTTTGAAGGTTTAGCTTGAACAGGTTTTTTTTTTTTTTTTTTTTTTTTTTCAGTGACTAAAAAAACAGCTTTACCCATTGTTACTTTGTTGTAATAGCTGACTACTTAGAAGGGGGAGAGCACTGGAGCTGGAAGTACCTTCTTCCCTAACTCTGAAGAAGAACTTGGCTTTATTTATTCTTTGAATGCAAGTCTGAACCATGCTTGGTTGCTGCCGGTGTAAAATGCAGTAGAACTGTCTGCATTTTTATCGGGGAAACAGTAATTCAATGTAAAATTCCTTGCAAGGGAACCTGTTTTCAAGGCTGTCTGGTTTGAGATACCATCCTATTAGGTACCTAATGCCAAAGACTTGCATTTGTTCTTCCCCCCAAAGGAAAATCTTTGGAAGAAAAAATTTCAGTCCCTGCTGTTCATAGGCACAGCAGGAATGTGCCTGGTCTCGTGCACAATGGGCATACCCTAGCCTTTCTCATGTAGATGTGAATCTCCTCTTTCATGACCATATTGGTAAAACCTAGTTTATTAATTACTTTTACAGTAACCTAATGTCTGTTAAGTTAAAAAGCTGAATTTCCTACTATGTAAGTTTAGCCAAGTGACTTACTTGTGTGGATCTCAGATTGAAGTATGTATCCTTCGTACTCAGATATAATGGGCTTCTCTTGCTCTGCTTCATGTTATAGCCAAACTACTTTTGCTGAACCTTCTGGGGCTACCTGCACAGTGACATAGCAGTCCTACAGTCAAAGGTACCCACAGGCATGTATAGAGGAGTTGCGGGGGGAAGTGGGTAGCAAACTGCCTGGGATGGTGTGGCTGTTGTTGATGTATGAGACGCCAAAGGTTTTCCAAGGGAAGAACTGGATGATATGGGAAGTAAAAGAGGTACCAAGATGTCTGGCTGTCACAGCTCTTCTGCACATTGTTTGTGATTGGGGTCTGGCAAATGCCAATTACACTAGAACAGTTCAATTGCTTCTGGAGCCTTGCTCTAGTCATCTTGTGATCTTTCATTCATCAAGCCAGTATCCCTCTGTAGTTTCCATATGAATAAAGATGTGCAAGACCAAGGTCTCTTTTTTGTGTACCTCTTCCTCAGGTGAGGATATCTGTATTCACACAGCCATTCCCAGTAAAGAACTAAAATGAGATTGCTTTCCCTGACTGTCTGCTTATAGGATGGAGGTATTTCAAAGGTAAACAACATAGGATGAGTCTAACAGGATTGCTTTCACCAGGATGCCTGAGCCACTGAACTGCTGAACATCCTGAACTGCTTCAAACTGAAGGCAGCAGACAGGGCTTTGTGGTCACCAGGTGAGAGCTTCCTTTATTTCTATAAAGGTAAATAACCGGCAGTTTGATAGTAGCTGAAGCCCGTATTTGATGCATTAATACCTCTACATCAAGAGAAGCAATTACATCATTCTATTGTTGATTACTTTTGAGATTAAATGATTTCTAATTAATTCACATGAGAGTTTGTGGAAAAACTGCTCTTTCTGGCTCAGATTTGTAGCAGAACAAGAACTGTATGCTGACCCATATCTGGAACCCATTTCAGCTTCTTGAGATACCTGATAAAAGGTGTTCAAAGAGTACTGCACTGTAAAATCTATTGTCATTTTTCTGAAGAATTGCAGTTCAAATTTAGCTGTTTGCTTTCTAAGTTACCTTCTTGTTCAGTTTCAGCAGCCACTAAAATAAAAGCTTAAAACCCAAAGGGCTGAGGCTTTCACTAAAATGCTACTAGTTGCCAGGTGAACCTAGTCAATAGGATTAGAGGTCTCTTTGTTAATGACACTGAATTATACCACCTTAACACTGAATTGCTGCACACAGGCTACCTCTTTCTGCTTTTTTTCCAGGTAAAAGCTCTGCTTAATTTCTCTTGAAGCATCATCAGACACTCCACTGCCTGGGGATCTTGGGTGAGGAAGTGAAATGCTATTTTGATTGTAATAAGCCCTAAACAGCTATGTGTGATGTGAATGAAAAGCACAAGACAAGCACTTTGATTACAGGTTCACACTGAAAGTACAACTGGTTGAGTCTGGAGTAAGGAACTACAAATAGCATGTAAATAGTGCATATTGTGAAGGATCCAGTTTTAAAATATGATCCCTGGTATAATGTCAGCTGTTATCAAACTTACAGAATTAATTGTATATGATGGCAAGTCACCCCAAAAGCAGCACTGGAACAACCCCTAGCTGAGGACAAGTCAGGCCTCCAGCTCCTGCTCTAACCCTCCCTACCACTTGAAATAGGCTCTGTTTGGAGGATGGGAGGGTACAGTTTCCTCTCTTGCAAAGGAATTTCACAAACACCTATGCTTCTCTGGAATGAAAGTAAATATCTGGAAGGAGGGTGTTTCTAATTTGTGTCCTATTGCTGTAATTTGCAGATAAAACTTGATGCTTATTAGGCATCTTCCTCACTTTTTTTTTTCTTCCCTTCCCTCTGATTTGTAGAGGAAGTACTGGTGCTCTTCTGTATAGAGACAGTCCTGTAATATTATATCAAGGTGTCTGCTCCTCTGTAGAGTATATTCCAGATACGGGGCTCTGTGCTTTCGTGCCTATCTTAGATTAGACGATGGCATTTCTATGCTAGAAGAGACTGAAATCTAATCACTATATGGCTCTTGCTCACTTTGAAAAATTACTGTAGATGTGATCACTGCAAAGAACTGTTGTGATATGTTCATATGCATTGGTATTGTCTTTGTTCAGACTCTGTCTGGCAACTCACAAATTTTTAGGTATGAAAAAAGGCTGAGAAGGATAGGTAAAGTTAAGAGGGAAGGACAAGGTGAAAACACTTTGTTCTACTTAGTCATTCTAGCTAAAAACATTTTCTGGACAAATAGTTTTAAAACTTTTATCCTAAAACATGTAGGAGGTAAAGAGATAAATATAAGCAAATTCTATCACTGTAGCTTATGTTGCACTATCTTCTTTGGCTTTTAAGACTAGTATTTTGACAATTCCCTTCAGAAAAGGTATTCTAGCACTTTCAAAGGAAGATGTCACAAGCACACTATTTGCTAGCTTTGTTCTCCTCCATTTAACTTATTCTCGATCATGAAAGCTATTTTGTCATTAATTTTTTTTTCATCCAGTATGCCACAGTGAAAGGAACTTGCTAATAATTGATAACATTCCTTGCATCTTTTCTTGGTGAGGAATGGGTCACTAGAAATCAACTTAGCAGGGCAAGGAAGCTATCGAAGGAGAAGAGCACTGGCTGGGTAACTAGGAAAGGAGATGGCCTTTGATTACAGTCCTCTGTAGACTATTGTCCTGGAGGAATAATCAATCAAACAGATCTAATCAAAGGATCCACCATGAAGCAGTCTTCATCTTATTCATCAACAGCCCCTGAGATCTGAGCTGAAATTTCTGGCCAGTACCAACAGGCCACTCTGAGTATTAAGCTGTTGCATGCTTGGTGAAACCTGTTAAGAGACTTGGCTTATACCTAGGAAGTGATATTGGTAATTAGAGCAAATTCTGTACTTGAAGATAGAGAAGTTTTGTCAAAATACTAGTGTGCTGAGCCCTATGCTGTCAAATGCTATGGATATTTTTGGTGCCTTGCATAGGTTTGGGGGTCAGAAAATGATGCAGAAGTAGGACCCTTGTCTTCAGATTTCAATAGCAGTACTGCTGTATGAGCTGGGAAACTGTTAAGAAAATTCATGGGATGGAGAGGTGGGGAGGAAGAATTGGAAGTAAATCCAATTTTCTACTAACACAAACTGTAGATGAAGTAGCTCATGTGAAAGCTGTTTTATCTTAAATGTGCTAGGTTTAATGATTAACTGTATCTGCAGAGACTGAAATCTCTGCCTATATTTGCATTTCCAGTTACTTCTGTGCTGGTGTCCAACTTGTCCTTGTTTCTTCTGCTGTGGTACTTGTATGACATTGGCTTTTTTATGTAACACAAAATACAAACCTACATATACAACAATCTGAGTGAAGCCTTAACACAAGAACAATTTTCTGATAAACTCTAATGCTTCAATGCTCTCCCAGCTTGAGCTGGGGAGCCCCCTTGTAGTCTGAGCAAATTGTTCTGTGGTAGGACCTCAACTACTTTAACTGGTTCCTAGTGATATCTGAGGATTAGACTACAATGCCAGAGTGGCTTTCCAGCTACCTGGAGCCTTGGATAGCAGGAAAAGCATGGCAGTGAGGAGGAAGTGAGTTAACCTGCTTTTCTGCATTTCTTTACTTAGGACCTTTTCCTACCAGGCTCATCCACCATCTCAAGTGACAGAATAGGACTTTCCCAGTGACAATGATGCCCTTCAAAAGGCAGCAGTTAGACCTTTCATTGGTGACTGGCTGCAGAGGACTCCAGACCTCAGCTTTCTGGTAGTCAGGTCTCTGGCAGTCTGCAGCTTTGCCACTCCTGCATGGACTAAAAACCCAGTGTCAGTGTGCCCTGGGCTCAGTTCTGGCTACTCATCCTGCAATGGTCACAGGATCTTCCCTCAACCCCTCTAATTTTCTGGGGTAAATGTAGAATGATGACATAGTGCCTCCTTCTTTGTATGCCTGTGTAATAGCTTACAACCTGACTGATGGGTTTCTAAATTAGTTATTTTATCTGTTTGACAACTGTCCTTTGCACTGGAGCAGCTCATGGTTTTCCCACCCTTCAGCTCCTACCTCTGAATACTTGCTTCTTCCTTCTACTTACTCTCCCCAATTACTGTGCTCACACTGAATACTCCAGATGATGCAGGTGTCATCTCCATTTGAGTGCTCTGACAAAGCAAAACTGAAGTGCAGAGTGTTAACCTGCACATCAAGTGAGATGATTAAGCCTTGTGGCTTACCTTCCAGCTAGTTCTGAAGGGCTGTGGATGGTAATTCAGCTGCCATGCCAGAAGGCTGCCAACTGGGAGTCTCATCTCCTATCAGTGGGAATTCTGTGATGCAAAAAGACTACAAGCAAACACTTAACTGTTCCCCTAGCTTAATCCAAAGTACTTATTACTAAATGCTCGCTGGAGTGCCTCTCCAGTGAAGCAGAAATGCTCAGAGCAGTCCAAGCTGTAGTTACTAGAGTCCCTGGACAATTTCCTGTGATGGATGGGAAGCTGCTACTTAGATTTGATCTTGGGAGATATTAATTGAAATGGTTTAATTCTGTTCAAAGCATCTTGACCAGTTGAAAGGGCTTTCTTTTCTTCTCTCTGAATTGAAAAATGGACAAACTCAGTTGTGCTGAAGCTCCAATGCATTACAAGCAGTGTACCAAGGAATAGCGGAGGGTAAAAAGCATATGCTCTGCACCTGTCTCACAGGATCAGTGGGCTTATTTGCTCTGCCCTCCTTAGCAAAAGTTAGTTGATATATGAAGGGTTTGCTAGCCTACTTTCCAGATACTGCTAATGCTGCTGCACTTGTCTATGCATGTGTCTGTAAATGTTGCTCTTGCTGTGGTAGCATTGTCCTACAGCACTGTTGGTTAACTGCTGAGCACCAAAGACTCATTAAATTCAACCAGAATCTTGTCACTTCTCTCCTGCATGCATGTGTCTAGACAGCAAAGTGTGCTTGTTGCACCTTACCTCTGCTTTCTGCAGTTATGGCTGTTAAGGCCTTCATTCCTTGGTTGAAAGAAGTCAAATCCTCCACTTCCAAGTGCTAGACTACACTAAATAACAGCTCTGAAGGGACATCATTTCTAACATTTAGAAATGTTAATGTATTTGAAAAGGTACTAAATAAAAAGCAAATTGCACGTACAACCACAAAAGGATGCTTTTCAGAGTCCTGTGCTATCAACATGAAACTGCATTCAGATGATTCAGGTGAATACTAGCATGTAGCATAACTGGACACACAGGAAGCATTCTGATACCTCAACTTAGCTTCCATAAGCATTATGATGGTATTTGATTATACAGCATAGCTCTTCAGCATACACGTTCACTTCTATAAACGTACATGCTAGGTTCCTTGCTCAGGGGAGAGGTAGGTACTAATGTAAAGGTTGGGCATAAATCTTTCTTACATGATCAATTCAAGTCTTGTACTAATGTATTATGCATCTTTCTTGTAGTCTACTCAGCCAAGTGCTTCCTTGATGAATTCATCTCCCATGCTGATGAGATTAGTGGTAGTATCATCCTTGTTTTTCATCCTGCTGCCGAAGGCTGAGAGAGGTCTAAGTATAAACAGGCTGTCCAGAAACTTCAGTTGCACTGTGAGTGATCTTAAGGGAATTATCAAAAAGATGGCAAAAGCCACTTGCAAATATAAGGGCGGGGGCAGCGGGGGACTAACAGATCTTGTGACTTTCTAGGCTGCTTAATAAAGTGGCTGGAGGCTGGATAAGTGTGCCTGTGCAGGGAAATCTTGCTTAATCTTATTCTAGGAAATAGTTGGCTGAGATTTCAGTTAAAAAGTAAAATAGCCTGATAGACATCCTTGAAAGACTTTAAACTTGGAAGCTTAAAGGTTGGCTAAGCAACAAAAAGTAAGATTATAAAGAGAAGCAAGAAAAATCATCTATAGCCTAGGTTCTAATTCTCCAAGAACTTGTGTATGTTATTTTACACCCATAATAAGGTAACATATGTAGAAAAATTTCTCTGAGCACCTCTGGTAGCAGAGCCACTAAGTAACTTGCGTTTTCCTTTGTAATCGAGAACCTGCTCAGCTAGTGTTCAGACACCATGGGATCTGTGTATACTATCTCTCCTTGTTCTCCCCTGCACAACCTGTCATGCAGCTTCATAAATACAGAAAAACAAAACAAACTGACAAACTCCTAGCTCTCATTCAACCTTTGGCCTCAATTGGAAATTTCAGGTTTGGAGTCTCTATGGCAAGAGTGGGTGGAAACCATGAATATGCTGAAAACAAGGGGGATAAAATTCCCACACTGGTATCATAAGTCCTTTCTGCTAGTGAAAGACAAGAGATGTTTAAATATAGCAAGGTTTTATTATGAATTTTCATCTGCAGCCTCATTCAGTGTGGTCTTGGTAAATAACACAATATTAATTTGTTGCAAAAGCTATGTAATACTATTTGAATTTCATGGAGAAGAACAAAGTAGTGTGAAACTTAATATATTCTATACAGTAAAAGAAGTAATTTGCTGCTGTGAATGCCCTACCTGCTATAGCATCTTTTGATTTACATTTGACTAGATCTGGCCTTTTTGACAAAGGGCTCCATATTCCTGGCTCAAGTGGATAAATAGACATCATGGGAATAAAGATAATTTCTCATTTTGTGTCTTACAATAATCCCATTGATGGCATTATCCTCACCACTAAGACAGGAAAAGTAAAAGACTTTAAAAACAGACTTTGACAAAATATTTTCTTTTGGTTCCAGGTCAAATTTCCCAGATAACTAAGCACTAGCAGAGAATAAACAGCATAAGTCCACTTACCAGAGTTCTGCATGCAGCTTCAAGATGGATACTTTCCCTGTCATTTTCCATTTATAATCAAGAAACTTGCTTTAGATTTTTTTTTTCCACAGAGCAAGTAGATGCCAATGGGAATAACACATTTATCTTATTCTTGGTATGGCTTTTTTATCATAGTTCCTCTTCTTAGCTGAAAGCGTAGTATGTGATATATTCAGTGGTTATTTTCAGGGAAGACACAATCTACAAAAGTTTCATGCAAAAGCTCTTAAACTGACATATGAATAGGTAAATCAAATATTTACTTCTACAGTACATTTTACATATCTTAATTCATAATTTTCACACTGGTTGGCAATTAAAGCCATTTGTATATAGAGTAACTATTTCTGCTTTTACTGGAGATAGCACTAACTGCAAAATAGTTACACCTCATAACTTCAAAGAAAGTTAATAAAGCCAAGTCTGTAATGCAATCTTTACTCAGGCAGTTCTGCTTGTTGCACTAAGTGATGTTATGATAAAGAATTTCTGATGATATGCACAGTGAATGCACAGAATACACTGCAACATCTTTGAGTCTTTTCTTAGAATTGAAAGGGAAGAAAGGTTTATAAGAAAACTCTTATAAATCATGATTTCTAATCTGCTGATCCTCCCTGCTACTTTCTCCTTGATTTCCTCTGCTTGCTGCCCACATGTTTTGTTTGGGTCACTTGAATTCAAAACAGAACAGACTAGTTGAGCCCTGAGTAATATGGAAGGATTATTTGTGTTCTACAAGTTAGTTGGGCTTACATATCCTAGTGGAGATTATCCTAACAGCCATTTTCACATCATGCCAACTGCTGCTGCTTTCATTTGGTGACTCAGTACAAACTCTACATCCCTGTGTGTAGGACTGCTATGCAGCCAGTTACTCCCCAGCCTGATCTGAGAAGTGCTCTGCACTTGTCCCTGTTGAACAGCACTTTGATGCTTAGCCTAGTTTCCAAAGGGAACTGTCTTTGCAGCAGAAGTGCCTGGTTGATGATTAGTCCTCTTCACTGATCTCATTCCCCAGGGCCCCTTCCCCTTTTTCCTTCAGCACACCCCTTTACTTCAAGGCAGAGATCCTATAAAAGGTAGTAAGAGAACAGAAAATGGTCACATGTCCTCCTTGAATTCTGAAAAAGTGCTACTAATAATGCTTCACTGGATTGGGAAACTTCACAGCTAATTTTAAGACAAAACAATTTGGCTTTCTGTCAATCTGTCAATAACTTCTCTGATTCATTGAATCATAGGTTGATCCCTTCATCTCCCTCATCTCCCTATTTCTAATAGTTACAGAATTAGGTATTTCTTTTTTGCCATCCCTTGGGTAGCTGACCTCATTTTGCAAGCTGGCTTTTCTAGCATTTCAGTAGAACAGATGCTATCATTTTCGAAGGCCTCTAAGAGTGTGTACTTGACCCACGGAGTACAGAGCTCAAGAAAAGGACAAGATAAATCTCATGCTTACCACATTACACTTTCTCCTCAATGACATGCTTCTGTTCTTCGTGACTCTGAAGCTTCCTTGTCTTTGTTCCAGCTTCTAAGGCCGAGATGAGCTTCTAAGGTGAGATTTCAATTGAAAAAAAAATCACAACAATGAAAACAGATGGTTATATACAAAGGTGAAGTAGTACTAGCTGTCTCTGATGGTTGCCAGAATTCTTCCATGGGGCCAGAATAAAAACAATGGCATTTACTTCATAATTACCTCAAACAGTTATTGTAAAAATGCAAAATTAAGTCTCCATTTCCAATAGCATGAGATTGTCCTGCTTGTGCTGTGAGATTTCACTGCATATTTATTTACAAGGGGGTGTTACTGGGATTTTAACAGTTTGAACCTAGCATTTCTTAAAAACTTAGTCTGTGGAACTGTAGTTCTTGACTGGTTGAGACTATTGCCTTTCTTTGTAGATTTTCTTCTGGTACATCAAAAAAGAAGAAAATTTCTGCGCTCCTTTTTTTTTTCTGATATAATGACTACAAATGAAGTAGGAATGCCATATTCTTATCAAATTACTGTGTGGAAACTAAATACTTTTATTTATCATCTTGCAGTATTATTTATGAAATATTTTTCTTCTTTCTCTGATGACTTATGCTTCTGCCTTCCATGTCTCTTTAGGTTATTTATCCATGTCTCTTTTAGTTGGTAATTATTTTGCCAAAACACAAAGTATTCCCTTTGTTTCTCCTTCCAGCCAAACCTCTTCCACCTCAGCTTCAGTATAACAAAAATGTGTAGAGCAGGCCATCTCCTGTAAGTTAGGGCATTTGTAAGGCTAGCCCTAATAACCTTAACTGCACTATCTTCACTGTAATGTTAACTTATAATTTGGACCTGCAAAAATGTAATCATTTTTAGGGGGCAAGAAAGTGCACATGGCCTGATGTTCTTCAGACACTTGGGACTGCGTAAATTGTTACCCTTTGCTAAAACTTTCAAAACTGAATGTGAACTAACCAGGAGCATAAGTAAGTCTTGTGCTGACTGCATAGAGCAAAACTCACAACTGTCATCTTACATAGTTGCACGTACAGTCTGAAATGCAGTGATTAGCCAACAGAGAGCTCTGTTCACTGCTCTGGTTTATACACAAGGATATATCAGATTACCAGCAGCATCTGTTCCATTTTTTTTAGTGTTTGATTTCCTTTGCATTAAAGCAAACTCCCTGGTTACTATCAACACTAGCTGTCAAGAGAAGAAGGTCTGAATCCAAGCATCTTGTCTTTTTTGACTTAGCATCATTGAATCAGGAGCAGCCTTAAAAGCAAATCAGAGCTACAAACCAAATGTTGCTGTTTGAGATTCCTAGGCACAGGTTTGAGCTTTTTCCTGTATAGTCATGACGAGGAGAAGGAGACCTTGCTGTGCTACCTAGCAAAGGAAGCTCCTGTGAAGAGTGCTATCTCTCATCTAGATGCTCCAAGCGAGCGGGCAGCAGGGCTGGGCAGGGACTGCTTGGGCTTCTGCTCTTTACTGACCTGAGAAGGTAGCTGAGGAGAAAGAGGAAAATGAGCAACAATGAATTCACCTCTTGTCACTGGCCAAAAGGCAGCATGAAGGATTACCAAGCTTTAAACACGGCTTTGGTGACCCTGGGATCCTGGATCTCCTGGGATATATATATATAAAGCACAGTTCCACATCTGTGATGAAAGGACCATGTAAACTACTATTGTCTAATGTCTATATTTGGAGTCTGCTTGCATTCTTCACCTTGGGCATGTTTGGATGCAAGCACAGCAGTGCCTCTTTGCTTAAGGAAGTAAATAATAAAAGCAGCCTTAAAACACTTTCCACAGTAATTGACTCCGTCCTCAGAATAGTTACAGTATGTGATGCATAATACATCAGAATAAAAATATTGTAATTGCTTTTGAAAATATTTTGAGTAAAAATAAAAGTAAACATATCGTCCTGCATAACGGCTCTCGAAGAGAATATACAATTACTACAGTTAGCTTATGTATAGACAGTTTCTGGGGAGAGCTTTTAGATTCTTGTCTACCTACACCTTAACACGTAGACACTTTAATGAGTATGTAAAAATGTAGGACCATTACAAACATTTTATTTTTGTTGGCTTCCAAAAAGACAGAAGGCTAGGCTGCAGAAAACTATTTTTTCACTACTCTTCTTGTTCCAAACCTAAGGCCTATCAGAAGCTTTCTTTTTTTTTTTTTTTTTTTTTTTTAACAAACTTACTTACTACCGGGGTGGGGGGGGGAAGGTAGAAAACAAATATGGCAGAGGTTCTAATGTTACAAAACTCCAGTGAGAAAAAAAATATAGGAAAGCCACAAGGTCTTCCTGAGAATTAAGTGTGAATAAGTATATCAGGGAATAAAGGGCAGACCCTTTTTTTCCTACTTACCTAAACAGTTTCTACTTAAGCAGTAGAAAGTGTTTAAGTAAAACATATCAAGAGAAAAAAGGCCAGTCCTTTTAGCATTGTTACTTAACAAAATTTCATCTCCTGGAGAGAGGGCTGCCATAGGCAGAGTGAGAAGAGATTATCATTTTCTATCATTACTCCGTGGAAATGGCAAAAATGGCACGTGTATCGTCATCAAGAATCTGTGGAGACAGTTTGATATCTTAGTCCCAAGAAGAAGGGCCCACTGTGAGTTTCCTCTTATAAGGAAAGAGATGTAGCCAACATTTTACTTCCCTCAAATACAATTTCATCAGGATTTGATTATTTGTGGCTCAATTTAAATGCCATTCACAGTAAAGAAATAGAGTAAATGTCCTGAGGCCATCCACTCCTACTGATGAATTTTGTGCCTTTTGTCATCAATTAGTTTTACTCTTATTTGAAATCAGACTCCATCCCCTGCCTCCCCTTCCTGTCCCTTCCCAGCCTTAGGCAACTATTTAGAAATGCCTGTTAAGCAAATAAAAATCCAAAGCCAGTTTAAATTGTTGTCCAGAAGCCATCTTGCTGGTAGTATCAGCAGAGAGCAATCTAATTTTATTTGCTACTCACTCTACCTCAGTTTTAAAGGTTTCATCTACCAGATAATAGGAAATAAACAATGATAAAAAAATATATTGAATGCTACTTGGAAGTTATTTAGTGCCAGTTGCAAATGTCAGGAGTCCAGTGTCAGCCTGTTATGCAGGCTAATATTATTTCTATGTATGTGAATCGCATAATCCACAGGTTAAAATTTTGCTATAGTTAAGATGTGTCTTAGGAATACAAGAAGCTGCACTTAAATTCTATAGGAATACAGGCAGGCAAGAAAACTGTGCAGCCTATGTAGTTCAGCTCAATCAATTGCATTCTAAAATAGGTAAATTTGGGGCATACTAATTCTGTACCTACCTTAAAGTGATTCTTTCATCTATTTCTAGTGTAAAATAAAAAGTCCGGCTTTCCTTATCCTCAAACCAAGACCTTTGCAGAAGTCTTGCTACTGCAACAGAGAAGGCATAGATACTTGTAGGCTGAAATGGAGATGATACAATATGAAGAAAGTCAGATTTGAAAAAAAAGTCTCACAAGAAAAAGCCTGTATTTTTGGCCAATTGTGACTTAATACAATATAAAATGAGAGAATTTCTTTTAGCTGTGAATACACAGAGTGGGATACTTACATTAATTACCCACATTTTATAACAGGAAATCTCTGACATGGAGAGAATATGAATTCCACAACAGAACAGTAGAAGTCAGTTGCAGGGCTAGGAAATGAATCCAGCTGTCTTGTACTTCACTGTAGTCCTTCATGTTTCCTGATTCCTCTTTACCTATGTGGCTTTTAAGCAGGGAAGTCAAGTCAGCTGTAGTCTAAAATAAACTACATGCAAAACAAACTTACTTCACAATGAAATGGGACTGGATTTGTATATATTCAGGCAAAGGATTTGTATCACTTCAGAAAGCTTTAATTTAATCACGGTTTTTAAGAGCTCAGCAACCTCACTGTCACCTAAGCGCCAGATTACTCAAATTGTTGAGCAAGCTGGTGTCTCAAGAATTCTGTTTTTTTTTTTTTCTTCTCAAAATAAACCATTTAGTTTGTTGGTTTGTTTACCTGACACATCACAAAAGGCCAGTTTACATGTTTTGTTTGGGGAGGAAAGGACTTGATTTATTGAGTCTGCCGATGGAAGAAGAACTTCAGCAGTCTTACTAGTCACTTTTATATACCCATGCTGTAAAATCAAACTAATAGCATTTGTTGCTTTTCCTGCTTGCTCAGAACATGGACTGTCAAGTAAGCCCTAAAGAAATGAGTATATATAAATATTTTCATGCATTTCAACACACTGTATATCCAAATATAGTCCCATTTCTTCAACTCGATCTTAAACATGCTATAATGACTTTTTTAAAAACATCTTTTAAGGCACAATACGACACAAGTAAGAAAATGGATTCAGATTCTTCAACTGATTGGCCTCACATGCTCAGCTTTAATGGGACATACAAGTACCTGTACTTCGAAGGCAATGTCTCCTATGTAGACTTCTACCTTCATCAGCCTTCAGTGGCAGCTGTCTTCATAATCTCTTACCTCCTCATCTTCCTGCTCTGTATCGTTGGCAACGGAGTGGTTTGCTTTATTGTTCTGAGGAGCAAACACATGCGTACAGTCACAAACCTTTTCATCTTAAACCTGGCGGTCAGTGATTTACTGGTGGGAATCTTCTGCATGCCCACCACTCTCCTGGACAACATCATTGCAGGTAGGCTGGGTCACACCACATGGCAGTAAGAGCTCAAGGGGGACTCTCCTGCATTTGTGAGAGCATAGTGCATGAGACAGTAACCCCCCACAAATTGTTTCTCAATTCTCTCCCTGGCTTACAGAACCAACCTCTCTGATAAGATCTGGGACAAATTTGGAGCCCTTATATTGCATCCTGGCCTAAGGGGTAAAATCCTTCACATACATTACCTTCACACTAGCTTAAAAACGTGTCGGCACCCTGTTAGATATCTTGCAGCCTTGTACACCCAGCAGAAAAACAGGGTGGTAGGAAGTGGCATAGCTTTGAGCCTACTCAGGAAAGCATGGCAGTCAGCACTGGCTGTCCTGAAGCTGAATTCAAAGGTAATCTGAAGTGATACTGTATTTTTCAAAGGATTCAGAGGAGATGTTTTTACCTCAGATGATATCTTACATTTCCTCTTATTTAATGGAAGCATTCAGGACATCTTCAACTGTGGTGCTTGATTCCCTCTCCTGTGTTGAGGTCGCATTTTAACCTGTAATCACAAATCCTTGCTCTGCCATTTTTCAGAACATCAGAAACACATTCAAAGCATTATGCAAAGCAGTTATTCACCCAAACTCTGCCTCCCTTACTGGCTACAGCCTGACAGAGCAAAGGACATGTATTGGTTTTAGGGAGGAAAATTCCTCTTCTGTTTACACTAGAGGAAGTACAGTACCGCAGTGAATTGGAGAAAAATTTTAATTTCCTTCCAGGATGGCCATTTGGGAGCATGGTTTGCAAGATGAGTGGGATGGTCCAAGGAATCTCTGTCTCGGCCTCTGTCTTCACTCTAGTTGCAATTGCCATAGACAGGTAAGATGATACAAAGATGGGAAATCGTTTTTCTCATCACCCTAAGGCCACTTGGCCATGCTGAGGCTGATTCATTAATCCATAAAACATTGCAACAGGTTAGAGGTATTTTGCTCCTACAGCCAGTAAGCAAAACAAAATGTGGCTATGTCTAAAAAGCAGCGACAGCAATTTGCTCCTCCACTAGTATCTCTTAAAAAAAGTATAGCCTAGCTGTACCAGCTGCTAATGTTGGTTAGTTCCCCAGCTATTGAACTAGATCATAGAGGACCCAGTACCTGCTTGGGTTACTTAAGTAGTAATAGCAGGCTGGTAAGGAGACAGATTGTATAAAGTAATGTCAACAATAAATGTGATGATTGTTTTTGAGACTTTATCAACATAGCTCTTAGAAGAATCCACTAATTCTAACTCCACTGGTTTATGCAGGATGAGGAGCTGATTACATCTGTATTTCTTTAAAAATACAAAAATACAAAGTTTGGAAAGCATGGACATGTTTGCCTGTTTGATTAAATATTCATTAAATGTCTTTTCCACACACGTCCCTGTGTGTTTTGCTGCAGGTTCCGATGCATCGTTTATCCCTTTAAGCAGAAGTTGACTGTTTCAACCGCAGTCGTCACTATAGCAATCATCTGGATTCTGGCTGTGGCAATCATGTGTCCCTCTGCAGTCATGTTGCAGGTGCAAGAAGAGAAGCATTTCAGGGTGATCCTTGGCTATGGCAATGAAACTCGCCCTGTATACTGGTGCCGGGAGGACTGGCCCGATCCAGGAATGAGAAAGATCTACACAACGGTTCTGTTTGCCAACATCTATCTGGCTCCCTTGTCGCTCATCGTTGTCATGTATGTCAGGATAGGCATTGCTCTCTTCAACACGGCAGTGCCTGTGGTGGAAAAACACAGCCAGGAGCAGCGGCACCTTGTGTTCAAGAAGAAGCAGAAAGTAATCAAAATGCTCGTTATTGTGGCTTTGCTTTTCATCCTGTCCTGGCTTCCTTTGTGGACTCTGATGATGCTCTCAGACTATGCTAACCTCTCAGATAACCAGCTGCAGATCATCAACATTTATATGTATCCATTTGCTCACTGGCTGGCCTTTTTCAACAGCAGTGTCAACCCCATCATCTATGGTTTCTTTAATGAAAACTTTCGCCGAGGTTTTCAGGCAGCCTTTAAACCTCAGTTCTGTTCTAGGGAGGTGATTCACAAGGAGGTCTATTCGCCGCGAGGCCAAAGCAATGCTGTTTTGCCAGCTGCCAACTACAAGACACCCCAAGATCAAGCTTTTCAAAATGCTGAGGAGGAGAGGAAGCCAATTAGGAAAGGAAACTGGATAAACAAGCAGCAGGATTTGATGATGGAGGATCTAGAAGAACCCTCCAACAATGAGGTTAAGTGAAACTTGCTATGAACTATCTAAATGATTTATACCTGGCAGGGTTTATTCACTACGGTGAGAAATCCATACCCTGTAAGATCTTTCTGACAAAACCAAAACATGCCAATATGTTTCTGTTTAGAAAAAGATATACAGCTTGCATAATATCTGATTATTTGATATAAGCAGAAGCCCTATTCAGGCTTCTTTGTCTCCAGGTTACATCAGGAGCATCTGTCCTGCTGTCAGTGGCGTCTCACTGCTCCCAAACTGGAATAGAGCACAGACTTGATTAAAATGGAATTACCTTCCATTTACCCCGATGTAAGAGAAAAAAGAAAACTATGATTATTGAGTCAGATACAGTTTTTCCTGATATTCACTGATAAAGAGAAGAATACTTTTTACCTTTTGTTTGCTACAAAAGCAAACACTATTTGCTTTTATAAATTTCTTGGAGTGGGTCAAATAGAGTTGCTTAAACAATATTTATGGAAATGCTTCAGCATGTAAGGCTATTTGTTGTTAATACATGCAATTTTCTTGTTGAAATGAAAACATAACAGCTGTTTGTAGTATCCTAGCATACATAGACTGTGGGGCTAGATAGAAGAGAAAATCATGAAACTTGTCAGGGCCCTGAGCACATCTGCCCTCCGACTGCAAGGGCCAGGGACAGCTCAGAGCCACTGAGGCCGAGGGCAGTCCCCTCCCTCTGCTGACCCTGGAGACGTTTCCAGTCAGCACTGCAGGACGGCGACAGCCAGCGCCAACCCTTGCCCAGCAGAGAGATTTTCAAACACTCTGGCTCCAGTGCTTGGCCCCTGACAGAGCTACAGCTCCTGCTGCATTTCAGGGCCAGACCAAGACCCCAGTGTGCAGACTGACTTTCCAGCCTGGCTTTAGACCTGCAGCATCCCTACCGACTTGTCCAGGACTCTTGGATGAACCTGGCTGTCCCCTTACCTGCCTTGCTCCCTCGCTGAGGGTGGTGGGACAGGCCTTGGCTGCTAAAGCTCTTGCCCTGCTGGCCAGGGGATCCCCTGCAGCTCCCAGCTTCCCAGCCTGCAAGGAGGCACCAGTTCTCACAGCTCCGTGCCAAAACTATTCCATTAGAACATTTTAATTTATTGTTGAATTAAGAAATAGTTGTGTCTGCAGATCAAAATGTCCACTAATACTGGATATTAATATTAGTTCACTTTTACTGAGCTAATAGCAAGAGTAATCCAATAAATTCACTTATTTATTTAACATATTACATTTCCCTTCATTCAGCAGTGGGTCCTTCTTGGTACTGCTGCATTAGCTGCTTCTGTGAAGCCTAAGCTTGTTTCTAGAACTTGTCAATCTGTTATTTGATAAATCTCATTAAGTCAAATATTGGAAGTAAAGTATTGATACTTGAAATGAACTCACCGATTCCTAGGTCAAGATGTAGTTGTACTCATAGTGCTTCCACCTGGACATTTTGTATGCCAGCTGTTTTCAACATAAACCGCAAAAAGCAAGCATCTTCAGCAGCATTTCGTTTAGTTCCACTTCTGGTTGTCCACCTTGTTAATTATTGCTTCAGCTTGAGAAAAGGAGTGAAAATCTGAGAAATAAAAGAAGAAAAGTTGCTTTCATGGTATGTTTGTGAAGGGCTCTCATTCTGTTTTATTTGGGTGCAATTCACCCAAGAGGACTGCAACTTCAAGACTAGTATGAGAGATCATTTTGAGGATCTATTCAATCCAAGAGAGCCTGGCACTTAGGCAGAGCAACCCTGGTGTCAGTTACCAGGTAAGGTCATTCACCAGTGATTAGGTGGAGTGGCATGCTCATCATACTAGAGACCTTCTTCTCATAAATGTGCATACCTTTCAGATAATGACAGATTTGCACAATTAGGGGAATTCAGTAACTTTTCCAGCTGCCCCAAACTCTGTTCCTTCATCCAAGTCATCAGAAAACATGCAAAATATTGGGAGAGGGTAAGAAGTTGCAGCAGCAGTTCTAATTTTGCAGGTGATTTTTGTAATGCATTGTATCTAGGCTGGGATTCTTAAAAGATCTAACCAAAGATGCCTGACTGTTGTGATCCCTTGAAAAAAACCCAGCAAGGAAATTTTTTTTGAGCTCTAGGTATTCCACACTTTCTATATCCCCTTCATCCAGTTCTTCTTCCTTCACTTGCTGTACATTGAAAAAATGAGACTCATTTTGCCTGGCAAGGTTTGCTTTACTTCGATTCCCAAAGCTTATTGCTATGTCTCCCTTTTTATACTGAAGGCCAAATTACGCACAGGTCTGCCTGTGTTGTCTACTGCTTATGGTACAGTTTGCCTATTGCTGCAAGCACAGATTTTTTTGGTGAAGAATATCCAGGTCTTAATAATTTAATCCATTATGTTTATGGGTTCTAGCCCCGAACAACCAGCTAGTCTCTGAAATATAGCTTGTTTTACTGCAAAAAGAAACAGTTTGGCAAATGGCAAACTGTACCATGTACAAGTGAGATAGGAACACTCTTTAAAAATCAGATTAAATGCACACACCCAGTTGGCTGGTATACGTTTTGCAGGTCATGCCATCTACTGAATTTAGAGTGATATTTAATAAGCTAATAACAGAAGCAGCCTGATGTTGCAGGAGGTATTTTTTTCCAGAAAACTTTTACCAAAGATGTGCTTTCTTGATTAGAGCTATGGACCAGATGACTTCCAGAGGTCCCTTTCAACCTGAATTATTCTGTATGATTCAGTAAAGCTTGGAGACTTAAATATATGTTTGTGTTCATCCAAGTTCAGCAAAACACTCAGATGTGCTCAAAATGAACATCAACATAACATAAAAATTCCCTTAAGTATTTGTCTGATTCAGGGTGGTATTCCTCAAGACAGACTCAGCATTTCACCGTGGGGCAAAGGCTCTAAAGTAAAAGCCATCAAAAGGTTTCCCTTCACTGGAAACAAGTCTGTGTTAAATATGAAAATTATGCTTTAATGACAATTACAAAATTCAAATGTTTGCTTTTCTAAAACTGAATTTCAACACGCTCTCGGAACGCTACCTCCACACACAACCCCCCCCC
Source organism: Rhea pennata (assembly GCF_028389875.1). Lineage (NCBI taxonomy): Eukaryota > Metazoa > Chordata > Aves > Rheiformes > Rheidae > Rhea > Rhea pennata. Next base: position 72,534,628 of record NC_084666.1, read on the forward strand.
CCCACACACACACTGTGATTGAATTGTAGCAATGTATACCAAAACACATAAAAAAGGATGAAAGAAAATACTTCTGAAAAGCAAGATTTTATCATGGAAGCATGGTCTGAAGAAGCCTTTGGGAGAAGAACTTGAGCAACACAAGGAAAAAGAAAAGAAATTTCTACAGAACAAGATATCATGAAGTATTTCAGTTTTGCTAAGACTGCACTTCCCAGTTGAATATACACCTAAAGACATTTTCCCACTTGCTCTACTTAAAAGGCACACTGTTAACCTGAATTCACTGAACATTTCTTGTCCTCTGAATTCCTGATAACATACAGCACAATTAGATAACTACTTTGTGTTGTTTTTTTTTTAATTGTAATTCTAGGAGCAATAATGAAAAAGTAGCATGTATAGTTCTATGATTCACCACCAATCAATCATTAAACTTCAGCAAATCTTCAGTAGGTGGGCAGTTTAATCATAAATATCCAAGGTTTATCTGTTTTAGCTATTTTCAAGACATACCCTCCCTTTCCTCTCAATGTATGAACACATAACTCCTAGTAGGAGCACTTTCAGATTGTTCTAAAACTTAACTTGCCTTAACCCTCTCCAAGCATCTCTTTTCTATCTGTTCATCCAGAGGTGCTCTAACAACTGATTTACTTCAATAAAATCAGGAGTAGGCCCAGGTTTCTACTTAGGTTTCTACCAAGGTTTCTATCATTAATGCCCAGGAGGCTCACGAGTAGGCTTTTTAAGCCATACCTCAATGTCTTTATCACCAGCACCAACTGGCTAATTCAAAAAGCAAGAGTATCTGGTACATTGTGTAAGTTACTGTTTTTTATTGCAGAATCTTTATGGGGAACTTAACACCACTTGCCCCTCTCAGCAATTCACCACCCTTAGGAGCCATTAGCACTTGTGAGTCTCAACCCACACCTCAGAGAACCATCAGCTCCAAGGCACAACAGATCCAGTTGTCGTTTATCAACTGAAACCAAATAATGAATCTATGCCTTCAACTCTGAAACTGAATTAGAATCAAAACAGCTTTTGTCACAAGTAAGGTACTAAGTTTCCTGAGTCTCATGTTTCCTACTCTGTCTAGTCACATTACTCCTACCTGCTTGCATCTTCGTTAGCCTAAATTCCGTTGATTCATCTTCCTGCACTGCTCTGCTTTTAGACAAATATCCCAAATATCAATCTGGAAATCTGAGACAACATATCCATAACTGAAATCTGCAAATGTACGTCTTGATTTAAAATTGGGCCTGATGGCATTTTTAAAAAAGGCTCTGAAAGCTAATGGACTGAGTTGTTCAAAGGGGTGACATATTTTTAATGCTTATTCATTTATGTCTTTTTTTGCCTGTTTCACTTGACATTTATATGCCACTCATAGATTTAATATGACAGAGTAAACCAACTGTACTAAACTGTTGTTACCAAATTTGGTGGTGCTGTACAGCCTCTAGAAAACAGTTTCCATCCATTTCCTCCCTCCACAAAGGATGTCCACTTAGGTGATGATGATATCAACTTTCAAGGTCTCTGAAAATCATGTTGTCTTTTTCCTTCTGATTGATCATTTTTACAGAGTAGGTAGGTAGAGCTGTATTTACTTCTCCAGCAAAAAACTACTACGTGATTCAAAAAAGTACAAGTCAGATGAGGAAGATGTAAAAGACATGTTTTTTTAAAAAATGAGCAAGCAGAACAAGAGGAAAACTTTTGGAAGACAATGGAGTTTAGATGACAAAGGCAGAGGCCGAGCTGGCATTTCCTGCCTGCTCTGTGTGCACAGCTAAAGGCATAAAAGGCAGAAAGCTGAGACCAGTCTAAATGATTATATATGTGTTAGTACAGTCTAGCATCTGACCTAGGTGGGTGGTGGGAGGCACTGTGTGGAGGATCTTACTTTGCTGAGGTGGGAGAAACCAGTGGTTTTGGAACGGATAGATTTTAGCCCTCCTGTTGGCCATGATTCACCCTCATGTCTGTTGGGGTATTAATTGCAGTAATGGGAGACAGAATGAATAATAAAGAGCAGAAAACAACACTACAATTAACTGTGAGCATAGGGAGACTGGCATCAAGGATAAAAGAGGGGAATAGTTCCTGGAAGAAAAGGTTTTGCAGAGGGAAGGCATTTGGCAGCTGATTACATTTAGAAAGAGAAAAACAAAGAGGAAGGCCCAAGAGAAAAAAGGAACAGTAAGATAGATCTGTGACAAGGCAGGCTGCAGTTAGCTGAGGGCCCTGAAGCTGCAATAAAAAACTATTTGATGAAGGAAAAAAATCAAAAAGCTAGGAAGGACTTTGAAGAAGAGAAGGTATAAGCAAACTGAAAGGCAAAGAGGGCTAGGCAGCAAGCAGATTTTTCCATAGTCCAATCAAGTAAAAACATTTTTGAAGAAAATAGATGCTGCAAAAACCTTTTTCTATTCTTATCAAAAAGTGACATTATAGACATTCTACAAACCTCAAGAACTCAGGTTTCAAAGGCAGTCCAGGTGTAATACACTCCTCCCTTTCCTCCACATCTGCCCTGGGGAATTTTTTCTTTTTCTGTTATGACTCCTCACCGTTCATACGAAGAACTGGGGTTCAGAGAAGATTCAATACTAGTTAATACATAACTAGTATTATACTATATGTAATACTGGAAGAATGAAGTTCCATAAAAAAACATCAAAGTCATCCTGTCACATAACAAGCTGCCCACATAAAACAGAATGGAAGAGAAAGCTGGAGCCATTAAAGAAACTTCTCCATAATTGCCAAGGTCTGGGTCCTGCCAACATCAATTCTTTCTAACTTCACCTGTTTTTCACTTGTCTTGGTAGGCCAGACAGCACATAGCCTTTTCTCACAATCCCAGGCAGATGCATCTTCTGAAGGCTCCTCTGATACATGGAATTTCTTTATTTCAGCATTCCTTTAGCAGACAACTCATTTAGTGAGCTCCCTGTTCATCAGTGATGGATGTGCTCATGGTTAATAATGGTGACTCATTTAAGGAGGGAGAGACCCTCCTTAAAGAAATTTGCCCTTTGTGGCTGCTCTCTGACTGCTACAACCAAATGTTCAGCCTAGGACAATCTGCCTGGGGCTGATTGCCCCAGGAGGACTCTAAGAATTAGCCCCCAGTGTGTTGTTGGAAAGATAAAACAAGTATACAATTGTCCTTACCAGCATCTTTTCTCCAAAACCAACAGCTGCTAACTACTTTTTTTTTAAGGCACTTACTGGCATCTCTGTAGGTTTGAATGCTTTTGAAGAGCCAACACCTAGCAGCTTTCCCCAACTGACTTTTCATGAAACACAGAGGAAGTACAATTTATCCACTGCAGCATATTCCAAAATGTTATTCTGCATAATTAAGTGGTCATCACAGAGTTAAAGAAGCCTGCAGATTATGAGATTATTTTCCAAAATCTCATTTCTTGTGCTTCCAGTGAAATTCTCTTTCTTTACATTTTATGATACAACCAAAATAAAGCTGAGCTATGAAATACAGGAAGTTAAGTTTAGATTTGGTTGACCTGAGCAGTCTTTTTATATTTCTTTCCTTCCCATGTTTATATATAACTTATTATATGGCTACTTCAGTAAGCAGGCAGTATTTAGCTTAAAAAGGCCTCATGTAGAAGCCTAGCTTCCAAATGTGAATAGACACAAGAGGCCATAAGCTCAGCAGTTAAAGCGTGAAGTAGAAAAGGGAGCGATTTATTTTTCCCCTTGGCATTCCACAGAGCAGCTCTTTGCCTTCCTAAATGGCAATATGATCACTAATCTTTTGGAAATATCTAATCCTATTAAGGAATTGGTGTGACATTCACGAGATAGAGTGGACATACCAGAACCATACCATGTTGTTTTCGTGCTTTTTTTTTTTATTATTTTATTTTTCCAAGACAAGCACACCCATACACTGAATTGCTCCGCTTATACCAGTGGCATGTAAAATAAAACTTTGGACTGCACAGCAGCAAAAAAGGTTGCAAATTATCCTCCCTGAATCTACTCCTGTCCTGTCCCAATACTGTCAGAGGAACTGAAATGCTACAAGCCTTTCTGACCACAAAGATCAGGACTGATCACAGGACTCTCCCAAACATCACCAGCACAAAAATGACTTGGTCAGGCTGTAATTCTTCCCTTTACAAAACCAGTAAGGTAAGGTAGTTCCCGTCATCTTCTGGGAAACCTCTAATGTCATGCTCTAAGCAAACACAAAGGGCTTAGCAGTTGGTAGCACTTCACCTGTGCTGAGACAAAATCTCTGTGTTTGTAGGAGGCAGGGCTTTGCTAGCATTATAGTGACAAGCTGCTGAAATGACCCCTTAATGCAGCCAGTAAGGAAACTATTCTGTAATTGCCCAGTGGAGCACCCGGAGCATAAAGTCAAAGCTTTGAGCTTGGTGTATCAATAACAATCCTGGAGCAGTTTCTACCAAGTAGAGCCTGTTGCACAGTCCCCTAAGGACAAGAGAAATAACTCCTTCAGATGGCATAGCACTACTGAGATACAAACCAAGAGTTTCCCAATCAAGATCAATGTCTAATCCCCTTCTAAGAGAGGCAGGCATTAAAGCACAGAGTGGTACTGTCTTGCCCAAAGAACTCAGCACTTGAAGGCAGTGCTTGGATTCATCTACAAGGCTGCACAGCTTCTCTTCCTGCTCTGACACAGGTTGACACAGAACACCCCAAACTACAATGACTGGCCTCTCACTTCTTTCAGTTCAGGTCTTCTATCATTTTACCAAGCCTTCACTGCTGTCCTAACATATATTCAGATATTTAATTCTTTGTTGACTGCTCCTTGGAGTAGGAATCAGTATTGAAAAGGCAGTATACCTCCCTATATATTTCTGAATAGTTCACAAGGCTTGTAGGTACTCAATCCCTCTGAGTATGTTGGTGCCGATGGCTATTACAAGTAGTATCGTAACTCCTTGAGAGAGGGAGACCCACACTGACAGCTTCCGTGATACTAAGAATGCCAATCCACTGCCCATCACATTTTGAATGCTAATTATAGAAATTGCGCTGCCTCAAGAGAAAGAAAAAGAATCCCAAATGACTTGGTAAAGATAGCGTGTCTATCAACACATAACTTACCAGATTAACAGGGCATGAAAATAACAGCTGGTTTTGCTTTTCTCCCACCTCCTGCTTTCTCATCACAGTGTATTCTAGATGTGGCACCAGGCAAGCTTCAGTTTCCAGTGATGAATCAAAATGTTTGTTATATCAGCTTAGACTAAACAGAACTAAATACTATATGCAGCAGTACTCTGGTTTGAATTTGCAGCAGCAGCTGACAGCCAGGAAGGACGGCTTGAAAACTCTAAACATTTGTTTGCCATACCATAGGCAAGCAGCTTGCTTAGAGCCTTAAGTTTTCAACAAGGCTGTACAGATGTTTTCATAGAAAAGAGAGAATAAAAGGAGGAAGATTCATAACTATGATTTCATACAGCTGTGCTCTCTTCACATTTTTAATTCTCAAATTTCTGAAAGCTGAGAAGCATATGTGGTTTACTCATATTCCAAACTTTGTGTGCTGGGATATATAATAATATATAATAAACACTCTTGGTTGGCAAATACTAAGCTTCCCAACAGCTGTAGGAGTCCAAAGAGATAATCTCTGGCTGTTCTGGGGATTGTAGCAACAGCAACTGCCTCCCAACACTAAGAATTAATTTATCCCCAAATGCCCAATGGCATGATACACATCCATCTCCTACCAAATACTGCCTTGAAGCAATTTACATTTCCTAACAGCTCCCCCCATCATACACATGCATATTCCTCTGCCTTCTGTGTATGCTGTAGCAGGAGCTGGTCACAGCACAGCAGGGAGAAGCACCCACCATGAGAAGTACCTTGCATCTCCTCACTACATCTCGCTCCCAAATAGCTGCTCTACAAAGGGGTCTTCCAGACACTTGGACAGGGAAAGCCTTGCCTTTTCAAGGACAGAGTAAAAGCCTCCAGAGAAGTATCTTTGCTCTACTTCCTTAAGCAATGCTTACAGGAATTCAGAACCTAATCACTACAACTGATCATTGCAGGCTATTTGATTAGCAGGAAATCAAGCCTTCAGCCACATATGCCAGGCTACCAGATTCCACATACAAATAATTCCCTGATCTCTTCTTTGGTACTGCTCGGTAGCCCTTTGTTTTTCCATTGATCAACTAATGAATGTTCACTTCCCTGGACATGTGCCTCCAAAGCTATCAGTGTCTTGGCTCCACAAACTGGAGGAAAACATCTCTCCCCATAGCTCAGCCAAGAGGTCAGTGTCTGTGCCTGCATTTCTGACCATTTACTTCAGTCTCCGTCTGTGAGAAACTCTATTTTGTGCAGTAATACAAACATTCTTCCATCCCATATTCTACCTCTTCTGAGAACAGTCAAGAGAGGCAGTGGACAAAGATCTCACAAAGCAGGTACTACTTTTTTTCTTCAGCTTACAAGGTACAGTTGTACCCACACTGATGATAAACTGCTGCCGAGAGGCTAGCTTTCATTAATTTGCCCGGGGGACTGCAGCAGTATCAGCCATCAGTGGATGCCACAAACGGCAAACAATACCAGTTGTTGCCTGCTTGGCATCTGCCTGCACTTGTGTTTGTCCAGAGACACTGTCACTGCTCAGTTGTGACAGTCAAGTTACACAGAGAGATGTGGGAGGAAGATTACTGAACTTGAGGAACTGTGAAACAGGACACATGCAGAAGAGAAATTATTTCCAATCTGTCACAAGGCTCTCTCTCTTGAGGTGGCAGGAAACACTACTCCCAACTTCCATTCACTGGAACAAAGTTAAATCTAAAGCCACAACTTTCTGCTCTCCTGCAGATGCAGGGTCAGGATGTACACCGGTTGCTTAGAAACAGAAGCACAAGGTGCAGCAAACACATGGCTGGTTACAAATCTGTACAGAGGGACAGCAAAGCAAAATTACACAGATGAAGGCTCTGTACTTCATCAAATACTTGCAACAGTATTTCTACACTGTCAGAAGACTGCCTTCCTTTATCTGTTTTCTGTTACTTTTTAGTAAAAATCTCACCTGCGTTTAGTTTGAGCCTGGAATTTTACAGATGTATGTTCTGTTCCTGGTACCTCATTCAGGGCCCTGGGGATAACACTGCCTGTAGGGAATTCCAGGACCTCTTTCACTATAGATGTCACCACTGATTTAACCTATCATCCCAAAACAGCAGATCTCTGTGACTGAGCTGTCTCTCTCTACCATTGAAATGAGCTGTCTAAAATTTTTCATCTCTTCTCTTTCCCTGCTTTCACCAGCAGCTCTCTTCTGATGACTTGTATTCATTTTACATTATTTTCTTCCTAAATTTAGGTTATAAAAATTATGTTAAATACTCTTCTGTACTCCAAACAAATGTGGATTCAATTCTGCCTTTTTAAGCTTATCATAATCTCTGCCTTCTTAGTCTAAGTGTCATTGTTTGATAACTTTTTTATGACTGGAAGCTATACCAGGTGAGCCAAATCTTTTTCAACATGCTCTCCAATTGCCCATGAAAGGTGATCCCTTTAGGAAATGCTGGGTACCTTGGTTGTTCCTTGCAGAGGTTTTAAAGCTACAGGTTGGGACTATTAGCATCAATGGTTTCTTTTACTCTTGTCCCAGAAGGCTTCTCTGAATTGTGCATTCCTAAAGAAGAAAACTGTCCTGTTCTACATCAGGAAACCCAACCTGGGAACTGTGATCAGTGTCTAGTCAAGAGCTGTATAAGCTGGCAGCTGGCGCTTCCGGCAGGGAGGAGTTGCCTGTTTACTCTGTGGGCAGAAAGGTGGAAGAAGAATCTGGAGGAGAATCTCAAAACATACACAGGTGTGTAACAGACAGTAGATATCCCCATCTGCTAGCTCTAGAAATCACATTGTGCGTTACTTCTGTCCTGGGAGAGAGCAGCATTTAAATCCCATTTCATCCCTACGAAGGGCCAAAACCATTTTCTTTTTTTCTTTGTTGGTTTGTTTTTTAAGTGAAAAACTCATGTCGGAGTAGCAAGAAACCCAGCCAGGGATCTGATATTTGCCTGCATTTTCCCTACCAGAGCTCCTGAAGCACTGAAAGGACTTCCCAATGCAAACGTGATGCCTCCAAGTTTGTCCTGCAGCACTTGAAGCATGCTGAATCCAAAGCTGGAGCAGGTCCAGCAGGGCAAGCGCCTCCTTCCTCTTTCCTGACCTGAATGAAACCTGCAGCAGGAGAAGCAGCAGCTGCCACAGACGCGATTTGAGTGAAAGGGGTGGCACTATATGAAGGGTACAGCCACATCATGACATCATGGATGTCTACTGCATCAAGCAACAATACTGTTTGGCATTCAAACTAGAAGATTTACATCGACAAATCCATAACTGAAAGGAAAATATGACCAGGACATATTTGCTGATCACCAAAGATTATCTAAGTGCCTGTATCATATCACCTCTGAGTTCCTCAACACATCATGCCTCTGTGACTCCTAATAAAAATGATCTGCTCTGGATTTGTCCCAGGACTAGATGATGTTCTGAAACAAGTGCACTTTCAAAGGTTCAAATTCAAGAAACAAATAAAGAGAACTCACTACTTCCTTGTTCTTTAGGGAGAAAAAAAGCTGGGGATTTTTCAGCTTTTCTCCTCCCCTCTGCACATTCTGAACTGACTATGCCAGAGTGCTGCTCTGGGCTTTCTGCCTCAGATGCTCTCTTCATTATTTGCCTCTTGCTTTCCCTTGCAGGCTTCTGGGGGCCGGGACTGTTTCTCATGAGGCACAATTACCAGGCGTGTTCTCGCACTGCCTAGTGAAAGACGTCCTCTTTCATGGTTGCCATTTATAGGCTTATTGTTAAGCCTATAACAGTTACTGTTAAACTGACTTACTGCTACACTGCTAAGAGAGAATTTTGCCATCTTCCAAAATTGAAGATTTCATTGTCTGCCTCATTTGAAAAATAAATAGAGCCTGTCATAGGCATTTATATTAAAATGACTTATAACCATGTAGCAATCACTCTGTAAACCTCAAAAATGTTAGTAAGAAACTTACAGTGTTCCATTTATACACCTACTGCTTTCCCATCCTCCTGGGAATAAGAAGCAAACAGCTAAATTTTGCACCATAAGATAAAGATGACGTTACAAAAAATAAGCTGCTGTAAAAAAGGATGGTAATTTACAGAATTAAACTGAAAAGAAGAACAAATATTGCTGCTGGGTCACAGAAGAAAATCAGATCATTAAAATGAAATGATCTAAAGCCAACAGTGTATCATGTTGAGAACTAGCTATGAACTAACAAAAGGATCAAGATCCTTAGCAATGATGTCACTGTGTTGTTTTTTTGCATTGCTTATTTTTCTTTACTGAGTGAAAATCAAAAAGTTTTCCTCTCAATTACCATTAGACAGTAACAATTTCTTTACCATCCTTAACTTCACAAAAACAAAATCACGTCACTGATGCCAAACTTTGTAAATCACTTAATGTACCCAGATACTATAAATGAAAGGAGCAATAAGAAACTACAAGAAGAGTTAGTGGAACTGCTATTTGCACTAAAGAACATTTGGCTTTACTCTGTCATAGTGAAACTCATATGCTTAAAGGCAAATTTAAGTTTCTTCACTATATGATATTTATAAAAAGTTTAAAAATCTAATACATTCTCTCTCCTTTTCTTTTTTTGGTGCTGAGACTGTTGGAAGGAATATAACTTTTACTGAAAAAAGTAGCTTTAACAAAGATTTAGGACATTTTCTTATATGAAGATTCGTGTTACAATAGTTCTCCAAATACCTCAGTCAAAATTCAGTTACACAATGCACAAGAGAGGACATCCTCTCTGAAAAATAGACTTCAGTCTACAATTCTACCTCCAGAAACACATAGAGAAGAGAACATCTGTACATCTTTGCAGTTCTTTCAAAGCAAGGGAATCCATATGGGTGCACAGATTTACACACCAACTATTACAACAAGAAACAGGTTGATACTAAGCTCTGTGGTGTCTCAGCTAGACAAGTGCAGTCTGAGTATGTCCAGCTGGCCTGCAGTCATCTACCACTGTACACACAAAACAGTTAATGATGATAGGCAGTTACCAGTGTAACATGCGCACACACTTATATCCAAATGACCTGCAAAAAAAGAATCGCATGTGTGTGTGTGTGTATACAACCAGCCTTGCACGGATTGCAAAATGAATCTTCCCAGTTGAGCTCTGACTGTGAGTAAAACTCATTAATTGACACCAGTCATCTTTGGACACATCACACTCCAGAGGCTAAAAGCCAAAGACTCAGCAGGACAGGTTATCAGCTATATCCTGTTGCTTTATGTCTAGGACTGAGAATGAGCAAAAATGACCTGTTTGCTGAAACTTGCTCTGATTTTGCTCTCTGTTTCTAGGTCTGATTTCTGTTTCACTGGCATGAACAGATATCCATTAGCAGCAAAGTCAGCCAAAGCCATCCAAATACAACATGACCACAAAAGCATCAACCCTCTTACCAGGTAGAGATGGAAGATATATCAGCAGAAAAGCAGAAAAAGAGGGAAGTTTTCAAAAATCATTTCTGCATGCTAATTTGAGAAAGAGTTGCTGACTGGAAAGAGCTACTTTCCAGTCTTCCAGGTAAGGAGAAAATTAATCAGCAGATACTAAAGCAGATACTTTTTAAAGTCACCAGATCATTCATACAAATGAGTTTTAGAAGAGATTAAGTTCTTTCTGAATTGTGAAGAATGCTGCTTAATTACAGACTAGAAAAGCAGAGCAGCAGCCGCCAAGAACCATTTTAGAAAGGAGAACATACCTTTAGCTGAAGGAGGAGTGACTTTGTGGCCTTTAGGAGTTGTGAAGGCACCAGCTATGATGGGACAGAGAAAGCATCAGGCTTCAGCATGCACTCTGAACTCCTTACTGGAGATTATTCTATTCTCTGATTTTGCACAACTATGTCTCTGTAGCCACTTTCTTACAAGTGTACTCCTATGAAGTATATTCTAGTTAGCGTTAAGTCTTAGCCTAGCTTTGATTTTATTCTTATTTTCTCTTATGTACTCTTGTCTTTCTAATCACTTTTAGTTTACTTACTACTTTATGGCTCTGATGGTTGTTGGAACACTGAGGACTCTGTGCTGGCAAAGAAAGCAAACTGCTGTCCTCGCAGCGGGGAAACAGGAGGAGCTGATGGTCTGTGCGACAGCAAGCACTTCACACACCTTCAGTGAACAGCACCCAAACATCTACTCAGGCACTTCAGTTGTCAGGAAGAGGACAAAGGTAGTAATAAGACTGTGGTTTTGAGGTGTTTCATCCCTTACGCAGCAGTGAGAAAGATGTACAGCTGGCTCCAAACCAAAAACCAGACAGCTCAGTTTCTGTGTCACCTGCCCCTTACGTCTCTGCCACTAACCAAGCAGAAATGCCCATCTGTCCAAGGAAGCTGTTTAGAGGACACTGGAACAACCAACGCCTAACTACAATAGCCCGCTACCTACCAACACTTTCATACTTGGGGGCTAAACTACCTCAGCCATTCATAACCACAGATAATAGTGCTGCAGGGAATAAACATGTGCATACGCAATTGCGCATGGACACCCTCACTTGAAAATATAACCCAGTCCTGGCTGCAATCAGGAAAGATCTCCTGATTTCTTCTTGTTCTGCCTGTTGTCAGACAGAAAAGGCTTATTAGAAACAAGAGCAGTCCAGGCATTATCATCTGCCAAGGCCTGACTCTTTAACTGCCATCCTCATCATACTATACTTTTAAAAACTGTAATCGAGCAGATTAGTGATGTTTTTCAAGAGGCATGTTCATTATTTATTTTTAAATATTTTTTAAAAATGATCCAATCCAAAACAGCATTTGCTTTTTAATTCTTGCTACAAAGGGTAATGCTGTGTGGGCACAAGTCATATCAGCTTTTGGTGGCTAAAGTGAGCGCTGACAAGCCTATACTCCCAGCTACAATGATGGGTAAAATCCATATGTATGCAGTGAAGTAGAAAAGCTCTATTCACCCAGCTAATGTCCCAAACTGTGTTGAGCTGTTTGCAGATTTTATGTAGCACCTTGCCTGCCCCCAGCCCCTGGACATCCCACACTACGTGCTTTGTCCTGCTATGCTCCAGAGAGGCTGATCACCCTCGGCCAGTCAGGCCATGTTTGAGTCCAGCACAGTCAGACACCATTAGGGTTGATAAATGAACAACTAAGTTATGTAACTTGTGTAATTCCACAGGGGGAAAAACCAGATGGCCAGAAGGATTTCTCTGACCCTAAATATTTCTGCAATTATCATCTTGAGTAACGGTTGGAGTGCAGGCTGATTTGTACAGATTTGTTTTTAATTGTGAAATAAATTAAAAGTTTAATATATTCATACGCCATAAATAAAGTTAACACACTAGCTCTACTTAAAGTAGTTGATTTAGTGTGATTTAATGCAAAAAAGGAAACTTCCCAGAATAAAAAACCCTCATTCTTAAGGTTTCTTTGTGCGCAGCAGGATAGTGGCAGAATAATGGGAAAAGAAGGGAAAAGGCCATTTGCTTGTATGGAGATTAATTTGGTAAATAAATACCTCAGAACTATTCTTTGATAAACTCTGTTCCTAGAGTTAATGCAAGGTTTTCACCTAAATTCACCCTGCATGTTAAGGCTGAGACTTTTTATAAAGAAATATTGATACAAATGTTGCTTTCTAGGGGAAGACTGAGTTTCAATGTGGCCTGCTTGGCCAATTTTCTAAAAATGTAGACCTTTTGACATTACTCTGTTTTATTAAGATATTGAATATAGTACATTTTCATTCTAATACAGTTCAAAAGCAGGTTACAAAAAATCAGAAGTTATTACAGATCTGAGAATATATCCTCAGATCAGCTTTGTCCCTAAGTGTTACTGATCTGATCTCAAAAATATTTATAAGCCATAGTTATCTTTCCCCCTTGTCATTCCGTTAAAATTCAAAACATCCAACTAGACAAAAAGTCAGCTAGTTATACTTCCAAAATAATCCAAGTAATAATCCAAAAACTGTGAAAAGACTTGAAGTAAAACTCTGATATTTGGTGATAGATTTGCAATACAAAAAAATTGCAGTGACTTAATACTTTGTTTCATTTAATTGTATTTGACTAGCCCTCTCAGAGGCTGTGTAGATACTGTAATACTTGCTGCTGTCAGACCGGTGTCCGTGCAGCCTCTCTTCTCAAAACCTCATTGTGGCCTCCTTTTCAGAATGCCTGTGTAATTCAGCTTTCTCAAGGAGAAAGAAGAAACTGTTCACGGCAGTATAGAGATGAAGCTATCAAGAAAGAAGGTAAAGAATAAATATTCACGTAATAGCCTTTGTAATCTGTAGGGCTGAATTTAGAAGGTTAATTTGCATGCATTACAAACAGAGACAAGAAGAGCAAATAAGAAACGAAGAATGTAAAGTGGTATATGAAAGCATCAAGGTTTGACTTTTTTTTTTTTTTTTTTTTTAATGACCTTTCATTCAATCTTTTAAGCTGACAGGTCCAAGCTTTCAACAATGCTCAGTCCCATCAGAGTCCGAAACAACAAGAATATTCATGCAGCTCACACTTGCAAAGCATATTTCCAGAAAACACCCATAGACAGTGAGGAAGGGATAAATGAAGACTTGTACTGCAGGCTGTAAATAGCTGCCAGAGGTACACAAACCCCTAAATGTTGAAGAGTTGCCAAGGTCTCACACTCATGTTTAGAGAGCAGTCATGTCCAGCAAGTATGGGACCATCCGTGATAGCAATCTGACACACGTGGTGCCCACGAGACTCCAGGGTCAGGCACAGAGCCACAGGATTACTAAGGCGAAATGGAGCAACTTTTACTTGTGCTGAACGACATCCTGCTTGAACAGCGAGGTGCTATTTGCAGTGACGGCGGCACAGCCTGTCTCCAAGGGAGAAAGCATTATTCAGCCTGAGCAGAGCAAGCTGCTCGCCAGGGCCTTAAATGTTATGCTGTTCCTTACCTTCACAAAAGTGATTCTAGACCAGCAGGGCAATATCCAGGACTCTTTGCTACTTTCCAAAATGACCACAGCAAGACTTGGGAACAGAAAATTAGGGCTCTTCAGTTGAGTGGATACCAGATGTATCTAACCAAATTAGACTGATACATTAACCCTTTAGTTCTCAAGAAAGATCATTTTCTTCTTCAAAGCTTTGTTAGTAGAATAATAGACAAGACTAACTATAAACAAAAGCATAGTACAAAACCGTAGAATGATCACCTTAATTTCAGTATAGGTAATGAGAAAAGCTTTAATCCATATCTAATATACAGTAAGGTTATCACTGTTCAAAGCTGTGTGTAAGCAATGAGCTAAGTGACTGTATACAGGCTGCACTGGATTAATCCGTAAGATTTGAGTTGAACGATTTACCCATTGACTTCTGGAACTCAAACTCCAGAAGGTGGAAGAGGGAGTATTTCTGGTGTCTTAATCCAGCTCATCTAGAGGTGAAAAGCAGCTCTGGAAATAATCTGGTATTTTAGATTCACAGGGCAGTGAAAAGACAACACTAGAAAAAACAGCTATGTACTTTTACACAAGGAATATTAAGATAGTGTTTCAAAGATTAAATAGGCTTCCATCTCTTAAAGTGCACTTTGTACTATAGACTTTTTTTTAAGAGTATAGCATAATTTTATAAATTATTTGTGCTTTGAAACCGGGTTAGTTGGGAGTTCTGAGGGCAGTGGTTGCTGGTTTTGCAAACACACAGCTAAAGACCCTTATTTTGGAAAATGACTACTACAAGCTTCAAGTATTGATGTTACATGTGATTACTTATATTCTTTAACATCTGAAATAGAATTTGGCAACAGGAAACTGCTGCAATATTGACAACCTTTTTTGGCAAGGTGTTTCCAGCCCTCTGTAAAATCAATGAAACCAAGAGTTAAATACTTCTTGAACGTGAGCTCTTACACACCATGGTATGTCCAGCGTATTGCTGATACTTTTGAAACACACAGGTAATCATGCATTCAAGTCAAAAATCCCTGAGACAGTATTTGCAAATAAACCTCAAAATGCAATGCTTTTTTCTGCTCTGCAGAATTTAGAAGTAGATACTAAACCTCTAAGAAACAGCTGAGCCTTCCTACTGCTTACCTGGGGATTTGCAACAGGTCTTTAATTATCTGCTTCATAGATAAAACTTCCTTATATTACTTAACAAATCAGAAGAGATTTGTCTGAGAAAAGCTGCAGAGATCATTTCCCATGCACTTATAGTGAGCAGGCAGCGGGAAACAACATTGTTTCTGGAGGTGCTGCAACAGCCTGATGAGATGGGCCAATGATGGGGCACTGTGATGGGCCAGGAGAGCAGAAGACTGCACAAGGCACCTTGCCTCTCGTCAGTCAAAGCAAGAAAGACATAAGCACCTTCCCTCTGCGCTTCTCTTTCCATTAATTCTGTCACTGACACAGCTCACTTGCACATGGCAAAAGGCCCCAGATGATCATTTCTTCCAAAAGGGAAAAACACATACCTAACAAGCCCCACAAGCTCACAAAGTCCTATCAAAAACTAATAATAAAGGAGCCAACTCCTAGCAACATCCTCTGGGTTATTTATAAAGCTGTCACGCAGGTGGTAGGTAAATGAGAATTTAGATACTCCCAAATGAAAAAAGTCATTACAGAAAAACATGCTGAACATGTTAACAGCAGCAGAATGGAAAACCAAAACAGATACTGTTTTTCCAAGCGGTGCACTACAATATTAGTGTAAAATTAAAAGCTCCTGAAAACTTACAAGTCATTCTAAAACACTGATTAAATGGTATACAGTTTTTACACACAGATCATTTTGTAGTTAAGGGTCACACTGGTTGTCTCAGGAGCCATGCTCAGGTCTCGTTCCTTGATGACCCATGAGAGCTAGTCACGAGTGCTCAAACTGAACAAACCTGGAACGTATCTAATGGGATGCGAGGAAGTCTCCTACCTAGCCCAAGCACTGGTTTGCTTCTTTGCCTACTTTTGGCAATTCAGCCACATAGGAACTGCAGCTCCTGGTAGCTGATACTCTAACTACTAGAATACTGTTGACACTAAACAATACTTCGCTGTTTTATGGTGTTCATGCAAATCTCACACACAGCACAATTGCACTATAAAAGGAGCAAAGCCAACCATGCCAAATGTTACAGCTCACTAGGCATCATCTGCCCACGTTTAACTCTCCCTGTGTTCTCTGGAGATGGAAGATCATGCCACTGTGGGAAGGTTTTCTGCAATTTACTGCTGTAAGGCTTATAGCTTTTCCTCTCCAGCAAGCAGTACTAGCCACTGGCAGCCACAGAGTACAGGGCTGAAAGGGTCTTTACACCATCAGGTCTGGGACGTGCCTATAGAGAGTTCCTTTGCTGTCTTCCCAAGTAACCACACACGCGTACATACACACACATGCTCCACAAAGTGCTTGTGCCTGTGCAAACTAAGGGCAGCCCAAACGCCCCGTCCTGTGCGCACAAACCTTGCGGGTTCAGAATCCATCCGACTCCATCCACTCCCAGCTTTGTTCATAGAGCCCTTCCTCCCCATCTTATCTTATTCTGTCTGTAAAAGCTTATGCTTCCCATAGGCCAGTTTTCACTGTAGCATGCAAGCAAAGACTTCATTACTATAGCAATCATTCTGCACCATACATTACCAACCGCAGAAATATGAGAAAGGGAGTAATACTCACGCATGCAAATGCACACGAAATACATAATCAAAATGAGAAACAGCGCACCTATCAGTAAGTCCAGACATTTTCAGATTTCTTGGTTTGTGGATTCTTCAGTGGAAGTGCCACTCTACCAATGTAACTAAGCCTACTGACCAACGGCTGCTTTCGCTTGCTTACTTTTTGTGAACCGTGCGCAAGAGCCTTACAAATTTCCAGGGATCCAGAGACCACAGGCTGAAAGTCACACTGCTGTACATTGAAAATATTTGTTTCTTTTCTTCCCCAAGATGCATTCAAAATCTCAAAGTATGTCAGAATCACTCTTGAAATAAGGAGAAATAATTGAAATGGAAAACTGAAATACTGAATCCACACAAGCCAGAACAAGAACAAAAGCTAGAGAACATCCAGCTTCCAGGACAAGCCTTTCTTCAAAGGACACCATAAAGAATGGACAAAACACCAGAGACACCAGGAGAAAAGATCTAAAGTATTATAAACCACCTCAGCAGTCCTGGTAAAGCACTACAGTTGCTCCTTTAAAAATATCTTAGTGTGATGTGGGCCCTTCAGTCAGAGCCCTGCAGTATCACAGAGGAGGCTTGGACCCGGCATGCATACAACATCAAATTCCGTTCACTCCGCCTCCAATACTGCCGGTTTCATATTCAAAAAAACAGACCTTTCCCTCAGCACCAGAGGGTCAGCTACAGCTGACATGCCTTGGCAAGCAGTATAATTTTGCATTTGGGACCTTTCTCATCTAAGCAACAGGTTTCAATCTCACATGGTCTGAAGAAGGCTGAAAACTTTCATCCTTTTGACAATTGTGAAAAGCACGACATGTCTCATTCCTGCTTCCAGTGGAATTTCTAGCATATGAGATACTTCATAGGTGACAACTCCCCAATCTCTGCAGGGCGGAGTATGATGGACTGGTGAGCTGAGACAGCTTGTTTCAACTCCCAGCCCTCCAGGCTGCTTGCGTCAGCCTAGGCCAGCAATTCACATGCTCGCTCTGTTTTGCCTATTTGAATTGCTAGGTCCTTGGAAAGGGATCATCTCCAAGTCTATGAACATGTTGTGCCTATACACTGTCTCTAAAGATATGAATATACTGAAGGAGCACTGATCTCAGTCGGAGTTTGTACCTCAGCTGGAAACATAATTAGCTTCTTGCTGTCTGAGAAGTGCTTCTGCAGCTCAGCTGGGGCATTGCAGAGTAGCTGAGCTGTAGGTGTTCCTGTAGTGACTTCCAGAGCTGAGCAGAAAGACTGGTATCTTCTGTAGTGTTTTCCCAAGCATTTAAATCGGCAAATGCATTTGCAAAGAATAATCAAGCACATAAATCAGTGCAGTTTTATTAAGCGTAATTCCTCACTCTGCAAGCCAAATACACTTTCTGCACACTTTTACTACTTTCCTCACAAATGATGTAAATATTTATCTCCTCAATAAGAGGCTCCAAGAAAGCCTACACTTTGAATAATGAAATCTTCATTGGATTCAAATCTGTATTTAATGCTTTTCTGGTCTTTAAACAATAGCCCAAATGTTCAGATGTTTGTGAGATGCGAATTGTTTTGTATTTTGACATCAATTATTTAAAGGAAAGAGGATCTGCAAGCAATGTATTTCTCAAACTGATTGATATGATACTGTATTCTTCTAATGGCACTCTACATTATTCCTTAAGTCAACAGCTTAAGAAAGATTGCATTACTGGCCATGAATTTCAAAGTTAATCAGAGCTAGCTTTATTCAAAAGAATCTATGATAGCACACTCCTTCCAACAGTAAAATTATTAGAGTATATAAATCCCATTCTGGGTGAGGGGCAGAATCCCATTCTGATGAGGGCTATTTAGATCTGAGAGCACACTAAGGATGGAGGCTGGAAAAGGCATTTGGCCCATGGTACACAGCAGCAATGACTTAGAGAGTTACTACAGTGTCTATTCAATTTCTGACAAAGTTTCTAAGATGAGTTTACCTTGAACCTATCCAAATACCTCTTTCAAGATTTCAGGTCTCAAGCCATCAATTTTCCTTCCCAGGAAAACTGAGACATTTGCCCGTTCCCCATACAGACAGTAGGTTTCCAGCACATGCTATCACAGTGATTTAACAGTGTTGACTTAAGCTTAGTCCTGCTATTCCACTCCATTTGGGGCACTGGAAGTTGGGTTCCCCTCTTCTCCAAAATAAGGATGGGAAGATGTCTCCTTTCCTGATTAAGCCTCAAGCTTATTTAGATACCCAGGATAGGTTTTGGCTTACTCCGTCAATGAACAGAACGAATAATTTCCTCAGCACATTTCTCCCACAGCAAAAGGAATATTCCGGGATGTGTTCAGGAAGAAAGGAAAAGGAAATAGACACAAATACCTGGAAAAGCCTTCTCCTTCAGGACACAGGGACTCATACACACGAAGTCTCTGCAGCTCATGGGTCAAAAGATGGTGAGATTTCCTCATATCCATCCATGCTTTTCTCTACCTGGCATTTGCTGCACCAAGCACTCTTCTCCTCTTTGTCTGAAGCACACTAAGGCAGAAAGTGTCAGGGGAGGTGAAAAGTGTACAGACCATGCTTATTAGTTTAACATGGTCTCCCTTTATTTGTACACTCATAACCCTGTCCACTGACAAAGACACGTTATTTTCTCTGTCACATTCAGTGCCTAGAATAACTCCCTGTGAATATTTAATTATCCATTGCTGTTGATTGCCCTTTTTCAGTATGTGGCATCAGATGTACTTCTCAGCCCATTCATTTTGCTGCTAGCTTTCTGGCAGTGGGCAATACCACACTGTCTGACCAGTTCATAAGCATTAATCCTTACATGTTCTCAGAATTACTGTTCTCATTTTATAGTTTAGGAGACAAAGCATAGTGGCATCAGTACCACACGTAAACACTAGTTTCAGCATTCAGAGATGCCTATAGTCTTTTTCTTTGGAAGTTTTTGTTTGTTTGTTAGCACTTTTAGAAGTGTGTATCCACACACATTAAGAAATTGGTAAACAGTTTGTTAAATCTAGTTGCACTAAGTCTTCAAAATGATATCTTGAAAGATGCCCTTAGGTAAAAAGGTCAGTTCTGGAAAAGCAGGTCATCTGCTGGCTTTTGGAAATTTCAGCTGACAATAATTGCCACACCATCTACTGCGCTCATTCCAGGAGAGAAGACGTTTGGCTTCCTCCACAGAAGAGAAGGATCAGACAGCTACAAGAATATAATTTTTTCCTCCCTATTTGCTTGCACAATTAAATTTTGAAAGATGCAAGAGAAAAATTATTTAACGCAAGTTTAATGATTCAATGATCAAATGATTTAATGCATGTTTACTCAAAATTACAAGAAAGGCAAATGGCAAAACAGTATTTACCATGTGAGACAAATGCAGATTGCTGCCCAATATATACTTTAATTAGATTTATCAATAACAGCTTGCACCTTTTGCAGCTACCATTCAACATTCACCACTTCCTTACTTTGTCTCAGCTACAGAGGTTGCACTAATGGACCTTGAACAGAAGTCAATGTCTGCTTTTCCCAGTATGTTTCCCAGTATGCAGCAAGGAGAATCCATTAAATCTGTGCCTCTTCAGAGGCACTGTAAAAAGCCACAGCTGTGTCACTGCTCACACCAGTGCCGGCTCAGGTGGCAGACAGATGCAGGAAATCAGTAAAGCAGCTCTGTTTCAACTCCTTCACCCTGGTCAAAGGTTTTTATACGTGAGCTGGGAAATAAAAGGTAGTTCTTGGACTGAGTGTATGTGTCACACTGAGTTGGGGATGAGAAACGTGCCTGGGGCTGGAGCATGGGTTGCCACATTGCCCAGGTTACTAAGAAGACTGCCCCAGTACCTGACATAACATAACTTTGAAAATACAGGGCTAGCTGCAGGCCAGCACAGTTAACACATGACCACATTAAATCATACACAAGCCTCAAATATTGCCTTTTCTGGAAGAGTGGAGAAAAAAAACATTCTAAGCATAAGAAGATATGTTTCCCTTTCTCTATTTTTCAAGCATAAGACAAAACTGAGAACTTGCTTTTTTCAAATATATAACTGAACTTAACAATAAGAGCTTTATTTTCCTCTGGAATCTCATCTCAGTATTCTTTAAATCCTATTAGATGGGTGAACTTCAAAAGCAAATCTAATGATACTCAAGAAATATGCTAACTTGCACTTTCTGAAGTAATAAAAGCATTGCTATTTTCACATCTCAGAGATTCCAAGGCTTGTTTAAAGTAAACTGCCTTGCATGGATGCTACCTGCAACAAGGGAAAACCCAAACATTGGAGCTGAAGTATCTAACTGGCAGAGGAAACAATACTCTTCCTCCTCTTTGCGAGTACTAAGAAATCTTGAATAGATTTGCTCTCTCCATCTCCTATAGAATTTTACTACAAATTTATCTTGAGAAGTTACAGACAGGAAAAAAAATAAGACCGTCTGGGACATGCTGTTTTGCTCAAGAGCCTGTCAGCAGCCCTGGCTCACACATCAAGTACAACAACTCTTGCCCTCCTAAGCTGTGGTCTGCTCTAAGTTATAGTCCAATTGTTTTGCCTGACTCTTGCAAGTTTTCCATAAAGGCCAAACAACTTGTGAGTTTCGACGCCGATTGCTGGGCTGGAAACTGCAATTCATAACTGGATTTGGAAGAGGATTTGAAGGCTGAGAAAGATGCCCAAATTCACTGCTCTTTAGCAGAGATTTTCCTCCTGCATAGGAAACCCTTTCTTTCCAATCCCCTTGATCACAGACTGAACTGAAATTGGCCTCTCATGTACATGCATCATATTAAAAAAAAAAAAAAATGTATTGAGGAGAATTTCTTTTTTCAAGTAGGTTTCATTTTCCTCTAGAAATGCCTGATGCTATTTCTTTTGATAATTGTTTTTAACTGCTTTATTTTTCAGCAGTACTTTCTGCAGTTCTTTTCACAGCAAATTGCCAACAGATGGCAAAACAAAGATAAAAATGTCAGCAACACCCACACAACATCCAGGTCTACCTCCTGCTTACTCACATGCAAACATCATGCCCCACACCAGCTATTTATACATCCAGGGGGAGATCTCAAGATACAAGTATCAGGATGCAACAAAATGCAACTGTTCAACTTTGCCTCAGTTTCTCCGTTAAAAAAAACAACTCCCAAATTAACACAGCAGATAGGAAACAAATTCACTTAATGACAAAAAGAGGACAGAAAATGCACCTCTAAGAAACAGTTTGGCAAGCGTAAACGTCAGCTTGGGCTACGGCCTATCATAGAAAGCCCATGCACCATGGCAATGCAACCAGGAAAGCCACCTCGCTGATAACCTGTGGAACAAAGAGCAGATCCTTGGAAAGGGCAGTGGCCAGGCCTGACAAAGGCTAACTTGCCATAAGATGCATTCTTAGGTTCAAGAAATATTTCTGTGAAAGGAGGGTTAAGTCATAAGGCAGGGATAAGTTTGTAGTTGCAACAGCATATGGAAAACTTGGGCAATTTCAATTCAAGTACTGAGCTGTTTTAACAGGTTGCAAGAATTACTCATACTTCTAAGTGGAAAAGCAAAACTTAAAGGACTGAGCAGCCTCCCTGTGCTCTGTAGTTAATACTCATTACCACGGTCAAGTTCAGTAGCAGAACAGCCCTAGCAAATATCTCACCTCTGCAATCAACCACAGCATGCCTCCAAGCATTTTGATGAGAAGTGGAGTGTGATTTGGGATTCAGCGTCCTACGAAAAACAGGGCTGTTACTGCTAGTATTCAGGCTCCTGCCTGAGAATCAGATATGACTCATGTGGCCAGCTTTGCGCTCCGGGTTTGTTTCTGAGGGGAACAAGTCCGAAGTAAAATGAGAATTATATCAAGTCTGAAATATCAGCCCCTCCTGGACTAATTTGCCTCCCCAAGACAGCTAGAAATCATTTGTCATAGCTTAGCAGCCTACCACTGACCTCCAGACCCCAAGTGGGGAACCCCAAAGTACTTCAAGAACAACAGATTCAAGTAGGCATTTACCAAGCTATCATGGTAGTTCACTGAAAGCTTACATTGAAACATGACCTACAGAGTAATGAGTACCACCTTTCCCCTCAGAGCTCTGAGGTTTTTTCAAGATAGTTAAGTCTTCTCCTCAAAAAGGTTAACTTTCCAGATGATGCCATCTTGTCCTGGACACACAGCTCTGAAAGCAGGAATAAGGTTACAGGTACCACAAAGCAAGGATCTGTATATAGCAGAGGGAGATGCCAAAGAAGAGGAAAAGAAAACACAGGAAGGAGAAATAGGAAGATGTGTTTAGAAGGGCCCACCAAACTTATCAGACTCACTGCAAGCCATGTGCATCAGCTGGTACATAACATCAAAGCCCCAGAAAGATCAGCGGAGATGGGCTGATTTTGGCTCTATAATGATTTCTCTAGTGAGCATCAGCTCTTTATAGCGTCAGGAGCCTTGCAAGGTTCTTCTGTGCTTGTGTTCCTAAGCTCTAATACAAAGTCATAAAATAACTCTGATTCTAAATTTAACCAGACCACAGACCGAGATTTTCACCAGTTATCCTAAGCCAAGTATTCCTGTAAGATGCAGCAGTAGGAGAGCTCTTCAGCCCCATCAGGCCAACACCTAGGCTTAAACATCCCCAGTATTTTAGCTCCAATTATTGCCAGTGTCCACACTGAGAACTAGTTTACAAAGCAACAAGTTTGGTTAGTACCACTTTTCACCCTACTCACACATTGACACTTAACCTGAATCAGTTTTCATTCCAATACAGTCACCTCTCTCAATACTAACCTTTAAGTACTCACATATAAGCACAAAACCCACAAAATGCACATAGTTCTTTTGGTATTGGCGTTATAAAGCGCTGACACAAATAACCCCACTTCCTCAGTCTCTGCTTCAGTAAAACCTAACTCTACCCCTAAAACTAACCTTGAGCTTAAAACCTGGCCAGTGTGCACACAGCCCCTCAGAAACCATTCAGTGCCATCACAGTCCAGAAAGAAACGCCCTGGCCCCAATCCCTAACTGCAGCCCTAACCCTGATTTCACAGACAGGCCAGGGGGCTGCGCTGAACCAGCCAGGAAGCAGCAAAGGCCGCTTTGACAAGTGCTAGCCCTTGCTCTGCCCTGCAGGCTTTACAGGCTGCAGCAACCGAGGTTCTTCTGTCTGTATAGCCTGATACCTGAACACATCTAAACTGCAACTTGCCACTAACAATATCCCAGTGACAACTGGAAAAAGAAATCAGAAGCCATCAGCTTCTGCCGATCCTACCTTCATGTTGATCACATAATTTATGCAAAACTTAGCAGAAACCTTCCCCAGCCCCTCCTTCCATGAAACCTAATTCTCACTCCAAGCATGATCCTAATATTTATGAGAACAATGCAGAAGTACTCATCACAAAGCTAGGGGAAAAAAAAAAAGAAAAAAAGAAGTCTCGATACTTGTAGTTTGAAAAGCTTTACGAAAACAAATGCTCTCCCTCAGGAACAGGGAACTCCAACAGCCTGGCAATACACCCATCATAATGACAAATGTTCCCAACAAAAATCCATGAAAAGCATTTTTGTTCTACTTTTACAAGCCCTCATCTCAGTCCTGCAAAAAATTAACAACTGCACAGTCCCTGCTTTTGGGAA
Source organism: Rhea pennata (assembly GCF_028389875.1). Lineage (NCBI taxonomy): Eukaryota > Metazoa > Chordata > Aves > Rheiformes > Rheidae > Rhea > Rhea pennata. The sequence continues at coordinate 72,559,083 of NC_084666.1, forward strand.
CCTCTGCTATCACTTATCTCCTGTTGCCTGAAAAATTTACCCCCGCCACAATATACCACAACTACTTCCACAGGGAGGCTGGCCAGAAGGCAGCAAGCTTTCCTGGTAAGAACCTTCGCCTGGTTGCTGTAATTTGGAAAGGATCCAACAATAAATGAAAATTTGTTCAAATTTTTCTATAACCACACTTCTAAAATAAGGTGGCTCAAAATTGGAACAACTCCTGTTACAACTCAGTAATTGGAAACAGCCTTCATCCCAGTCCTGCAAGACTTGTATACACTCTCTGAATCTGAAGAAATACTATTAATCTGAAGAAATACTATTAATCTTTACTGAGACCAGTCCTCTGTACAGTCCTTCAGGCTTCACAAGACTTAGCGGTGAACAGTTTCCAAACCCCAAGTTCTGATGCTAAATCTTGATTTCTACTAAGTTAATCTGCCTACAAGTACCCCGTAATTTGTTTTGAATTAGGTAATGTCACAGGAATCTGCCCTTATTTTAGCAACACAAACTTTTGCAAGAGGCATCCGCAGACAGGGCTCCAGTCCTAAACCAGTTCTCCCCTTCCTGCTCCCACCAGTTTAATGGCATGAGAGATGGGAAGAGGATGGGAACCTGGCATGGCCCAGACTCTTCCTTAGGGCTACAGACAATACAAGGCACAACAGTAAATACAGTCCTTGGTTTTACAAACTCTACCTCTATGTCAAATTTTCTGTAGAGTCTAGTGATACAGGCAAAGATCAAAATTTGTCTTGAACCAGAGACATTGGGCAGGGCACCAGCCCTTACTAAAGGGTTATGGTCTTTCAAGTTGCAGCAGAAAAAACTCAGTCTCATTTTCCTGAACTCTACCCTTGGCCTCCTCAGAAGTCTAGATGAGCACAAATACACAAAACCTCAATATGAATATTTTTGCATGTCATTAAAAGATCATTGCTAGAAACAGCTTTCACTGTAGTTCTAAAGCTTTCCAAGATGTAACAAAGATAAGAGACCATCAATCCCAAATTCTTATCCACAGCAATAACAGTTCACCCATTCTGGTTTCTACTCTACCAGCATCTACCAGCTCTTTAAAATATCACATAATTAAAACTCATTGTTTCTTTCCTTACCATATTCTAACTTTAATGCTTGCCTTCAACAAAACTATTATGAGTAGATATATGAGTAAATTAAATCTAGCATTAACAGAGGTGCCTCTTCCTTTTGCTACTGTACTTGATACATTAAGAAATAACTGTGCTCTTTAGTCCTTATCATCTATATTCTGACCACATCCATTAGCCGGGCAGAGCACCAGCCCTCCTCCTACCTGTGCAAGACACTTTCGGTGACAGTCGTCTGCCACCTCTTGCTCCCTGCAAACAAATCCCATCTCTAGCTTGGAGCTTGCCACAGGGCCTCTAATGCACAACAGTCCTATGACACCTCTGTGGCTCACAGCACTGTCAGTCCTTCTGTAGACCAGTACACCTGCAATGTTCAGGGCTTTTTTTCCCCATTATTTTAATCCTAGTTCAGCCAAGTAAGCGTAGCAAAACAGAAAGCAGCAGGTATAGCGAGTGTGTGGCCTGAAACTGATTTCTTGCTGTATCATCAGAAAGATGTCAAAGATGGCTTGAAAAACAGAATATATTAACACAAGAATCTCATCAGTGTTTCATTCAACATCATTAAAAGAATGTGCAATGAATAACAGCAGCTCTTCAATCTTAACTAGTTTGCTTGCCAGAAAACAGAAAATATACATATTTTGAATATGGGAATATGAGTAGTTCTCTAATACGTGATATTACCATGTATCATGATTCATATCATATAGACAGGAAGGTTGGGGAATTCATGGTTCTCTTGTTGACTATGGAAAGCATACAGATTTCTCATTACATTTTTGGCAATAATTTTCTAAATTTTAGAGCCTTATGATCTTTGGGGCTGTTGTTGCATTTGTGAATAAATCATTGAAAGGCATTAAACCAACCATTTCTCCCCCACAGGCACTGGCTTGTTGCTCTTTTTCTAAGTGATAGGGGAGCAGAAATTGCACTGGAGCCTGTAACCAAGTATTTATCCCAGACTCAAGTGAAAGAAAAAAGGATGAAAGAAACTTTGTTCAAATAACCTAGAAGACATATTGGGATTCTGCATCAGGGTTAATGAATTCAAAAGGAATAACAAACTCTCAGGTCCTTCAGAGTCCTACTGATTACACTGAATTAACAGGACTGCTGCACTACTGGCATGAAATTAGAGTTGGGCAAAGCTCCTCGAGTTCTTTCCCGATCTTTTCATCTGGGAGAGTGAGGGTCACCAGATGAGGGAAAGTTGAGAAATGGCTGGTGACAAATTTTTCCTTCCCTTCACTATCCCCGAAAGAGAGGAAAAGATTTTCTTCCTGCTGAAAGGAGGCAGATGGCAAAATTACAAACACAACAGTGGTGCCAAAAGACTGGCAGGGGATAATTGATGATTTTAATGAGATATCTAGATTTGCTATTTTGTTGCTTATTAGAGCCCTACCTCCACATCTCATCTCATGGTTTCAATGCAGTCATTTTCTCTCTTCCATGCTCAGGCTCTGTTCTTTTCTTTTCCCCTAGAGTCTCAGATTGTAGGACCAAATTCTTGCAGTGATCATGGAATTAGTATTAATGGTTAACTCTCAAGCATCATTATTACATGGAGGACTTTGTTAGCCCTTACCTGCTTGCATATGCCTTGACTGATTTTTGGAAGGAGCAAGATAATGGCCCACTTCTGTTTGAGAAGTTTCCAAATTATCAAAAACATTTTCATTTAGCTCTATCTGACTTATAACTAAAGTGGCACCCTGTTATGCAGAACAGCATGGACTGGAAGACCACATAAAGAACATGCAGTAATGTTTAGAAAGGGCACAATATTAACTTGTGTAAAACAACATAAATCCACTGAAAATACAAGCTAAACTACTTTTTCAGAGTGAAGAATATTATGAAAAATATGAAAGTTTGGGGAAAATATTAATTGGTGCTATTATGAAAAAAGAACAAAAAAAAAAAAAAAAAAAACGAAACGAAAGTGCACAGAAGCCAATGATATTTCATTGCTTTAGGATTTAGCTTATGCTCCAGCCGCCATGCTCTATTCAAACTATTCTTAAAACAGAAATGTAGTCTCCTAAAGTGAGCTGACCATGCTAATCAACTTACAGATCAAATTCACTATGCACGAGACCAAAGGTCTTGTTATCATCTGCAACTCAGCTGCTGTAATTTAGCATAAGCAGGAGATTGAACCTTCTTGTGAAAAATGATGTTCAGTAATATGTTCAACAAGAAATTCAGCTGTTTGCAGGAATAGGGGATGCATATTTTTCATCATTTATACTCAGATTTTTGTGGCCTCTAAAGTCTCAATTCATATGGGAAAAAAAAGAACAAAACAATTTACTGTGAAAATCTGCTTCTTTCTTAACTTCAGCATAGAAAACTAATTTAAGCCAGAGGAGAAATTACAAACCATAAAAAAGGAAACAATCTAAACATAATACCTGAAGAAAACAGACATAAATTATCTTGACAGATTCATGTCTTAACAACTCCTTTTCTAAGCTGACTCATGAAAGTTAGTTGTGTTGCACTCGTTTGTTGATAATTACTAGGGGAATTACGTAGCATAAGCAATTGCTAATATTTTCCTTTTTTTCTTTTTTTTAATGATTTGTTTTTCTGTTCCAGTGTTTGCAGATGCACTTAATCCTTTTTTGAAAAGCAAGACCCCTAATCGTTAACATCACTTCTCTACAGTATATTTTGGCAGAATATTTACATAAAAATATTACATAAAAAACATAATCTCATACTTTTAAAAGAACTATCCTTTCACTCTACTTACATACCCTGCAAACTGAGGCATCCTAATACCTGCCATACAGGAATCAAACTGCAATGCCAGTTTTAAGTTTAACACTAACCAGAACCCAGTGATGTGAATGCAATTAAGTTAGCAGCCAGGTGCTTGGCATCACCAGCACTCATTCTTCTCCAAGAGACATTACAAAGTCATGCAGTAAGCACTTACTCCATCCTTTGATCCCTAACATAACCTGACTCCAGCCCAAATTCAGTTCCTCATAGACTCAAACTAAACTAAACAAAGGTAATTGCTCCCATCAGCACATGGAATTAGAATTCTCCATTAGCTTGATATTTATCCAAAAAACTAATAGCAATCTTGACAACAGTCCAGAGATCTGTATCTTTAGCTATTTTTGAAGGCATTGCAAGATTCAGCTCCACCTAACCATAATCTTTATCTCATCCCTCACCTTTCCTTATTGTCCAATGACTCATACTTGCAACAAAATTAATGTCACCCTTAGCAGCAGCAGGGGATACTCAAAGCAGTGAAGTCAGCAGGGTCTGCTCTTTGAAACAGCTGGCTGGATACTGGAGCGGGTAGATTCAGTGAGCTACCTGTGGGCTTACATACTACTGGTGGACATTTCAGGGAGATGTTGGAGGACCTGAGTCTACAAGGAGCAGGAAAAGAGAGGGGCCTCTGAGAGCCAGTAATGTCACATGTTAACTGTAGACTCTTGATTTGGTTCAGGGAGGTATTGTAGCGTATAATAGCATGATGTCACTATTAATTTCATTAAAACTCTTCATTAATTTACAACCAAACTATTTTGCTGAATTCAACCTAAACGGTCACCAAGAAACCAAAATGGGGAAACATTCTGTGAAACTGCTGCAAAAGCAGACTGCACCTCAAGGCAAAAGCGGTCTGCAGAACTGCTGAGCAGGAGAACATGCAGCTAGTTTAAATAACACATTGCCCAAGCAGGCAAAGCTCCATTATCGATAGATATATAGATATTGACAAATAGAACGGTGTCAAAGTGAATGTTAACTCCACATAAAAGGGAAGCAAATTCCTGCTGTCATGTAAGTAATATCGAAAGCAAGAACAACGACTGCTTCTTAATGTATTGAACAGATAATTTCACGTAATGCCACTTAAACAACTCCTGAATTTTCATCTCATGTAAAATACGCACAGACGTTCTAAAGCCATTTTGCCTTTCAAAGTTTTTCACTCAGTCATCCTCTGGACAGAAATAACAGGCACATTGCAGTGCAAATTCTGTTGCTATGAATCCTTCATCTACAAATGAGCAGCTGCTATCAAAATGCAAAGAACAGAGTGGCTCTGATCTTGTTACTCTGCAGTGTCTCCATGAGGTTTCTTTCACAGCAGAGGCCTTTAAATTTGCCTCCAGGCAATGGTCTGGAACAAGATGTATTGCATTACTAGCTTTATATATATATTCTCAAGCTCTTTTTCAAGTCTCAGTTGTATGACAGGAAGGGAAAAGGACATGCAGTAGAAAAATTTAAAATGCAAGTTGGTCATGTGAATGATGGGAAAGGCAGAGGAGAGAAACAAACACGTAGAGGGTGGTGAAGTCCCAGTGAACACGTTTTAAGATTGATCATCAGCTCACATGAACGAGCTCAACTCCATTGAACTAATGGGGCTACAGTACTTTACAAGAACACAGGATCTGACTATCCCCTTATTTCTGAACTGCTAACATGTACAATAGACCATATCTATAACTCTTGTATTACTTTAGTGAATGAAATATACCTTTCTGTAGAACTATTTTAATAATATTGATAGCAAAATTAACTTTCTCCTCACATGCTTCTTAATCCTTGCCATTTTTCAGAAAATACATTTAGGACCAAACCAGAGTTTTAGTAACATCCTCTTCATATTGACTTAATTCCAAGAAGAAAGGAAAATAGAAATGCGTCCAGGAAAGTTTCCCTATAAATCAACTCACATTATCATTAGAACTATATGACATTTCAGTGCAGGTGGTTTGGGCAGGGAACTTTTTTCCTGATCAAGCGCTGAAGTATTTGGCATAGCTGTACCAGCTTAAATGATTTTTTCCTGTCCTGAATGGAAAAAAATATACATATATCAAAAGTCAAAGGATCCCAGTTGTCACATTTTTGTTCCAATTTCTCATTGTAGGTTGTTCTTCCATAATAATCTGGAGAGGTTTCCAAACAAGAAATGTTAAAATGGAGCACTCTTATTTAGTTCTTATCTCTTTTGGTCATATATGTTAAATTTTAATATTGCACTTTCAGCCTGATTTTAACCAATCTGTTTTCATACTAAGCCCAGTCTTGTTCATTATTCAATCCTTTGACATTTTACTTCCTACGAAGTAACAGATATCCAGTATGTCAGACACAAGAATTGCTGAATAAAAGAATTTAAATAGAAACAATTGAAGTTAGGAGCATCTACCAAGTACATTGTTTGAGCAACACATTGCCCAAATCTAAGGGATATATGCTGGTCACAGAATCATAGAATCAGTAAGGTTGGAAGGGACCTCTGGAGATCATCTAGTCCAACCTCCCTGATCAGCAGGGTCACCTAGAGCATATCAGACAGGGTTGCATCCAGGCGGGCCTTGAAGATCTCCAGAGGAGACTCCACAGCCTCTTTGGGCAACCTGTCCCAGGGCTCCGTCACTCTCAAAGGGAAAAAATTCCCCCTCACCTTCAGGCGGAACTGCCTGTGCTTCAACTTCTGCCCATTGCCTCTTGTCCTGTCACATGGGACAACTGAAAAGAGTTTGTCCCCATCCCCTTGACACCCTCCCTTCAGGTACTTGTACACATCGATAAGATCCCCCCTCAGTCTTCTCTTCCCCAGGCTAAACAGGCCCAGCTCTCGCAGCCGTTCCTCACAGGGCAGATGCTCCAGCCCTCTGATCATCCTCGTAGCCCTATGCTGGACTCTCTCCAGTAGCTCCGTGTCTCTCTTGGACTGGGGAGCCCACAACTGGACACACTACTCAAGATGAGGCCTCACCAGGGCTGAGTAGAGGGGCAGGATCGCCTCCCTCAACCTGCTGGAAACATTCTTCCTAATGCACCTCAGGAGACCATTCACCTTCTTGGCCACAAGGGCACATTGCTGGCTCATGGTCAACTTGTCATCCACCAGCACTCCCAGGTCCCTCTCTTCAGAGCTGGGCTCCACAAGGTCAGCCCTCTCCTTGTACTGGTGCCTAGGGTTATTTTTCCCTAGGTCCCTGCAGGACTCTGCACTTGCCCTCGTTGAACCTCAGGAGGTTCCTCTCCGCCCAGCTCTCCAGCCTGTCCAGGTCTCTCTGAATGGCAGCACAGCCCTCAGCTGTCTCAGCCACTCCTCCCAGCTCGGTATCATCAGCAAACTTGCGGAGGAGGCACTCTGTCCCCTCCTCCAGGGCACTGATGAAGAAGTTGGACAGGATGGGACCCAGCACTGAGCCCTGGGGGATGCCATTAGCCACAAGCCTCCAACTGGCCACCACGCCATTGATGACGACCCTCTGAGCTCTGCCTTTCAGCCAGTTCTCAATCCACCTCACTGTCCACTCATCTAACCCACACTTCCTGAGCTTCTCTAGGAGGATGTTATGGGAGACAGTGTCAAAAGCCTTGCTGAAGTCAAGGTACACAACATCCACTGCTCTGCCCTCATCTACCCAGCCAGTCATTCCATCAGAGAAGGCTATCAGGTTGGTTAAGCAGGATTTCCCTGTGGTGAATCCATGATGGCTACTCCTGATCACCTTTTTTTCCTCCATATGTCTGCAGATGACATCCAGAATGAGCTGTTCCATCACTTTTCCAAGGATGGAGGTGAGGCTGACTGGTCTATAGTTGCCTGGGTCCTCCTTCTTGCCCTTTTTGAAGACTTGAGAAAAGGGTCAGAAACAAGGGAAAAAGAATCAATGAGCAAAGTATATGAAAAAAATCCTCCCTCTGATGAGATGCAACACAAACTCTCTGTAAGTGCTTTTCAGTCCATGAAAATGTCTATGTTCAATTTCTGTCAGGTTAGTAACAGTTGTGCAAAGATGATCACAGACCGGGCACTTCCCTCTCCTGCAAAGACTGTTCAGTCTGGGAGTTTCCATGTAATTTGTCAGCAAGGACTTTCTCACATGAACTGACAATGATGCATTTCTTTTTATGTAATGCAACTTGATAAACATCCTAAACTTTCGTATTTGAGCATCTTCTGCCTGAACTGCACAAGATCACAGTGGTGAGCCAACAACATAAAGAAAGGTACAACCTGCCTGCATGGATTAAAGTGGGAACCAAGAGGAAAAATACCTCCAAAACACACGAGAGGTTTCAAGACATTTTATAATAAAAACATGTTCATGCTGTGCCTGCAACATTGGTCTACTACATCAAACGTCTGCTTTGTGCAGATGAGGCAAATATTGAACTGCCTCCTGTGTAAAGGCTGCACATCCATATGAATGTTAATCCTAGACAGCAGATGTAAAGAGCTTTCTTAATACCAAAATTTAAATGACCTTTTCTACTAGAAAACAATTGTTCAAGATTAACCTTTAAGGAATTTTAGACAAATTTAACATGAACTTTGTGTGATAACAGTGGTGCTATGCATGTCCTTCCACGCAAGCTGGTAACAAAAAGGGGAACTGAATGAGATAGACATTATCAGGGTGTTATCTGCACTTATTTTCTAAAAGGACTTCTCCACTGCTTGCTGCACTTTGCTCCTTTCCCTCATAGAAAGGATTCATCAGTGGATTGTAATCAAAATAGCTATTATGTTGAAGTTATTTACCTCTCTCTGAAGAGATTGGTGCTAAGATCCATGAACAAAGGAGGGGTGGAAAAAAGCCACGGAAGAGAAAACGAAGTAAACACGTTGGCTTGTAAATAACTTTAATTGTGAACAGTTTCACTGAGTTTGGTGAGGATAAAAACCCAGACAGGGTTATTCACATGCCTTGCTGTTTCAATATTAAGCCTTAAATATAACAAAACCAGCATTAACAACAAGCACCATAAGCAACAACTCTAGGAAGCAGCAGTTAAGGAAAATGTTCCCATCCTTACATGCTCTTCCTTAGTACTAATAACAAGAAATCTAAGCCTTAGCTTCCAGTACAAGGCTAAGGAGATGGATGAACAAACCATAAATCAGCCCCTCTCTGACTGCTTGTACCTTCATTCAGAGCTCACATCAAAAGTCTTGTTAGTGTTAACACTAGCATAACTCAGTCATTTTACCCAAACTAGAACAACTCTACCTTTTATTAATATTAAAAAGCACAAGAAAGTAAGTGGAAAAAGCTTATGTAATGAGAGTCTTATTATTTCAGTGTGGCTGCTTGTGATTTAATTCCATTTGTGATCAAATCAGTCTAAATCTAAAGCTAGAAATGTGTCTGCAAGAAGCTAGTTCAGAGTAATAGTCCAGAAGTAGCTGGGTCATTGATTTTATTACATATAGAAACAAGACATAACGAACAAAACTGAGCTGGACTTTTTTCAACTGCAACAAATGAATGATATTCCCAGCAGGATATGAGGGGCACTGAAATGGAACTACACAGAGGGCATCTGGGGCTTGGGAGAGTGAAATCTGTTCAGAGGTAAGGTAGCACGGGACCAAGCGTAGTAGCAGAGCCCTGCAGGGTGCAAAGGAGCCATTAGTCAGGGTTAACACTGGAGGGCTGTGCTCTGTGGTAAGAGCTTCTGCTACGAGTAAGTAGCTTCTGTAGACAGAAGCAAAGCACCAGTCCATGTACGCAGGCCTGGAGCAACTTTACTGGAGATCAAAAGCAGTCTCGTATAATGGATCTATGTCCAAAACAGGAAAACTAGAAGTCCTTACATAAGAACTTAAGAGTTTTCACTTCTAACTTAAATATCACAGAGGTCGAGAGTCATCTAAGTTACAGCTGTAACTGTCTTTTCAGCAAGGAAGCATTTTAAGGCGGCTATACAAGATAAATATTTCCTACCACTGATGCACCAAATAAGTAGAAATAATGTTTTTGTATTCAAATATTCCCAAGAAAGACATCCTGAAGCAAAGATCTAGAAAAATGTAAGTTTGATAGATGATTGTTTGAAGTCACGAACAACTCACATTTAGGTCATAAAAATCAGATACACCTTAGGCTGTGTCACTGTTCATAGAATCATAGAATCAGTAAGGTTGAAAGGGACCTCTGGAGATCATCTAGTCCAACCTCCCCACTCAGCAGTGTCACCTAGAGCATGTTAGACAGGTTGCAGCTAGAAGAGCAGACAGAGGTTTCCTGGGATTTTAGATAAAGAAAAGGTCTTTCCTGACAAAAAGTCAAAGATGCACCTTTCTTTGTACTTAAGGGAACAGAATCAAAAGCTAGATCTAAAATCTGTCTTCCTAGCTGTTGTTCTCTGTGCATTTTCTTTTTCAGGTAGTATAGGAGCAATCTAATGGGGGCAGAAAAATTGCATTTTTGCGTGTTACAAAACTTACGGTAAAGGTCCAGCAACAATTGTTGTGTTTCTACTTAGAAAATTTGCTTTACTTCCACCTTCTCCAGTTTCTCAGGTTTTTATTCCTGTCAAGCACACTTCTATTATTTAGTTTTTACCATGAAAGTGTCAGATAAGGCTATGTTTTTGTGGTAACTTTAACCTAGAGAAACAGAAAAATCTAGAGAAACAAAAAAGAAATTATGCTGTTATGCTGCTCCCAATAAGTGTTTAAAATAAAGGTGTTATGTCTGACCTGTGATAAAGTGTCCACAACACAAACATTTAATTCCTTGTAGTTCCTTACTTGCAACAGGTTTATGAAGTATTTGAAGTGTAAAGTTATACTTGCTAATATTTTTCAAGAAATGTAACACAAAGCAAGGCTTCTTCTCTTAAATTTAGAGAAGTATGTATGATCCTTGGTAATTCATTAAACCTATCCACAGAATTAGCCAACTGTACAACAATACTTTGCATTCCTCCTCACACAGGCACTGGAGAAGAGTTTGAAGGGTAAAGCTCTGCAGGACAAAAATCTTTTGGCCATCTGGTCAGCCTCTTCCCACTATTTCATTTCAGACTCATAGCTCAAAAGCGAAGCAGAAAAATAGCCATTTAGTCTTTGAACAAGAACTTCTCATACTGAAATCAGTGTGCCAACAACAAAATTTGTCTAGATCCATTTTTTTCTCCCTTCTAAAGGAGAAATTGCTTGTGGGCAAGATGTAAGGCATAGGGACCAGCAGTCAGATCACACTTGTCGATAGAAGGAGTCAAGTTTTCTGGAACTTGAACGGTTCAACTGAGAAGAGAGACTAGGATATTCCCCTAAGGAGCTGCAAGGAAGTGAGACACTCCGCAGATTCTTATAACCCTTAACCCTCTTAAAGGAGGGCCACAAAATACCCAGTGAAGAACCCACAACCAGACATACCTCTGCGGGGCTGAATGACTCAACTTGCTCCATCAGGACAGTAACTGCTTAACTATCCATGCAGCAGAAGCAACACAGTAGCCCATCCCAAATGAGGTTTGGATAGCAAACAAGGGTAGGATCTATTGTGCCACTCTGCATCACCCTATGGAGTTAACAGCCTTACTCACCTAGAAGCAGTAAACCATAAGCCCCAGCTTGTATTAGAGAACTGAGTATGCTTTGAGACACAAGGCAAGCAAGCATGCTTCAAACAAGTTTGAGCTCTCAAGAAATTTTGCAGCCAGAAACTATCTGCGGTTAGACACAGGACCATTATTCAGTTGCAGATTGTTCAGAGTACAGCAGCACTCCATTCACTACTAACAGTCTTCTCTGCTGTCATCTAGACACCCACAGATGCTTCCAAGCAGGATGTTCTTTGCTTTCTGAGAATAAAAACCCCATACACTTGCAGCAAGCACACTAATCATTGCCAGAAGGGGGGAATCATTACCCTCTAGTGCTCACCTCGCAAAAGTCAAGGAAAAGACTTGCATTCAACGGTAAGGGAAGGTGTGCACCCCCTCCCATACAGCCCCAGAATGAAGTTACTGGAAATATTCTGATCAACTTTTAACTTTCCAAGTGAAAGTTGAGGTAATATGTAATTCTCATTGATATGAGTCCCAACTTTTTTATAGTACTTATGACTAACCTGTTATAAATAATTTTAACAAGATATTAAGTACAAAAATAAAATCAAATCTAATCTTTACATGTAGTTCTGTTGGCGATGCCTATTTTTGGCAGTACACAGATAATTAAAAGGTCAAAAATTTAGTTTCATCTGATTTTTTCAAACTATTTGTTAATAGCAAAGTTTCCTATTGAAGGAAAAGTATATTTAGTTTTTCCTAAAATGTGTTTTCCCTCGGTAAACGCACTTTCAAATTCAACAATTGAGCAAGAAGTCATAAAACTTCTAAGTATAGTTCATGAGCACAGGTTATAACCTCAGTTATAGCATGTAGCTAAATGAAATGTTCAGGCATACTATCAAGCAGGATTTCTTGGTATCCAGCTGTTAGAAGTACTGATATTCTGCACATAGAGCCCCAGAGCCATCATTTTTCAATGAATGTGGAAAAGAGGAGGCATGTTCAGTCATTTAAGTGCTGGAAGCAATTCTCAGTTGAAGAAATTTTAAAAGCAGAAAGAAAAAGGAACGTTTCTTACCAGTAGTCTGTAAAGGTAGTATTACTAGCCAGAATATAGGAAAAAGTCAGAAGGCCTGTTGAAATCAAACTTACTGTAACAGTGTTCTCTCTCAAAATTTACATGCCCACCTAGTTACTGGTTCTGACAACAGCTGAATAAGCACCAAGCATGCAAGCCATCTGAAGCTTAAGCTTCAAGTGCATTTCTCTAAGCCCTCTGAACTCATCCATTCCTCCTCCAAACATATCCAGTACGAACACCCGCAAGCTGGCACTGCCTATGCCACAAGCTGACCCAATCCAGAAGTCATTTGGTTTTAAGAGAAAGGGTCTATTTTAATTCACATACAGCATCAGGCTAAAAAATTTATGCAACTTCTGGCCTTCAGCCAGCTTATCCCAACCAACTAGAAGCATAAACAGCAAGACTGGATTAGCCTGTTTCTGGTTTTATATTTTTAGGGCTCCACAAATCCAGGCCCAGACCTTCTACTGTAGAAATGGTTGTACCACTCGGGCTGGCCAACAATTTGTTTGACTTGTAAACTTATTATTTCTGCTGTTATCCTTGTTGTTTCAGCTTTGTGTCTTCCTGTGCCTCTGTCAGAAGAAGAGAAGTTTCATTCTTCTGCATGTTAATGCCTGAACCACTTAATCTCAGCCAAACATAGCTGTCACTGCATCTCTGTTGTGCTGCAGTGTATCAGGCAAACACCATTAAGCAGGTTCTAACAGAGGGCTTTACTGGACTGGTGCCTCAGGAAGGATAACTTTAAGGAAATAAGGACAGCAGAAGCAAAGGAACCACAAGATTTGCTGATTTGCTTAGTTACACCAGTAACGTCCGTCCCCCCCCCCCAAGCTGGTTCATCTTTTTATTCCTACACTAGTCTTAAGTGATTGGATTTCTGTTGTGTTAGCCCCTGCCTACACTTTTCTCCTTTTAGCAGGAAGAGCCTCAGGATCAGCCCCAGTCTTTGGATCTAGTGTCCCCCCCCCCACACACACACACCTCCTCTTCCCCATTTTTGCAAGGCTTGGGTTCTATTTCACTATCCTTTCAGAAAAAGACATACATTAACTGGAACACTGTGGTCCCTTTCGTAAGCTCAGCTCAACATGTAATGCAAGGAGGAAAGGGATTATTAAGTCTTCTTTCTGAAAGCCGGGATCTCCCTGCCTGGCTTTTCCATTGAAAATAATGACACCTTTGTAACTACACCCCTTTCAGTGCTTTGCAAGTATCAACTAGGGAACAAAAATAATCATACTTCAGTGAGGGTTGTCTGTTGAACATCAACAGGATTTCAAGACAAACCTGTCACTGTCAGCCCTTCACTTCTGAAGAAAAAAATGAAACAGTAAGACACATTATGGAGAAAAGTTGTTGGCAGGTGAGCAAGAAACATTACTTCAGGAAGAGAATAAAAAAGATGTGGAAGGCCCAGTTCAAGCATCTGCCTTGTGAAGGCCTCGACATAGAAATTGCTCCCATTTCAAAACGCATATTGTAAACAATGTACCCAGTAATGAATGGCCAAGACAAGAAGGATTGTAAGTCTTAGAAACACCACAGACCACTTCATAGAATGACTATAACTTAAACTATTTCTTTTCACTACTTGCACAATTGACTAGTGAAATCATGACCTTATAGCTAAAAATAAGGGTACTTCTCATCCACCAGCAGCTATATAGTGGTACAGAAGAACCACCTTGTGAAAATTAATTTAAGAGAAACTGCCAAGACTTCCTAGAAATTCTTCTTTTGAAATGATTATATTAAAGTCAGGTAAATATAAAAGCATTTCAGATGCACTGAAGAAGTTCATCCTGTTTGTTGCAAGATAAAACAAGCTCTGGGACAAATTTCCAACCTCTTGATGTTAGTCACTCTTGCCAGTTTGCACATAGCCATTAACATTAGAAGCTCTTCTGCAAAGTCCAAATACAAGAAGGTTGTCTGCAAACTGCTATTTCATTATTTCTGGCAAACATAGCAAGCAACTAATCTACTGCTACAGCAAAGAACCATGACCTATTAACAGATGGGGAAATAGAAAGAGGAGCCATTTCAACAGAAGTCTAGTGGTACCTACAATCCCACCTCAGTTAAATTGGCTGATACCCTGACGTGCCCTAATGCAAGATTTAGTCACTATGTAAAATGCGTGAAGTCTCTTTTCAGAGTTCCAGCTTGTCTACAGAGACAAGACTGATATGACAATCCCAAATGCTAAAATCCAAGTCAGGACCTGAGCTGCTATCATATCTATGCTCCTCTCAGCACAGGAGTCTATAAATTAGACTTCATTTGTTAAATATATAAATAGTGATAAGCCCCTGAGCTCACACTCTCAGGAGTACCAAGTCTAAAGCTATATATTATATACAGACATACCAAGATGAAGACTTGTAGCCATGCTGTGCACAGATCTCAAACCCCTCTTACTAGGTGTAAGCATTGAAAAGCAGAGGCTAGGAAGGAGACATTGGCTGACTTCCTGAACCTGAAAGACACCTCCAGGAGTCCTGCAGATTAAATTGTGACAAAAGGCAGTCTGGTATCAGTTTGCATTATAGAAAATGCTTCATTAGCTGCTCAGCCTGCCAAACTTAAAGATGCTCATCTTGTAAGCTCTCTATCTAACGTAGGGTTTGGGATCCCCGAGCACGAAGATGCAATATAAACCACATAATTCCAAAAAGCTACCACTAAGCAGTGCCAAAGACTGAAATGCAAGTTTTCCATTCTTTCTGTCTCCTCAAGTAAAAGGCTGCATTTTTTAATACTTAGGCTGCTTTTTACTACGCGTTTTCAAGTAAAACAAGCCATTCTAAGGATAGACCTAATAAAACCTAGTGTCCAGGGGATTTGGTGTCTCCTTCCCCCCGCCAGTGGCTTTTGTGGTCATTTAATAAGAAGTATTTCTAAATGGAAGACCAATTAACAGTTAGAAAAAGCAGACAAATTTCAAGAATACATGCCCTTCATACCAGAGAGAGAAGCAGAAAATTAAAGCTAAAAGCAAGCCAAGAACAAATGCTCTGAAGCTCTGTAGCTATTTATCGGTTAGATCAACCACGAGAGAAGATACTGATAGCTGCGAGTGGATGATATCCTATCAAGGGGATAGAGTGATAAAGTGGTTGTCTAAGAGGAAGTTAACTTTCCATCTGAGTGGGAAGATGATGAATATGCCATAAAAGATTATAAGAACTTTAATTCATGATTTCTTAGTATCCAGAATTTCAGTTCAGGTTCATATGTTGCTGTTGACAGCATAATTTTGCAGACATGTCAAAGACTCTTGACAAATTCCTCCTGAGCATTGGAGTCTAGACAGGAGAAGTATCGCATACACTAGAGGTCCTGAACAGGCACCTTTTTCAAGTGTTTAAGTTTCTTGCAGCTCTCAGGTGAATTCTGTAACCATTCCTCAGGTCTGAATCCCAGCAGTTTTCTTTTTCTTAGTTGAAAGACTGGTCTGTATCTTCTTTCTACATGGTCCTTCTCAAATTAAACATTTAGCATGCCCATGTCTTTCCCTTCCCTTTTTCCAGCCTTTTATCAAATGCACTTGAAATTGATAAAGGGATTCAGAGATTATTAAAGGGCAGGTAGTATCTGACAAGTACAGAGCAATTGCTTAAGTGATCCACTTAGGAAATCAGGTTAAAAATAGAAACCCTGCAGAAGTATCTGACTAGCTGGAGTCAAGGATACAAATACATCACCACCACTACCACTATCTAAGAGGCTTGCATTCAGAAATGAGCAAAGAGTCAAGGGACTACTAAAACGTACAGTTAATTCCACTAATATCACAAGCTCTTCTCTACAACCACAAGAATAAAAACAATCTTATTTAAAGCTAAATCAAGTCCCACAGAATGTTACAACTCCAAAAGCTAGTACTTGGAATAAAATCACATGAGCACTGTTAATACTGCAGCACATGCCCTTCCAAAGAGGGCAGAGAGTCTAGACGAGAAAGCAAATGACAATTCTGGCATTCATATTGACTATTTCAAGTAAAATGCAGCAGTGAGTGAGTTGCATAACATGCACTTTCTGTTCCCACTTCCACATTAATTCCTCCTCCTCTGCCAATAAAGGTAGGTACTCCAGTCACAACTATCCATTCGTAGCCTGCTGCAGGTATAGAACTGTAGTTAGGAGGACACTCACAGTGGAGTTGTCAAGCCTGCGAGGAAACAGTCAAACCTCAGTCCTGTAAAGTTACACACTCAGGTACTCATCACAAGCATTTGCAAACTCTCACTGGCAAGAGAAAGATTGCGGCTGTTTTGACCTATTGTGTTCAAAGATGCTTCACTAATACCAATATTTTTCGACTGGGGTCCTATACCACACAGGTCACTGAGCCTGACTGCAGGCTCATTCAGCCTGATTTCATTCAGCATGCTCTAATGGGAAGGTATTTCCTCCCCTGGAGAGCCAAGAATTGCCTGTAAGCAGCTTAACAGAGATGGAAATTGGTGTTGGTCTCCACCTGCATTCAAGCTTTTAAATGGATTTTTGACAAAACTGTCTTAATTCAGGCCTTGAAAGTACAGCTGTTGCTCTATTATGAAGCCTACTGAGAGATTTCAGTCATCTTCAAGTTGACATTAGCCACACGCTGGTGAATCATAATTTGATGGCATCATATTGATATTCCTTCAAAATTACTCCCTCATAGTATATGCCCTCCCTGTTTACACACTATTATACTAGCAGATAGACATTAAACATACCTTCCACAATTTAAATTTGAAATTATTAAACCTTCTCTGAAAAGTGTTTTTCAAGTCTTAAATGAAGATCTGGAAAATTTCTGGTTTCACTGCTTTAAGTTAGGAGAAAAATTCTGTTAAGTTCCCAGACAAATCTACAGTGCAGAAGAAGGAAGATGTAACGACAAGGGATCAAGCTGTGAGAATACACATGGGACGTTTCTGAAAATATCCCCCTTTGCTTTTCCTTGGAACAATTCACATCAGAAGTATTAGTTATGTACAAGAAGAGCCACAGCTAGTATCATTTGTAAATGGCATGAAAGCCATTAGCTGATACATCACAAAGCAAATCAATTTCACAAAACTGAACCACATGGAGATCATTTAAGCAGCACCCACCATAACCAAGCCAAATGTTATAACTGCGCTTTGAAAAAGGGAAAAGAGATCACACTTGGTAGAGGATCACACTATCATAAACAGCAAAATCTCCTAAGAATTTACAGAAAACAGTAAAATTCCAAATACATTTACAGTGCAGAGCTGTGTGTAAGACTATAAAAACTTTAGCCTTATATAGAAGAAGTCACACAATATTTTAGTGCATTAAAAACTTACCTTTTAAGCAAATGATTTCCAGTCTGCAGAAGGCTATACACAGGCAAACAGGTTTGAGACTTGGAAGACCCAGGTATTTTGTACCAAAAAACCACTGAACTTGAATCTGTCTAATATCAAAAAAAAAAAAAAAAAAAAAAAAAAAAAAAGTTTCAGAGAGGTATCCAGTTTCCATCTGATGAAAAGAAGTTCAATCAAGTAGTCCGTGCTTTTGAGGCCATGAAAAAGTTAATCTCAGAATAACCCATTCACCTAATTGACTAGGAGGCAACTTACCAACATAGATGGCTGTATAAGGTACAATTTTTTTTGGCTTGATTCCCAACAGTTAAGAAGTTTTAATTATTTGATTAATACATACCAACCACATGCAACACCAAGGAGTGCTATAAAGCACTCACTTCTCCTAGGGCAAAATCTTTAAAATAGTGTTCTGAAGCACTACACAACTGCTTTCACTATCTTCAGCACGAGTACAAGATACAAACCAAAAAAGTTATTGGCATATTAATATACAGGGAAGCATACAGCCTTGATCCCACTTGCTACTCCACCCAAAGTCCTCAAGACATGTTAGGGGTCCCATGGAGCCTCAGAAGGACTCTGTGCTCCTAGCAATCATGAAGATTCAACTCTTCCTGCAGCATCAGGAAGGAATATTTATGTTGGTGAAAAAATAGATTAATGCATCCAGAGTACTGGCATGTGAAATGGAATATTATACCTGAATGTGAAATGGAATATTATACCTGACAGCAACCTAGACAGATGTGTCAACAGTTAAAATTAGGCTTACTGTTTCAATAAATTAGTTCAAGTCAAAAGCAACTACTCAGGCTCATGAAATACAAAAACTCATGGACACTCTTAGCTACTTAATCTTTGAGACTCAATTAACACCTCCCTGTTCTGAGCAGAATTCTAAAGAGAGAAGTCATTTACAGCAAACCTTTGCTATAATTGCTCAGTAAACACTGCTACAAATATGGTACATTTCCATCTCCACAAGTACTTCTGTATGCTGTGAAAACAATTCCCAGTAAGGGACTTTGCACAAAATGACATTTTTACCGTATTCTTTGAAAATAAGCTACTGCACTACTATTGTAAAGGTCTGATCAGTTACCTTCCCCTGAGTGCCACATCAGTGCTAAGAGTAAACTGATTTATGGGACATGGATGCAAGTATTAAAAAATTGATTCCAATAATTAAAGGTTAAAGACAGGTTACAAACACAGCACTCTTGCCACATCTAAAGCCTAATTTCATTTTTGTTTGGTACCAGCACAAGTGAGAAGAGTTTTAGTAGTAAGGGAATGGCTTAAACATGTACCTGATACTGTAAATTGAAGACATCAGCATTTGCAGATACATTCCCAGGAACTGATGACCATAAAGGAGATCTTTGGAGCATATCTTGGATATCTGAAACATAACATGATACATTTCATACCACCTGATCAACACTCTTTAAAACCAGCAAACCCTCAAACCTCATGCACAGATATGACCTAACCAAGCTAGACACAAGAACAGAGGAAAAGCAAAGAAAATCCTCCATCTCCCTTGCATTTCATAACAGTAATCTTACATGTAATCATATTAACACAGAAGACAGTCACAGCTGATAGCAGCTGTATGACAAAGATTAGCCATCACAGTCAAACGGTTATATGCAACAGTGATAATGGAGTCTGTACAATTCAGGGATGCTAGGCCCACGGCACTAGGGCTTCTGAGCCTGCCATGCCAGCCCAGTCCCTCACTGCACGCTCTACAGCAGGGACCTCACAGGTGGGTCCTCACACAGGGGAGAAATCAGCTGCACCAAAACAAGGAACACGGACTGCCACTGTCTTCAACACGTGCAATAACACAGCCATAAAATCATGGCAACTCAGTCTAGATGCTTGTTGGTTGCCAGCCTCTCACTTCCAGGTGTGCAATGCAAGACAAGCACCTGCTTCCAGAGGGTCTGCAGGCCAAGGGGACTAAAGGGTTAAGGACATAACGGGCATGTGAAAGCAATTTGGGTCACAGGACACAACAGAAGCCCCACCACAGGAGAGAGGATCCCAGAAACCACCACTTGGCTCTTACCTGAAACACCCTCAGCAGGGCTGCAGAAATACCACTTTTAAAAGTACCACCACAGTGGCAATTCAGCCATGTCAGAAGCTGGGTCTGGACACTGACAAGACTATCGTTTCTTGAAGGTGGGCTGGGTGCAGCCTGACAAACTCCTTCATGTATCAAGCTGTTTTATACCCAGAATCAACCTCTGAGAAAAAGACACCCCGGAACAAATATTTACCAACTCACATTGAAAAACAACCACCCAAAAACCCCAACGCTGCTTAACACTAACCTGTCCAAGTAAAAAACTGGCTTGTTAACTATTGAAGTAAAACAAATTAAAACTTAAAAAAAATATCCTTTTAGCATAACTAGATGTCTATTCATCTGTCAGGCCCTGCACAGCAGGGCAGCAAATACTGAGAAACTTAGAGTGGCTTCTTTCTCCTGAGGCAACAGCATCTCATCATCATTAAAAAAAAAAAAAAAAAAAAAAAAAAGCCCAGATGCAGAAGTCTAATGCACCTCTCCCTTCTGCACTGAACAATCCAAAACAGTGGAGACATGGAGCCAACTTCAAGCATAGCATATGGATTAAATAATCATAACCTATGCACCATAAGCCCAATGTCAAACTTCTCTCATTGCCAAGTTGTACATCACGGACCGCCACAGTAGGAGGAACCTCTTTTCCCTCCCACTCTCCAGAGTGGAGCCTCATGTGAGCATAGCCCTGAATTGTGAAATTGTGAAATGAGAACTTGAGAGGCCTGAGGACCACTGCTGTCTCAAGGCTGTCTAAGCCTGGTGGAAAGCCTTTCCAGTTTGGTTTGCACTTCTCTCCCTCTGCTACTCAGTTTTTCTTTTCTTTTCCAGTTTCCATGGGGCAACATTGCATTTTTCTGTTCTGTGTGGACATCTGGTGGTTTAGCCCATGATTGCACCAAAACAAAGGTAGCACTGTGGTCTGATGAACAAGTGTCTAGTAGTTACCCATGTCCCCAGCCCATTTGGAAATGGCTGGTGCAGCGTGACAGCTTGTCTCAGAGATACACAGTCTTTGCTCTTACATCTTCTTCAAGAAGAGAAGAACTGTTGTACACAGTTTTTCCTCTTTCTACTTCTGTCTCATAATTCACCTCGTGCCCTCAGGGACCTGCTGCTCCTGGGTGTTTAGAGCAAACCCAGGATACAGTGCACCCCAGCTCGCACGTTACCATCGTAGTCTTCAGCGCTTCAAGTAAATAGAAAAACATATTACACAGCAATAAAGATATTTATATGCACTCCTGTTGTAGAGCTACTCCCAAGCAGTTCTTTTCCCCTGTGGTAACCTTCTCCAGAAATCCTCTATATTTCAAAACCAAGAGTACTTAGGCAGTTTTTGATAAACAAGTTTTCCTGCAGAGCAGTCACAGGCTTAGGAAGTCGAAACAATCTTGTAAGCAGTATTGGTCTGGTAGTCTCCACAACACATTTAACAATTAAATAGTCATGCTACAATATGCCTTATCACTCAAATTTTTTTCTTTTATCAGTGAGGTCAGTTGCTCACAGAACAGAGATTAGACCAAGAGTAGCCAAGGATGCCTCCAAAAATACTGACTATGATCATTCATTCCCATCACTATCTTCTTTGGTGACATCTCATTTTTGTTTATCCTGCATTTGTTTTTTCAAAAACACATGCAAGTAGAAATTTATGTCAAGTAACACTGCTGCTATTACCAGAAAACCTGTGCCAAGTAAGTTACTGCTGCCTGTGAACAGGGAAGGAGTAACAAGTAACAGACGCTTTACGAAATGAAAACTTAATTAGCACTACGATGATTAATCAGGACACATTTTACTAAAGCTGTTTGCATTTTCTAGTTTTGGTTCAGAAGGAGTCTGAATAACTCCAGAAAAGAAACATACCAAATGCTCTCCACAAGCACATTCAAGACCTAGTAGAAGCCCTACTTTCTCTGAAGGAATTAATAACACCTGTTCCAAACACTGGCAGCATACCACATACTTTGGGAATTTGTCACATACTCCTGCCAGAAAGGCTTGATAGCATATTCTCATGAGGTTAAGACAATCACTTGTTTTGAGCCTGAAACGTGAACTTTCCTGCTGGAACAATCCTACAGTTTGTAAGCATGTTACAATCTAAGATTCACAAGACCATTTTAATAACTCATTGCATGACTGTTTTTCCCCCTTTACTACCACAGGCCTAGAGGTACAAGGGTTAAAGTAGACAGAGGTTAAGAGTCTAAACAGAAGCTATTAGAAGGCAGAGTTCAACAGTTAATCCTTTCCAAAGGGAAACCAGCAGGCCTTGAAAGATCTTCTCCTACCTGTATATGCACACAGCAGTTGTGCATTTCAGCTGATCTTGCAGCGTATTGGCACAGTGGATCTGTAAGTCTGCCTACAACTAGATGTTCATGAAATCCTGTGGCAAGGAAAGTACACAAAAGAGTCATTCATCTACAGCATATAACTCAGCTCTTCCATTAAGAGATATACCCAGTAGAGATAGGAGAAAAGCATGAAAAACTACACCAGACAAATATAACAACCAGGAAAGCCAAAGCCAGAGCCTAGACTTCTCTGCCACAGCACTATCTTTAAACAGAAGTTTAACCTAGAAAGGCACTAAGGGATATTAAAGAATAAAGAAGTTAAGAAAATAGAAACCTCTTCAGTTCTGATAAGGTTTTTGTCACACTTGCTCTCTGAATAACTTTTAAGAACCACTGGAGGGACTCTAGGATGAGCAGGTGAAGACACACCAAAACCAGAATGAATAAACAGAAATCACAGCAAGTGACTCAGATTAAAGCCTGCCTCCCAACTCCACCCCCCCCCCCCATCCCTAAAGACATCCCTAAAGGACACTGCTTAAGCAGCTCAGCCAGACCTGCTAGAGAACTTAAGACTACTGACTACAGACTAAGGTTACATCTTTCTTGTGGCAAGTGTCTCCTTTCACTTCAAAGATTTCATTTCAACTCTCACTGACCAATGTGCCTGGATCTCGTAACTACCATACTATGCAATACTACATCAGGAAGAACCAAGACCTGGGCTGCTCCTGAGGAAGATGAGCTAGGAGCCCAAGGCTGACCACTACATGGGCAGGGGTACTAACCTCACTGACCCAAGAACAGCCTCACAGTACCTGAGCAGGGTCAGTGGCAGCAACAGGTTCAATCAACTTGGCATGGCAAGTCAGGCCCAAGGTCTATTCAGGGAGTCTGGTAAGAAATAGCAGGAGACATGGCCAGAAGCAGGACTGCAGACAAGGCTACAGCATAGGCCTGTATGGCAGCTAGGAAAGAACACTGGATGAAGGACTACCTACAAAATCAGTCAGTAAGTCAGAGCAGAAAGAGACCAGGAATGGCACAGGTACACCTGCAGCTTACCACAAACAAGGTCTGGGTAGCCATTTAAGCCTGAGATTAATTAGAGCTCCTGGGTCAACAGACAGAACTCACAAGTAGAGGCCTCAGGTAAGGGTGGTCAGAACAGTTAAGGCCTATTGGTGCCCTCAGGGCTCTAAGGCAGTGAACTCCCAAGGTTTCCTGCCTCTTTCGAACTAGCTGCAGGTCATGGCCTGCTACTCAAGGTCACTCAGCAGGTGGCTATCAAATGTATTTCTAAAGGACCGCTTTAAGGGAGCTGTAGAGTTTTTTTTTTCCCTCCTCTATTTTCAAGCAAAGGGGACAGAAATCCTGTAACAGTATTTCTACATTCCTTCCAATACGTGCTGCAAGGTTCTCACGGAAGATGGTGATAAAAACAACTGACCAGCCACTTGAATTTGTGGGTGTTTAACTGGGGTTGCTAACATCCTATTTCAAAATGGCCATCAAACTTCCCCACAACTAACCACAGCTCACAGTCCAGCTACTAATAACATACACAAGAAAAAAAAATACAAAGTAAACATGCACACATGCAAACATAAATTAAAAAAGCATCTTCTCATATGTAAGTACATGTTCCTATTGGGAACAAGAGTATGCTCACATGCTAAGAAAGTTTCTCCCTTTCACATTAGAGGCAGAAGCTAGAGGCCTTAAAAGCCCTGTTCCTCCCTATGGAGAGGTTCCCCAGCTTTTATCCCTCGAACATGTCAAAACTCGGCTCGCTAGCAGCTAACAAAAGCACCCCAAGCAACCTGTTAACCCCAAATAAGGAACAGCTGTGCTTGCCACACTCACCACTTTCCAAAGTCAGCCCTACTCCCAAAGCCTCAGCCTTGTCAGGCCACCTGACAAGCTGCAAACAGCAAGTGCCAGTTCCCAGCTGAGCCCTGAGCCTAGGGAAAACACTTTCCTTACTGCCTGGAGAGTCAAGTCCTTAAAAAACAAACAAACAAACCTTTCAGGCAAGCCTGAACTTTATAATCACTTATACTGATAACCTTAACAATCATTAGATAAAGTCACCCCACCAAAAAGCTCCAAAATAAACAAAATCCAAAACAACTCCAGTCAGTGCTCTACCTAACCTAAAACCTGTCAGCGCTGCCTGTCAGCAGTGCGGACCTGTTTGCTGTGCATGTTTTCCACCCTGCAGGTCTGAGAGAAACGAGCTATTTTGTTTTTACAGAGACATTGATGTTAGAGCAACAGTAACCCAATCTATGTAATAACGAAGACCATTTTGCAAGCTGTTATAGATAAAGGAAGTAGCACAGCTGCTGAAAATGGTCTGGATTCATAACTGCATTGCCGCTGGTGCAGGCCAGATACCCAGCGAGATGGGTTGGGTATTTTGGGTAGTGCTAGTGCAAACGTCATTTCTTGGTCACCTTTAATTTCCTGTTGCTTTCGTTGCTCCTCATGCTCTGCTGCCCTTGCATTGCCCAGACTCTCGGCCAACCTGGATGTGGGTTTCCCCTCGTGCGTGCTCACGTGTTGGGTGTTTTGGGGCAAGAGAGCTGTTTGCTGTCCTGTGAGTGCTCTCAGTGGCTAACAGATGCAGCTGCGTACAAGCTATGGCAGTGCTAGCGACATGTTTCCAGTCTTGCACTTTCTCTTTGATAGTGTTAAATATTTTCCTTGCACATTTTAAGATCCCAAGAATATGCAGTGACAGCTTGATTTGCAAGAATTGTCAAATGTGCTATTTTATTGTGATTGTTCTAGGCTGCACTATTTCAGCTGGGACAAACGTGTTGTGCTCATGTCCTGTTACTGTCATTTTTGATGCACCCACGGTGCCATTCCCTGAGATGGGAAATGCTGGTCAGAACCACCACAGCATTATTCTTGGCCTCCTAAAACACAAAGATAATTACTGATTTACTGCAGTAATTTCCTAGAGGCATCTGCATAGTGGAAGCAGAGACACTATTTATTCCCATGCTCATGGTCAGTAATTAAGGAGACACCTGGACCCCGACCAAGAGAAAGGGGCACCTCTAAATTGGATCCATTTGTATTTATTGTTTCAGTTTTAACTTCAGCTGTTGGCAATTATTTTAAAAATGTGTTTTCTTTCCTTGTTTGCATATGTGATAAAACAAACAAGCTGAAGGAAAGCTGAGGGATCTACAGCTGATGATATCTGCAGGGTTTGAAGGCTTTTCTTTTTCTTCTGTGCTGCTTAGGGAAGCACAGGTGGTTACTAGGAATTGTTCAGGTTACCCAAGCAAGAACACCCTTTTCTATAAGAGCTCCTGAGGATATTAAGAGTCTAATGGGCTGTGGTTTTTCTTCCTTGTTGTTTATCCAATTTATTAGCCAATATTTTTAAGCAGCTGTTTGCCAATCCTCTGTTTGTGTTTGTGATTAGCTAGCTAATGAACAGTGAACAGTTGAATGAATAATGAATAACTGGACTGCAGTTAGCAGTGCTTATGTTTACACCCAGCCTTTCACCAGCTTGCTGGACAACTCAGCAGATCACAGACCAGCCCGGGCCCAGGTGCTGCCTATGGCATTTTACCTGCTGCTGCAGTTCCCTCCTGCTCCTCAGCATGATCAATGTGGGTGATGACCGGAGTTACCTTCAGCATCTTCCTTGGCAGCTGAGCACCTGGGTGAGGAGTGGGGCCCCAGGTGGTGAGTGGGCCTGGAGATGACAGTGGGTCCCTCTACAAAATCCTAAAGATCAGTGCCTCCTGCTGAAGGTTTTTCACTGCAAAGTGTCGTTGTCCCTTCCTGCTGCACTTGCCCTGTAGAGCAGAAGGTTGCCCAGCTCTCTTTCATTCCTAGGTTTGTCCTGCCAGCAGGTGATGGCTGCTTTAGCCAGGTCGCTCTGCTCCCCACAGCCTGTGCTCCTGTCGCCGTGGGGTTGCCCACACCAAAGGAGCTAAGCTAGAGCCATGCACACAGGCAACGGGCTGCATCTCTTCTGCCCTGGAAATGAAACTGGGAGACATCCAAGACAGAGAGTGAGCATCCTGGAGTTTGCTTAATCCCAGACAGAAGTCAGATTCCCCATGTGCAAAAGGACCCCTCACCTCCCCCTGCCCTGTGAGTGCCCCACTCCTGGCTGCAAAGAGCTTCTTGGTTGGCAGTTCTGCCTGTGCCTGCAGCCTCCTTAGAAATGGTGCTGGGAGCATGGCTTCAGCTTGTTACAACCCCAGCTTGGGCTCCTTACAGCTCCACCTCGGGCTCCTTACAGCTGCAGCTCATTACAGCTATCTGGGCTTTTGATAACATTGTAAATCAATTAGTGTCATAACTAGCATATTAATATCATAGTTTAATACAAAACAATTACTTTATAATAGTGTACACATGTTGAAAAACTAATTATAGTATATACATATTGCATAAATATTCCAAGTATTGTACAAATATTGGAACCGAAAGATGGCGTCTGCTCACATTTCCTCCCTGAAAAGTGCCTTTCGCACCACAAACTATCTCAGATGCCAAGTTAGGCCTAGCACACGCCAGCTGCCCTGCTGTCAGGGTGCACACAGAGGGACCCCACCTCCGGTGGGAGGGTGTGGGATGTGCCCATGGCTCCTGCCCTCCCCCTGCCCCTTGGCCTCTAATTTCAGGGCTGAAAACAGATGACATAGTCACTGTATTTAAGGTCCAAAAACACAGGACTTAGCCACCATTTTGGAGACCCCATAATAGCCCCTATAGCCTCCTTGTGAGCCCCAGAAGTGCAGGACTTAGCAGCTATTTTTGAGCCCCTGAAACAGCCCACTGAGCTTCTTTTCAAGCCCTCAAAAAAGAGAAGCCCCAATACCCATCAACCCTGACAAGCCTCCTTTCTCCAGCCCTGAAAACACTTGACTTCAGCTCAATGGGCCATTCCGGGAGACTCAGGAACAGACTCAGCTTTGAAGCCCCCAAAACACAGGAATTCTCCTCCTTTCTCAAGCCCCCAGATCAGCTGACTTTTCTCCTGAGGCCCCAAAATGGTCAACGTAGCCTGTTTTCAAGCACCAAAAACACACGGTGGAGTCTGTTTCCGAACCTCAGAAACAGCCGACTTGGTCTCCATTTCCAAGCTCAGAAACGCCCTGCTCCCCTCGACACCGTGTGCGGTGTGCAGGGCCCCTGGGCAGGTGCGTGTGGGGCTTGGAGGAGGCGGCCGCGGGGCCCCCGGACGGGTGTGTGCAGAGCAGCGGCCGCCGGGCTCGACCCTTCAGGCTCCATTTCCCACCCCCACGCCGCTTCGCCGCCTCAGCCCACACACAACCCCCGCGCGCGCGCGCGCGCGGCACCGTCCCCAACGGGCGCCCTTTAACGGCTGCGGCCCCGCCCCGGGTCCTAGCGCCGACCGTTACCCGCCCGACCAATCATTACCCACCTAGCTGTTACCCGCTTGATCAACCGTTAACCGCGCGCCGAACCGTTAACCGCGCGCCGAACCGTTAGCTGCCCGGCCGTTGAGGATGATAAGAAAGAGTCCAGGAGCAGGGCCAAGCTGCAAATCGGTGCCCTGTGGATGGTGAGGAAGGGGTGGTGGCTGTGGTGTTCTGTGGTGTTCTGTGGTGGTAGGGACAAAGGCCCAGGGCAGAAGGACGTGCCAGGAGCTGGAACCAGCTACCAACAGCACGGCTAAAACAAAGATTTGAGGGCATGAAATGGGGGGATTACCCTGTTTTTTGATGCTTTGTGCAAACACTTTCCTGTATCTTTAATACTGCCTGGTCTTTCACGTCTATAAACATCTTCTCATGTTTATTATTACAGGAACAAGCTTAAAACACTGTACCAAGAAAGAGATCTACAGGATGTATGGAGAAGGAAAAAAAGGTAATTTTTTTTCCCCTGAATGTAATTTAAATGAGCAAGACTGAGTGAGGAAAAAAGATACAAGGTTCAGACAGGAGTTCATCAGCATCAGCTGTTACAAATATGACTTAAAATTTCCATCCATTTATATTCTAGAAACTCTTATTTGAATATCATTGGTATTTATGAAAGCACACATGTCCCCATTTCAAGGTAGACTGATTAATGCCATTGCATTCTTCTTTAGGGATCAACAGAAATCTTTAACAGCAAAAGAACAACTTGTGCTTCTTTCAGCTGGTGCTGCTCATATTTTAATTGTGATTGACTCCATCACAGGGAAGCCTACATCAAATTTCATACTGACTCAGATACTGTGCAGGATCCCATATCGCTCAGAAAATCCTTAGGAAATTCAAATTATCTTTAGGGGGAAAAATCAATTCTGGGCTGCATCAGAGCTAAAGATGTGCAAGGAACTCTGGTTACAAATACAACAAGGCATGATTAGACAGTTCAGCTCCCCAAATTTTCAATTACAAACAGTTCCTGCTTTTTTCCACAGCCTTCTGAGATGCCTTAACAGGCTTGAAATCAAAGACAAATGCAGTACAAATGCTTGTAGTCCTTTCCAAGTGGACAAATTCAGGGCTTATCTCTGATAGGTATACCTCCAAAGCAGGTACTTTCAAGGCTAAACTTTTGTGTACTACTTTGATATTTTTTTTTCACTAGATCAACGCAGAGCATACATTGAAAGACTTCTGCATCAGTAGTTGTAATGTCACTGCAGGCACAGGCTACACTGCTCACTAGATATGACTCTTCTTCAAATACTGACAACACTCCCAGGTAGAACTTGTAAGGCCCTAGGAGGGGTCATTTTACACATTTAGGAGTGATCACACTCAGCAAGGACAATGCCAGTTCTTTAGACCATTTATCCAAAGAGAGACAAGCTGAGATTCTTTTCTCAACAGCTTCACAGCATCAGGAACATTTTCTGTTCAGGTTCTTTTCAGTGTGTCTTGGATGCTTTATAAAACAAAATATTATATAGTAGTTTACAAGGAAGATCTATAAATATTTTGTGTGGAAACTAATGTGTTAGTGAGGAAATGTGCAAATACAGATTGATTATTGTGTAGTTTGGAAGAGACATTTCTCTTCCAGCAGCATAGACTGCTCCAATTAAATGCTCGTTTTCTAATTATTTTCACCTGAGTATGCCATGCATGCCATGCATAAAAAGACAGACTGCCACATCTGCAGGTAAGATCTGCTTATCAAGCTACTGTTACCTCTGCTTTCCAGAGTACTTTGCAACATAAAGGTGTTAATACTTTGTATATGTTGTAGAGGGGCATAAACAACACAAAATGACAGACTAGCAAGCTGCAGAGGCAGTATGATCCAGCAGGCTGGGAAATGGAATTGTGGCTTCCTTTTGAAGCTTTACAGATTCAAGCTTTTAACTTACTGCTGTATCTTAGCTCTCCAATTGCCCTCACTAGTTATAAATGTGCAACAAATGAGAGTTAGAAAAAGCTAATCAGGAGGAAACTTCTAAACCATGCATATTTTGCCTTCCAAAGATGGCACACATCCCAGTCCACAACACTTCTCTAAAGTCTTTGTGGCAAGTGGAATTTGATTGTGTGGTGTATCTCTGCTTTGTGACACAGCACAGTCAACTAGTGTCTTGGAGTGAAGAAGAGGAGAACATGGAGAAGTGGCAAAGGTTGTGTTGTACAATACCCTCACTTGCTGCATTCAAGGTAGGGATGACTTTATGGCAAAGGAATGGAATTTACTCATCTGTGTTCTGCAGAAATCCTCTCTGAATAGATGGGAACTGATTACTCAGTCCCTACTGTGGTTCTCTGATATATCATGTCAACAAGTCAGCTTGCCCCAGGATAGAGATTTGATGTACCTCTTTTGAGACAAATTTCAAATATGATACTATCTGACAGGAGAGCTCTTAACTGTTTGTTTCCAGAGTTAACAGAATTGATACAAAGGAGACAGCAGCAGGCAGCAAATCCTTTAGCCCTGTTCTTTCCTTTTTTTTTTCTTCGATCTTGTCAATGCCACTGTCAAATTTGCATCCACTATGGTCTCCTATTTCCAAGAAAGGGCAGAGAAGTCTTCCTTTATAGTGTCAGTGTATACTCAGTCTGCAATAGTCTAACTTGAGGGGAATCCGGACTTCATAGTTCCTTTCTGTTCTATCCCCATGTTGCAAGGAAGTGATTGAATGCAGCACGGTGAGAGATTATTTTAAGTACAGATTTGCACAGGTGATAGTAATGGGCTGGCCTGCTTCATCAATATCTTGAGGAAGGACTGTTTGTTATATACCAAGGCACTTAACTGTGGTCTTCTTACAAGATTGCTTACTCATGTCTTGCATCCAACTAGCCAGCTACCTGCATGAGGCAGTATGAGGGGAACAGATGCTTCTTGATGCTTTTTGGAGCACAGCAGAAGCCTTAGCTCAGCTGGGAGAGCCTTAGACTGAAGATCTAAAGGTCCCTGGTTCAAGCCTGGGCTTCAGCAAATGTGTGGGGGGGTCCTTGTTACAGGTTTGCCCAGAGAGATTGTGGAGTCTCCTTCTCTGGAGATATTCAAAGCCTGCCTGGATGCAACACTGTCTAACATGTTCTAGGTGACCATGCTTGAGCAGCGGGGTTGGACTACATGATCTCCAGAGGTCCCTTCCAACCTTACTGATTCTATGACATTAAACTTAGACGGCCTCCCCAGAAGCACAGGCTGCAATTTTCACTAGTCTTTTGGCAGGTTGTGTAACATATGGTATGAGCCTGTCTCTAACCCCACACAATTATCTGCTTAGTTTGGGTCAGCTTGTTCATCCTTCCCATCCCTTCCTTTAGCACCAAGATGCTGCTTTGGGACATGATTCCTAGCTGTACCACTGCCAACATACTGTCAGCATGGAAGGTACTCCAGCTTGCCTACAGCTTTGGGCCCTGTCTGCAGTCAGTCTTACCAGCATGTTTTGCCAGGGTGCATCTGCAGCACGTGAAGTAACTTTATGTTTCAGCTGAGCCATTTCACTGCTGCTGCAGAATAACACATCTTTAGATCATTCTGGCCTGATGTCTGAGGCACCAATGACAGTAAGTGAAAAATGAGGCTGTCAAGGCAGACTGGGCTCAGTTTATAATCTCTGATGAGCCCAAGGCATTTGAAGGAACATTAAATGCAGTCTCCTGAAGATTTAACAAACGATAATGAGACAGTGCTTAGTATCAGGTAAGGTGAATCTCAGCACTGTGTTTCCCATGTCTGTGGCTGACTGGCTATGGAGACACAGAGCTCACTATCCCTGAGTTCAGAGGAGCTGGGAACTAAGACCCTCCTCAGGGAACCTGCTGCCTCGTTACATTTACCTCTTGGTGATGAGACTCTTTGCTCTGGCTTTGCTACACTCTCTCTCACCTCTTAGCTGCAAAAACAAACCTTTGGCAGTTCTGTGGAAGACCATCCCATAACTTCCTTGCAACAGGAGAGAATCCATTCCCACCTCTGCCATTGGGCTCTAATGTAACAGCAATATGGCTTCATTTACTTCAAGAAGCCTTTTAGCCCATTCTCCCATTTAATCACCTTAAAATTTTGGAAAGCTTACAAAAGATACATCTGCTTTGCATAGGAGACCAATTGTTGGTAAAACTCAAAATGAATGAAATAAGTTTCATGTTGCTTTTGAGAATTGTTACTGCCAGAAATGGCCATGCTGGTTCAGAGAATGTCTCATTTTTTTTTCTACTGCTCAGACTCTTCAATGCAATCAGCAGTGGCTACATCTAAACTTGCAGCATTTAATAGCTATGCAGAAAAGAAGTTTCAGAGCCGCAGATATTAGACAAAAGAAAAAACTTTTCTCTGTTCATCTTTCCCAAAAGGACCAAAAGGATCTTTGTAACATTCCAAATCTTCCTAACTCAAAAGCACATCTCCTCATGGAGTAAGACTCAGATTCAGGAAGAAATTTCCAAGTGCGCAGAGTTGGAGGAAGGTCATAGTAATTGTTTTTCCTGAGGAAGGAGGAAGGCATTCTATTGGATATATATGCACTGATAAATAGCAAGGAAGATGCATCTCATATAGCTGCACCTGAGATGTTACAGTTAAGAAAGTGGTCGTGGTGGTAAGAACATTTTAGGATGGATATCATGAGAATCACAACAGCAGAAGCACATCATCCATGCCAAAATTTTTTCACTTTCTCAGATAATTGGATTTAGGTTGGTCACCAGTCTCATTGCAATCCTCCCTGCTTGCATTTCAGGAAACAGACTTATTGGAGATGTTTTCTCTTAACTAAACCAGGGACATCTGTATACTCAGGGTGATTAGCATGTTAGAAATACATATAATATGCATCATCAGTAAATTATATATTTATTAATGAGGGCTTATGAGTACTTCAGTAGATTAGCCTGTCCCTCCTCCAGATGCATTGGAGCGAGAGTTTGAGTTGCAGAAACTAAACAAGGGCTGGTCTCTTACCCTTCTTTTCCCCAAGATCCATCTACTAGGAACAGTGTGTGTGTGTGCACTGAGTGAGGGGTGGAAGGGCACTTTTCATCCATAAATTATAAGATGTTAACTATTATAATTCATTAACAGAGTTATAGGGAGACAAATGACCTATAAATCCATATATATCCACAGCGGCTTTACCTACTAATGTAAACTTAAGTGAACTAAATTCATCCTCAGCATAACAGCACTACAAGTAATGGAGTTACTCCAAGAATGAATTTGCCTTCATACTTATAATCTCAGGATTTCTTTCAGTCCATAACAGTGCAAGTCTCCACATCTGTTCATTTCTTTTAAAGCCTTCTGTGAAGGTTTTAATTAAAAATTCCAGTCTTTGAATATTAAATTTCTGTTCAATTCTCATTGCTTCTTCCTTTTCTTTGATTATGTGCCATCATGTTTCTGACTTGCCTAAACTCTCAATATTGTTGCTGTCCACTATTATCTAACATCATCTCTACTATGCACTAGTAGCATTGCAGGTGGGACACAATTCTTAGCATCAACTTCCCCCAGGTGATAATAAGTTTCATCTTGCTGTTGTGCTGTGTGCTGCCACCTCCCCTCATGAGCCATGCAAAGAGCATCAATACCTTCTTGCCTCACTTGGGACCAGATTTTCAAGAGAACTCAGCCTGCATTCTAGTACGTAGCACACAGTGACCCCTCCTGTCATCATACCATCAGGTCTGAAGTTTGCTGAATGTGAGGCCTGCCAAGTTCTTTTGAAATTGTGGTCAACTCTTTAAGTGTCTTAAGCCTCACTGGTGTGTGGTTTTTGGCTCATCTCCAAAGGAAAGAGAGTCCTTGCAAGATCCTGAGCAACCCCCATAGGTACTGAGTAATTCTTGTCTCTCTCTCTCTCTCTCTCTCTCTCTCTCTCTCTCTCTCGGAAACACACCATGCATAGGCTGAGAAAAACACAGGACAAATTAAAATCCAAAATCCACCCTCCTTTTTTTTCAGAGAACATTAGTGTGAACTATTGGCAAATCCTGTTAATTGTTTCAGAAAAGAAAGTACTGCCAACAAGGTAAGAAATCTCTCTGAAAGCAGCCTGGAAGTCATCTTTATCTATGCAATAGAAAAGAACATGTTCCATAAATAGAGACTGGGATAAAGATTTCCTTTCATGTGAGCATAGTCACCTAGTCCTAAAACTTAAGCATTCAAAGGCCAAATGTTCAGAGCCTGGAACACAAGAGAAACATTAGAGATATGGAGCAGATATTTCTGCAGGTCAGCAGATTGTATTTGTTTCTGTCTGAATTATAAAATGTGATTTTCCTAACTGATCCTTTAAAGCATTGTCTTCCTTCACTGGATCTTTCATATACTTTTGATTTTCCAATTTTGAAATCCTGAAGTTGTTCTCCTGCTTTTGCCTCCTTCCTTTTGAAGCAAAGTTCATGACTTCAAGAATAACATTTCTTGCCCTGTTTATTATGCAACAGTGAAATAATTTATGAAAAGAAGCGTCACTCATTTCAATCATGACAGAAAATAGAAGTTACCTGGATGCTATTCTCTGTTTTCTAAAAAAGTTTACAGAGTTGAAAGACAAACAAGACCCTTGTAATCCTCTGCAGCACTGCAAAGATTATTGCTCTACCAAAACTGCAACTGCAAAACCAACCAGCAAAATCTACTCATAAAACTTGGATTATTCAGTCTTTGACAAGGTAATGCAATTTATCTGTCCTGCGAGGAATAGTTTCTCTTAAAAGTTATAACTTAAAGTTCACATGCTATCGTCACTTCACTCTTCATAAAGGGTAATCTATTGATCCATTTTTCAATGGAATTTCAAATAACAAGAAATACAGTACCATAAATACTATTCCATGTGAGCACTTCATGCTTTGAAATAGCCCCTCTTTTGATGCCTTTAAATGGCAAACCTTGATCCTGCCTCATCACACAACTAATAAATAAGACTGTTGAATTCCTTTGAAGATAACATGCTCCAGGCCAGGAAGGTGGGTCTCCAGAGTCATATGAGGTAGAAAATTAATCTTACGTCACCTGCCTGCAGCATCAGTTACATTCAGCTATCATATGAATAGTAAAATACGATGACTTGGAGATGCACAGCAATTTCACCACTGTTTCCTTTAACAGTCCTCATCCATTATGCTCCAAGATTTTTTTTTTACCCTGAAAGTTTTTTTTTTTTTTTAAAAAAGGGTGTATTG
This sequence comes from Rhea pennata, assembly GCF_028389875.1. Taxonomy (NCBI): domain Eukaryota; kingdom Metazoa; phylum Chordata; class Aves; order Rheiformes; family Rheidae; genus Rhea; species Rhea pennata. The sequence goes on from NC_084666.1 coordinate 72,594,010, forward strand.
AAGTCATCAGAGTTAAACCAGTAGAAAGCTAGTGCATGTGAAATCCCCTCTGTCTCAGCAGAAGCTGGTCTGCTTGTTCTGTGGCAGCCATAGGAGGGTATTTTCACCAGGAGCTGACACATAACATACTGTTCCTGAATAACTGAGCAGGGCATGCTGCTCCTCTCTTTGCCATTAGGATTCCCTTACCTTAATGGCCTCTGAACTGAAATATTTTCATACAAATTTAAAATAGAGGTGTTTTTTTTTTCCCTTTCACTGTGATTAGAAAGGCCAATTGATATGACACCTTGCAATTATGAGAGATTTTACTCCAGGTGCAATCGTTCTTTCAGAACACTACTTGAAAAAAGAAAATGAAAATATGAAATCCCTAGAAAAAATGAGAATTTTATTACAGCATCTGTTAATATCAAACTGCCTAAGCCTGAACTTTCTTTATGCATTTTAAAAACTTGAAAAGGAAAAGGACTTTTTCTATTTTCAATATAGATGGTTGGCATCTTCCTAAAATATTGGTTAAAGCTTCTGGAATCTCTCCTTTAATTACACTTTAGATGACTACAGACTCAGATTTCAGTTTCAAAAATACCTATCCCCAATACTCCAAATTAACACCTGAAGTTTGTCCTGCAGATTTTTTCAAGCAGTATGTTAACAGGCTGTCATCTGGTAAAGTGTTGAAGTTGCTAGAATACATAAATTGGAGTTTCCTGTTCAAGTAAATAACTATCAGGTATTGTGATTCTGTGATCCACTCCAGAAATGGAAAACCAGAGTAATTTACAACTGTCATTATTGCCAATTACAAGCCATTTACTATAACTGACTGCATATTGAACTTTGATTAACAGAACTTTTTAACACTCAAGAGTGGTTCTTAAATTGATCTTAACATTTTTAAAAGACCCTTGCTTATGAAATTTTACTACCAGTGTTCTGTGCAAGAATTTGAATTTAATTAGATGCTTACCTCAGATTTACTTACCCAACTTAAAGCTGTCAGAAACGTACTTGAGGATATAATTCAGAGCAGAATGTAGCAACACAGAGTTTTAGCAGAGACCTGAAGCTAACCTGAATAATGTGAACTTCTCTTTTCAATGCAGTGGGTTGGAGATACGTCCTCTTGGTATGTCTCCTCATTACATCATTTGGATTTAAAATGAATAATTACAAACTTCTTTAAAATAATTACAGACCAAATACCTAAACACTACTGGAAGGCTCAGGTGAAAACCAACATACCAGAAGCTAACCTCCCTCTGTACATATTTGTAATTGAGACACAGGGTACTACTGTGCTGAACCTGTTTTCATTTGCAGGTTTGTAGATGCTCCATGAGTTTACAGCACTGTGATGTCCAGTATAAGGCCCTTAGATCCTTTGGTGGTACCAGACGTGGCTTACCTCTCTTGTAGCCTCTCAGCTTCAGCAGAGCTGCTTGGAAATCTTCTCTTACCAACCAGGTATGTTACAATGCATTGTGCAAGATTCCAACTAGCAGGTCCTTACTGGAAATACATGGCATAGCACAGGTCACACTATGTCTGATGTGTCATTTTGGGGTATTGTAAACCCTGGCATCTCTTGCCTGCCATGTTCTTACTCCCTATATACATACAAACAGCAATTAGCTCATACTCTCAGCCTCTGTTCTACTAGATTATAAAGCCAGTTTCTCTAGTCTCCACCTCTGCAATGAAGAACTCCCATTTTTGTTATCACATTAGTAAGCTTTTCCCTAGGTTCCAGTTTGAATTCATTCTGCTTGAATGAACTGTAGAAAACGCTTCATCAGTCTTTCGGGACAACATGAAAATGACATATGCTGTGGCGTTTATCCAGTAAGGCTGGAATTTGAAAGAAACAGTAGTGAGATGCAAACAGGATATAGGCAACTTTTTCTATGTCACACAAAAGATCAAGGGCAAAACTGGGAACTATACCACAGTTCACTGTTTAGGCACAAAGACAGGAATGGATTAGGTAGACTGAACAGAACATGTGCCAACACACAGTATTTTCTTTGAAGCACAAAGCTTTATTAGCTCTTATTAGATGATTCATGAATCACCTCGGTTCTTAGATACTTACAAGAAAGCCAGGCTGTTGTCTTTGATTGAGCAAAGGGTCTGAATGAACATGTAGCAAATCTGTAGTAAAATTTTTATCCTTATCTGAAATCTAGGGTGCTGTCACAAGCATTGTCATGTGACCCTCCCCATGTTAGGATGCCCAAGTGATCACTTTGCAGCCAGATGGCACTTTCAGTGTCCTTGGATACTTGCTGGAGGACTACTGCTAGCTTGAAGTCACCTACTGAATCAGAGCAACATTATTTTGTCTTTCAACATTTGGGTTGTTGCATAAAAAAAAGGCTCACATTTACATACATGATCCATCCCTACCTGAAGTAATGAAATAGAAGCATGGGGCACTATGACTGCAAGCCAGCTTTCCTTAGTTAAAGTGTTAGTGTGAGTCAGTGGGTCTGTGTGCCTGCCCATGAGTACACATGTGCATGATGTACCCTCACTTGCCCCTGAATCACACCATGTAAGGCTCACAGAAAAGTTACTGTCATTAGGCAAATACCAGATTCAGATGTTAAGTCTGTACTGGTCAAATGAGAAACACAGCAATTATTTCAAAGGATGCATCCTTGTGGATGGATGGTCTCAAAACTTTTTAAAGACAGATGGACCACAAGGGTATTTTATATTTTTAAGATGTGCATGAATATTTTTAAGATGTGCATGAATACTAAAATAATACAGGTGAGTTTTTTTTTTTTTTTTTTTTTTTTTTTTTAAATAAAAGTCATCAGTGGTAGTGCCCAGCTGAAATCTCACCAGCTCAGAAACCATTTACAGATACAGCAGAGGAGAGCAGCTGCCTTCCCTCTGTTCGGCTGGCACAGAATCTCCTAGGTACCAGATCTTTAAAAGCACAGCCCAAAATGTTACATATTATAAAAGGGGTTTCAGCTACTATCCAGACAGTCAAACTCATACCAGCAACCAACTTTGGCTCACAAGAAAATGATTCTTTCCTTTCTCCCATCTTCTCTGCAACCCACACTCTTCAATGGTACAAGCAGGGCCTCTATTTTTAAAAAGCAAATACTTGATTCAAATTAACTTTTTTCATGATGATAAAGTTGGAGGATGTAAATGTTCCTTCATTCTGCAAAAAAAAAACTCTTAAAAAACCCTGAATCAAACCAGAGAAAGACTTGATACGTTAAAGTTTTTATTGCTACGTGCTCCCCAATACAACAAACAGTATCAGTAGTGTACACTTTAATGAGAAAGAAATTAGCTTCTTAGAAAAGAAAGCAAAAAGGTAAAAGGATTATCTACACCCATATTGTATATATGTAAAAGATAGAGACAGAGAGAATTTGACTTTTGGGGAATTTCAAAGTAACAAACACGCCCTATTTGTCTGTTTGAGGCTCAGGGATTGTCTGTACAAACTATTTAACACTAATTTCTTTGACCTTCAAAAGCCTTGCAAAAAGGTAGCAGCAGTTCTTTAGAGGTGTCGAGTCAATGCTTTAGTGGGTTAGATTATGCACATGGCACTGCAAGATGTGTCTTGCATAGCGTGACCCTATACTTCCCTGAACAGAATTAATCTACCTATATTCTCACTTACATTAAAAGTCTCCTGACAAAAATTTCATCCTTATTTAATTCTAGTGATCCTTATTTAATTCTAGTGATCTAGTATACTGACTACATATGTAGATTTTAGATTTTAATTAGATTTAAATTTTAATCCATGGAGTCCTAATCTATTTTGTAGTATTTTAGTGCTACATATTCACTGTTCTTTTAAATGGGTCAATCATGAGGGTTTTTTTAATGGGGAAGCAAAAAATGCACATGAAATTTTAGTAAACTACATAGAAATTAAAGATGCCTGTAATAAAAAATTGTCATAGACTTTTTTGGAAAGAATAAGATCAACAATTTCTCTACAGTAGTTTAGTTAGCTTAAATTTCTGTTCTATCCATATGCCATAGCATGTACAGGTATCTAATTACATCTCTCTATTTTATCTTGGCAAAAAGAATAGTCAACTGCCCTTAGTGTAAATATTTAGTACATAAAATACTATCAAGAATTCAACTTTTAATAAATATCTTTAGTTCTCAATCCTATATACAAGTACTTTACAGCAACACACAGGAGAGAGTGTGATTGGGCGGACTGTGAACAAGATGATTATTGACATAAATTACTAGTACATTATTGCAGTCAGATGCATTGTGGTTGTGGAGATTTTGAGGTGAACCATGCTGAAAAATAAATATCTCTCTCACCTTTAAATCAATGCTTCCAGTAGGAAAAAAAAATCTATTTTAAGTCTTGCCACAGCTATTTCTTGTTAGTGCCTATTCTACCTCTGTGACGCTTTTTCAGCTTCAGAAATAACAAACAGATCATCTGGAAGACACAACTCATTTTTGTTTTGTGAACATTACAGTACTTACAGTATATACATGGTTTCCTACACTCGCCTGACCTCTTATGCAAAAGAAGACTTAACAGATGGTACTGCTACTTCTGAACTGAAGCAATGCTTGCTGAGTGTAGGCTATGGGTGTCTTTCTTCATTTCACAGGCATGAGCAATCATTTTTCCAACCTGTGACTGGAATTACATTAAAATCTCTAAACCTACTTACAGTGGGCAGGTGGCAATAAGTAGACTCATATCTCTAAGTATACACTTTTTTTCCTTATTCCAAAAGAAAGCATCACATTGTCGATATTTAAAAAACTCTTTCCTAGTGTCAGTAGATGTAATTCATATGAAAACAGAACTCCTCCTTTTCTGATAATGCTGCTTTGGAAATCAACTCATGGAATGTAAATAAGGCAGTACTCAATGGCAGGCACCTAGCAATTGTCCAGAAATATAACATAGGTAAACAGTTGTCTGACAGCACAAAACTCTTAAAAATAATACTGATTTTCTGCAATATACAGTATTTACACAACAGCTGCAAATTTGCTCATACAATATCCATTTATATAGATAAATTAGCAAACAAGTCTTATGTATTCATTTGTTCCATTGCAAAAGTATTCTGTAAAGTGTAAACGTTTGGTACCTCTTGTGGAGGGGTATTTTCTATGTGTGAGTGTTTAAAAATAAAAATCATGAGGTGAGTGCTGAGGTCAGGGCCGCTTTTCCATACTAAAGCTTGACCGATGCCCTCAGCAACTTTTGCTCACTGTTAGGAATATTCTTTGGTGCTTTCTTCCAATGCATTCAAACTAACCAGATGATCAAGTGTGGGAAGAGGACAGGAGCAACTAGAAAGTGAACCAGCACTTCTTGTTCTTCGTATTTACAAGGAAAATGAGTTGATGATCCACAGTGTCCTGCTTGTGGAAAGCAGCATGCACCATAGTGTCCATAAGTAAAGAAATCAAAGCCAAAGAGACACTCTTTCCATTACTATCCTCCCTGTGGCATTCATGTTCATCTTTCCACGGTGGAAGACCTCAAAGGCCATCTCCTGTCTACATGCTTCTCGCTCTTCCTTGAGGTTCTTGATGGAAAAAGAGCACCCGCTGCAGTGTTATTAGTTGGCACCACAGGAACAGCTGCTGCCAAAGCCTGGGCATTATGACGATCGGGACTGCTGCTGTTGCCAGGTGGCTGGAGAGGCAATGCAAACAGCCTATAAGTCTTGCTTTCTGGAGCTCTCCATTGTGGAAACCCAGCACCCTTGGGCTTAGTGTTTGACAGGGAGACACGTGTACCTGCCTCCTCCTCTGCAAAGGGAAGCCTACTCAGAGAACTTCTTCCGGGCAGGAACTCGGCATAGTGGGGCGCTAAAGATGTCGGCATTGCCAAAGCCCTAGGCAGATGGCTTTGATCAAACATCACTTCATCTTGAGTTTCAGCAGCTTCAGTAAGGAAAGGCGGTGGGAGGGTGCTGCTGCGTTTGCTGCAGGACTCACAGCACAGCTTGTTATAGCCAGGGATGGAACAGTAACGTGCAAGCACTTCCATTTGACAGAAGATAGATTTGTCTCCCATACAGGGTTCATCTGCAAAACAAATGCAATGCTGGTTTTAAACCTAGGGAGAACACAGAACTGCCTGGACAGCACTTAGATGGGCAATGAAAGTTCTGAGCCTATGTTTTAAAAATGATGAGCTACTCTGGGTATACAACCTGAAATGCCTGATCCCCTGAAAGAACAACCACCTCCTTTGAAAAAGCCCTATTTGGGAACAAAAAATCACTAGTCACTTCGAAAGTGTTGGCTCCTCTGCATGCCAGAAGGGAAGAAGTGTGGAAAGGCATGTTATGTGTGCAAAGGGCCACCGACAGCAGTATGCCAGACTTGCAAACTGCCAAGCTAGATATAGTTCTGCCCATCCGAAATCACCTTCACTTCTAGCCTGAGGACACTATCTATCAACAACATTACAACAATTAAACCTTTCCTAAAAGAAAGTAAATCCCAGGCAATAGCTCTTAAAGATGCCTTTTAAATGATCCTTTAAAAATAAGAAGTTATAGTTGTGTAAAATCATTTGAGTCCTTCAGTGACCTAAAGATAACTGGCAAGCTGATGAAAACCTTCTAACACATCAATCAGACCCAAGATCCCTTCAGGTTAAGTGTCTGGGATGCCTTTCAGACAGAGAAAGTTTCTTAGAAATGTTGAAGAGGTCTTAGTGATTTCAAAAATGTCAGAGTTTCTTTAAGCATTTGCTAGATATTTGTTCCACAAACAGAGAAGCAATGTTCATATTAGATAAAACTGGCAAAGAGGAAAGCAATAGCACAAGAAGCCAGAAGGAAATTAAGGCATGTTTTACATCATTAAGCTGAGAGGACATTGGTGCATTCTCCCATTCACCTTCAGAGTATGTCCAGTCACATGAGCAAAGTTGTGAGTTTTACTGTTATCAAGACTGGGAAAAATGCTGAGAGCTCCTAACACTCATGAGTAGGTGGCACTTTCAAGAATTTAGGTTCTTAACCTTGCAATCTGTTCTACTAACCATATCAAATTACAAGCGTCCTGGATGGCCTGATATTCTGTGAGGGAATGCGAGTTAAAATTAAAACTTCACTATCATTTCATACAAAAAAAAGCCAAATTATTCCTCAGTTTGTGCCTCAGCAGAGCTGTGGCGATGCACATACAAAGGCAGGAGGTTAGCTTCAAGCATTCAAAATGAATTCTACTATTGTGGAGGTTAAAAGCAGGAAAATTAGTATTTCCTTACTTATCTCTTGTCCTTGTCTAATTCATCCCACTGCTCATTTATACTGTTCCTTATCTGCGTAGTTCAGAATTTCACATGCCTTGGCTGAATGAGAACCCAGAAGAATAATGCAGGTTAGAAGGCACCGCAGGAGGTCATCTAATCTAGCCTCCTGCTTCCTGCAGGGTCAACACTGCATTCATACCAGCATGCTGTTACTTTGAAATCAGGGCATCTGTAGGTAGAAAGGTGTAATTTCCTTCCCATAGATGTCTACAAGGACCCTCAAAATAGACCACTTATTCCAGTACTTTGTACCACCTGAGCCTGCCTCTCTCCCATGCAGGATTCAGCCCCATGACTGGGACTTTGAGAAACACAGTGCATCTGTGGCTCTCCTCAATCTCCTAAATAGGGTGCTCAGGCCTTGGAAAGAAGCCAGAATTAGACCAAGAATGTGCAAACATGTAACACTTCACAGCAGAGAAAATCAGCAAGTGGGACAAATGAGTTGCTTGATTCCTCCAGTAACTATTCAAATTCTTAGGAGAGAGAGCAGCAGGAAGTTTCCATTAGCAGAATTTTCCTAAGATATCACAGTTTACTTGAAATGGTATTGATGGATTTTACTTAAATAGAAGTATGAAAAATTATAATGTAAAAAGCCAAAAGCTAACCCAAACTATTGAGATCTGTTCCACAGCTACTCCTGCATTCACAGTTAGTAATTACATAGTCAACATTTTAATGAGCAACAGATGGCTTGTAACACCACTTATTAAGATCTGAAATTAAATTAGTTTTCTGTACTGTGATATTTTTTCACTTGTGTACAGATGTTACCTCACCACATGTCAACAGTATGTTAGGCAATCAAGCTTTCCTATTTTAAAAAATGACCTCTAGGGCAACCCCTCCATCAGTGTAGATCAGCTTAATTCCACTGAATTCAGTAAAATTACACACACTTGCATCAGTTGGGTTGTGGGTCATTGTTTATAAATAGAAAATTATATGACTGTGGCATGTAATATAAAGATTTTCCTTGCTCCTAATCCTGATGTGCTTATTTGGATAGATGTTTATTGATTCTTGACAAACCTAGCATTAAATCTGCAGCTTTGCATGGGAATATATGTAACCCATGAAGGTAATGTAAAACTATTTTCAGCAGGAATTTAGCATGGGAAATTCAAGGGCTATATTCATAATTCATCTAAACTAGAACAGCTAATATTGAAACACAAATCTTTGCATATATATATATTAGTGCATCATATATAGAATCATAATTATGTTTCCATGTAAATGAAAACATCTGATTTGGAAAATTATGGCAGTCATCTTGTTAAATACAGACTGTGATTTACATCAATATGTAAGTTAAAGTAAATAATATTACCTAAAATGGCAAAAATAAATCAAAAAAGAAAGTACCAAGCAATTATTCTGCCTTTCCTCGGTGACAAATGCACTTTATTTGGTCCTGTTTTCTTATGGTTAATTTTCCTGATAATGGTTCCTGATGGTTTAGATTTCATAACCCAAATATAGAGTGCAAAGATTTGGTTTTGTACTTATCTACATTCAGTAGATTCAGCAAGTACAATCTTTGAACTGAATACTCACGTAATCCCTTTTTTTTATTTTTTAGGTTAATTCTGCACAACCTAGTCAACCACTTCCTATTGAGTATGTAAGTGCTTGTATCCTTCTGCTGATGTTCATGGTAAAAATTCTCCTTCTCACAATTTCTTACTTGCTTCACGGTAACTAAGAGTAGAAGACACAAGAAAGCATATCGGCTCCCTAGGGAAACTTTAGAAGATGAAGCTACTAGAAGATAATTTTAAATTAACCCCCAAATTTCCTTATTAGCTTTTAGAATTGCCACAGGTCTTATAAAAGGTATCACCATAACTTTACATTGCTTGCTGACAGCATCCCACTGAAAAATCTTGCTTTGGCTTAAAAGTTGGTATTTATGGACTAAAATTTCATTTTTCCACTCTACAAGATTCAGCTCCACTTAGGCACATGGTGGACAGATCATTGTATTTGTGAAACAGAGGAGAAATATAAATGCACCTTATAACACAAAAGAAATCACAGCAACTGTGCCAAATGTTCATGGCAACTCCATCAAGATTGAACTCTCAGCAGTCTTGCATTTATATAATATATAGTTCAGCCAAATGATACCGACTAATGTTTTGCTAAGTCCAATGCTCTGAGAATCAGAATAGTAATTAAGGCTATACAGATTTAAAGATAAAGAAATACCACACATCACCATGCATTAAAATTTCACATATATAAATATTATAGAATACTATCTATATTTAGGTATATGCCCTCAAAACATACAGAATGTTGTAGAAACCAAAAGTGTGATGAAAAAGAGACTATTTGGCCTGAAAAAACACTGTCAACTACTTAGGGCTAAGGTTGAAAATCCCAACACTTGGTGAAAGTTATGACTCACTCAAATCCCTGAAGAGAACAGAGAGGTTTGTGCTCAAACAGAAGAATCAAGCATTTGCATGGCTGAGGAGCAGAACCTACAGGGACTCACGTGGTTTTGTCAAAGGTATGCAGTACTTGGCTGGATGTAGCTGATATGCCCTACTAGTCCACAGCATTTTCATACAGTTTGGGTTGTGTTGTACATGTGATGCACACCAAATAGAGCTGGGCACTTCCCAAACTGTTATTTCTTGGGTGTGTGTGGTGGTGGTTTTCTTTTCTTTTCTTTCTTTTTTCTTTCTTTCTTTTTTTTTTTTTTTTTTTTTTTTTTTTTTTTTTTTTTTTGAATAGCTGTTGTGATGTGTACTATATCCTCTCTTTTCAGGAAACATCCCTGGGGTGTCAGAACCCTCTTAGGCATCCTTGGTATCTACATGTGACTATAAAAATCCTTCATTCACTGGGGCATACAAGAGAGGGTGCATTTTAAGCATCAAAAAAAAAAAAAATGCAAAGGGTACTAACTAATGTGATTCAGCTTGCATTTGTAGAGGGCCTGCACAAGGCCATCTATTGTTTAGATCCCATTTAAGTGGATCCTTGGTCATATAGGTTAGCAGCATTTGGCTCTGACTGCTCACTGTGAGAGAGACAAAGTATTCTCACAAGCAGAAAAAGATTGTGTGATGCTTAATTTTGAAAGGCAGAAGTTTAATGATGGCTATTCCAGAAAATCCCAGCCAAGGCTAAAGGTATATAAGCACAAGATCAAAACTTTATCTGAAGAGACTGCAAGATGTAGCCTTCCTTATTCATTTAGTTTGGAAATATTTTTATCACCAGCCAAAAATCATTCCACCACAGACAGAGAATATTAAATCCTGTTTGTAAAGTCATGGACAGTGATTTGCTCCCACCTAGTGGATAAACCATTTTATAAACGCTAATTGTTCCCAGAATTGTTTTCTGTTTTTCCACTGGCAGCAGCAGAAGACAAATAAAAGCAAATCAGACACCTTTCCCAGACATGTGGCAAGCTGAGTTAGATTCACTCTGTGGGAAAACACACTGCAAACCCTTAGAACACTGACTCTGTATCTTCCACCAGCAGTCTGAGAGTTAGGACTGTCACGAGGGATTTAAAAAAACAATTAAACCCTAAAACTAATATAGTCATGGGCCCAAAGAAGAAAGACTTTATTGTCATAAAAAGATCAAAAATCTTTTGGAAAAGATTCTATGAGAACAATGTCATGAGATTTTCAGGAACTTTGTTAGTGTGTCATAGCTTCCCCCTTTTTTTCCTTCTCAGTTGCCAGCTTGTAAACCTATCTTGGGATTTAAAAGGTCTACTTGGGTCAGCCCTCACTTCTAACACAAAGTTTTTCTGGACTGAACAAGAGGGCACACATTAAGCTGGACAAAAGCAAAGAAATCTCTAATGAAGGGTATATTTTGTAGCATGCAAGATATGAACTGAGTTGTATAGTTGTCACCTGACAGTGCCATAACTTCAAAATATAAGTACAGTATCAGTTTGGTATGTACAATACCTATTCACAGACATAGGCTCTGCCTTGTTTCATAAATCTGTACACATTAGCACAGAAAGTTTACCAAGTAGAACTAAAGCTACATGTGAGATTAAATATAGGTCTTTTATTTTTATCATTCATTGTCACATGAAATCTAATGTCTCTCCCGAGCATATGATGAACACTAGACATGCTGCTCTGAGACAGAAATTGTTATCCTTATATACTGCAGTCATTTTAAGATGTTTTCTTACCATTACAGGGAGGGAGCTTACAAACCCTCAATGATTCTGGCTTTTCTCCATCACACTGGTCACCAGCACGACATAAAATCTGCCGGGTCTCGGTTCCTTCCCCACAGGTCACAGAACACTATGGAATAGACACAAGATAATTCAGAACATTAAGCATTCACAGCAACGTGCAAAAATTATGTGTTTAAAATAGCCCAAGGTTGCCTTTCAGGTCAGGATATACATTCCAGCAATTTGTTTTTTAAGCAGGCTTCAGTGAAGGTTGACACTATGGACAAATGTGTAGAGCATGATATTTTCCTTGGTTCTTGTTTTCTGTAATCTGAAATTTATTATAAGAACATATTATGAATTTTGCTACTTATTCTTCCTGTAGTTGATTCCTGATCTGAACAGTGGAACATAAAGAAAATATAAGAACATAAAAAGCTCAGTGTCTACAAGTTACTTCCCTTGGCCATAGGGTTCAGCTGCTTGTTTCTGCCATTATAACGATATTAACAGTTACGGAAACATTCTGTGATTCCACCACAGTCCAAGATGGTAAAAATGTTATGCTATCCTCAGAAGCAGGGAAGTGAAGAACTGGAAATTTTATTTGGAGAAAAACAAACACAATTTCAACTTTCGTTTTGCAGGATTTTATATCTCATATGTTGACTATTTTCTGTGTTGGTTTCTAGAAAATCTGAAGAGCTGTAGAAGCCCTTCAAGTTGGAAGGCCCTATCTGTTGCTGATTTTAAGGCTTTAGAGTACTCTGACCAGTGGAATCAGCCCAGGCACAGCACCAGCATCAGAGGCATGAGATGTTAGCAAAGATACGTTACTAACTCGCTGCTAAGGAAATGTGAAATACTTGACTGCTGCTTGCCCACCTCAGACCAGGGTCCAGCTTTCCACTGTGCAGGGCAAGGTACTCGGTTGCATGGCCTGCGGCTCTCAGGGCGATCTCCACTACAGTACTTGAAATGAACAGAACGGTTTGCACCATCATGAAGGGGTTGAATGCAACGCACAGTGCGGATCTGGTAGCCAGAATTCCCACAGGTTTTTGTGCAGTATTCCCACTCATCTGCTACCCAGCTGGGAAGTAAAAAGGAATAATACGCCATTACAACCTTTGCCTATTATCTAAAGTGCTGCCATCTCAGGCAGGCCTTAGTGTAAAATTTTTTGTGATGAAATCCTCAATAAGATCAGTAACCATTCTTATACAGGTAGAAAAAAACATGCATAATACAGGGACTCCACTCTAGAGACCTATCAGGCTCCCACCAAATCTGGCTTGGTTTAACTCCTACACCTATCACAAGTAGCAATCATTTATACTTTTATTGGAAACATACTTACAGAGGCTGTGTGCATTCTTGAAGATTGCACATTCTACGAATGGGCTTTGGCTTTTTGCTGGCTTCACAGAAGCTGCGATGAACCATTTTGTTATCACTTTTCCTGCGGCACCCATATTTTGTATACTGGAATCCTGGAAAATATTTCAGAAAAATCAGTGGAGAAATGCTGCTGCTCTTAAAATGTTTTCTTTAAATACAAGGTTTATAGATTATTTTATGGTTTTATGAAATGTATTTATATGGTATGTAAACACACACACACAGTTTGCTGAATTGTCAGGCACAACATGATTGCAGAGTATTCTAAATTGTAGATGCTATTTAAAATATGGCACTGTGATAGGTTTTTAAGGGCAGAAGGGACTGTTAGGATCCTGTAGTCTAACCTCTGTATCACACACAAATCACACAATCACACAATTATAGCACAGGGAGATGAGAAATTACTTCTTCAACATCAAGCAGCATGTCACTGGCTAACCTGGGAATGAACCCAGATCCCAAGTCTCATTTTAATATTGTCACTAGCACAACACCTACTTCATTGCTGTATGCAAGAGTTACAATTACTCTGACTCCCCATTCTCTGTGTAAGTAGTAATATACATACCACAGGTAAACTCTCAGTGGCATAAACCTGTGAGTTATACTTCCAAATTGGGTTTGGGTGCTGAATTTAGATAACTAAAAAGGAATTTTCCTTCCTAGGGTGGAAGTGCGACACTTTTGAATAAGGGGACACTTAGCTATTTTAAGCTTGGGCACCCAAAATAACAAGCTAAAGCTTTAATTTCCCCCAACTTTTACTCTTCTATTTTTGACATTTTGCCATTCATCTCTAGAAGTTGTTGCATCATCTGTTTACCTCCACCACAGGGTTTGGAGCACTGGGACCAACTCTTTAACGCCCACTCGAAAGTATCTATTTCTTCCTGTAGGACGTTGTTGCTGTTGATAGTTGGTACTGAATCCTCGTGAATGATGTATTTGTAAGTCAGACTAGATCTTGTGTTGTTCTCCCGAGGAATGATCTATTAATAATGAAACGTAAACAGTGGTGCAGCACCAAAGCTATTATTTATTTCTTTCCAAAGAAACCAAAGCCTGGTTCTTGGGAAAATGTGGGAACTGTTAGTTAGCTAACTGAAAAACTAAGAATAGTTTTAGAACTATTAGCATAGAACTAAGAATATTAAGATTAACACAGAGATATATGCAGCTGTGTAAAATTAGATACCTTACTAGAATAGAATTCTGACCTAGCCAAGGTGGACATCATCATCTAGGATGAAAAAAGGCAGTGTGGCTGAGTAATATACTTGACTGGGCAGGGTTGGTCTCAAACATAGTTTGAAGTGGATCCTGATCCAATGTCATTTTTGGTCCATTGAAGGTGTCCCACTGTTATGTCCCACAACACTCTACTGGGCTTGTGACTGACACATTACTGCTGCATGAATGGGCAGCAGTTTATGAGGGAAAGTAGTGTGGAAACACTATTGCCTTGAACACTAAACATGGTAGTAGGGATGTTCTCAAAAGCATTTTCCTTTAATAGCTAATGAGAAAAGAGCCTCAGCCTGTGAGCCACCTCCTCCACATACATCTTTCAGAGAGGCATTACACAGCAATGTTTTACCTCAGCACAAGTTCCACACTGGCCATGCACTTTTATAAAAGACAAAAACACTATCTTCCCACTGCTTGATGTATAACCTACCAGCACAACCACTGCATCATGCAAGGGTCCATCAGTGTGGAGAGTTTCTATGTCATCTTCTATGTTGTATTCCCACTCCACACCCAGGTCGATGAAAGATCGTGATCTGGCTTCCTCTCCTTTTCCATTCAGAATATAGTGTCCTGTAGCCTGGTTCTTAATTGCTAAAAGGAGTGAAAATAGTGGCTGTTGTGCTCCCCATCATATCATCTGCAATCACAGTGGCTTACATAAAATGTGACAGGAGTTATTATAGACTCTTGTAAAAAAAACACTTGCAAGTGCTGTAGATGCGTTGGCTTGGAGAAAGGCTCTCCCAGGCCATCTCATGTAGCCACCACATTCCAGACCGCTAACAGATGCATTCAAATACTTGATTCAATTTTGCACTTTCTTATGCATATGAATTAGATACAGAAACAGAGCTAGAGATGGATTTAAGTACCTCTTTGTGTGTAACACACAAAGCACATTCCCCACATTAGCTGAATTCCCAAGAAGCACAGGTAATAGCAAGGAACTCAGTCAAATCTTCAGAATCACTCATCTCTATTTGCTTAAGACCAAAACCAGTATTACTGGGAATGCCTACTAGCACAACAGAGGTCTCACCAACCTAAAAGTACCTTTCTTGTAATCCTCAGATTATGAAATTAACAGCTTTTTCATCACATATTTCATTTTCTTTTGTGTATATCTGTACATATCAGATTCTAAAATGAGTAAGCAAAGAGCTAAGGCATTTGAATACCTGAGGAACTACTCCTTTTTCAGTTCCTGCAACACATCTTAAAAGTCATGTACTGTGGGGATTATTATTATGCTCTGTTTACAAGCCAAGCTACTAGAAATCTGAAAGATGGACTATCATTTTTTCTTACACAAACTTTTTCCAATGCAAAATAAAACATGATCGAAAACTATGCGGAAATCTTGCAACTGCCCATGATTATAGTAATCACAATGCAGGACGGCTGCAGTTCCTAGTTAGTAGCTTGATGAAGCCACTTACTGCCAAGGCAAACTGTGCTGCTCTGAAAGTTACTATCAGGCTATGCTTGGTCCAAATGAAGCTCCTGTACCCCAAAGCTAAGTTCCCTTCTTGACATTATCACAGATGAAGCCATTTTTTCTTTCCCTTTTTCCTCTATTCCAACTTTCTTAAAGAGCGAATTTAACTCCACCTGAAGAGTTTACAGATCTCAGATGCTGCAGTGGCACAGGAGGAGATGATTAAAAGCCTATTGAAATCTATGAAAAATACCATCCCTCTGGTGTGAGCTAAAAATCCCTCAAGCATTATTAAGTGGAAAGTAGCAAGATACAAACTGATTGACAATAATATGAATTGTCCTACATAAGAAAAATCCCAAATGAAATGCACTGCAAAATACATCACAAGTTCCCCAATCTTCTTTCCAATAAAAAAGCTGTTGCTCACAATCTATAGCAGATAAAAATATGTAAAGATATGGAACTGGATTCAAAATAATTGTAGATACAGTTTTTACCCTGGTAGTACCAGTTTAAATATGAGTGATCACAATCCTTTTTTTAGTAAACATGCAAATTGGAGTCAGTTTAAAATTTTAAAGAATTCAGATGAGAAGTAAATATTTGATTGTTAAGCTTATGCTATAGGACTCAGTCCTTGACATGCAATTCTAAATGCATAAATTATACACTAGGTACATTAATTTGGTTATCTCATTTTTCAGGTTCTCCTTTATGACTGTCCTGTGCTTTCCATCATGCTTCTAGGACAAACCTGAGGAGAGAAACACTTACCAAGAAAGTGAGGAGAAGCCTCGTCTTCTTGGATAAACACATGTCGAGCACCAGGAGGGATATCAAACATCTTAAGGTACCCTTTGGCATGTGTAGTAATCAATGGAGAAAGCAGAGAAAGAAAGAAAAAGTAATAGCTATGGTTAGTAGCGAACTGCATTATCCAGCTCCTACTTGCAGAAGAGGGCATCCATCAGCTGAAAAGCAGTATCAGAAAGAAAATGATCAAATAGTTTTGTAACATATTTGACAGGACTTCCTCTTGCTTTTTTCTCTTTCGGGGAGAAAAGAGAAACCAGTTACAAATCTATTTGTCACTTGACTGACAACACTGTTATAGGCCATATCAATTAACAAGTCAGGCAAAAGATATGAGTATGTTTCCTATGCTTCTCAGCATAAATGGAAGTGAAAAAAAAAAAAAAAAAAAAAAAAGCCTTCCAGATATCCTGATAATTTTTCCACAGTACCCATCAGCCAGGCTGTTATATTTGAGTTTACTTACTGTATTGTTAGATGTTAATGTCTTGCATTTGTCTGCTTACTTCTGAAAATCAAAGACTCTGGAAAAACGTAGATGTAGTACAGAATAAATTATTGCTACACTTCATGAAGGGCTTGTCTACATGGAAGTTAACCCAACCTATCTATACCTGTAAAATGCATCAGTTAAATCCTTACTGCTGAAATGAAAAGGCTGAATTCAACTCCCTACAGCTAACAGTAAAACGTTGTTCCAAAAGGAAACAATTTTTATTTTATATTTTAATTATTTACCAGTTCAAACCACAAATAATGAGTACAGCAGTAAGTAGTATTGCCATTAGGAAGACTAACCAACTCCGACCTCCGAAGACCTGTCACAGGTCCTCATGTTTTAAGTAAGAGCTTCATGAGTACAAAGTGAATGATTTTAATTGAATGTAAGGATGTAAAACTGTAAAAGTGTATGGTATTTTCGTATTTCTATATTTCTTTCTTTAATGCATGCATATTAAAGATAAATCTCCTTGGATCTACTTTTAAAGAGTACTTCATATAAATAAGTTCCTCTTTGTTTTGCACACTGCTACGTAATTTTTCTAAATGAAATCTATGTAATCCAGTCCCGCTATAGAAGCAATGTAGATGTGATAAAATTTAAAGGTCTGTACCTTGCAAATACGTGACATAGCATATAACTAATTTTGTTTCATCCTGGGGATTATGGCACTAACCAGTGCATGTATAATGTGGCTGGCAAACTGCAGCTCCTCGGAAAATCTAAATGAAGAAATTAAGAGCTCTGATTATATAAAATCATGCTTCTGGCTGATGTGTGGCTGCACAAGCAGCATTTGCCAATCTTTGTATTGACCATCTGTCAAGCATATGAAACATAAAGCTTTTGCCTGGTTTGGTGTTATCTGTCAATGACCAGGTGGAGATGAGAACTGCAGAAAGAATTCCCAAGTTGCCATGGATGCCTCTCTTTCTGCAAGCACTTGAAACTTACCCAGAATATTTTTAGACTCCTTTGTTTCAGAAAGGGAAATATTGCGAGCTCCTTTGGGCAATGTAAATGCTCCTCTTGTCTTCCCTTAAATAGAACGTCTGTAATTAGTGTTACGGGAGAAAAACCTAGTTATTTCATTGACTAAACTGTTAGCCAGATGCGCTTTACAAATATGATGTATAAATTACATTATGTGTTCAAACACATTTGAAGTAGCATTAGACACATCTAGCAAATTTTAATAGTCAATGAAAGTTAGACCAGTAGGTAGGTGATTTTAAGTTGGATACTTGCAGATTTCATTTTCCAGAAACTTGAATTCTTTTTGGCACCTCTTGCTTAAATGTTTCCCTGTTGGAAGAGGTCAATTAGTCTTTTTAATGACTAGATTGCCAAAGTTACTGTAAAACAATTCAACAATTCATAAACACAGATCATTTGGAAATAAGTGTCTGATGAACAGCAGTCTTCCCTGAACTATCTCCTATCATGAATCACTCTGAATTGTCATGATTTCCAGACACTGCGAATACTGTGCAAACATCATTCTGAACACTGTTGCCCAGTAAGATAATGCAGTGGTCCTCAGTGGCCCATATGCAAAATGTCGAGCCAGAATATGAAGTGGTCAGTAGCATATTTTGCCCCCTGTTGGCCTCTGTTTTGCCCTCTTAATTTCCCAGAAACTAAACTCATTAGAAAAAGCTCTTATTGGACTGGGTCCAAAGCTGTTACATGGACATTCCCTCAAAATTATAATCATTTTTTAGAAAAAAGATCAGAAACACTCTCAGGAGACTGAGCACTTATTTCTGCTGATTACAGTTTTATGTCAGAAAAGCACAGTAACTGCCCACTCCAGAAATACATATGGCTATATATGAGACACAAGTTGATGTCTGAAGTCCATTAAATGCAAGGTTTGAGTGAGTTTTTGCTTATTCCCTACTCAACACATCATCCTCTGGGGGAGCATCCTCTTCAGAAAGGTGATGAAAACATTTTTTGCTGTTGTGTGTTTTGTAAGCATTTTATAAGGCCTACAGTTTTCAATAGTTCTTTCTCTATTGTCTCTGATAATTAGAAGCAGTTCAATTTTCTAGCTGGTTTGCAGTAATTAATTAGTATTTTCAGCAGAATCTTTTATATATTTTACTTCCATTCACACATCAACTTATTTTTGTCTAAGTTTAGCTTGTCTGCTCATTTACTGTCCAAATTTAATATTACAGTTAATCTTGCTTGATTGGCAGCAATTCTAACATTTAAACTGTTAAGACAGAGATTCACTATACCTATTGCTAAGCCTTTCCCTGCTGAATCTTAAAACACTTTGTGCTATAGAACAGGAACTGCCGAACAGCAGTGTACTCCATGATATAGAAGCTGCATATTCCTGAGTAGCTTCCCTAAATTAAAATACAAGCGATACAGAAAAGCCTTAAAAGCAAAATACATTCAGCAAAATATAATAACATAACGCTGTCTCAGCTCAACAAATAACTGACTAAACAGAAATTGTTGAAGAAGCCCAAGGAGTTCTTAAATTATTTTTAACACAAAATGTGTCGTAAAATACTCCAGAGCAGTCTGAAAATATTAACCAAGTCATTCTTGATTTTGAGCTAACAGGATGCTATCACCATTTGATGTCAGTCACACAACTTCAGATATATGAGAAATGAGAACTCTTACCAAAACATTTTTCTGTTTGGTTCAGAAATAAGCTGTATTTATTTTTTCATTATTTATTTCACTAAAGGGCTGTAATTTGGGAATAAGCATTGTACAAGACCAATTTGACATGAGCATCCATGTATTTATACGCACAGAAATTCAGGCTTCCACAAATCTTCCATGAGTTTAGATTTAAGAGAGAAACTTGTGAAAAGCTTAAACTCTGAAGTGTTTCCTTTAGTCCTCCTATAGAGGATAGGATATAGACAAATGGATGCTACACTTAGTGTCAGGTGAAGTACCTGAATTTCTTCTGCAGTTCACTGTGAGAAGAACAGGCTGGTTTTGTTTAGCATAAGTTGGCGTATCCCCACTGACCACAGACATTGTCTGACTGGGATTCAGCAGGTACAAAGAACGACTAAACATGCTCTGCACAGTGCGTACTTTTGGATACACTAGACTTATCAAGCTTTCTTCTGATAGGTCCTTTAGAAGAGAGAAATACTATCGTGTTATTAATTTCTTTATCAAGAACTAAACTATTTTTATGCATAATCTTGCAACTTTGGTTTCAATACCGTAAAATAGCTGTATTTCTGACCAGAATGCAAAAGCAATAGATAGGACAGAGACAACAGAGACCATCTCCAGATGCATGAAAATGCTATTCCTACCAAGCTTTTTGGGAGTCCGGGTAAAGGTTCCTTTTACAGTTCGGCAATGAGAGTTATCTCCACCACAGACACCACATTTATCTTCAGCCTTATTAGAACCAATCTCCTTGTCACAACCCACTTTCTGCAGAAGGAAGAGCAAAGAGAGAGGGGGCTTTGTCACCTACTGCAGCTTTAATTATGGTGGAAAGCCATCTCAAAATGAATGCATAAGACTGATTTAATTAATTTAAACACAAATTATTTTAAATTCTGTTGCTGGATAATGGTTTCAACATGAAAAATTCTTGCATTATATTCACTGTACTTCAAGACTAAACAAGGATGAGACAGACAACAGAATAAAGGACACAATTCTTTTTACACAAGAAAATAAGTGCCTCCAAAAAAAGCAAATGAAGCTACCAGTTTATGAAAAGTGCAGTATTTCCAAGAATAGATCTATGCCATTGCTTTAATTTAATGTAAAATTCAAGTAATTATGAGGAATATGACACTGCAAGTATTTATTTTGAAAATGTCTTCCAAGTCTCTCTCTGCATTATTTACTGTGTTCTTTTGGTTGATTCATTAAGGAATACAACATAGTTCAAATTCAATGATGACTTGGGAAACTGTCACTCACCAC
Source organism: Rhea pennata (assembly GCF_028389875.1). NCBI lineage: Eukaryota > Metazoa > Chordata > Aves > Rheiformes > Rheidae > Rhea > Rhea pennata. The sequence goes on from NC_084666.1 coordinate 72,614,855, forward strand.
GCATTCTCCACGAACACATATGCTGTATGGATCTTTATAGGAACAACGAGTCCCATCATGTGCTAGCTGTTTCATATAAGCAACATCTCCTGTCTCTCTGGATTGGCAGTACAGGTGACATCTCTTATTAGCTGTGCATTAAAGAAATAGAAGTATAATTGTGTAAGTCTATACCAATCCAAATAAGCTTCAGAAAAATATCCCACTAAAGGAATAAAGAGAATATAACAGAAATATAAAGGACTTTAAATAAATAGCTGTGAAATCAATGCCCTTCTTAAAAGGGTCTTAGCACTGGGTTCCCAACTATTCTGAAAGTAGCTTTCACTCCAATCCTATTGGGAACGAGGGTGAGTTTAGGAGATCACAGGGTGGCAGAATAATCACAGCTGGGTTTTCAGAACGAGTCTGTGAGAAGATGGTGCTAAAGCCACAAAAGTGCTGAGAGGATCTGGATATCTTGCTTTCTTAGTCTATTTGGAAAATGCCAGCTCAACGCGTATTTCTTAGTCCATGACTTAATCTAACTCCCTAGCCATAAATATAAAGGGTATCTCAGGAGACAGGAGCACACCTAACTCAGGACAAAATGCCAGCAACTCAAAGCCTCTGCAGCCTCTTTGAGTAAGCTAAGAATCTGTCTTTGTACTTAAAAGCTGTCCATGTGCACTGGAAGTAACTAGATTATCATTAACAGTAAACACTGACAAAATCAGACTGACACAGCCGTATCTATAAGAAGTGGGAAAATACTTTCAGTAGAAGTTACTACCAGAAGCTGTGATCAAACATCAACACAAGAAGAGCTGTGTGGGAGAGAGGGCAGGAAGAGGTCCTTCAGGACTTGAGAGGCAGCTTTGCACACTTTGCCCAACAGGAGAGAGACAGAGTGACAATGTGGTACATTAAGAACTATGAGCACTCCCAGCAGGAGCTGAGAGCCAGAAGAATCTTGTTGGATCATGTTCTCACTAAGAATAGGATGAAAGTTAGGAGAAGCTGGCTAGGCTGGATTGGGGAAACTACAGTTATCTCATGGAGCATCTGTTCTTTATTTAAGGGGCCATCCTTTTTCCTACTCTTTAGTCTCACCTACACTTGTTCGCAGACCAATTATTTCTGCCTTCTGCATGGCTGATGGAACAAGATACTCCAAGATTAACCTGTAATACAGGCAGATAAGTGAACTTACAGTCAGGGTGTTCATATGGCAGCCAGTGGTGTTTGTTGTTCTGATACTCAAAGTGAGAATTGCGCTGCTGACACTGTTGTGCTCTGAAGTCCTCAAAATGCTTTGGACACTCTTCTGTATTGCAAAGTTGAAACTCAAAATTGACCCCAGCACAATCTTCACCTCCATTAATTGGCCTATGAGAATAAAACATTTAAGAGATTCTAAAACCCTCTGAGCATTAGGACTGGGGATTCTTCTTCTGTCTTAAATTAATTTTTAATCTTAATTTTAGGGGAACGAGTTTGCAAAAAAGCGGTGAGAACTCACAGAAGTGGAAACAGAGCAGCTATACTGCACAGATATGCATTTGCAATGTAACCTCTGTGCTTGCCCATACATCCCAAAAGCACATGCTCAAATGCAGAAGCCATAGATGTGCACATACATGCTGCCAATAATTGATTTACAATTAGCAGTTATCTAATAGTCTACCCTGCAGTTTGGTGAACTTGCACACTATGTTCCCTTTATTCTTTTTCACAAGTTAAATATGTCATGGGATGATTTTCCACAGGCTTTTCTCTGAAAATTCTTGAATTCTCCAAAACTGATGCTGGCTTTCTGCAAAAAGACATGTTTTAAGGGGCTTGAGCAGAATGGAATTTTATCAGGATCTATCCCAATGTGTAAATGTCATTTCAACTTGTACCTGTGAAGATTTCCAGCCAACTGAAACTACCACTTAGGTAGGAGACCTACATTGGATTGTTGCACTGCCGTGTTCGGAAGCGAACTCCAGTTCCACAGGATCGTGAGCAGGAGCCAAATTTTGTCCAGGGTCCCCAGTTGCCATCCTGTTTCAGCTGGTTAGCGTTCTTCCACATGCAGTGGCCTTTATAGCACCACTGCAGGAAACCAGGCAAGGAAAACAGACAAGAGCAGAAACAAAACCAAACCAAACGTATAATCACAATAAAATTAAAAGTACAGATGTGAACTCATAGGGCTAATAATGACATCTGAGAGAAAAGACTGGAAATAGATCAGACCTCAGACTTTCTTGGGGCCATAAGAGTCAAGGGTCTAGGTGCTCTGTGACCTGCAAGAAGCTGATCCTCCCCTTGACTGCAGTCTGCTCCACGGTAAGCAGCATTGCTGAACCTGAGCATGTTTCCTTCTGTAGGCAGATATATGAAGCTCAGCATGTTCTGTCCTTCCTTCAATACATTTAAATAATTTTTGTTTCATTTGAGTCTTAGTCTCTACTACCTTTTTAAAGGAATTTTAATGTTCTAGATGTTGTATTGTAAGGTACAGTTCTTGCTGAGGCTTAGTATTTTTTTTTCTTTTTTTGCTCATACTGGCTAGATATCATACTCATTCAAATAGGTAAAACAGAGGACTAGTCACTGGGCAGGGTGTTTTTTGCTGCTGGCTAGGGCATATTCAGATGGTTTAAGTGGCTCTCCTCCATAAACATTTAGCCACAGGATGTCTGGACCACAAGCACTAAGAAGAGTTTCGTACTAAGTTCTCCCACCCTACAGTAACAGCATTATCTGCTAGGGTGGATTCCCAATAACACTTTATGGGCACTTTGCAGATGAGACAAGAATCCTAAAAAGGTAACAAAAAGGCCACAGAAGAGGCTGAGAGAAGGTTACATCTAAACTGGGGTTTCAATGTGCTGAGCCACCACAATTTACTTGGTACTACAGCAAGCCTTGTATGGTTCACAGAACACCACACTGGGAAAGCACTGCTCCCCTTTTCACCTTCTCTGGCTCCACCTGGGATGTGCTGGGCAATTCCCTAATTTTCTATGTGCTCCTCAACCTAACTGAAGCTAAGAAATCCTGCAACTGATTTTTTTAAATTAAAAAAAAAAAAAAAAGAAAAGAAAACACAATACTCACTTTTCCAGGGGCACACTCTGTCCCATCAAGTGGAGGCCCTTTCTTAGTCTTACAGAAATACGGGTTATCTGGATGGCTACACCACAATTGCTTGCATGGGTCAAAGGTTCGGAACTGAAAGGCAGGATGTTTGTAAGATGAAACTCAGCATTAGATTATCAACACTTCTCAGATAATTTTTCGAACCACTCAGTGAATTAATCTCTCACACAGGGCTATCAAAAAGTAAAGTATCTTCAGAAAGAAAAGGGCAGTGCTCATTCCCTGCATCTCTTGTTCCTGGGCTGGTGAAAAAAAGAAAGAAGGAGACATCCAAAAATGGGAGAAAAATAAGGTTTTTCCCTTCTGTCTTGAGATCACAGGTTTACTGCCACAAGTCTTTGTCATGTGGGTCATGCTGCTGTCCACCTGACCATTAAACATGACTGAAATTACTAGGTTTCACCCACAAATCTCTCTCTCTTCTCTACATGACTGTTTAAACTACTCTATTAAGTGTTTTTTTCAACTATGTGAAAATGCATATATTGCAGTTATTAAATAAGGCTGAATGAACATTAAATGCTGAATGAACGTTTGTAATGACTGCCTTGGACATACCGCTGTGCACATTTTATAGCCAACACCAAAATCAAAGCGGCACTGTTCATCCATGGAATAGTTGATGCCTGGCAGTTCAGGAAGCTTAGGCCAATCATGTTCAAAAGGGTCATCAAGAAGACAGTCATAAGAGCTGTAGAAAGACATGTAGAAAAAATCGTGAGAAGACTTGGTAATTCTGTTTTTGATCAGCAAGGTCAACATACTTATTCTTAGATGTCAATACTGGCAATACTTCTTTTTTCCAGTTCGTTTTCTGTTCCATTTACATATTCTTACTGTTTACTGAAACACAGTCCTTTCTGTAGGAGTACTGCTTAGTGCAATATAACTCAGCCTTGGATATGACTCAGCAAAATCCCTGGGAGACCATGGAGAGCCACCTCCAGCTCTTCTCTGCCCTAGAGACACATGTGGAATTTGCTTTTATTTTTATTTGCTCTTTATTTTCGTGTCACCAGAGGTAGAAAACAAACACTCCTCCATTCTCACTGCCAAAGGTCAACATCACGGTGTGCTTCAAACTGGAGTGTGGTTCCCAACATAACACCTAACACAAAGTCCATTGTAGTCAATGGGAGCCCTTCCACAGATTTCTTCAGGCTTTGAAACACGACAGCGGTCTGAGAATGGGCGCTCTTACCTGACATCAGCCATGTTCGTATGGATGAAGCCCTGCCTATGCAAAGAGGCAGAATTAGCCTTGCTTTTCACTGGATTCATTTGAAGTTAAAAGACTGATACTGGTAGGCTGCTCTTTCTGCATGGGGTTAAAATTCACTTGAAGCTCTAAGGTTTGGTAAGATTACTGTTTTACACTTTATTTCTATAAATGGGGTTTGTTCTCTAGGAAATACAGGCTATAATGGATCAATTCATGAAGTTTTTACTCAGCTTTGGCTGGTAAAAATAGTCATTTACAATAGAGAAGGAAGCCTGAGTAAGAACTGAGTGAAGAGGTAAATACATGGAGGGAGGTCAGAGCCAGCACGGCAGAGATCAGTCCCATGGTGCTCTGTTCTTTTTCTCCTTAATTCACAGACACACACACACACAGACACAGATACACACGTTATTTTTTCCCTCTTCCATGACTTTCAATATATTTTTTTTGACTTTAGGGCTTCATCCCACCAGTTTCACAGGACAACTCCTATAGAAATCAAAAGCCCTCTTCACAGCTTTCAGAAACCTAGGGAAAACACTAGCTATCTAATACAGAGTCTGCTGGAAAGACTTCTGCTACTTTCCTCCAGAAGATGCAATGGGTTTTCCATAAAGCCCTAAATGAGGAAGTACATTTCTTGATTTAGCTTTTCTAATATACATCTGAAGGGAAAAAGAGAATGTCAGGAAAGGAGGTGATTAGAAAGCAACATGACTGGAGGAGGCCAGACATGGACTGTTTTGCTGCTGCACTGAAGCACAGATAAACCTACTGGGATGCCTTTGAAGACTGAATCCTTCCTTGAAAGCAGAGAGCAGGCCAATAGGAGCATCCTATTCCTCAATATCTCTGAGGCCCCTGTACCACTGTGTTTATAAAAAGGGACTTCCACAAAGGTCAGGTTTATGACCCTTGATTCTGCTCCTTCATGCTGAGATTGCCTCTCCTCTTCTCTTCACTGTTTAACAGGGCAGCCCTCTGGCCCCAGATCCCAGCCAATAACAAAGATTTCTGTTTCTTTTAGTAAAAAAAACTACTGCTGAGTGTTGACAGGTCCTTACTGTATGTATCTTTTGAGTTCTTGGCCGCTGCACCTGGACCAGTGGTAACGATGAAAGGCAGCCTGCACCAAGGGAGCCATAACACTCCCCATTGCTGTCTCATCACCACATCTGTTCCCTTGCCCATCGTGCTCCATTCCCAACCTGGGTGGAAAAAACAAAAAGCAGTATCAAAACTTGGGCAATTTTTGCGAAAACAGTCCCTCGTGGACACATAATCATTCAAAATGAAATTGTTTTCTCCACTTCACAGCTATCACCTGCATTTCAAATAGATATCTCCTTTGATGTCAGAACACCAAGGACTCTGTGAATACTGTTGCTTTTATACTTCATTTTATTTGTTAGTACCAGGAATGAGGTAACTAGATGATGATTTCTCCTCATGCTTTGGGTAAAGGGGAAAAAAAACTATTCTGTTCATCAGAGAGCAGTTTGTTCAGACATTGAATTGTTCATGTTCGTACACTCATTTATCAAAAGCATCTATTTACTCATAGAGCTGACACGGTTAACATGTAACACCTGCAATTGTGCATCTGGTACAGCTTAACATGCAAGCGACCTGGTCATCTCAAACTTGGCTGATTTTCTCCTATGTTACTTTGACAAACCCACTGAGGTGTACAAATGAACAAGTAGCTTGCACTATTTAAAGAAAAAAAAAATCAGGTCAGTGCTTGATATTAATTCATCCAGGCGTCTAACAGAGATCTTTGCTTAATCAACTATTCCCAACCTAACACTTTCTCATTCTCTAAGTAAAGTGCCAAATCTAACAAATTATCACTTTCAGTCAATGAGAAGTAAGAAGTTAATGACGCTTGGCAAGCTATTGTCTCCACTGAATGCAGTGAATTAAGACACCACGCCTGGGCCTTCCAGGTTTCTTACTTAATGACCTCCTTGTCTCCCTCACCATACAAAATGCAAATTCCCTCTTTCTTCCCCTTCCCTTCTTCCCCAGCTTAGAACATTCTTCATTGCTCAGAACACTGATGCATTCCAAGGAGATGGAAATATAAATAGGACAGCTGTCATACATACATGAAAATTAAACTGCTTTATGCAAACAGGAGATGCAGCACCATATTTTGTTGCTAATCTATTTTTAAAAGTTAGACTTACACATGGCCAGTCTCATGAGCAACAACAAAAGCTGATGAAAACCCATCCTCATGGTTGAGTGTGCAGCTTCGGACTGGGTGACACATGCCAGTGACAGGAGCATACCCTGTTGAGAGAAATCAGGTCTCTTTTTTTCCCATTAGATTTGTTTTAAACTAGACAGCCCAATAAGATTTCCTACCTGAGATGTACTCAGGATTCTTTTGCCTTGATGGCCAATTTTCTTTATCTCATTACAATTATTGTCAAATAAATTAAATGGCTGTGCCAAACTGGGTTTGATTCCCCAGACATCTGTATTATTTCTGGCACTTACATATTTATTACTAGAAATACATAAAATTATATTTATGTTCAGTTAGAAGGTAGAGCTATGGGGTTTTTTTCCTTGTGTTCAGATTAATACTTTCATCTATGTATATCCTGGTACATATTGCATATCTTTTCCTCAGGAAAAGCCTAAATCCTTCTGAAGACAGGAAAGTCTGCCTTACATCTCATCTTTACCGGTTTCACTTCAGACATGCCAATCCAGACCTGAAGAAGGGCTTGGCTTTCTTACCTCAATGAAAGGTGAAGGGAGAATGGAGAACATGAACATCTAAGTCATCTTCAGTTGGACAGCCAAAACATTGTGCACTTTTTAAAAAAAACAACTTGGGGAACCAGAAATGTTTATCAACCAGTATGGTTCACCAGCATATGAGCACAAAAGTTTTCTTACTAAAGGGCATGTCTAACTGAGAGCAAATCATTCTTACCAAGTCCTAAGTGAAGATTTGTAAACTCTGGGCGTTATAGTTGAATGTACTGCTGCGATCATATTAAATTACATGTATTACACTGCTTTTCCAAGATTGAATAATGAACAGAGCCTTCTTCACAGACAAGTTGCAGGATTTGAGTCAAAGGCACAGAGAATGGGCATAGCACTAGAGGAGACCATGGTGGCTGGAAGAAGGAATTGAGCTGCAGACCCAGCCACAGCGCTGCAGCTGGACAGATGACTGAAGTGGCAGGATGATCTCCAGGGTTTTATTATGGGGCTTTCTTTAAAGACTGGCACAGGCAACATTTAGAGAGGGAGTGGCACTGTTGTTGTGACTAAGGAAAATGAAGTGTAGATGATAGAGGAGATTTCTGAAAGACTGATATTAGATTTATTGAGTGGGGGCCATTATTTTTCGTAGGACAGCTTTGCATCAGAAATTACTCAATTTTCTGGTTGCTCTTTTCCACCTAGAAGTGGAAGTAAGAAGCATACAGAACCACAATGTCTCACTTAAGAGCAATCCCCATGGTAGCTCTTCAGCTAGTTCGACCCCTGACCACAGCACAAGAGGTGAAGTGATTATTTGGTCCAGATAAATCATTACAGGAAGGACATGCTGCAGTTTAACTACATGAAAACCAAGTAAATAAAAAATTTCAAGACTCTCACCCAGGCTGTTTATTAACAGTGACATAAATCAAACTCTGTATGCTACTTTCTGAATTTACCTCCCTTGAGTAATAAAGATGTATCTTTACATCTGGCAGGTTGTTTATCTACAGACAATGATGCAATAAAATAAAAGCTAAATAAAATGTAAACTGCACTGAGAGTTCCTAGTGTCACCCTGCACCAACATACACACACAAACACCTGACATCTGAAGAAAGTAAATTACTATTTACTTAGATCTCTCAGGTCAAAAACCTTATTTCTTGCAATCAGATTTAAATGGCAAGGACACTCATTGCTTTTTCTTTCTTTCTTTCTTTCTTTTTTTTTTTCCTTTTGGTATATAAAATGAATGAAAGAAAATAGTTTTTCTCCACAACAGAGTAATGAGTACCTACTCAGACTGTGATGACTGTAAATGTGTGACTTTTCTAATGTCAGGACAGGAAACTGCATTGATTGAAAGTTATTCTGAGTGCACATGCTTTTCTGAACAGAGGTAGGTTTCAGCTTATCTTTAAAATTGAGCACTTCCTTAAGTATTTGCTGAATTGTGGCCTATATTCCTTATTGTCTTAGGTTCATATATCAATGCAATCTTCAAAATTTTCTCTTTTCTGTCAAGCACTAGCCAGAACACCCCAAGACCAGATACTTCTGCTACAGGTTAGCTCCATTACCTTGCATACCAGCAGGCCCAAAATCTTGCCTGGTTAAGAAGATGGCATGATCGTGGTGCTCGGAGTGATTGGGATCGGACTTCTGCTGCTGATACGCCCAGCGGCAAACATTCTCCAGGCTTCTTGAGGGATTCCCCCTCTCAATCAAGCTAATGGACTGAAAGAGCAACATATTAGACTCAAGAGCTCCTGAAGGTAAGAAACTTAGACAAGTTTTGTTCTTCCTGGAGCACCAATCAGGTCTCCATTTCTCACTTACCCAGTCCCTATCACTCTGAGTCATGCTAGCCTTCTTTCCTATTAGGAAAGTAAATGAGTATAGCTTGACATGACCCAATCCCTAACAGGCATTTTCCAATATTCCCTCTCGGCCTTGATCCCCAGCTGTCAGAGCAGAGTGCTGGCAATTTATACCCACGCTGTGGATATTTAACAGTGACCGTGCAGGTGTAATAGTGCATTTTAGGGATTTTTTTGAAGACTTTATTGTAAGTGTTCACATCACCTATGGAAATAATGGCCTTTTTGTATAAAGCCTGTAATGTGCAGAAGAAACACACACCATGATGTAAGGATTAAGTAAGGACATTTTTATTCCCTTTGCTGTAACTTGTTTACATTCTTGACTGCTGGAAAACATGATTCAGTTGAGATAAATGACAGTGTAATGACACATATGGTCTCTGTGGAGATAGTGAATGATATAAACACATAGGACAATGTCTCAGCTAGTGCAAAGCACTAACTCCAGTAAATTTATACTGATAAACATAGATGAACCCTGTGATTTAGTGAGATTTTTGCTACAATATGTGCCTACAAGCTCAATATTTTCTAAGTAACTGAATTTCATTGTAACAGGAAAATCAAGTTGGTCTTTTCACTTACCAAATTTAATATGAGAATTAAATAGGAGGCACATGTTTTTTTATCAGACCATAAATAGCATTAGAGTTTTCCTCTCATCCTAAACAATTTAACAAGGATTTATTTCAAAACTCTCTGAGCGCGTTTTATTAGGGAAATAGGGAAATCAAGGTAGCAAGTACTCTCCTTCACTATTTGTGAAGGAGTGTGCTACGATTCATGAGAAGCAGTGTATTCAACAATGACAGAAGGAGATAGCTATGCTAGCAGACTGCTTCGAGGGGGTGTACTAGCAAGTTGTGTTTGTCAATCAAGACAATCACTTCTAAACTGATTTCATTCCCTGAGGACTCACAATGACAAGAATTCAGGCTGCAGGCCCGAGTAGGCTGAGCTCTGCTAGGAGTGTGACTGCAGTGGGTCAAGGTGCCCCCCCCAGCTCTCAGTCAGTCCCCCAAAAGCATCAGCAAGAGGGAGTCAGTGCTAACGACTGCTTTCTCTTAATTTAAGAGCCCTCACAGGCACAACTGCCACTTCTCTGACAGCACCAGTCACTGTGACTTGGTGTTTAAACATGGAGACTTGATGACATAAGAAAAGTATGTAGTGGAACAGGAGCTTTCCAATGAGCTGAAACTAATATGACAGAAAAATTAAATTGCTGCAGTCTTTCAGCTTCTATATGATGAATGAGGGGTGAAGTGACTCTGCAACCAGTCTTCCACCTCTGTCACAAAAGGCGCCCTCATGGGCAGCCTCAGGAAAGAGGGCACAAGCACACTCACAACATGCCAAGCAAGGAAAACAGTTCTCTGGAACTAGCCCTGAAGTAGACTTCTTTCCACAGCCATTCCTATGATTCATGTGGAAAATAATTACAAAGAAGATGAACAGGTAAACTGGTTCTGAGGCTTGCTTACCTTTGCATATCCTAACATGATCATTCGGACCAGTACGACATTTATGTGAACACCCAGGGATTCATCATGGTAAATTTCATTCACCTAAGAAAGGGGGTAGGAAAATAAAAAGGGAAATTAAAGAAAAAAAATCAACGATAATACAAAGGGAACTTCCAAGGAAGTGTATATATGTTATTTTAAGTGCTTACACCACTACGGTCTTTTCAAAGGAGTTATTCAAATCTCAAATTATTTCCATGCAGTGAGAAATGTATACTGCACTTCCTGTTGTCAAATACACCCTCACAGAGAACATTTGGAAGCTCATGTCAAGACTGCTCTCAACTTTTAATGGCCTTTGGATCAGGGCCCATAGAAGAGTTGTTTGAGAAAAAAAAATCCTTCAAGTTCAAACTCTGCAAATACTTATCTGAATGCTTAATTTCATTCAAATGATAAACAGAATGATGGAAATGAAGCTATGCCTGGAAGCAAGGTTATAGCAGTGTGTTCAAGTTCACTGAGAGATTTAAGAGCAGATAGAGTTTGCATTAACAACAGTTAAAACCATCACTATGCAGCCCACATGGCCACCTCTGCTATGCCACCTGGCCACTCTCTGTGGATGAATTCCAGATCCTGTTCCTATTTGCTTCATCCACCATTCGTCTCACTTCAGTCAATTTAAACATGTGGGACGAGTATTTTAGCGGAGAGAGAGCTAGCATGTTTTTGGTCATTTTGTAAAAGTGCCGTTAACTTCAGCAGAGGTTTGTCTTTGGAAAATACTTGAGGATTTGACTTAAGGCCATTTTTGCATTCTGAAGCTCTAGGTTAGGAAAGCAGAATATTTAGACAATGATACGAACAATGATGCTCCATTTCTGCACATATGTATGCATGTGTTAACTTTAAAGATCTGAATAATACTCTTGATTCTAAATTAATCTTAAAATTAATGAGCAAAGTGTTTCCAAATCCCAGAAATGCATTGGAAATTTTCATCTGAAAGGTTTAAAGTTTTATGTCTCTGGCTTTGCCAGAGACATAAATTCTGTAGTGTACCTCACAGAGTCATGACTTCTCAAAATAGACTTGATTTCTGTAAGTCAGTGCATTCAATTTAAGAATTCATTAAATGCATCAAAGTGTGTAACATTTATGTGATCTGGAAAGACTTACTATGTTAAAAACAACTGTTAGCCCGAGAAAATACCCATCCATAGGACAACCTCATGAGACATAAAAACTCTAGTCCTCAAGGGCTCCAAAAAAAACTACAGGAAAGAGTAAGCTTCAAAGCCCACATGGACCCCCACAACACAGTCCACAGCTTTGCAACAAATCAGATCAGCAGAGGTCTCCAGTGAAATCTGTACAAATGCATTTAAAGGCAGAATTACGATTTAGGTATTTTTTGTCTGGTTTTCAAAGGAAATAAAGGTGAGAGGGTCACTCTCTGTGTTAGTTCCTATGCCTCAATAAATTTTGGCCCTGTTTACTGCTTTTCAGCAAAACTTGCAAAGCAATAAAGATCTCAGAGAACTTATGCATCTACAAGTTCTGCAAAAATAAACAGCTGATTGGAAATAGCAATCTTATTTCTGCTCCCATGGAGGCAAAGACTGCATGTCCTTTATCCCACCTCAGAAAATGCACACACAGGGGTTGTGCTTGTGAACACCCCCAGCAAAAGAGAAGCTCATCTCTTGTCAGAAAGCCCAGCCATGAGGCAGAAATCCAGAGGTAACATGAGAGAGATCCCCTGCTCACTGAACAACTGAAGTTTTTCACAGTGGTTTTTGTTTTGTAGGGATTTTTAAAAGCAACTGATTTTTAAAGATAAATTAGTACAAAAATGACCATGTAACTCTATAAAGAGTATTTGTGGAAATGAAGCTAAAAACCAAAAATCATGCAGATGGGTCAAAATTGTTCTTCTTGAGGACCTTCTTTGTGTCTGGAAAGGTGAGAAATGTCCTCTCATCAGTGTATAAATTAGGGGGCTAAAATATCTGCAGATCATCAATGAAGTTACTCATCTCCCTCAAAACAAAGTAAATATTGTATTATAGGTAATTGGTGTAAAATAAATACCAGTGTTCAGAGGGAGTCTGGTAATATTTGGACAGGATTTAGAGGTTATTTTTTTTAGTCAGGCTAAACAGAACTTCCCCTTTCCCCTAAGGGAAAAAGGTCATTCCAAGCTGTCCAGTCTGTGGGACCTGGCACAATGACTTTAGTCCATGTTTTCTAAAAATGCAAGCCCCTTTAGGACCAACTGAGAACAGACTGTCAGCAGGATAGTTCAATCAGGCATTAGGACGTAACTCACTCTGCCTGCCTTGAGAAGCAGTTATTCCAAAGTTCAATTACTCATCTCTTACAATCTCTCCTCAGTAATGTAATAGTATTGCTCCCACAACAGATTTGTGTCAGAAAAGTGTTCAAAATTTCCCTTATACCAAGAAACAACAGCCTTCCTGGGAGTGACCTTCATAGAGACAAAAAGAATCCTGGGATTACCTAAAGATTCAAGTCTTACATTTCTCCACAATACCATAGCTCCACTATAGGATGTCCATGAGGTACAAGCTGGCATATGCTAGTGAGTGACCTAGACTCAGGAAATTTTGGAAACCTGTAACCGTGCTGGAAGGTCACATATCAAAATAAGTGCTGAAAACTGCCAGTGTAGATTGCAGCACTTTTATACTGCTGAAATTGCATCTACACTGTGGTTATATTGGCAAAATAGATTACATTCCTAAGATACTGGTAGAAGTACAAAATGCATATATAAATCATGCCCCAGTAAGCTTGATTTGTCCAATTTGAGCTTGGGAAACAGATCACAGATGTTCAACTGGCCTTACAGCCTCTGTTATAGTATTGGAAAGGAAAAAGGGGTTAGCTTGAATTCAACAGCAATATACAGAAGAAAGACATAAGTCAGCACTCTCACTGGACAGTGATGACAACTGGAAGACTCCACGACAAAGCGGGGAAGTATCTACTGAATGGATAAATAATTATTCAAACAGACAAAATAAATTTACAGCTGGCAATGAACACTTAGGCTGCAGTGGGGAGCACTGAGAAAGGGATATAACTGCTAACCAAGGAACTTCAGTGTTTATGTGGAGACTCACTCGGATTTACACAGCACAAACGTCATGGGTAAACCCACATTTTCAAACTGACATACTTGTAAAGCAACAGCTAGAAAATCAAAGGCACCCTCTAGCCAGACCCTGTTCCCTAAAAGAAAGTGGCTGGATTCTCACTTGTCAAAGAAGTTGCTGTTTCCTATCCCCACAGTGAAGTAGGCAGTCCCAAATTATGCTGGATGGTTCCACTGAGCACTTGAATATGATCTCTCAGTAGCTGGCCTGTCAAATTTAGGACAGGCAGCAAGCTACAGAGGCAATGCTCTTCTATTTTGTGCTATCAGTGGCAGGCATCGTGCAATTCCCTTTCAGGGCTGTCCCTCAGTGCCTGCCAACCCTACCACCAGGGAGAGGTACCCAGGTAGGAGCTGCTGGTAAATCTACAGGCTAATCCGCACCCCTGAAAAGGGCCAAGGTCCCAAACAATGAGGGTGCCTAATCTGCTCACTCAGCAAAGCCTCACTCATCACCATGTCACCATCGTCTCCCTGTGACGAGCTCCCAGGCCTACCAGTGCTATCTGAGAACAGTACTACCTTGATTACCAGCTCTTAATTTCCTTCTCTTGGACTCTAAGACATCTTTGCTTTTCTAAATTATTGAGATATTTCAACAGAATTTTCTTTCTACATTTAAGAAAACAGAAGCAGACTGGAGAAGGTTACAGAAGTTTCTTCGCTGACGTTTTCCTAGCTATGCTCAATCACAGCCAGCTCCTCTCTGTTTAAACCACATACTTCATTTGACGCTTCTTGTCTGAGTGCTTGGATTCTGGGGAATTCTAGGGAACCACCTAGCCTCAATGACTTTCTGTTTGTACTTTGATAAAACTGCATACATTGCCTGAAACTCTTAGCCTCTGATGCCTTTGCACAGAAGTGCAGTTTTTTAGTTAGTATACTGCAATCAAAGAGAGTTGAGTAATTAAGAATTTAATGATTAATGCCATCTTCTGCCTTACTGCTCACATCACTGGAAATGAAAGAGCTTTGAAAAATAATCCTCTCCTGACCACCCACAAATATGAATGACTAGAGTAAAGAGCAAGGAGCAAATTCAGCTCTTCTGGTCACACTGGCACGTGCCATTAGTCTTAACCTAAGCTGAAGGTAAAATTAGATTGAAAGTGACATTAACTGATACATGGGAGAACTGAGTGTGTGATGACTGAATCCTATAGAAACAGCTGCTAGCAAGAAATCGTGTTAGACAACGAGGTAAATTATAAGCCTGATAAGGGCTTAGAAGCAGAAATGGCTCCCTTTTGGTCCCGTGACAGAGTGTGAGGCCCTGGAGCTGGTTCGTTCTCAAAGCCAAGCAATTCAGTTCCAGAGGATAATCCACCCACTGGATGACAGTCAAGAGTGATGACTCTCCAACTCATAAAGAAATGTCACCATCTACAGAACAGC
This sequence comes from Rhea pennata, assembly GCF_028389875.1. Lineage (NCBI taxonomy): Eukaryota > Metazoa > Chordata > Aves > Rheiformes > Rheidae > Rhea > Rhea pennata. The sequence continues at coordinate 72,629,876 of NC_084666.1, forward strand.
CTATCTGTCTGTAAATAACATCCCCCAATGTTCTCTGGGATGTGGAAATGTGAGGAATTAAAGCAGAATTTTCCTTCTGAAATGTGCCACTCAAGCACATCTGTCTCCTGCAGAAAGCCAGATTGGGAGATGACAGTTCAGAAATTTCAAGTCAGGGAACTCAAGTACCTTCCTCTTCAAAGTCAACACCCAACCCACAGCCCAGTCAAGTTGGCAGCAAGACTCCTGATGTGAGATTTTTCTTAGCTCTTGAGGTTCTGTAAACACTCGCACTTGTTTAGCTCTGCAATACAAACAAGCCTCCTGGAAAGCCACTACTCATAGGCAAAGGGACTGGCAGAAACAGTCTTTAATCTGGGCTTTTCTGGTGCCCTTATTCACATTTTTATTGAGTTTTTAAAAGCTCTATGCTCACCTATGTCTATCACCTATTCCTGCATTTACTTTGCATTTTACCTACACATTATTTAAAAACTCCTGATCACAATGTTAAACATTGTATTGTTAAAACCTTAACAGCAATGACTAGATTGTTACAAAATATCATTACATCAAGAAAGGCAGCAACCTTTATTGTTGCTGACCCACAGCTTCTGAGTCAAGAGGGTTGTTTTAGCTTGCTCAAGCTCTGTATTGACATATATTCCCAGTAGATGGAGCTATTGATATTTTAGAAAGCATGAAACTGGAACTGTCTTTTGAAGGGTGAATCAGCTCAGCTGTTTGCAAAGTTAAATGTTTGTTTTTAAAAACTAAAAAGCAAATATTCTGAAATCATATTTGATGGAGATTTATTACAGAGAGGAAAAACAATAGAGGAGATTATCTTCTGGAGTTTGTCTCCTGCTAACAATATATTGCTTTGATTTTTTGGTATAAGCAAAGAAATAGCATAAAGACACTTCTGATAATACCTATTTAGTAACTTCTCCAAAACAGTGGCTCGCTGTAGTAAAATTAAGGCACAGAGGAGATGGTAACTTCTGAAAAGGAAACTTAATGACTGCTTATGTCAAGAATCCTCATCTGGTAATAAAACCAAAAGACAAATTTAATTTCTCAAAAATCACATTCATGTTCATGCTTCATGAAGCACAGAAATTTCTGCAAGTACTGTATTAAAGATATTTTGTTACTCACAAGAATAGTAACTTTTCTTCTCAGACTGAGTTCAAATGTTAATTTGTTTCCATGTTTGCCAAAGTTGTATTAACTCCTATTTCACATTCTTCAGTAACACAAATTACCTGTGCAGTTTAGCATAACCGTATGTCACTGCTCAGGGAAAATCTGCAACTGGCATTTCTGAATTGGCAAGAACAGCCCAACAGAAGTGCATAGAAAATGTTGTAGATGAGCAGTCTGCCTTACTCATGCCAAACTTGGAAACCAGCACTAGCTCCCACTTCTATATGTAGCTACACAGAAAAAAACAAGTGCTGATCTGACTTTTCTCTCTGAGGAGGTAACAAGCAAGTGACAGAGTTGGAGACTAGAAAATGTCAAAAGATAACTGATTAATGTGTTTAGGTCTTGCTATGCACTTCTAGAGAGAGCAAGAGTGAATGAAAAAGCCACTTCAATTCATGGTTGTCCTGTCTCTGCTGTGAAAATGTTAAGTAAGATCAAGTGATAGAGAGATAAAAAACTACAGGTAAGGTATGTTCATGGAAATCTAAGGAAGGATTTTTAAACACATTGCATGCTGTCTGTTCCTACTGAAGTAAATCATAAAATTCTCATCAGCTTCAACACCGTGCACTCCTGATATTAACCTCCTTGAAACAGTATTTACACTGGAATTAAAATTAAACATGTACTTTTTTTCTGTGCTATATTAACACTGCTAGTGGGCAACTATCTAGAATGGTTATTTAGGAAAAAAAGTAATATCCATAAAGCTACAACACTAAATGGACAGTGATGACCAAAAGTGGAACTCTGTCCAAAGCAACTTGCAATTCTAGGATGAACGATGCACAGAAGTTCTACCCTACTAGAAAATTCTGATTTATGTTTAAGAAAAACAAAAACAATAAATAAGAACCCCAAGATACAAATACTGACAAGTCCAAACCTGCTTAGAATCCCTCACTATAACTTGATGCCCTATGTGCGTATCTTTCTGATTTCAAGTACTTTAATCCAGGGAAACTTCAGTCTTAAGTAACCATCCAAGGGAGTAACAAATAATTGCCTAACACAGAAGACCTTTAATTTCAGATCTAATAACAAAATAGTACTGAAAATCTCAAGCTTTTTTAAGAGGTTGCTTAAGAAACTGTATTTGTTATCTCTTGCTCAAAGTGATCATTATGAATGTTTTGCTATTCTTCATTTTATTACTTAGAAAATAAACTCCCTCTAAACTCTATGCAATGTCTTTAAAATCTCTTTGTTACAGGTTTCTCTTGCATGTGGAGGAGAGGTGAGCAGCATTACTAAAGACAACATAACACAAAACAAAAGTGAGTTCGAAAGTCCAATAAATCCTTGTTCATGGGGATCCTGCCCCCCTTTCCCTGTCTCTCACCCCTCTGCTAGTTTTAACACTACCTTCTTGTCTGCTGTACTTCCTCAGGTTCTCCATAGGGTGCCCCACTGGGGATTAACAGTGATGCTTGCGCTATGGCAGGGTTCAGAAGATGGAGCCTACTACTCCTCAAACCTCGTGGTAAAGGTGAGATGAGGAAAATATCAGTTCTGTCACCTAAAGGTCTCAGAGTGACCAGAAATAACTCCAGGAGAATGACATCAGCCCTCCAGGAAAGCAAGCTGTAAGTGACTGCTGCAGTTCATGCTGCAAGATAATGGCAAAGCTTGGCCTAAAAGCTAGGGACCACACTAGATTTTACTGCTTTCAAGTGTTGCTTGTCTCCCACTTGGGTTTCTATCCTCTGGCTCTGTCCCTTAATCTCTATTTTAGATGCATCTCTCATTCTGTTAAGATTTACAGCCTGTTTCCTAAGCCAAGAGTACATGTTAATTATATGGAAACATCTCAGGCATTTCTTTAGCTGAAACTGAACCTCCACGCCAGGCCTTGGGCCATCTTGGTGACAATCTCCAGCACTGGAGCTCCCAACAACATCTCTGGACCATGCAATATTTGGCTCTCAGTGAGCCAGCTCTGGCACTGAGAGCAGTATAGCTGTGTCAGCATGGCACTGTGCCCAGGATAACCAGTCTTGGCACAAGGTTAGAGAAACATGATTATACGGCTTTTCACACTTGAGCAAAACAGCGTTGCCTATGATGTGTGTATATATTGGCTCATTTGGAATTGATCTGGAACTATCTTGCACATACTGCATTACGTGAGACAAAACTGCCCTTAACTTCCCTGCCTGAAAAGGCAAACCAGTATCAGCAAATTACCATCAGACTTGCAAAAATCCCCATGGATGTTAGCAACATCCCAAATTCTCTCTCGTCTTAAGCTCCCATTTTCTGTAAGAGTAAAAGATATAAGTTTAGACACGAAGTTCAGTTCTTAGATCTTTACACCACTGGACCCAAACCTAATATGAACCCCAAAGCCAGGTTCATCTCTGTGTCAGGCAAATTCAGATGCACTGAGCCATGTCTACTGATGTCAGCAGTGCATCCAACTGCAACAGCTGCCCTCCCAGAGGCTGATGATCTTCTAGGAACAAGCAAAGACTTGCTCATGTGCTCACTAATTCTCTCAAGCCAAAAAAAAAAAAAGCTTCTGCTAACAACAAAGATAAACACTGTTACTAGACATACATGCATTGCTGCCACATTCCTGCTGTTGATTCATAGAGTAGTTCAGGTTCAGTGGCTGTTTCTTCTCAATGATCTTTATGCCCAATTTTCTAATACACCATTGTCAAAAGCTTTCTGTTTGCATGCCAGAGAAGGGAAGGAAGTTATGATTAAATGTTTTGGGCTCCAAAATCAAATGCACAGACAATGCTCAAGAGCCCCTTTTCATCAAACTAAGATTCTACAGCATCTCTTCTTAGCATGCAACTCCCCCTGCATATTGAAATATCACAATGACCTACAACACTTAAGTTAGCAATTACAGAAGCAGTAGAAAAGGCACAAGGCTGAACAAAGCTCTGGACTGTAAACCTAGCACACTAAATTCTGTTTTTCAGTTACAACGTGCAAGTCTTGTGTTTCTTAGTCTAACTTTATATACAACAGTGAATATGTACATATATATATATATATGAGTGAATATTTCTCACTGAGTATAATTCAACATAGAGCTATGCTAGAAAACGTATCAGTAGATACACATTTGAATAAAGGAAATGTTTTAACTGTCAGGTTCTACAGATTAGATCTTTAAACTACTGATCTTCATTTTGGAAGCCAGAGTAGGTGAGGAAGATTTTTAACAATGCTTAGTATGCTTAGTGCACTTGGAATACTGAGACAAGATTGTCACAGGTGAAAGCTGTGATGTGCTAAGATTTTTTTTAAGTGGACCTGGATTTAAACATCTTAAATGGCAGTAGGGGTCTTATGACAATGAGACCATAACTGTGGGTGCACTTCAGTCCTGACCTTGTATTTGAGAGGCATCCTGTATGCCTAAGCAATAGCATTCTTTCATAAAGGTAGGGTATGTTGTGTTCACAGCACAGTTCCTTATGAAGATTTAGTTCATTTAGCATCCGGGGAAGCTTGCAAAGGCAGCAGAGACCTCTAGATATTGCAAATCATTTTCAGCATGCTTGTGTAGCCATGTGATGCAGTCACTGCACAGTGTGCACTAAACAGGAACTGTGCAAAATCACTTGGCACAGGACACATTATGATATGAGCCACAAGGATCAAAACCTGAGAGAGAAGGAACACTTGGATCATTCGGCATGTAGAGCTTCCATCATTTTTGTTACCTGTGTTATGCATGAGCTCTGATGCCAAGAATGCTGTCCTATGAACTCCTACATACCACGCTGAGTCTTGCTACCTAGCTCTCCCATCTCCTCACGGCATCACTGACCTCACCTCTTCCACTAACCCATCAGAAGCAGATTTTCTAATGGCCTGCTTATGTGCAAGGGAGTTGCTGCTGTTGCTCCAGCAATACCATCCCTCACCATTAATTCAAGTTTAAACTAAGTGAAAGAGTGAGTCTCTGTTAACCATTTAATGTGCCAGCACCACCTGTAGCCTCACTGCCCGTCACTGTAGTCAAAATGGTATTGTTTGGATTGAAGGAAGACATTAATAGCAACAAATATGTAAGAAAAATTAATCAGCACACGTGTATGTAGAACTAGCCATAAAATAAAGAGTGAAGACTGAAGGGTAAAATCACTATGCATGTTGTTCACATCAGCTGCCCCTCCTGAAGTGGACTGACATGTACGAAGGGATTTGGGCTTGTGTGATGAGGGAAAATGGTCTGTTTCTGATATTTTGCAATAGTGAAAGGACTGAATTCTCCCAATCAGGAATGATGCCAGGCAGAGGTGAGACAAAGAAAAGAAATATTACAAAAATGATCTGTAACCCTAAGGAATCATTTTGAAATTATTCCAGGAATAAAAAGATGAGTATAAAAAATCCATAATCATTTTTTTTCATTCAAAAAAACATTAACTGTAAGCTGATTACCCTAAAATCTGTCCTTAGGACGTTTTTTTCTTTCTTTCCTGGAAAATCTTTCAGCCCCTGCAAGGAATTATAGGTCTACTTTACATTCATTTCATAGATATAATTTTAGATTTTTGTAAGATGGAAAAAGTAGAAAACATTTTAGCTTGTGTAATTTTAGCATTTACTGCTGGTGTACATGACTTCTAATATACCACATAAACTGTGCCCTCTTGTATTGTGCATCTCCATGGAATCTGATAGCACAATTCAAGACTGTATCTTTACATACAATATCTTGTCATTGATTTTACATTCTTAGATGTACACATAGACAGAAAATACTGGCTAATCCCATAACACATGATGATAAGGAGTTCTATATGTCTCTGTTCTCTTGCCATTTCTAGATAGAAATATTGCCATACCCGTTAAAGAACGGACATTACTAGAAGGCTTTCCATCTCTTAATTAAGGTTAGAGTATTTCTTGATTATAAAGTGTCAGTTGTAGACTTGTCCACATCTTTAATCAGGTTTTCCTTGAAAAGTGTGTTGCAAGAAAAGTTAGGATTTACTAGAAACATACCAGATCTACATTTTTTCCACTATCTTTCAAATATTTTCATTCTATACAAAAGTATAGAATCACATCTTGAGGTCCTTATCTAGACCTTATTCATGCAAAACCCCACTGAAACTGGTAGCAACTTGGCTGGGGAAATGTACAAATTGCTAGAGTTTTGTTGATTTCAAGTCAACAGGAAAACTAAAGGTAAAAGATCTCCAAAACCCCCATAATAGCCTTGCGAGTTTTCATTGCTAGTTTTTAAACGGGTAATACTAGGAGAGGCAACAGCACTGCTAGTATAGTAGCTTGTTGACATATTCCAATCTAAGGAAATATAAGTGACATATTCCAATTTCAAATCTTCTAGCACAGTAAAATCATACATTTAGGTGTTTGAAAAAGACCTGCTAGTAAAATGCTTTAATAAAAAGTTTGCCAACTCCTCCTGCAAAAATTCTCTCTCTCACTAAACACCTTTGCAGAAGGGAATCTCACAGGACATCAAGTCTCCAGTCACCAAGACCTGAAGAAATAGTGCAGAACTGCATTCTGCCACCTCCCCAACTTTCCCACTTTCCTCTGCTTGGGCAATGAGAACAGAAATAAGATACCCCCAAGGAAGCACTAAACTCTCTTGATAACTCTGCCAGACCAGTTCCTCAGAAACATTCATTTACAGAATAAGTATCTTGCTATCAATTGCTCCTGAGAGCAAACAAAAGTAATGCTGAGTTAGGGAATATTCATAGTTTCTTGTTGAGCCAAGCACTGACTAAGAGACAAAAGACACGGATACCACCCAGCACAATATCTGTTGTCTCTGCCTCGACATAACAACTGTGATCAACGCTGCTTGCTAGGTATCACTGTTCTGATTATAACACACAACTAACACAGGACTTAACAAAGTGGACTTGACAAAAGTGTGAAAGTCAAGAGCCTGCCAGGTTACTCAATGTCATGTGTAACAACTGCGAAATGCACTTAAAACAGAGATCTTAGGTCTGTAATGTGCTCATATCATTCACAGCATCTGTCAACTGAACCCCTATATCGGGAGTGAGAACTCTGTCCTACATGCAAGGGAGGACATCTGCCATCATCCAGCTATCTTGGCATTTTCCTTGGTTTGGGGTTTGAGCTTTTAGGGAGGGGGAGGATTGTTTTTATTTTTATAATGCAGAATGTGGGAAAAATGGGACCCTCCTTTGTTTTTAATCAAATTTGTTCTATCCAAAAGCATCAAGAGGACTGTCAACACCTCCAGTCCTACCACCTGTAGCTTTGTTGTGTGATCTGTATAACTGAATTTTATGAAGCAAGGAGAACAAGACGCAGCATATTACTTGTTAAAAGGACCCTTTAGGAATGCTTATGTCCTCCAGGGCTGTGTAAAAAATCTTTGCATACGAATACAGTCTCACAGAATTCAGCAGATTTTGCTTTAAGGCGAATGTATCTGCAAGAATATAGCTAGGAAAATTATTTTGTGCAACTCCATGAGGTGTATAAAGGATTGTGTTTTCACTGAGGGTCAAAGATGGGGAATTCTTGAATTACCCTAGAATGTGTCTTAGAAGATTATAGTGTAAAATGTCAACTAAAGGAACATCTTGTAAAGAAAGAACCAAATCCAACAGCAGAAAAAAATATCCCATAATTATCATATTTATATCAAGCATGGGTCTTCCAGATACTCCTGGAAGAATTTGGAAAAGCCACCTACATTTCAAAACAAGTAATGCGGCACTACAGAAGATACTCACTATGTTCATGAGGGTGAGGAGGTAGTTTTGAACATGTTCTTTGCCATGGAATCGGACGACAGAGTCATCCACACCTAGCAGCACCTCAATGTTGTAGTCATCGTCTCCTGCATGCCTGCGTCGCCTCAGGGTTTCGTTCAGCTGCTGCTCTACACTGCTGTACAGGGAACTCAGGTCTTCAAGGCCCCCAAGAGACTCTACAAAGAAACAGCAAGACATAAACATCTAGTCCAATTCCACTTTAGAAACATCCACCCACACAACATCCTGACCTATATAATCACCACTTTCTTGGATAAAATAAATCAGAAACAGAGAGAAGAGATCATTCCACGGGCTGAAGGGTAATCATCAGACATCCATTAAAAAATTAATTCATCATATAGTTCTGTAATAAGAATATAGTTCTCCACAGTAGTGGAGAATTCAGGCCAAATTTTAACTTCCTAACCCAGATTTTCCTCCTTCTTTGCAACATACTAGGCATGTCACAGAGTGACATGTATATGGGATGCCTCAGCGTTCACTGGGGTTGCTGTGCAAAGCCAACTCGTGGCTTTGCCACTCAAAAATAATGTGATCACTCCAAATTTACACTGAAAATTTAACAAATTGCTGAGTTGTATGTCTCCCCCTCATAATCAAGCACTGGAACAATTCTGAATACAGTAAAATAACAGGTGGGGAGAGGCAAAATTTTCTTCAACTTACTGTTCACTGAATTCTTTATTTAAAAAATAGATGTTTGAATATCTTATCCTGCGCATATTACAGAAAATTCGAAGGGTCCTTCTAAAGAGATAGGTTAATGGGCAGACTTCAGACGAACCATTTTGAATTGGCTTTCAAGAGGATGTATTTAATAGCCTGTATCTGAAATGACCAAAAAACTGTATCACTGCCTTAGGACAGTAAAGCAGAACATCATCATGGATTTTTGAAAAGAAAAAAAGTCAAAAGTCTAGATCACCTACTTCTTCCAAAACCAAAGCCAGCATGAACAGCACTAGAGAGGCCTGTTTGAAAGATCTTACAATAGAAACCATTAGCTGGATACTGCAGTCCTCACTAGGAATCAAACTATTCTTGAGGCTGCCTCTGTCCCAGAGCCAGGGAGTATTTCCATTCCCCCTACTCTTTCATTCAAGAAAAATGATGATCTAGCTCTTAAATACTCAAGGATTTTCCTGCTCTATGAAGGCAATTGGCAAAGAGGAGCGTGGTCCTGCCTTCTGCCAGTGCTGGCTGGTATCAGCAAGGTGCATCTCCCCCCAAAATAGCACACCTTTCCACCCTTTTTCTCTGCTCTGGAGTTGGAGGGAAATTGCATTTCCCTCTTCAGTGAGGGAAAGTCAAGTCTGCAAGTATATGACCTCGCCTTTCACACATTTTCAGGCAAGAATTCCCAGTAAATTGGATAGAAGTTTTACTTGTGAAAGGACAGCAGGACAAGGGCCAATGTTGCAAAATGTACCGGACAACCATGCTGTAATTCATCTTGAGCAGATTCAACTACTGGCTTAACTAGCCGGGATGTCTCTCCCTGCTAGATATCTCAGTGGTTTGGCGATGCATAAATAACTCTCCCCACACCCCACATCAAATGGCAAGGTTTTCCTCAGTTGTTTCCAGAAGCTTAACCATCACTGTGGGTGAGAGACCAGGCCTGCAAAAAGCTTTACAATTCAACCACAAGTCCTCTCACACTCAAGAAAGCGAACTCTGTGATAGCACACAAGTGGGAAATTCATAGACAAGCTTCAGTTCTAAAAATTGTTGCAGCTGGCAGAGCTGCCGAGTGCAATGACCAACGGAAATATACCACTAATGTCATCATGTCACTATGCCTGCTGCATGAATGGAATAGCTTGAGATTACTTCAGAAAGGACCAACTATCGGCTCTGTGCAACACCTTTGGTTTGGCTGTCACTTCCCTTCTTAAATAGGTGGTTTTGTGGTTCAGAGGAAGAAGAGAATCCCTTTTTTGTGTCTATGTGAGCAGGCAGCAGGAGTCAGAAAGGACTTCTTCTACCGCTCCCCGTTCTGTAACATGCAGCCACTTTCTGCATACAGGATACACTGAATATGTCAATACTTTCCATAAATGTACCCCTTGATTTTTTTTTTTAGTTATACAGTCCCCAAAAGCAAGAAAAATACATCCTAACTCCTGGAAGAAATGTAGTGGCCATTTTTTTAACTCCCCCCCCCCCCCCCAATAGAAACATTTTCCAGTGGAGCCTCTCACCCCTGGAAATGAAACTTACCTGCTTCTACACAGAATCATAGAAGTGCTAAGGTCGGAAGGCACCTCTGGAGATCATCTAGTCCAACCCCAAACAAGTGGCCTATATGGGGATCAGACCCATGACCTTGGCATTAATAGCACCATGCTCTAACCAACTGAGCTAAACCTTCTTTCTGCAGAAATCCCAAATCTCCCCCTAACTAGACTCAATGGTAAAAAGCAACCATTTCACTAACCCCGATGGGCAGCATATTCCATGGAATACATCTGGACTGTACAGGCTATGAAGTAGCACTCTCTACACAGCTTCTCCGATGCTGACTGGTTTGTAACATTTTGTCTATTGGTTCTGGCTCAACAGGACAGGCACAATTTAAATGCACTGCTCCTCAACAGAGAAACATTAACATGGGAAAAAAAAACTTTAAGGCTGCTCTGGGCTACTTATTAACCAACAATTACTTAGCAAGCCTCTTCCTGTGCATTGTCTTTCTCCACATCTGCTCCAGGAAGTGAAGCCATGGATTCCTCTCCCTAAGTGCACTCTCTGTAAGTTGGTATGGCCTCTCCAAAAATCCATGGCAGTATGAGTGCTCTTTTTTTTTTTTTTTTTTTTTTTTTTTGCATGTTTGTTTTCCATAAATCAGCATGTTAGTGACTGAATAAAACAATCAGAGATAAACCCAGAATACGCATACTAATGATAACTGTTTACAAATGCTGTAATCTATATCTGTTGCCAACACTTAATACAAAGTAAGAGCAAAGGGGATGACAGCCTGAAACATGAGAGCAGCAGAGAGCAAAGTGAGATCTCTACATTCCTGTATTCTAGTCATTAAATCACTTTCTTCAGGTCATTGTTCATGATTCAGCAATTAGTTGGCCACTTGTGTAAATTTTAAGAGCTCACAGACAGTGAACCTATTCACATGATTAAAATCATGTATCTGTTCCAAATACCTCAATCAACTTCAAGTTATTTACCATAATTAATCATCATTAATTTTCACCAATTCTAAAAAGTGTTTCCTCTTAGACTACATACTACAGGAGACACATGGGGCAGCAGGATCAGTACAGATTCTTTCTGACCAATACAGAAGTGTCCTCAGATGTGTCCTATTCAGAAAACGGCTCTGCTATTCTTACAAATACGAAATACTTAATTCAGAACCTCCTGGACAGACAGATGCAGAGTACTTGCATCTAATTTGCTCTAGAGAAGGTAAAAAAGGTGGCCAATTTGTTTACGCTGGGGCTATGCATCACACCACTCCAAATATTACTAATGATAAAGTCAGCAGCTATGCTTAGAGTGAAGTTATAGTGAAAATTGTCTTCTAACTCCTTTCAGGGTCGAGAGCTTCCATACTTTGGAAGTAGGAGCTTTTTAGAAGCCCATAATCTCCATGATTCAGAGTTCTTTCAAAAATTTGAGTATAAATATCATTATGAAAGCTGCAGAAGAAGGAGGCATTACGGAAAATCTTAGTAGAGAGCTATTTATTACAGTATGATCACTAAAGCCAATGAAGACATCAGCATTCTCCACTCAACCCATACTGTTGGGGTTTTGTTAAGCTTCTACACATCTTTGGTACTCTTTATTACGACAATGGGGTTTCAGCAGTACATAGCTATTGGTAATAGAAGGGCAGAGTTCAGCCTGAATGCTTCTTGCACAAAATCTCGGTTAATGCAGAATTAAGACTGGTTGGCTGTGAGTCTAGGTGACTTATACAGTGCCCCTTTCTACATTGCAGTAAGTGAAAAACATAACCATCCTTTCCCTTTCTACCCTCCTTCTCCCCAGAAATAAAAGATGAATTTTTTCCCTCATGTCAAATTCTGCTTTCAGATACATCTTCACAAGCCCATTGAATTACAGAGACAGATAGACAGACATCTGCATTGCCAATAAACATGAGTTACTCTATTGATAGAGCCAGAAAGAGCGCACATTGTTGGGTCTCAGGACACAAAGTGGCTAAGCCACTCAAGGTTGGTGGTTAGGAAGTGCACGTGCTGTGATTTCCCCTGTTTATTGTTACAGGCTTTGCATCTAATAGACTCTAAAGAAAGCTAGCATTCAAAGAATGGCTGCTTTTTTAGAGCCTAACCCAAGGTTTTGGATAACCTGCTTGTGCGCCACTGAGCATCAACATTGAGGGGAACAGCTCATCTATATGTATCTAAATCCAGGAGTGGTTTGGACAATGAGATGAAGGGTTTATATAAAGGAAGCCCTGTAAATTTGCTAGCAGAGTGACACTAGTGTGCATCTGGACACCCACTCTCCTGCATCCCAGTCAGTTCAGACAGCTGCTGTTCTGTCACCAAGTAAAGGAGAGATCAACATGTTCTTCTCTAGAGCACAGACCAGGTAATTCAGACATAGGCAGAAGCTGAAGACAAGACCCACCTCTTACAGTACAGAGCGCTCACAGCAGCTCTTACTAAAGTGAATTATTTAAATTAACCATTTGAAGAGAAAGGCCCTGTGCAGTGAAATCTAGAAAGCTTGCTAGGCAGCTTTGACTGCATTTTCTAACACAGTAAGGAGACATGGCTATTGCTGGACAGCAATATTCTTTGTTACCCACAGGGAAACTACTCTGTTTTTTTGCACATTTATGATAGACAGACTAATCCTTCCTAATCTCATTCTGGAATTAGCTGGTTCATTATCTCTTCCTTTTTTATTCTGTTACCCACCTGCATCATTTACATCATGATCTTACCTGTCGGAAAAAAATTAGTCCATGCTCTTTCACCAAGTGAAATGGTTATTCAAACACCTGAGTAGGAAGACAAAACATTAAGCTTTGTATGCACATGCGCGGGTGTGTATTTTTTCAAGAGCACACATCAGAGTCTGTCTACTCTGTATCATGTAGTAAAAATGCGGAGTGCACCATCTTCCTCCAGTCCAGCTGGGATTCCTCTGCCAGGAAAAGGCAGGAGGAGTTTTGCACAGGTAGTAAATGAAGCAGTGGAAATGGAATCGAGACAGACACTCCAGGAGAAAATCTGCTGCCCCATATGCTTTTTTTGTCAAAAAACATGGCTGCTAACCTGGCCTTGTGCCACCTCTAGAGACTTGGAACGTCATTGCTGGAATCAGACAATGTGTTTCTGTCAAGCACAAATGTAGCTAAAGAGTCTCTCTGTGAATCCAGAGATGTGTATTGTGAAAGCCATAACCCCTCTGCAGACCAACAGTCTGCCTCTCTTCTAAATCCTTTTTCAGAAATGCTAGCCATTTCACTCAACACAAACACCCTCATGAAAAACTGAGCCTAACTGTATCACTCCTGAATACTCTTTTTGTATAAAAGAAGATACTCTGTATCACATCAGGTATCTGTTCTGTTTTTCCTATAGTATAACTTAGAAAGAAATTATAGCTCTTTCTCTAAATATTTGAGGTCTGAATCTGCTGTGATCTGCCCAAGTCTAACTCTATGACTGCTGCCGTCTGTCTAAACTCCGCACATCTAAAGAGAATCCCAAACATTTCTTGCCTGCAAGATTCCTGCAATCTTATTTTATAGTGTAAACCATGTGACCCTTCTGTGATACTTGCACTGCCTAGTGATGCCACTGTTATCAGCAACATTTCTTATATTCCTTATATTCCTTACATATGCTTGCTTGCTCACTTAAGGGATAACGAGTTATAGGTGAATGCTGCATCCTTTCTTCATACACGTTTCACTCAGTGAAATTAAGCTGTGTGTGACATATTGACACCTCATTCTTTTTGATCTGTCATTATACCCTTGGAGACCTCAGCTAGCTGATGCCAAGTGAGAGAAAGCAGGAGGATGCTCTTAAGTAGAAGAAATGGGTGCCTATCAGAATCAGGCGCCTATAATGATGTTCCCTGCTTGGTCCCTGACAGATTCCCTGTCAGCAAATAGGAGAGTATGCAGACTCTGAGAATTGTATCTGTAAGCATCAGGCAGAGGTTAATAAACCATAACTATAGATCTGCCCATTGTTAAGGTATTCATTCACTCAAGACTCACATCATACACTGAAAAGTGAGGTAATGCATCTCCAAGGCATCAGACACAGACAACAGCTTTGCATATATCTAAACCTACTGAATCGATGTAACAGCTGCTCCTATGCTTGTGGCCTAGAGACTTATGCCTTTTCCTGCGTCTCTTCTGCAGGCACTTCCCTCATCTCGACATATATCAGAGCTAGTGGATGAGTGGTTCAAATTCACCGGAGCATGAAAAGGAAAATGGTTTGAAACTGTGAAAGAGCAAGGTCTGACTAATGCTCCACACCCAGCTGACTGCTATCTGGAGAGAAGCCCAGTTCACCCTCTTCCCATCTTCAAACCCTTACATCTGTAGAGTTGCTAACAAATAGATTTACTAGGCAGTACTGCAGTGACCCAAGTCATACAGACGTAGGTTTAGTGCCCAATATTAATAGCAATACTCTTACAAGGAATTGTGTTGTACTTCCTCCCAAGAAGAATGAACAGAGAGGGACGCGTTGCTGGGCTTGTACAAAAAATAAGAATTCACATTTATTTTCTGTGATGCCATTTATTTTCTCTTGAATATTGCATTTCAGTAAGGATCCTAAGTATAAATGCAAATACTCTGCCTGACAGAGAGCAGATCCACAGACAAAAAAGAAGCATGACAGAAGAAAGAAAGAAAGGAGAGCTTGATTTTCTGGCAGTGAGTAGAGGGGCCTGTAAGCACAGAAATGAAGTTGCTCTGAGCCAGCTGCAGTGCCAGACGAGAAGGAAAGATGTATGACACAGGGCATACTGGTATAAAGGAGTGCAGGAAGAGTGTGTCAGCCTGGATGCTTGAGCTGATCATCAGCTGAGAAAGCTATGACTGCATCTCCCATGCAGCAGCTGCCATCTGCCCAGCTGACTGCTGCACACCTGGTATGCAGGCCACACATTTAGACTTTCTAGGAGCGGGACAACGTCATCGAGTCAGCCATAAGCTAAAGTTTCTTTTTGGCAGCACATTATGACCCACTGCCAAATTTAGGGGAAGTAAGCATTCAACTGCCTAATTTAACCTTTTCCTGAAAATACAGCTGGAAGCAGTGTGTAAGGAGGCTCCACAACTTCACTAATTCATAATGAAAATAGTGAGAAAGCAGTTTGGAACAAATTGAGATCAATGTACCTCACTTCCTAAGGAGTGGATTAATATATAAATGTCCCCAAGCACAGCTGTATTTTGTAACAACTAAATAATTCCATTATGCTAGTTCAAAGAGAAGAAGCCAGGGCAATTTGTAATGTCACTTCGAAAGTTGCACTAAGTAACTGAGTTTTTTTTTCTACTTGTTACCATTGGATGAATATGAGTTTCCGTGATTGCTTTCTCTCCTAGTTATAGTTTCTTGAAATTCTTTGTTTTCTTCTGCTCCCAAAACCTGTGTTACTAGGGCGTAGCAAGGCATTCTCATTAAGCTGCTTTTTGCCCTTTTTCCCCTAGTCTTAGTGCTAAAATCTTTCAGGCTGCTGTTGCTCGTAGTCAAATATATTATTCTTTGATGAACTTCCAAGCATCTGCATCATGAACAGAAATTACTAAACACACAAAAATGAGCTGCAAGCTGCTCGCAATCAAATGCGAGAAGAAAAGTGTGGAGAAAAGGATAATTCAATAAGGAAAGGCAGTTGACAACACAAGTAGCTTGATTAAACCCTGAAGATAGTACTTAAAAACCCTCAAAGGCGGCCTTGCCCATTTGGCAAAATACAAGAATGAAGAAGTAAAATAACTCCATCATGGATACAGTGAAGGTAAGTCAAGAAACTATTTTATTTTTGAGGATATTCTTCTTTACAACACAGAAGCCTCCACAGAAATCACACCTGGAACAAACTGTATGGAGATAACTGGCATGTCAAGATAGCTTGTTTAAGTACTTAGTCGGTCTTCTCACTGAGTCCTGTGATTCCTGACAGAGAGAGAGTCCAGCCTGTGTGACATCTGCTGACAACATTTCCAGGGAAGTCGGTCACCTACAGCTTCCAACTAACTCTAAGAGAAAGCCTTTAGCATCTGACTAGTAAGTTAAAAAAAGTCTGAATAAAGGTAGAAATGAGGCTCGTTAATAAAAGGAACAGGCTGAAAATAACCTTTCACTTTGCTCTGAGAATCGGACCACTAAGGAAAATGCAGAATTAGAGAAAGTACCAGCTTGGAAGGATTCTGGGGAGGCCACTCAGTCCAGGCCACTGAACTTGGCCTGGCTTTGAGTAAAGTTACAGTAGGCCACTCAGGACCTGGTCTAGTTTGAAAATTTCTGAGAACAGAGATCCCAGCACTTCTCTGGGCCCCTGTCCAGTGCTTGATCACCCTCCTGAGGAACAATTTTTTTTCCTAGTATCTACCCTAATTTCCCTTGTTCCAACTTATGATTGTTGCTTCTTGCCCTCTTGTTGCACATTTCTGAAGTAAGTCTTTTTTGTGACCTCTGTACCTAACACTGTTATCAAACACTCACACATTACTTGCCTCGCACTATCTTTCCAGGTGTCTAGATCTCATTCATGAACATGAATGTCCACAAGAAATAATAATAAAAAAAAAATAATAAAAAAGCTATCATGGAAAAGTAATTCACTAGTCTTAAGCATATTAAAGCCAAAGACCAAGAGGCATTCAACTATGCTAGATTTTATCTATGCTGAATGTAAATCAGATTTTTGAAAGTCCTCAGCAGCCTACTTTAAAAACAGAAACAAAAAACAACACCCCGCCTCCCCCCCCCCAAAAAAAAAAAAAAAAAAAAAAAAAACCACCCAGCAGCAGCAGCAGCTCTGGTCACATTTAAATGCACACATGAAATTTAGCCAGATTTAGAAGAGTTTAAAGCACTACAGTGGATTTCTAACAGTCACACAACACACATTTTTGGCTGTTTTGGCTGTTCTTCACCGACTAGTTTTAAAGAACATAAAATGCTGACTCCCACTGAAGATCTGGCCCTTTAGATATTAAGAAACTACCAGGAGCTGATGGCTCATCATCTGATGGCCAGATGCTTTGGCAGCTGGCTGCCATGCACTTCAGCTAGAATACAGAAATACCTGTTAGCTCCTCTGGAGCTTTTGCCAAAAAGAGTATGAGAAATATAACTGGCTGTTTAGTTACAACAAAGGTCAAAATACGTGATTGAATAAATCTGCAAAAGCCTATGATTTTTTTTGTCTATTAAGGCTTGTTTTGAACTTTGCCTTTTGGAAAGCCACAGAAGATAAAAACAATAATTTGGGTCAAACATTTCCAAACAGTTATGACTTTTAACTTATTTCCCTGAGAAGAGAACTGTTCATATACAGAATTTTTGTGGCACTGGTGGCACTGTCTAATTAGGAAAGATCAGTGCTTGCAAAAGAAACCACCCAGGTTGCCATGTGGAAAATATTATGACAGGATTTTCTCATTAGATTCTGGGATGTGCTGAAATTCAAGTGCTTAGCTTTATTAGGTCCATTTAAAATTTTATGTAAAGTTAAACATTCTCCTCTTACCCTTTCCTGAAGATTTGCATGAAATTGCCTACTGTGCCTGAAGCATCAGAATGCCATTCTAACGGAACTACATCTTTTTCACATGTGAAGTACTTGTCTCTTACTTAAATATCACTGCCCTAGATCCCTCCTTCCCATATAAAACACACAAATCATGACTTGCTAACTTGAATCTGAGAGTCAGTTCCTTAATATTCTTATTCTCTTTGATGGAATGTGCGTGCAAATTTCTGGTTATGCTTCTGTGCTTAACTGTTGCCAAAACTTTTTCTTGTTTGTATTTTGGGGCTGAGTGGAAGGAAGATTTTTATCTGTAGCACCTGAAAGCAAGCAAGTTGTGCATAAAAATATCGGTTTTCACTATATGTTAAGGGCACCAGAGTGCAGGTGGAATGCGTCCAGAATCCATGGGGCACCAACAGGGTGTCTTTTGGGGATATTTCACAACAAACGAATGTTAGCCATGAGATTTTGGTGATACTTAAATACAAAAAATGAACAAAAATCAATTGATTTTACAGGATAACCAGCACTGTAGTTTTGTAATGCTCAATTTCTTTCATTGGCATAACCAGGTTGAGAAAAGCAGTTTAAAAGCCATACGTCCTAGGTGCGAAAGCTAGGCTGCAGCCTCAAGGTAAATAGCCCTAGATCTTTAACCACATAGCTCCTCTGGGCTTTTTGGTGAGTTTTTGACTGAAATTCAAAAGCGAAATAAAAACCCAGAGAAAACCATGCAACTCTTGCTGAAGCAAATGACAAAAGAAATACTCTTTGAGCTGCATTTGTCCCGTTTTTTCTTTCCTGTGGGTTCTCATCTCAGTGAACTGTTGTGGATAATGTTTCTTCCTGGTGCAAACACAGCTCACCATGCACCCCCGACCAGAAGTACTGCAGAATACTCTTCTCTTTCCAGGGCTGCTTACGAAAGGAATTATATGTGTGCTACTGTTTTTTGTAACAGGAATGAACACACACAATTTTAAGGAGAAGTACCTTCTTGCATGACTTGGACACTGAATGTAGTTTTAAGCAGCTTAACGTTAAACAGAGACTGTATTTTGAGATTTAAAAAATATTTCTATCTTAAAATAATGTGAACTTATTTGCATGCCAAAACCTAACTGAGCCAAAGGTACTGTAAATAGGTTTACAGAAAATAAGGGGCAGGGGGAAAAGCTAAAAAAAAAAAAAAAAAAAAAAGGCAACTTGTAACATAAGTTGTCTGAAAATATTGAAAACTTAAACAGATTTCACTTTACAGACTCAATAAAAAAGTGCTTGAAGTATTAACTGAAAATATTCAGCAGTTAAAATGAACATTAAGAGGGAAAACTCAGTATGAACAAAATTGCCTGGGAGACCCCAAGAAAACAAAGGCATGAGAAAGCAAAATTAAAGAAATGAACACACATCAACTGGACATTGTAGACTGGCATGGCATGATTCCTTCCACAAACTGATGGAAACACTGTAGTGGCTGTTAGAGTCTACAGCTCTGTGGCAAGGCAGGGTTTCTTGGCAGATGTCACATTAACTAGTACAACTGGAAAACACAAACTTTCAAGTATATGAGCTGCCCTTCTGAAACAAAAGCAACACACCCTCAGGAGAAATCCAAATCGAAAACAACCATTTTGAGCTTACTTAGATACTTATCATCTAGATCATATGACGGAAAATGCAGTTGGTACCTGTAGACCAGAGGAGGCATTCGCAGAGAAGAGAGGTATTGCCACATTTTCTAAGGGAAATGGACTGATTTAGAGCTTTCAGGACACTGAGCATGTGGGAAGCAAGATAAAAACATTATTGAACCAGTATCTCATTGAGGGCATGGCTTTTGTACCTAGTAAGATTATAAATTTTTATTTTCCAGGCTCATCTTTTGAAGATATTTTGTAGGTCTTTCTTGAGGATCAGCAATATGAGATTAGAGATGGAGTGAAGATCTTTGGAGAAATATTCTCCCTTTTCTCTCAGTGCTTATGTTCTTCATTAACATTCTGTGCAATTTCTTCCAGGTATGTACTGATCATTTAGAAGGTGCTAGACTGATGTCAGAGACGGACTAAGGAGGAAGCAGCAAATTTGACCAAAGATGGTCATCAGATGAGCAACTTACTATTAGAGCTGCAGTAATGCAGTGAGGAAAGAGTGTGGAGGAAGTTCTGGAGGAAAAAGGATGTCAAAATGGAAGAAGGACCTCCTAGCTGCCTACAGCCGGAGTACCTGCATTTGCAAGGTAATGCTGACTCCGGTCTGATGACATATTCTGAGAAATAAAAATAGTAGTTGATAGGGCCAGACAAAACTCCACTTTCACAGTAGCTTAAGCACACTGTAAGAATTTAGAAAAAAGAGAGAACACTCCTGTGACTTCATAGTTGTTCTGCATATCTTTCACCTTCCTTAGATGAGTTAATGAATTACTGCTTGGAGTATTAGCTGTTTCTAGTTCTCTTCAGTGAGACTTCTAAAATGGCAGTGGCTGCTAGAATTACAAACAAACATGGATTAAAGGAAGATCTAACCCTCTGGGTTGCAAGATTAATCATCAAATACAGGAACTCAATAGGCCACAGACATGACTTGCTTTGCTATTAGATTTTACTTTCAAAAGAAAACAAAATATTCTGAAGTGCTGACTGCTTCCACAAAATATTTGCTTCTCTGGTACCTTTTGAATTCTAGCTGCAGACTTTTGGGAATGATGGAAGATTTCCCTGCACTGTATAGCTTGTTGGCTCTGCAGAGCCAGCCCTGCTTTGACACGACAGGGAGGACTCTTCCCTTTCATACATTATCAGCAAAGCCGCTTCTTACTGCTCATTTACATGGCGGATTGATGCCAGCAGCACACTTAGAAGGCCACGCAGAACTACCAGAGGTATAATTCTGTATACATTTGAATATGTTTAGTGCTGACTTGGGATAAAATTTTCCAATGCAAATGGCTAAAATTTTACCCTATAATCTTCTTTTCCTCACCTCCATACCTGGCATGATGGGTTTTTAGAAATTAGGTTATCCTTACCTGGCAGCAAGTGTACACAAAGCAAAGCCAGGACTTAAATGGGATTAAGGAAACTATAATTAAATATGACTGAATTTTGGCCAACTTTTAACTATTCTTTTTTCCATCCTATGACCAGAAACTGGCAACATGAAAAGCAAAAGAACAACTTCAGCCAATTACAGAGTTCTCACTACTGGAGAGCGCAAGCTTGCTAGAGCAAGCTTACACTTCACACCCTAACTGGATAGCTAGTTCCCATTGCAGCAGTCCTGCATTCAGATGATTCACGGTGAAAGCAATTCAGATTTATCTATGATCTTGCAATGATCTAGTTCTTAGAAAGCATATGAGAAATGTTGTTGGAAATGCAAATGTCACTGCAAG
Organism: Rhea pennata; assembly: GCF_028389875.1. Lineage (NCBI taxonomy): Eukaryota > Metazoa > Chordata > Aves > Rheiformes > Rheidae > Rhea > Rhea pennata. Next base: position 72,650,984 of record NC_084666.1, read on the forward strand.
ACTGTAACACATACAATCACACTAAGATAAGAAGTGGCTAGAAAAGATATGTGGGTGAGGTGTGTTAGCATGCACAGCGCTATTTTAAATAGCTAGATAAAAAAGTTACTGCATACATCTATAGACTTATACTTCCAGATACAGCAGGAGTCTGGTTAATGTAAAGCAAGCAGGAGGCATACATATGAGGCACGCCAACTTTAAAGACAGGAGTTGTTTTTAGAAAAGAATGAAAACCATGGCATGTGCCAGATCTACACCAAAGAATGCCTATGAGATCATTTCTCAAAAGACCTTCCTTCCATAGCCCTAACATGATACAAACTGGTTTGGTATTTACGCATGCTGGAAAGTCCTTTAATACATTTTACAGCTTTGAGTAAAAACAGCTGTCACCACTCTGAATCTGCTGTAATAAATACCAAAGATTCATATAAAGCACCAGGTTCTCACATAGACTTGCAAAAGGTGCCACAGGTGCATTGAGATCTACAATACTAAGCACCTCTGATAGCCCAAGTTAAGTGAACCACGGTCAAAAGGATGGTGGGTAAATCTCAGGATCAAACTAGGCTCTTTTTGAACATACTACCACTCTTCCCGAGGACTACTGGCTTCTACTCTGACAGTCAGAAGGTTAAGAGTACAGTAACGACACTCTCCACATGCAATACTGCAGCAAAGAGGAGAAGTAACAGAGCAAAAATAGACTGTCTACTTTCTGTGCAGCCCTTGGCCCAGGAAATGCATTAGCTCCTTGCCTTACCACCGCTAATGACAGATCACAGCCTTCCATTAGCTTAACATAGACCTCAGGACATGTCAGGCTCTGCCCAGACTTACCTGCTCTTGACCTTATTTTAGTTTGGTTTAGCTGTAAGAGCACATTGCCCACATCTAGATCACTACTGCCTAACTTGTCTAGCTGTCACAGCAAATTCAGTCAGTAGTCAGATGATTAGTATAGAACTTGTTTTAGCTTTAGCTTCCCTTTGTGCAGTTGTATGGTAAAAAAAAGAATAATTCTAAAAAGAATTCTAAAACAAATAATTCTAAAGAATTACATCATATATAGTAAAAAGCTAACAAAATTAAATTACCACAGTAAAATGATATCTGTTTATCTGTAAGAAAGGGGTTAGAAACTGACTGTTTGACAACCTATATACATAAAACCAACTGGACCCAGGACCAGTGAGGAAGGTACTTTACCATCAGCAGCAGAAGCCTCACAGCGAGGAACTGCAGCCCCTGACAACCCACTGCAACACCACACAGCAAGGGGGAACAAAACTACATCGAAAGGGGGACATAGTTACAAGTTTGTGTATATCGGTTCTAGTTGCATTTTAAAAATAATTAGATAATTTGAATTTGGATTATATGCGTTAGTATCATTGCAACTGTACTTGAAATAATTGCTTTATTTTGATCAGGCTGTTAAAAGTTAATTAGAATAGAAGTAAATTTTAATTGTTTTAGATCCACACAGAAGGTTTATTCTTTCTGACTATTCATAATGAAACTGTCTGTAAGACCTGACCTGATAGAGAAGTTCAAAAAGATGTCTCCACAACTACAGAAGAAGCTGCTGAAAGAAAGGCTCTTCCACATTCCTAAAGTGAAAACAGGATCCTTACAGCCACCTTTCAGAAAAGCAGCTCCCCAGTTCAACAACTCAAGAACAAACTACTTTTGCATTCAAAGAAAGGAAGCTCATCATCAACAAATCCTATGGCAAATCTCCCTAAGAGAGGAAACAGTAGTTCCTTTTGGTTTCCTTCATCAAGGAATAACATAATGAATATACAGGCTGATTTCCTAAATACACTTTACTGCCAAAGTATGGCTGCGGATGGACATCCAGTGCGTACTGGATTATGGCAGGCAGGCGGCTGGTATTCCTTAAAGCTGGAAGCTGACACTGCAGTGACAACTTGTCCTGATGACCTCAAAGCAACAGCCAAAAGTGGAAGTGGTGCATAAATAAGAAATAATCTTTGGCCAGCCTGAAGCTTTTTACCATAAATTGGGATACTGCTAATATGTTGATTAATCATAAATATGTATTTTTTTTCCAGATTGGTGGAGTGAGTTGGAGTTATGCCTCTAGTCACTAATGAACTGAAGTTTTTGCACTTTCATACCACAAGAATGTTCTGTCAGGTAAGGGCCTTGATTTATCTGTATACACAAAAAAGACTCAAGCATTTGGCTTTGGCTTTTTCGAGACAACACTAACATCTTATGTAAGTGGTTACATACAAATGTATGGTACAATTACCTCATAAGTTTACAGGTTGCATATTAGATAGATTAGATATTAGAAGCAAAAGCATTCCTATGGTACTTTACATAACACTAAATTCTTCAGTTAGAGATTAGTGTATCAGCAGTGACAATTTATCTCGTAATAGCAGACAAACAACATGGTTTCACGTACTATATACACAATCCAAACAAGTCCAAGATGAAGACTGTACATTCACAAATGATGCTTAAAACAGTCCTGAATTGAGCCCTGTAAACACTACTGTAATAGAAGGTGAAAAGTAACAACAAACAACAACAAAAAATCGTATTTTGCAATATCATCAGACATATCAATGTTTAAAGTATAGAAAAAGCATGTTTAGAGGCTCTGGTTCCCTGCTGAAAATGCATACCTTGATATCTGGTCTGCTGGAACTAAACACATCTTTGGATATGTGACTAGTGTTTTTAGGGCTGAGTGTGACTAGCCCTTTACTTCCAAAGTTTTCACCCAGTAAGAGCATATAGTAGAGCACATGACTTTCAGAGTTAGACACTCTCCTACGAACAGCAAAGAGCTTGCATTAACACTGAAGTACTCATGGCTTCATGTATCACTAAATCCATCCAAAATTATTTTTATTTAACAAAGGAGCACACTTAAAAAGAGGTGTAAGAATCCTTGGATTCATAATTTGAAAAAGTGTAATTCAGAAAGGAGGTTACCTTTAAAGTCTGCCACAACACAGGCTGCCTTCATAATTTATTCACTCATATATTCAAAGAAATATTGGAATGTTCAGGTTGTCTGTATTTTTGGGCATCTTCCTTGAGACCCCCGAGGCAGAAGAGTTCCGTGGCCTAAACTCTTTAGACCACTATCTTCAGTAGCAGACTACTGTCATGAATTTTCAGCATTTGGGAAGTTATTTTAATAGAGATATAGCCCCCTGGAGCTCATTAACTAAGTAATCACAACAAAGTTTCAAAATTATTTCAGTCACAGTTTGGATTTATTACTCCTAGGTATCTTAGCCAGCTTCTGCCAGGTGTTCAGAAAGCTTCATACTTGGGGAAATGGCTGGAGGGGGCTGGCAAGATCATTATAGATATAAATGATATATTTATATAAGATTTATTTATTTCCCTGAGGTCTTTAGCAACCACAAGATGGACATCTAACCAACTCAAAAGGCTCCAAGAAACATCTGTACACACCACCAGGTACCAGGGCCCCCCAAAATTTCTCAGAACTTCACAGAAAGCTTCAGGTGTGACTAACAGTTGTAACTATAATGTGCCTTACAAGAAAAGTATTCCCTGATCTCAGACCTGATAATCAATTCACTACCAGACATATTGGCATGACAAATCCATAAACCACCCAAAAAATATTCATGTCACTTGAAGTGGAATATGCCCCCTACAAAAACAACTTTTGGCCATGGCTAATCCTCAAAGGTTTTTTTTATTTGTTTGTATTTTGTTTTGTTTTTTAAGCTAACACTGAAAAGATCATCCAACAGTCAAACCATCTGTAGGGGATGAGGGGAACAAGGGGATAGATATCAGTAGAACTCTCCCCCATAGGCAATTAGCATAAATATGGGTAACTGCAGCAAAAGACATAACACAAAGAAGGAGAAATTCAGTCTCCCTTTATTTTTCCCTGCATATATCAACACCCTTAACATTAGAGGATTTATATCAAAAGCTTTTGTTTTCTTATCTCTAGAAATTCTCCTAAATCTTCTAATATTTAAAACTGTCCAGATCATCTGCTCTCCCATTTTTCCACAGCATTTTGCCACAAATGACCCTCTTAAAAAAACATTTCTCATTAGAAAAAAAAAAAGGCTCCACTAACGACCAGTTCACTACCTGTTGTTGTTCTACATAAATTTATTTCTAAGATGTGATATCCTCTGCTGATTATAGACATTTTCACATCCAAACTTTAAGCTATCATCTCCGTACCAAAGGAAAAAGGTTCAGATCTATTCAAAGGAGTATTTCTCAGTATTCAGCTTTGGTAGTTAATTTGTTTTAAGGAATTCTACTGTCAAGGATATTTACAGTTACTAGGTATATAGGCAGTTTACAATTTCCCTTCAGAATGTGGACAGATGAGAGAACATAACAGGACATAACAGCTATTTTCTGTGTCGTTATTTGATGTCTCCTATGTAAGTCAAAATGACTTTTACTGTTTTATTTCAGCTGTGAAACACTGAATGTTGTTTCACACTTACACACTTAGTAACTTAATCAGGAAAACACAGTAAAAATGTACTAGACTACCTGACACATCCATTAAGAGACTGGGGGTAGGGCAGCCACATCAGGACTGACTGTCACTGCTGCTTCAGACTTCCCATTGGTTTCAAAGCACCCACAGGTAGAGGAGGCTCTAAACTTCTGACAGATACCAGCTTAAGCGCAAGAACAGCGACAGAACAACAGCAGAAAATTTTCCCTACCAAATTACACAAACTGTAAACTGTATTCAGAAGTAGATGATTTCAGGTGACATGGAAAAGAGGAAGAGCAAAATTTAGGAAAATAAGAGTTCCTTAATCATGAACAATTAAGAAAAAAAATATTCCTAGAATAGAGGTCTTCCTCATTTTTCCTTGTGTGTCATTTTCTCTCATTAATGTGGCTCTTCCATCTTCTGTTTTGCTGGACACCTAACAACTACTTTGGTTAATTGTTTCACTTGGATGAAGCAAGTGATGTGTTTATGTACAGTTGCTTAGTTTTAAATGCTGTAAAAGGAATTTTTTTCTAAACATGTGGAACCTGTTACTGCAACAGTAAATGTGTAACAGGAGCACAGCATGGCCTGTGCTCATCTGTTCTCCTAACCACAGTCATTATCTTTACTGAGAAGCTCACTAACTACTGTCAACAACAATTTCACTCTAATTATCTCTTTATCTGCTTAAGCCTCTAAAAGTCTACAAAGCTTACTATACTGTCCAGACAGGACAGCAAGACATCAAGACAGAACACAGCTCCATTTGCTATGGAAAAATCCAGAACAGAGAGAAGCAGAAAAGTAACAAAAAGCTGGACAAAGGAGTTTCCCTAGCTCTTGTTCAGGAAAGGCATGAAGCTTGGTAGTTACCTAGAAACACTTTGATACGCCACCATCATGAAATTTAATGGTTCACCTAAAAGCAAAAATCTTGGAATGTGTCCTGTGGACCAGCTCCACAAATGACCAAAAAAAAAAAAAAAAAATTCACTGCAGGGAAGGCCTGTCAGTCCAACCCATACAAGAGGAAACCTCTCACTGGCTCAGGAGAAAGTCTTTGCTCTTTTCCAGGACAACTTCTGTATCCTCCTGCCTATGGAGAAGCAGAAGGAATAGTTCCCTCGCTGAAATACTTCAGCTGAACAGCCCCATGGCTATGCACTGCTAACACCAGCTAAGCCAAAACCACTATCCAGCTGGAGAGGAAAGCTGTGAAAAACTGAAGATGATGCAGCTAAGCTTTTCCATTAATGTAATTACCAACAGTGAAAACACATCATAAAAACCCAAGGAAAAAATGTTCAGTTGTGAAAAGGTGGGGCACAGTAACCTGCTGCTTTAAAAATGCTGAAGTACAAGAACATTTCACATGGTAACAGACTGGAAAACCCAGAAAGGTACTTTTATTTTTTTTCGCTGTAAAAGGAAACAGATAGACATTAATACATCTCTCACTAACCTGCAGTGCTGTAAGAATAATTACCAATGCAGCTTGCACTTTTTGAACATCTAGAAGTTTGAGCAGAACACTAAACAACCCAAACTTTACAGAATGACCAGTGAACACAGGGAGTTCTGTACTCTCTACTGCCCTAATAGCCTTCCTCTGATACCTAGCTAACTCTACAGGCTAAGATATGAAATCTGGATGACACAGCTGGAGGATATCAGTCAGAGTGAATCTTGCGTCTGATGCAATAAACTCTTCCTGAAGTATAAACAGGACAAATTAGAAGTGAAGAGAAAGAGATGAAGCTCTCTGTCCAAATGCCAAAGCCAGAAGGCTTGTGCATGAAGAAATGTAAGGTTTCTGAACTGGAAATAATTTCTTCTTCTTAGCTCTCAAATGTTCTTGTTCGTCCATAGAAGATGAAAGATGGAAGGCATATTTGGGCCTGTTACACCTCTTCTCTTAACTGATGGAATGTCTTTATAGGTAGAGGGAAATTTATTCTTCGAGGGAAATTTATTCTTCAAGGTCTTCGTTGCACTTCTAATATGGCTACAATAGGTACAGGGCTGGGATTTTTTGTTCAGAATAAATGCAGATATCATCCCAGTTGTTGTTTAGACTATGTCCAAACACTGATCCAGTTACACTGACATGACACTTTTTAAAATAAAACTCCACATTTTATTTTAAAAGAGATATTTAACGTTGGCATTTTAACAAATCAGTATGTAAAGAAGTTATATCATATTAAGAGTGCACGTGTTCAGAGGTAAAAATATGCTGTATCCATAAGGACAGCCTACAATAGCTTTCCAGCAGCTGTAGGAGCAATTATATCCCACTCAAATTAGGAAAATGTATTGTGTTTAAACAATAACTTCACTTTCATTGCACTTCAGATTTCTTTACATAGTCTAAAGACTTCTTTTCGTGATAGTGCGATGTTTAGTGAAAAGGGTTCAGCTTCATTTCTATGGGAAATGTCTCTTCAAAATCTTTAAGATTAAGGAAAATAAGAAAGAGAAAAACATTCAGTTGAGCTGGAGGAGTCCAAAGAAGAAAATATTTAACCTAAATACTGAAAAAAAAAGTTCTCATAAATTATGCTAATATGGACAACAATAGCATAAAAAAGCACCGTGGTTTGCCTAATGCACTCTTGAGTTCAAGCTTTTAAAATGGAATTTGACCGCTGATCAGCATTACATCAGTACACACTGTTAAACATTTCAAAAAACATTTTCAACTGCTTCTCTCAAGGTATCGTGAGTGAAAAGCAGTTGTTCTACGAGCAATATCCAGAAAGTACTCAACTCAGGAGCTCTCCTCGATGAAAGAGTTGAACTACTGGAACATCACTGCTATAGATAAAACTGCTGATTATACTACAAAGACATTAATTCATTAAAAAGACAGCTATGACAAGGAAAAGCCGTAATATCCACTTGAGGTAAACTATAAAACAATGACATGGGAAGTGCATTAAAGAATTTTATTAAACATCTGTCACATCCTATCTCTGTCACTTCTTCCTTATATTTCAATTAATATTTGTAAATAATTTTGAGACAGTGCTTGATGTATATTAATTTTGCTGGGGAACTCCACATCACAGATGCGCACTTCCTGCCTCAGGACTGAACTTCATCTCGTGAAGAGAGACGTGCCCCTGCTTTACCAATCAGAACCCCATTCAAGAGAGTATGTTTCCAGAGGAGGTTTCAGGGAACAGTACTCACTTCATGACTCCGGGCATGCTTTCCTCACATGGTTATTAGAAAGCCAAGAAGGTGAACATAATGGGCAGACTCAGCTGTTAGATGGCTTATGCAGAGATAAACATTTAAAGGAGACAGAGGAAAGGAATTCACAGTATTCAGTCACATAAAAGGAATAACTGAGTGTAAAACTGGAAAAAAATGAGGGAAAATATTTATGCAGCCCATATTACCAAAACAAAGAGAACTTCGAACCCCTTCCAGTGATGCCATGAGTCACAGATTACTCGGTGTTCAACAAAGGGTCGTTCCCTTCCAGCATCTTACTACTGAGTTACTCGTTAATGTAGCTAAAAGCATAACTGTCCTTAATTGTTCAGTTGTCACTAAGTGGATTCCAACCTTCTGACATTACAAAGCTCAGCAGCTGTTTTTTTGGAGATCTGGCCTTTCCATGAGCCCATGCACCTGCAGAGATACGGACCCAGGTTCAAGACAAGGCTCTTCCATTGCTAGCAACCAACTGCCAGGCAGCATCAGGAGCCAGGATTTAGATAAAAGTCTCCATGCATGACAGGCTGTTGAAGGATGCAAAGTTGTTTGCTCTGAGCCTCTACACCAACAGATGGCAACTGAGGACACTTTTGGCAAAGTTTCCAGATGAAAAACAGTTCCTCAGATGTTTAACCAAGAGTGTGGCTATTTCTATTTGAAAGTCCCCAGCAAACTCTGGTTTGGGCAAACACGTAAGGTGGTGGATCTAATCCAAAGCTGACTGACTTCAGTGCAAAGGCTGTTGCTGAGTCTGAATCAAGCCAACATGCATGAGTTATCTAAGATGTTCAACATCCAAACCTAGAGGCTCCCATTCTCTAGGAAATACTGCACCTTGTTACTCCACTGTAAGAAGAAAACCATATATGCACAAAATTATCCTTCTTAAAGAGCAACAACTATCACCTAATGTATATTAGGTGATACATACTCTAGATAGTTATGTTAGATTATAATGTTTTATATTCAGGTGTGTAAAATTGAGGTTTTGAGGATTTGGCTTTCAACTCTATCTCAAACTGAAATACTCCATTTTTGATCTAACTTGTACATAAGAACTAGCTTATGTAGTTTTTACATACAATTTACATATAACCATCTTTCAGTGGCAACTCCAAGCTTTAGCTGGAAGAAAATACCACACACACATGCACACACACACACGCACATAACTGTATATTTTGTCAAACCAAAGCACATCAGTTAAAACCTCTCCTTATCTCCCAGCCATATATTTTTTGTAGCAGAGAATCTTAGAGCTGGAAGGGCTAAAAGGGGGAGGGAGCTGTTCTCAGTTAATAGCCAGTTCCCAAATCTCACATTTCCTTATGAAATGGAACCTCTCCTACCCACAGCTCTAGTTATAATTACATATAAAATAAGCAGATTGTGATATACTTATAAAAACAGTCTGACATCATACACACACTGATGTAACAATATTTTGAATGAAGAAACAGCAAATATACAGCTTACACATTTCAATTTTGGCCATCATACTAGAAAACTGGTTTACAAAAGAAGTGTTGAACAAATGAGTCCTACTTGAGCTTTCCTGTTTCCTTTCAGAGAGCAGAAACATCTTATGCAAGGCCCAATACATCATGGCCTCAAGCACTGCAAGATGAGTTACTTCATTACGGATTCACTATCCTTAGATACTTTTCTTTTTTCATACAAACTCTTATACAAAGAAGCACTTTTTTTTTTTCTTTCCAACTCACTAAATTCCTATTAGTGAGCCAGCCCTGAGTGTACCTTGCACAGATGAGTTATGAATATAACTCATAGTGTTTCCACACCGGATATTTTGATCATTCCCTCCTCCTTCCCCCAATCCCAATTCAGTCCAAAACAGCACACAGCCATAAATTCTCCTATTCTGACATCCTTCTCTTTCTGGCCTGAAAGATGGCACCATCCACGTTTACTTGAAAAAGCAGTGTCTCAGCAGAGAGTATTTTTTCAGATAGGTTCATTTCTAATCTCTGTGTGCTGTCTGACAAAGGCAGGGAAGTCTATTGAAAACACATTATGTATGAGAATACTACACACTGTTAACTTCTTTATGTCCAGAATCGATCCTCTTCTTCTTCTTGGCACCTGCAATTTGATTTTTAAGACTGCTCAGATAACACTGTAAATTACTTGCTGTTACGTTCAAATGGATATTGATAGAATCTTACCACAATGTAGAAATATCTGAAACACCATTTATTTGTGGAATAACATTTCAAAAAGCATTTCTTAGTCTGTATGCCTCTTAAATAGCACATGCTCTCTATGAAGCTGTTCCTTGAAGCTGAGGAATTTCCCTATTAGAGGAGAGTTGCCAACTTTCCCTATTTGGCGAGGAGGGTCCCATTCTTGTGCCTTTCTTGACTTCCTGTACAGCATACTTTAACGAGCCCTCCAGTATGGTGGAAAGCTAACAGAGACAGTCAAAAATAATAATAATAAAAAAGAAAAACCTGAAATGAGAGAACATTTAGGAGGAATTTTCCATGGAATATACTATAAATGTTATAAAAAGGGACAGTCCTCCACAAAAAGGAAGATTAAATGCTAGAGGGAAAATACCCCTGATGGGCACATTGTTGCCGCATGTGCCAGCATGGAGAAGGTAGAGAAAGATGCCCAGCTTTTAAGAATACATAAGTGATCTCTGGATCTGAGTATACAATAGCTTTCACTTTATCAGACAGCTTGGAAACAATCCAATACTGATTGTGGATGGTTAAGAGGTCTAAATAATATCAAGTTAAAAATCCCGAGGAATTTCTCTGATTTTTAGAAACCAGGAGCCTAGACTACAGAGCATGTTAATCAAAATTGTAAAGCTGACTTCTTAGCCTGCCTTTTTGCTATGGTAATATATGCAATTTTAGACTTAGAAAAGGACCTCTCAGGCTAACGTTCATCAATAACTTTTAACTGCTTGTAACCAAAATTACAAAGAAGAAAATGCTTAGTTGAGTATTCTTTGTGATGCAGAGGCACAGAAATACTGTACAAATAGGAGCTACAAAGATAGTCCAAGACACCAAAAGAAGTTAACAGTATGGTTTATGGAAAATTGAAGCTGATATCAGAAGTAAACACAAGGTGTGTCAAGGATAAAGTTTTCTGCAAAACCAGTCATAGCTGTTGCTTACCCCTAAACCAGCCATATGAAAACTATTGAGTGAGCTGCATCAATCTGAAACAGGGACTTTATGAAGACAAAAATACAAATTAAAAAAAAAAAAAAAAAAAGTTGTTAATTTCTGTGCCCTGCAGCAACTCTGTGTACAATGTAAGGTACCCTAAGAGCACCAAGTCTCCCGCATGGCTGCAACATGGCACCCAAAACGAATACAGAGGGAGAAATACAACTCAGTCCAGAGGAAATATTTGCTTTCTCCAACAGAACTGGACAATGCCTAGTCTTCTGCTTCCTGGGCACTTACTCTTCATACACACAATCTTTTGATATCGGAGGCCACTCTCACCAGAACAGCTGTATGCAGTTATCTGTCAGTAACTATTGTACTGCAAATTAAACAAACATCTGAAGAAACTGTTCTCCTATCTAATGACATACTTCACTGCTACATCTGCCTCCAAGTTAGTGGTATTTAGTTGCAAAACCTGAGGAAAAACTAAGCTGCCACAGTAGTGCATACATGTCATACAGGCACATAAGCATCCCTCTTTTTTGTGAAACGTCCTCATGTAAGATGCAAAGTTAGGTAGTGTCTATCTGGGATGTGCTGGAGATGTCATACAGAACAGTACTTCTGCATGGAGGTAGATAGCCTGCCTAGAATCATTAGAAGTTTTTAGTATAGGGAAAAGTACCAGAGAATGTTTTTTTTTTCTAAGAATAAATCTCAGCAGGAATATCTTGACAGCTTTTCTGATGGAGTTACATCAGTGGACACAGTTAACAATGCAGCAGGTATGACTGGGATATGTTTTCTGATTATTAAAGCAGTTGCATGTAAAAAATAACTGAAGAACTTCATAGAAATCCGATAATATAGATGAATTAGGAGATACTGGCTGCTGGAATTCACTCTTGATACATACAAACTAACACACAAGAGAAAACACAATGAACCACACACACATGCACAGTCAAAACCTATACATTAGCCATGGACATGCAGAAAAGGGATCCTAAATTCAGCATAGACAGTTCTCTCTCTCTCTCAAAAAAAAAAAAAAAAAAAAAATCTGCTCAACTGATAAGCCAAAAAGGCACACTGAGTCACACAACCACCCTAGAGCTAGTCTGATGCAACTCCCCAGTGTACAAATGTTGGACTGCCAGCGCCAACTGTTTTGCTGTGCAACTCTGCTCCCAAAGGGCAGCACTACTTGCTAACACAGACATGGCCTCTTTCAATTCATTGCTGCTTTTTTAAGGTATGAGAGCTGAATATTTCATCCCTCCCTTCTTTACTATTCCTCTCCCACCCTCTAAGGGCTCACATGTGCTATACCACATTGTCTTTTCAGATTGTGAGCAGTCTGGACATGGTCTCTTACTGCATTTGACATACAGCTACCGCTCTCAGCCTCCAAATTCTGGCTCAGGCCTGTAGCTGCTACAACACTGCAGATGGCAAGTGACAAAAAATTAGCAGTCCTTCTCTCCCACGTGAGGTCCTATGCAGTGACTCTCTGACCAGCTTAGAAGGCTGCCTGAAAGTGTTCCCAAATGCATCTATGCACTGCCAATCCTCACCCTCTCCTGCGTTTAACTCAGCCCAGAGACCTTCTCCTGCTACAACTCGGTTTCCAGTTTCTCAAAGTGCTGCACTGAGTACAGTACTATGCTTGAGTACCCAGCAAATCCTCTTTCAGCCTCAAGTTGTGGATTCCCTAATGCTGAGCTGACCATATGCCTTTGTCAGGCACAGAAACCATTGCAAAGGTAAGAATCTTACCACTGCCCTTTATCCCTTGTAAAAAGTATCGACATTGTCATTTCCAGCAACAGGAGAATGCTAGCTGTCATGCTCTCCAGCAGGATCCTAACTGAGATGAAACAGAAGAAGCAAAAACAGAGCTTTTTCTCTCCGAGCAAATATGTTAGTGCTCTCAATCAAACATTTCCAGAAGGATTTAGAGACAGAAAAGGAAGGAAGAAAAAAGCCTTTTAATTTGAACACAGGCTTATTCTTTTCTGGGAATTCTTCTGGGAAGGCAACCCAATTTTTAAGCTCAATTAAATTCTAAATAATACTGATGAATGGCAACACTTGTCTATTTCCAGTCTGTTGCATGCCAACATAGATACAAGCCATGGTGTCTCAAATCATATAAAATAAAGGTGGCCTATTTTTGGAATGACGAGTACTGCTAGATCTAAAAGTGAACTGAGATTCTAAATTATAAGAAACCAATTTTTCTGCTCTGGCCTCAAGTTGTTTAAACAAATGGTAAGATTTGATCTTGAAAAATACCTACCTTGATGGCAGGCAATGAACTAGGAAGGTCCATACAGTAGTTCTACTTACTGTGTTGAAGACTTTACATAATTTCAGTGCTGCAATTCAGACATGCAGACTTCAGCCTGAATTCAACTGCAAACACAAAGACTACCCGGTTGGTTGCCCAGAGAGGTTGTGGAGTCTCCTTCTCTGGAGATCTTCAAGGCCTGCCTGGATGCAACCCTGTCTAACATGCTCTAGGTGACCCTGCTTGAGCAGGGGGGTTGGACTAGATGGACCTCCAGAGGTCCCTTCCAACCTTACCCATTCTGTGGTTCTGTGATTCTACCTTACCCCTATTCTAGATTCAGATTTGATAGTGTGGTTGCACTCCCAGACCTCTGAGGCAGATGACAGCATGAGTATTGCAAGAACAAACAACAGCTAGAATATATGCTCTTTAAGATGATGAAACAACAGAAGTAATCAACAAAGCAGACCTGTAAAAGTGGCACAAAAGCAAGTAATATTTATTAAAAAAATGCATCTAAGTGTTACTCACAGATAATAAGCTTGCACAGAATTTCAGCCATTTTTAAAAATTCCATTGGCATAAATACAAAGGAAAAACTTCAACTATAAACTATCACCAAATGCTGTTGAATTCTGGTTTCTGCTTTTTTCCACAAATGAACTGTAAGTTAGCATTCCAAGACCAACAAATGTTTCCAAACCCAAGCTATTTTCAAACAGTATATGTACCATGATATCGTCCAAGATAATAGCAAAAATATGTATAAAGTCATTTTCCGCATAAAAAGAAAAAGGAGGTGCACCAACCAAATATGCTGATCTGCACAAATGAGGTCTTGGTTTAAATAAGTAAGACAACAAAAATATTGAATAAAACAACTAAGCAAAAAGATCACTATTTCTGAACTGAAAAATAAACAATATTAAAGGCAGCTCTTAGTTATGTCAGCTGAAATTCAATGTAGCCATTAGTTGAGAAAGACAGTGCCGCAAACTAGAGGACAGAGTATCAGCTGGGACTCGGGAAATTTTGGGTAGGATTTGAGCTCTGCCATTGACTTGAGCAATCACTTCCTAAACATGGATATCAGCTTTCCCAGTTCTACAGTTGGGGTAATAATTTGCAGTGCCTTTGAAAATCCCTCTCAGCCTCTAAATATTGTCATCATTCTGACTTAACCTTCATATACAGTGCTGGAAGGAGCTCATTATGTGCTGCATAACCAAAAGACTTTAACTGAGGCTCTTCTTGTCCAACACTACTCTTCCAAGGAAAAATGGAAAACAGAGTTTCCTTTTGTAAAGAAAGGAAAAAGAGACTGAGTACAAAACAGGGAACACTTGCTAAGAGGAAAATAACTGAAGTCTTCATCTCCTTGAAGGAACTCTCTGCCCAGCAAAGAACCTGTCTTTCCTTCCCGGAACCCAGCTTTCCTTCATTCAGAAAGCCAGCTGTTGCCTCAGCGTCCCTGACATTACTGCCAGATACTATCTTTAATATTTGAAGCATTTTAAAATGAGTCAGGAAATTGTTCTCTTACCTTGCACAGAGAACAGAATGCCCACCATCTGAGGTGCAGACAGAAGTTGTTGACTCAGGGATAACGTACCAGTAACTTCAACACCGTTTAGAAGACAACCACTGGTCTCCTGGCAAGTAGTTTTCCTTTCCCTCACGTAAAAGTCACTTGACAAAATCTCACTTCTTCCTCTCTGTCTCACTCCACCTGGACATCAGCAAGCACACCTGACTTTTTTCATTCCCAGAGGTCCACACATACGGACCAGCCCTCCCATTCTTACTATTGATATGATAATGATACAGTAGCAATATCAACAGGGACGGGCATGTGATGGCACATTTGTTAAATGCTGATATCAGAAACGAGACCTGAAAGTTTCTATTATTTATGCCTGATGAATGAAATCTCATAGTCTGCTGATTTACTGTATAAATACATTTACAAACACCCGTGTATTTGAAGAAGCACATGTTCTCTCTCTACATAGCACTTTTTCTAACTGGTTAAGGTTTGGAGGTACGTAGAGCACGAGAGCTGCAAGCAGCTGGGACATGCTACCAACTATGGGAATGTCACAGGAACTGTATGATGCCCATAAGGTATGGAGACAAAAGAAGAGAACTAGGAATGCTCCACTGGTGACATGCTGCCAACATGCAGTGACGGCTCCCAGTATTTCTTATGGCGAGTCAGATGGAGATATATTTTTATCAAGTAATTTATAGTACTCATGTTTAAATATTTAGGAAAAGGAGATTTCAATGTCACATAAATGTCTTGTCAAAGTCATTCCAAATGGTTCAGCTCTTTCACACTGTTTCCAAAGTCAGTGCAGCCAGTTGTTCAAACTGTGATCTGGAAGAGTGGTAAAAAGTAGACAAAATGGGAAAAAATATAATTGCATGATAACTGTAGTGCACTTGATCAAGATACAAAAAATACATTAGAATTTAAAGGGTCTGTAAAAATCATAGATTTTTTCCCTTCATATTGTGTGTTGTTTGTTTTAAGCTAAGAACAGTGATCAGTGATAGTTTTGTGTAAATCAGAATGAAACTTGTACCATGCTGCAGTTTCACTAGTAAAAAAAGATTTCTGACAACACTAGCATCATAAAAGGTATTGGATCATACCACTGAAAACAAAGAGCTTAGTAAAAGTAATCTCTGTCTTCAACTGGAAATAGATTTCCATTTTGAAATTCTGATCTACGAAACTTCAAGATAAACCTAATCTAGAATGTA
Source organism: Rhea pennata (assembly GCF_028389875.1). NCBI lineage: Eukaryota > Metazoa > Chordata > Aves > Rheiformes > Rheidae > Rhea > Rhea pennata. The sequence goes on from NC_084666.1 coordinate 72,666,942, forward strand.
ATTGCTTATTGATCTTCCCTCTGGGAGAAAAAAAAAAAAAAAACCTCCCAAACCACCAATATTTGTACATTCAAGAAATTTGGGATTAACCTTCAAGCTGTGAGTGCTTCTACAAATTCTACAAATCAATAGGTTATTTCTCTTAGCGTCGTTGGCGAAGGAAGGAAATAATAGCAGAATAAGGCAAAAGCTAAAAATCAGTTAGCAGAGATTTGAAACTTCATCCAAGCAGCAAGAACTGCCTGGGTTATCCTTGTATATTTTCAGTTCAGAAAGATGACACAATGTTTTTCCATTTCTTCACAACCATAATGCAGAGAAAGCCTTCAAGAACACCTGGCTTGCAGATGCAAAGGGAATACAGCATATTTTTCTGAACACTGGTACAGAAACGAATAACACCAGGGAGTAAGGAAGAATAGTTCAGAAATTTATGCTTTCATAATAAGTCACAATCCATTATTGCAAAAATTCTGTGGCTGGCGATTGCTTGTAAACAAAAAAGAAAAAAAATTGCCTTTCCTTTTTATGTTGCTCCAGACATATTAATATTTAAATAAATACAAATATTTAAACTAGGAGAGTCGCCTCCTATTTTCAAGCTCTTCAAAGAAAGATCCACAAGAAGATCACAGAATTACTGAAGAATTTGGGTTGGAAGAGACCTTTGGAGATCTCTAGTCTAACCTACTCCTCAAAGCAGGGCTAATGCTTCATTCAGACTGGAGTATCAGGGCTTGGTTGAGTTGTATCCTGAAAACCTAGAAGGATAGAAAGTCCAGTCTCTCTGGGCTTCTATCCTCATTGAGAATTTTTCTTTTCCTACTATGTAAGTAGACTTCCCTGTGTTCCAGCTAGTGTCCACTGGCACCTACCCTATCACTGCACCTCTGAGAAGAGTCTGACTTTGTGTTCTCTCACCCGCCCATAAGGGAAGCAGGAAGATCCCTCCTTCACCTCCTAAGGCTGAACAGTCCCAGTTCTCTCAGTCTCTTTAATCCTCAGTGGTCCTTCACTGGACAACCTGTTCCAGTGCTTTGCTACCCTCAGCAGCAGTTGCGGAGCTAGCTAGATTCAAATCAGTTTACATGTGTGCAAGTTGTTACATGCAATACACATACACAGTGTACACGTACTCATTCTGATTTCAAAAAAGTTTTCCCAAGCCCTATGACCAGGTAGCAGGCTATCGGACATGCACTGAAATCTTTCTAGAAAGAAGATGCCCCTTCTTAGAGGAATGATATGTAGGCCAACCATCTATTAACAAAGGAATTCCCTAAGAAGCAGAAAGCTTGAAAGCACCACTGATTTCATTACTGAGTTCCCAGCGTGGATTCTGCTCCTTTGTGAGAAGAATGTGTCTATTTTAAAATACGCTAAATAATGCTGAAGATGAAAGGTCTGGAGGTTATGAATGAAAATAGGTCAGCTGCTAAGAGCTCAAAGACAAAACATTACTTTCTTCTGAATTTAAGTTCGAATAGCTGTAAAAATTCAAAGGAAGATTTAATCATCATATAAATATCTTTTTATATGTAATCTCAAATACTTTGGTTTAATTGGCTTATAAGGGCAGTCCTACTGAAATGTGCGGATTTCCATTCCACGAAATTTGTTTCAGGTTTACCTTTCATCAGTAAGTGTCTAAAGGGATCAAGCTCTCTGAACTCATCTCTGCTCACTCTAAAAGTAATGACGGTTTGACCATCCTCTCCAGTGAGAAGAATTATGCCTTTTTTTCACAAGGTACAGTGTACAAAATAGGAGCCAAGTGGTCTGTAATGCAGTCTCCCTTCCATGTTACAGCCACTCTTCTTATGAGGACCACAGAAATCTATGCCATGAACTGAGCTGTTTAAGATATTCATTAATTATCTGGAAAAGGTAATAATCAGAAAACATTATTACCTTACTGTGTATTAAAACAGTCACATGTAAACCTTACGGAAAACCTTTTACATGGATCTCAAAATACAGAGTGATTAGGAGATAATGGCAGCTGAAAACTAAAATAAAGGAGAAGACACAGCAAACCACACACATGCACAGTGACATGAGCTATGGTCACTCATAGAATCATAGAATCAGTAAGGTTGGAAGGGACCTCTGGAGATCATCTAGTCCAACCCCCCTGCTCAAGCAGGGTCACCCAGAGCATGTCAGACAGGGTTGCATCCAGGCGGGCCTTGAAGATCTCCAGAGAAGGAGACTCCACAACCTCTCTGGGCAACCTGTCCCAGTGCTCTGTCACTCTCACAGGGAAGAAATTCCCCCTCACGCTCAGGTGGAACTGCCTGTGCTTCAATTTCTGCCCATTGCCTCTTGTCCTGTCACACGGGACAAGTGAAAAGAGTTTGCAGACAGTTCTCTAAAAACAGGTTTGTGCACTTGAGAAGCTAGAAATGCATGCTGAGCACCACAGTTTGTTAGAAAAGGAACAGAGGCAAAATATGATGCCACTGCACAAATCTGCAATACGCCCACACCTTGGACACTGCATGCAGCCATGGCCGCTGTATCTCCAGAGAAACACAGCAGAGGCAGAAAGCAGCAGAGAAAGGTGGCAGGGATGGCTAAAACTATGCAACTGCTTAGGGATTGAGAGAGATGAACAAAGTATTTCGCTCCATTTTAGAAGAGAGACAATAAGGAGAGATAAGAGATAAAAGGTAAGAAAACATGAAAAACAAAGAAGATGTGGAGAATATTCTCCTAATACAGGAACTAGGATGGATCAAATAAAATGGCTGGTAATAGTGTTAAAATGAACAGAAGTCCCCTACAGCATCCAACTGAACTGTTTAAGCCATGGTTACAGGAAAAGTTCAGAAAGGATTATACAAATTAAGGTCAGAGGGATGGTGGATTGAATACAGTGGCCTGGGAAGTCCAAATCTGCCGAATGCTGGGAGCTTGGAGGATGTACCAGAGACAGGATGACCTGATGCTCTGCTCCTATACACTTTATTTATATCAGCTCCTTGCCAATGTCAGAGACAAGTTACTGTTCTTTAATGTAACTCTGTATGTTCCTGTAACTACGTGATTCAACATATATAGGCTGTACTGTAGATAACGGTAAGCTAATTAAATAATTTTTCCTAGTTCTAGTCATTACAATTCAGCAGCTATCCCATATTAAACAAGAAAAGAAAAAAGTGTTTTTTTTTTTAATTAATGTAGATTCCTTTAAGCTTTAACAATGGAAAAAAGAGAGCTTGGGACATAGGACTCTGGGTTTACAAAGAACATTACATCTGACAAGCAGCTGTGAATCAACCTACATGGCAACGATTCAAGAATACAAGTGCTTAGGTTTTTAAGCATGACTAGAAATCTGAAATCTAAGTCATACTTCTACAGATAAAGATGACAAATAACCAAAGACTGAAAGCGATACTGTTGGTCTTTCCCTATTGTCTCCTCCCCCCTCTAAGTGCCACAAGTTTATTCTTTACAGAAAAACAAACATTAAAGCATTCTAAACTTGTGATTTGAAAAAGCTTGGTCAAGAAACAAATATCTGGTTTTTAGTGTCTATCAAATTTCCTCCACTACCTGCTATTATAAATTAGCCTGGAGAAGGGAAGAGAATGCACGCATCTGTTCACTGCTAAGAGGTTTCTAATAATGATGCAGATGTTTCCAAACAGAAAGTGGATGGGATGCCCAGATGTCTTTCATTGTCATATTTTTCCAAGCAGCCTGACAAACTTCAGATGAAAAAAATAAATATGAATGATGAGTCTGTCTTGCCAGCAAAAATAAAAAGCACGTTTGACAAAAAAGCATACAAAGCATATCTGAGAAGGTCACAATTTCTTCAGTCTTTGTCCAATGAAGTTAGCATATAAGCAAACACTGAACCATTGCACGGCCTTTCACTCAAATACTAGGTTCTTTTTCTTGATTTATCTCATCTTGTGTTCCCTATTAAAGAACAACTGTCAACTAAAAGAAAACTACTTTTTTCTTCCAGTAGTTTATGTTCTGAGCATCAGAAACTTGGAATCTCTGAAGTGCTGGAAGTAATGAAAATACATTGTTACTTATTCTTGGCAGGGAAATCTCTGAAAACTGATTAAGAAAGAGGACTTCAAATAAATCAAGATACAATATGGTGGAAGCAAATGGAGAAATACTAGTAAAAGAGTAAAGCACAGACACAAATACAACTGCTTGCAAATACACTTGCAAGCAACAATCAAACATACATTTAGATGTGCAAGAACCTGAGTAGAATTCAGACATACGGGAGTGTACTTTGGAAGACTGTTATGGATAAACCATTTACAATAGTTATCAAAATGAGTTACAGTTCCTGGATACTCACAGAGCAGCAACAATGAGCAAGGGCTTTATATATATATATATATACACATATATATATATATATGTATGTATGTATGTATGTATATACACACACACACACAAAAAAAAAAACATTCAGGTAATATTTAAGTTATTTGGTGAACTGGATGTTTCTTGGTATCTCAACTCTGTGAGAGAAATATGGAGCTTGCTTTGAAAATCAGCAAAATCTGTGATGCTATTAATAACATAATCTATGATTATATTAGTTATATTTTATTTGTAACCTACTGGACATGCCAAGCTATCTTTTACTGTAAGATATTTTTCAGAGATTTTCAAAACAGCCTTTGCCACAGATCAAATTAAAGCAACAGAGAAACTTTGAATTATTCTCAATCTAGACAAATCAGCTGGATTTTCCAGAAATATATCAAAATGAACTTTGGCAAATAAACTAAGGAAGCGTAATATGGGTAAGCTATCAAGAGAAAGCACCATGCGAGAATGAAACAGCATAAGGAAAATTTACAAGTATACTGTACCTGACACTAGAAATTTGGATCAGCTGAGCAACAGCACTGCTTCCACATGCAAAGGGCTGTGTGCATAAACTGAGCAACAGAGACTTATTTACAGTCTGGAAAAAATCAAGTGAATGGCATTTGACCCCCAAAACTACAAGGGTGAAAGGGACCAAGTATCTTGGACTTGACACATCTGGAAATATTCAACAATATGAGCTTTTGTAAATTAAGACTGAGACGTTTGCTCAATGTTGCGAGAAGACTTGGAAGATACTAATATTGATCCTGACCCTTGAAGATCTGGATGTGGTTTCATTTAACCTGAAAACTGGTCCACATAAAGAAGAGAAGATTTTTCAGAGCAGAAAACAGCTTCCGGATCACCCAGAGCAGGTGTGCCCAAATGCTGTTTGCTCAGGTACTGTTGTCAGAGGCAGCAGTGGCTGCAGCTTCAGCATCCAACCATGTCCTGGATGTTCACTAACAGCAGGCCACATGCAAATCTGCTTGGCCAGTTTCTGCATACCGCTCTCAAGTAGTCTGTGGTACATGTACCACAGTTTATACACGTAGTTTTGGAAATTAAAAGCTCCCGTTTGACTCAAAGATTACTGCATTTCAAGAAGAACTGATCTTTGCAGAAAAAAATGCTGAAGGATTTCCTTTCTGCCTAAGGAAACAAAAAAACCCCACAGAATCTTAAGCCTCAAATCACAGACATTCAAAAAAAGCAAATGAAAATCTACATCCAAAAGTGGAAGAAGCAAGAGACACTCATTTCTAGCCGAACTCAATCGGTGAATCCAAGAACTAAGGAAAAAATAAATCAAGACAAAAAGCATGCAACACTAAATGCATTTGTCACTGTAAGAAAGGTAAACTGGATGTGATCTGAAAGAAGTATTTATGTTGTATTTTCCACTACTTTCAGTAATGGAAAGAGAAATATTGGAAAGAACATAAAATTTCCTGAAGAAAACATTAAAAATTTGAATCGTTACCTTCACAACTTTTTCAACAATCCAAAAAGTCTTTCTGTACAAGACAAAATACAATCTTTAACAACTCGAACTTCAATAACATTTTGACAAAGGGACGGCCATGTCATTTATTCAAGCCTTCTTCAAGAACTGGCTTCTCTGGAACTATTTCTCTTCTTTTTCCCTGACAAGCTTTCCAAGGTAAACCCTCTCATACTAAAACAAGACAGTGAATGTCCCACTGAACGTGTCACTAAGTAATATTCAGCAGTTAGTAGAGAATAGCTCTAGGCAGCAGGGCAAATACCAAAAGAAAATGGGCCCAGTCATGTCACTACCAGTTAATGGAATGAGAAAATACTGAAGGACCAGACCATAGTCAGCTATCTAAAAGAGTAATAGAGAGAAAAGCAGGCTTTGCTACTGCCAGGAAGGCTTTCTTGCTTTTTTTTCTTTTCTTAAGGAACAAACCACCTCAAAACCACAGCCTCCTCAAGGCCAGTCATTCTTGGCAACATATACATATACTTTTTCAAGCTTTCAGAGAGGCCTGCAAGGACTGCAGTATTTGGCAGCAAAGTCTGCAGTCATCCTCAGTGGTTCTGTTCATGTTGCTTTCATAGCTCTCAAGGAACTTCCTCAGCAGCTTCTTCCCTTCCCCAGAGCCTTCTCTAATCTCCACACTTCAATACCTTTTTTCCTGCTGCAGCGAAGTTGCTGGGAGAGGCCGGGAGATGGTACGACTCAGCGTGGCAACGCTGGTGACAGTGCCCACAAAGGATCCTTCTATTTTGAGAAGATTTGCTCCTAGCACTTTTACACTGGTCTGCCAGACAACTATTAGCCAGAACTGTTGCCCTTATGCACACACTAAGTGGCAATCTGGCTAATTTTTCATGGCAGCTGGGCAGTGCCTCCTACATATCTAGCCCCAAGTGAGCCCTAAAGGCTTTTCCTGAATGATTGGCTCATTCCCACTTTTCAATTGTTGAAAACAGAAATCAACATCCTGAGAAACAGAGTTTTTTGATATCTGCTTGTATGGATCTTGGCAGATAATGCCAAACCACTTTGCAGCACATCTGAAATACATTCAAGAAAAGACAGAATGTAAGGATATAGAGTACATACTGAGTTGCTAAGCTATTACCAATGCAGTCATTAACCTCCACATGAAAGGAGAAAAACACACTTCAGGCTCACAGGATTAATGAGTTGCTTCAGGGCAGAAAACAGCCACAAGCCTGTCACTGACTGTCACACTACTGTTTGACTTTCATAAATAATTAACAGAGTTACTACCTGTTGCCTTAATATTGCTAACAGATTTATTGTTGAGGAAGAAAAAGCACAACTACATTTTTCACCTAAAAAAGAGCACTTTCTAATATTTTCTTCTACAATCAAGGCAATAAGCAATCAGAGCATAATGATGACTCAAACACACTTTTTAATACAGAGGCCACATAAATTTGGACCACTGTGTTCAGTCCCATATAAGAATTTCATTAACTCAGGACTGTAGCAAGTAGTAATCCCTTTTAGCTTAGCCATTCCCAGATTTACAGTCTCCTGGCAGCGTTTATACAGACATGAGCGGAATTTCTTCTACTGTCTATTAGAAGAAAAGCAGCAAAAACAATTGAAGTTTTATTATGAAAAAAATTCTGTTTTGTTCCTGCAGCAACTAGTAAGTTCCTTAAAGGGCCAGAATCCATCCATGTATGGCAATAGTCAACTTCCCAAGCAGCAACACTGCCTTTTCTCTAGATAATTAAGTTTTAATATGCAGCATGTTTTCTTTAAAGTTTCTTGTACAAAAAAGTTGTGAAAAAAGAGCACATAAAGATGTACAAAAGAGCTAGGCTAGATTTAGACAGGATCTGAGCAAGATTTTGTTTGCAAAGTGTCTATTCCAGCATATCCCTGAGCAAAAAGGTGTATCAGGGAATCATACCAGAGTGCCTATACCGTCTCCTCCTCCCGCTCTCCAAGCAGCAGTGATATTAAGCTGGAATAGGAACGCATCATCCATCCCTTGTTCTGGTCCAGCTATCTGAGCCTCTGAGTCAAGTCTGTATTCATGTCCCATCACTCCCTGTCCCCTCTAGATGTGTACACGTGAATCCTTCTTTCTCCAGGTACCTGGGTCCATAGTTAGGTAGCCCATGCAGGAACATGGGAGAAGGAAATCTTAACTTGGACAGGGTCCCTTGCCATTAACAGCAGAAAGAGGAGGGCTTTTTTTTACACTTAAGTGATGAGCCTACCACAAGCAAATATTTGACAAAGGCCTCTAAAGTGTCCTTTACATGGTGAAGCCACACACAACTGCTTTTCACTAAGTTAGAGGAAGACCAAGAAGGAAGGCAAGGTTAGAAAATCAGTGTCAACTCTACCTTCATCAGTCATTTAGCTACTTTATCCTGTTCTGGGATAAATCTGCTCTCTGCCATGCATGCCACACGCCATCTTTGCAGATGAAGCAGCCTGCTTGTTAAGTGTGAAATGTTAAGACCGCAAAGGACAAAACAAACCACAAGGAGATACACCAGAGCCTTTACATGCATCTCTTCCAGAGAGGCAGAGAGGTCTTCAGACTTTTCCAGGGTCTTTTGTTTGTTTGTTTGTTTTTTTAAAAAGAAGGCAGTGCCAGTCATACTGGAAAGGAAAACAAAAACAAAAAACTCTCCTCGGTTATTCCTAAAGGTACAAGCCAGAACAACATCTTCATTGCTCCCTGTGTTCCCCCCCTCCCCCCCCCCCCCAAAAAAAAAAAAAAAAAGAAAAGAAAAAAGAAAAAAAAAGAAGAACAGTCTTTGACAGAGTCTAACACAGATTTCCCACAGGCCAGCCTCTCCTTGTCATTACTGCTGGAAAAGGCAGCTTCTCTTAGATAGCAATTCTCTCTCTTCCAACTCATATTGCAGACTCAGACTTGTGTGTCTTTTAATAACCTCCAGAATCCTAACTATCTTGATGATCTTAGCCCATGTTATTAGGATATTCAAAAGAATTACTAGGCAAGATGTTCTGGCAAAAAGATCACTGTTTTCATAGCAAACAACAGCTGGATCATGCTGTTATTCTGTGGTGTTTTACTATTGCATTTTGGAAGGATTTATGCACTTCTGTAACAAAGAAATGGATCTGAAGAAACTCAGTCCACCGGGAGCAAAACTAGCTGCAAAGATGGTGTTCTCACATTATTCATTTCCATATGCATTCCTATCAGCTTCAGTTGCCCAATACCATGTCATCCCACATAAGACAAACAAGCTAAATTTACTCTTGTCATCTATACAGAGCTTTAAAAGAACAAACTAAACTGCTGAGTGAACTCTAAAGGGACATCTTGATGAAATACAGTACAGTAGGAGTCACTACATAAGAACCCTATACATCCTTTGCAGAGACAAAATATATACCACTTACCAGCCTGTCCCTGCAAGCATCCAAACTGCTCAAAGTACAGGATCATGTACTCCAGTGCCGAGATTAGTTTTCTTTACAATTTTCAGTCTAGAGGATTGTCAGCTGGAGTTCATGAATTTGGAGTATTCTTTCCCCCATTTTTCTCGTTGCAAAGTACCTGGTTTTAATGGCTTGGTTATTCAGCATATTTTTAGAAAAATTTTTGAAGCACCTGAGTAGTTTAGCATCCAAATCTAGGCAAACGTAGGCAACTTCAGTTCATATCTTTGAAAATTTCTGGATATTATACAGTAATACTTGGTTTATGAAAGGTAGGAAAGCAAATTAATTTCATATTGTCATACAAACTTGTACGTTTTCAATAATTTTCCTACAAGAGACATATTCAGGTTAAACAGCCAAACTCTAGAACACTGACAAAAGAGGAATATTTTCTTTTGGTGAAAGAATATGTCTCAGTGCTTTCATAACATCACATTTTAACATTAAATTTGTATGATGCACATGTAAAACACACAAACAAGAATCAGCCCCCACAAGCTGTAGGAGGATTCATTTCCTCATGTTCCTGACCTCTAATTCACATAAATTCATCCTGATAAGGCAGCTTTTCTGCTTCCAATTACTGTGTTTTCTCAGACAAGGATTGTCCTGGTACATATACTCTGGCATTAAGCAAGGTCCTGCTTTTCATCCAGTTTTACAGCTTGAGGAAACCAGGGCTCAGAAAGGTCAGATGAGTGGCCTGAGGTCATCATTCACAAAATGAATCATTCCTTCGGGCACCGCCGGACAACCTGACCCTTGTTCCTTTGCTCTCAATGGCACATTACCCAGCCAACTTCAAAGCATTTTAATCTCATATGTATCTTTCTTATAAAACTCAATAGAAAAGAGCTACTTCTGATCAGAACTTAGGGACTTGGGTCTACAATGCTGTCGAGCACTTTTCAGAATTATGGTTTAGCTACGAGCATTATCCTTCCCTTCCAAGCTTCTCCTCTATATGAAATAAGCGTTCGGTCTTTCCTTGCATGCACCTATCAGAACATTCACAAACCACAAGTCAGGCAATCCAAACTGTAGACACTGTACAGAATGATCACATCTTGAGGCTTTTTGCATAGCCTCTTGTGTTTCTTGCAACAGTGGAAGTTCAGACTACATTTCTGAGCCTCGTTAGTACATACTCTTATTTCCAAAGAATGCTATAATTTCCACATATTCATTTGGGGGCTTCACAGTGGGTACCTAAAATAAAATGCTATACATCTTGAGACGAGTAGTAAAGTACTGGGAGTTGCAATGGGAAAGTAGATCTGTCAGGCTCTCAATGAGGGTCATGTCGTGGACAAAAGCATGAAAAGCTTCTGTTTTTCATGCCCTGAAAAGCATCATCTCCTGTGCTTTCTCCTCAAAAAATAAGCTAGCTACTCAGAGCGGACATGTAACACTAAAACAGTTGTAGTGAACGTCGTGCTGGGGAAAAGGCATGAAGTCATGGTTAGTGTTTACTATTACAGACAAAGAGTAACATATGCAGGGAATAGCATTTCCTTATCCATCGCAGACAAGTCAGTGTCACATGATAGAGTCTAACACTATATTTGAACCATCGATGGGAACATGCTGGAAGGGTACAGTCAAAGGGTGGTTCTTACCGTGGCACTTCTTTGCCTCTTAGACAATATTGTAAGAATATCACTTCTAAACCAAGTGTGCTCCCTATGAAATAGAGCTGCTGCTTATAGAATATTTTAATATCTCTACTAATTGGAGGGTGAGGGTTTTGGGGGAGAGAAGCTGCACAAACCTTAGAATGGCTGCAGTTGCATGTACTGAACTCTCTTTTTTTTCAATTTTCCCCTCATATAGTTTTCTCTGCGTTTTACTACTCTGGCTTTGGGCATCTGCAGTGGGAATCAAGCCTTTATCCTTGGTCTTATTTAAGAATATTTTTCCCTTGTTATTGCCAAGAACCGAAGACGACTTAAACAGATGGATGTCTCCATTCCCATTGTAGGGAGGTTAAGTATAACCTCCCTAACATAGCATGCAAGTCACTTTCTAGCACCTATTCATCCACTGCTGCACACTTTTCTTTCTTTCTTTCTTAAGTTTTAAAAGCTTTTTTTGAGCTATAAAGTCTGGGTTTTCCTTTACTCATATGCATTTCAGGGCAAATATGATAATTCTGATACAGTAAAAAGCAGAGATTTTACATTTATTTATAGTTTTCTTAATTATCTGGTGGCCAAGATAGAGCACTTTTTCCAAGCTCTGCATACATCTATCTGGTCCTCAGCCTCATTTATCTCTGTAGATGAGTAAGCGCAGCAGCTTCAAGCTGCTGTCCACTTCACTAGCATTCTTTCTTGAAGGAATTTGGAATATAATTTCAATATATCTTCTTACCCATAATAATCTGCTTAAAATGATGGATAATAATTTTAACAAACATGGTTCTATTCCTTGCATTGTCACAGATCTCTCTGTGTGATTAAAGGTACATCATATTCTCCTGCTGTTGACTACTTTCAAACGCTTCTCAGCTCTTCTGTCTAACATATTATGATTCACACAAGTGCTTTCCACAGATGAATTCAATTTTTAATGTATAGTAAATATTACATCAATTTGAAAAGCCAAGTCTGGACGGTGAATACGCCAGGAAATGCCCAGTGACATCATGGCCTACTAAAATTCTAGAGACAGTGATAATTTCTGTTTGAAAAACTGTTATTGGATGAGAGGCAATGGACACAAGTTAGAGCAAAGGAAATTCCAATTAGATACTAGGGAAAAAAATTCATAATGAGAGTAGTCAAACTCCAGAACAGGGGCCCATAAACATTGTGGAATTTCTATCCTTGGAGATTTTCAGGTCCTAACTGCTCTGAGTTACTATGCTTTGATTCCACAAAATGTTCAGCTATTAAGGCTGACAAGATATGTGCACAAGAGGAAGTGAGAAACATCTCAGAAGACAGTATCTAACCTACAGTCTACACAGCCACCTCAATTTTTCTCCATCCATATCACAAACTTTGGGTCTTCATATAGACAGAGAAGTGGATTGGTTTTACCATTTTTCAAGCTAGGTCTAAAAAAAATTGCAAGCACAAAGACACTGGTATTTATCACTGAACCCTGGCAACAAAGCACTAAAATGCAATGACCAGCACATCAGTGGACATACATGAAGTCTGCTTCTACAGATTCGATTTGAAACAAGAACAAACAGCTCACTAATCGAAGTTCATACCCAATTGGTATGGTCCCCCTATGTGTCTCTGGGGACAGATTCCAGTAAAGAGGAGAGAGAGAGAGACAGACAGACAGACAGACAGGAAATACTAGAAAGACACAAAGACGCTTTCTAAATACAAGATACATGTCAAATTCCATTCAAGAACAAATGGGCCAAGTTCAGCTGTGAAATCTGAGGGTAAATAAAACAGGTCTGCAGCCTAATTATAGGCTAGGCCTGCACCTCTGCGCAAAAATATATGCACTGGACCATGTTTTTTGGGGTCATTCTGGGTGGAAACCAAAGTACCAGTGATACTGTGAAGCCCAATGTAGAACCAATATACGCAGCTTCTTGAGTATATTTTGCATCAAGCACTTGGCTCCACAGTTACATTGATATTGGTATCCAAGGAAGTAAGGTTAAATCTAGTTCAGGTTATACCTAATCAGGCTGACAGTACACTTCTGTCTGCAGTGCAAACACACCCACTCAAACCCTTGGAGAGGGATATAAGTCCATTGTAGTCAAGCATATTACTCATCTACTTTCATTTCTAGGTGTGCTTAATGCTTTTTTCATTATATTTCCTCCCACTTCTCCTCCTCCTTAGATCCTTTCTCTTTTTTCCCATGTCCTGTGAATATATCCATCACCAATACTTATTTTCCTTTGCACCACATTCTGTTCCTGTTTGAAAGAGTATATTGTTGACTACCTTTCCCTTAAGTAAATTGTTACCTGAAAAAAGAAAAAAAACACTCAACAAACTAATGTTCAACAAAGAACTTCAATGTACTGTATTATAATTCAGTATTAAAGAAAAAGGCTTATTTATGCTTTATATGCTTATTATTTATAAGCCTTTACATGCTCTAGCAGTTCTGAATAAAGATAAATGGTATCTTCAGACAAGAACATACATGGGATATCACCACCAATACAATTTATGTAAGAGTGCGTTTATTGTAATAGAGCACATTGCAAAATATGCTGTACTAAGTCTACACAGAAATCAGTTCCATCTTTCTGGTTATTATGGTTGCACAAACTTCTGTAGTATCTAAACTAGCCACCAGCAGAACACAGGTCATGAGAAATTCTGCTGAGAAAGAGTTAAGACACCTACTGGCACGCCAAGTGCTTTAAGAAACGTTCGTGTGCCTGGGGAAGTTCTGAGTGTCTCAGAAGCAAGCAACAGTCTTCCCATTCTTCTGTCTTCTATTCCAGGGTTTCATTCCCTGGCAACCAGGAGCAATTCCCGAATCATTTCTTCCTCCTACATGTTTCCCACCTGGGACAAAGACACTCAAACCCAGTGCCATGGCAACCACATCAGCCACACAAGCACTTTGGTTCTTTAGGGAAAATGAAAATTCTGAAAGGAAGCTGCGAGATAAAGGCTCCTATTCCCTGTTTCCCACTGTTAGGAAGTAATTACAAAAATACTTTAATCTGAAGTGCTCTCTGGCTGAATAGGTTGTCATTTAAAAAAAATACTATGATGTGAAGAAGGAAAACAGAAAAACTGAGCACGTTAACATGCTGCGTGACATTCAAGCTAAAGGTTGGTTGTCATCATTATATTATACGTGAAGAAAGCACATGGAAAAAAATTATAAATGAACGAACAGAAGGAAAGATAAATCAAACTCTGTGTGACCAGCTTAAGTAGAATATGATCCAAAATCTGCCTCATCAGCTGACTGACGTAAATCTGAGTCTTCTCACTGACTCCAATGGACTTGGACTCGGACCAGGCTTTTACTTTTCTGAGAACAATTTGTATTTTATATACCATTTCACATTTTACTTATTCCTGAGCCTGATTCAGAAGAACTTGCAACCAAGGCCTCCTGGATGCATACTGGATTCTAAACTCTGCAATTCTTTGCCTGTTTCTATTGTTCCTTGAATGCTTTCAAGGAACAAGGTTAATGACCACACATCTTGATGATGTTTGTCAGTTTATTGACAAAGGAGAACACATTCTTTCACTCAGTCCAGGCAGAATGATATCATTATCACACTTTCAAAACCTTCCTAACTCAGGCTTGTCCAGAAGCACTTCTTTGTGTTCCCAACGGAAAAGGTATTTTCCTATTAAAATTTTAAAGATTTATTTGAATAACGTTTTAACATAATAGCCCTATATCTGCTTTTCTTCTGTTTTTTCCAGCTTTTTATGAATAGTTTGCTCTCCCTCTGTTCCCCAAACCCTTCCCCCATATGGATTTTTGATTTTTTTTTCTTTTTGCCCTTAAAAATAAGGGTATTTTCTCAAATAGATACTATTTGGGAATAATATTCATGACGTGAACACTGATCTTGAACACCTACAGTATTCAACTAAAATGAAAAGCACAGATGTTCAGTGTCTTTAGGATCAAGACTTAAATTACTGGGGAAGTCGAGCTTATGAAATCTCATCCCAGGGCAATCTGATACGGAAAAGCCGTTAGGAGACAATCATGCATATTTACACCCGCAAAGAACTCTAGAGATCATCCTGTTGTACGATAGGATTCCCAGACTGACCAGATGCTCATCCCAGATGTTTAAAATCAAACTTCCCACGTCCTTCAAAAACACTGTCTCAGCATCTGCAATCCCTCCTGCTGGCCTGGCACAGCCACCTCACTGAGCATCAATACCCATCAACACAGCAAGTAGAGCATTTTCAGCTCCCCAAATCAGTAACCCTATAGAATAGTCAGATACTATAGCACAGCATGTATTTAGTGGCTGTTACAAGTTTAGAAGCCCTGGCTGCTTCAAAGTACTCTAAAACCAGCATGCTTATTTTCTTGAAGTCTGCTTTGCTTTGCACACCTACCAGGCACAGTTAGTGAGCAAAAAGGCTCTGGGGATGCCAGAAGCTGCCATCACACATTGAGTGGGGGCTCAAACTCTGAGTGAGCTGCCTCTAGCAATTATCTTCACAAGTACATGGCTTTTTTGGCTACCACATCCTTGCTCCTTCAGGTACTGCCACCATTACTTATAAAACAGATTCTCTACCTTTGTCTCAGCTGCATGCTCACATAATGCACAGTAACAAACAGCTACATCTCCAGTCACTCAAATGCTGAATCATCAAAGCTGATCTCCAGCCAGGTACAATAAAGTTGAAAGCTATTCTTGGAAATGCTGAGGAAAGACTATGAACAATTCTCTAAAATCTCTCTCTGTCCTGGTGCAGGAAACCAGTTTTTAATGGGGAAGCAGAGTCTGAGCAGAGCAGATATGCAGAGAACAATCCAGTTGCCATCAGAAAAAAAACGTATTACCTATGCAAGTGTGCTGCAAAGGGAGAGTAAAAACAACAGGAGAAGTTGGGGAGGGAGGACAAACAGAACACTGGAGGGAGGAGATGAGCACAGCGACCCTGCGTTCTCCACTCCAGCGTTTGTGTCCTGACCCGTCCTTTCCGGTGCGCATGTCCGTGACCCTTTTAGCTGGGGGAAGAGAGAGTGACTGAAGGTCCAGTTGTCATTCTCTGCCACTTTCTTGATTCAGCTCACTGGCACGTAGCTCAACTGTACTCTGAGGGACAAGGCACTGAACACCTGTAAGGCACGGGCAGCCCCGGAGGATCTGCCAGGGGCGCGGTGGCAGAACCGCACCTCCTGGCTCGGCCCAGCGCCCTGGCAGAACAGCACAGAGTTACACTGGGGCATGAGGACCATCTCAGACCACTCAGCAGCGTTTCTGTCCTGTGAGCTGCTGCTCCACAACACATGCTTGTAAATATTAGCAGGAGATGCCAAGTCACAGAGAACAGCTATTCACATGGCTTCTACAGTATTTCAAATATTTATATGCTATTTTATAGGAACAAATAATGCACAAATCACTTCCATGATACAATACCAGACATCTACAATGCTAAAAAGTAATGCTTAGGAAGAGCATGGTGTTATTCTCATTTCAACCTAACAATAACTTTTTGGGTTAAACACAGCAACTCATTATAGCTCAAAATAGGAGTTCCCTCTTTTTCATACCGCCAGAGTAATTGATGGTCAGAGGCTAGTGGCTGCAGAAAAAATACCTCCCCCGTCTGTTCATCTATCACCTTTTCTAAAGCTGAAAAAATTCATTAAGATTGCTGGGCTGTTAATCCCCATCATCAGTAAATGCATTTCTGGGATGTCTTTCTCCTCCAGCATCAGTCAAAGACTAGCTTGCCTCTTTAGCTAGAAATTTCTGTAAAATTCAAACATCTCCGTGTTTCTCTATATGCCTGCTAAGCCTAATGACAGGGTCCCCTGTGGTTTCAGCAGTCTGTCTCAACTAACGAGCATTTGTTGTAAGCATGTTCTTGTCAATTCATACTCTGCTATCAGATTCACGATGGTTGATTTCACCGCACTTCTGAGCAGAGATATGCATTTTCAATAATTTTCTCAAATTCAAACAAAGATCGGGACAGTGCATTATTCTGCATGTGTTGCATGATACATGATGTTCCAGGTCACGATTACATTAAACATTAGGCGCAGACCAGTTTTCACATGCTTCTCTATATAACTCCTGTTTGATCCAGGTCTTTGCAAGGAACAATAATCATGACTTATATTACCAGGAAAGAAATCCACTTGACGTTTATTAATGCCATATTGCACCTTACTATATTTAAATGTTTCTCAGGAGCCTTGGCATTCCAGAGAAGGCCTTAGCTACTAGCTTGCAGAAAAAGAGGAGCTTCACCTTCCCAAAGGAATTAAGTCAAGCTCAGCACTTCTGCTCAGCAAACAGGCCCGTGCAACAGAGACAGCAAGTACCAGTTTTCTTTTTTCTTTTTTTAAACTGATTGTATCGCTAACTAGTGGGAATAAACTACTGCTGAAAGACCCTTCAGCGTCTCACATTAGCAGAGAAAAGACCAGGTGCTGAGAAATACAGTAAAACAAAAACCTTTGAATTAGCATGTAAATTACCAGTACAACGCAAAGAATCACTGCTGTCATCCACTTGTCAAAATATGGACAAATTATCCACATTTCCCTAATCTCACAGAGTGAGGGCAAAGGCAGATGGGGCATTTTATAAGCATAAAACAACAAAGGAACCTCGCCTGCCATATGGTAGATAAACCTCACTCTTTACACCAGTGAGTGAATGGAGACATAGGTGGCTTGCCCAGCGCTCAAAATCACGCGACAAGAGGAACAGCTGAGGAGAAGTATTCACTCTTAGCACCTTAGGAGCTGCAAATCCCTAAGCCTCCTACATATGCCCTAGAGAACAACAGATTCTCTAGCAGAGGATTCAGAATTAACAGATTCCTGCACTGAACTGCTGTCCCAGCCCAAATGGGATCTTCCTCATAGTGAAAATTCCTGTCTTGTCCATTCGTTCAGTTTTACGTTAAATGTGAATAATATAAGCTAGAGAACAAGGAAAGAAGGTAAAAAACTGACCAAAAATTGGCAGTGAAATTCATCTACCAAAACAGAAAAACAAAACAAAACAAACAAACAAAACCCCAGAATGCCTGGAATGCATTACCTTAAAAATGGTGCTCATACCTTAAAAAACTAACCAAACAAAAACACCTCCCCAATACTATTTTTGAAATATCTACCAAACATTACTGCAGCAAATGTAAATACGCTGTCCCAGCTACTGCAGGCGTAAGGGTAAGAGATGCCATCTGCCTAATATCATTAACTTTAGGTGAGTAAAGGGCATTTCAAAATGCTAAGCATGCAATGCTGATTCACTCCCCCTCAAGTGACTTGACCTCTTTAATTACATTGTCAATTATGGTAACGCAAAGCTGGACCAATCACTGACACTTCACCTAATAAATAAAAATCTGCTTATAATGGATTTACCATGGAGACTCTTTAAATTCATATGGCAAATCCAGGGAGAGCATTTCCATTAATTGATGCCTTTTTACATCCCACTCTTTTCAATCATTCTAGTGCGAATAGGATCTCCTGCGTACAAATGGCCCCGAATATTTGGTGATGGCCCAAGCAGATGAATTCTACAGACACTGCACATAGCTCCCACCAAAGGAGGCAGCTCCTACTCCCTTGAGAAGTGTGTGTAGCCCTTGAGCAGCTGGCCACGATTCCCCCACAGCTCTAGGCATGTGGAAGGCTGGGAGAGAGAGAGGACAGACCCAGGGTCACTCAGTGCATGGCATTAGCCAGCTGCATGCCCTCCATGTGGTGCACTTCTCTGTGCAGCCCGCAGGGGAAACACCACAATAGTAACTTCCCAGGAGAGCAGTCGTCGTTCTTGTCGGCAACAGATTGTTTTACTCCCTCTCGTCCCCCTGTGAGGCATCTAACGATTCGACGTGGACGATGGGGCACCCTGCATTGGCTGCCGCAGTGTGATACCGGTCAGTCATCATAAACCCTGCTTCTCCTCTGTCTGCACGTTCTGGCTGTATGTTGTCAGAGGACAGGCACTCATGAGACAGCCAGTGAAGAGTAAGTATTTCAGAAGAAATTTTCAAAACCTAAAGACTTTGGATAACCCATCCTAATGAGATACCACAAGCTGATTTCAGAGTATAGATGCTCACATCTTTCTAAAAGTAAACTTGCTTCAAGCTGTCTAAATTGGGCATATACACAAAAACAATCAAAATACCCCCAAAGCAACAGAAACAAAAACAAAAGAAGTCCCCCCCCCCCCGGTTCAAAGGATATCTGTGCCATCTATTAAAGGCTCAGTCTTTGCTTTATGTTCCTAACTCTATAACGTGAGAGATGAGTTGATAAAAAGCATGTGCTAGCTTATCAATTCACTCATTGCGTTTCTTGCTGAAGCATTCACCTTTCTTCCCATCTTCCATGTAACTGCCTATTTTGAGTTTTTTCCTTGTGCTTAATGAAAAAGGATGCGGGGCTGGGGGAAGTGTGCAAAGTCTTTCAGTGTGTGAGGATGCGGAAGTTCCCCAGCACTCCTCCTAGCACAGGCAGACAGAGGGCAGAAAAACCAAGCCCCATCCATAAATGTTAACACGTTTGTAATCCTACAGCATTCATCAAACAAATGAGGCAGGTTCCCATCCAACTTCTTGGGTGTTTAATGCAATGCACTTTTAAGGAAACGAATCTCTACAAAAAACAAATGATGAAAAAAATACCATGGTGCACTCCATACGCCATCATTCCCTAAAGAGGCTATAAATAGCCATGAATACCATAAATAGGAATCAGGACTGGGTGCTGCTGCAGGGATAATGTTGTATTGGTGCAAAAGTGGGAAGACTCACACCCACCGTATCTGATAGCTTGAAGAATTCTAAAGTCTATTGCAGAAGCCCTTTCGGATCTATGCTTCCACCTTTCTAAGAAAGCTTGTTTCAACTTTAATCTACTGCAAATAACTTTCCAATACAGGAAAATAGGAGAGAGAAGTACTTGTATCATAAGCGCACGTCTGTTTCTACAAGAAAACAGTACATGAACTAATAAAAGCTGCACTATATTGTGATCACCACTAATATCTTGATCTTAAGCTTGCAATTTCCTCAACTTAGAATTCCTATTCTAATTCTATCTGATGAGCAGTTTGAAACAATGTCCAACAATTTCCCAAACATTATAAAATACTCCAGGAATACCAGATGTCCTGTCAGACTGAGAGCTTCCTTTGTACAGCTGGAGTTGGAAACTTTACGGACAATAATATCTGACAAAACTGTGCCTTCTTGTAGAGAGAACACAATGCAGCATATCCTGTTTCATTATGGTGGAGGAATTTTACACAATGCTTCACAGTTCTTATAATAACCTCACTAACAACAATTTTTTTTAAATGTTATCTTAATGTCTAATTTGTTGAGCCATCTTAATTCATTACTAAAACCTTGGATTCTTGTCTGTGTTGGCTAAAGATGTGGCTGACATTCTTAATCACTAACAGCCTGCACTCTGTATTCCTGCCCCTGGCCAGAGCGCTGGGCATGCAGGGCTGACGCAGAGAAGATCAAGAAGGATTTTAATGCATCTATATGTAATAGGCTGCTCAACCACTGCTAACTGTTTCACAGTGTCATAATATCTGAACTCAAATGCTTTTAAAAGCTCTGAACTGTCAAAAGCAAATTAAGGAGACTGCCTGTGAAAATGTGTAATGCTTCAGGCTTCAATAATTTGCTTTTAGTATGATATTGCTTGAATCTTAAAACGGATCTTGAAGATGTACGGATAAAGGAATTACGGCTGACTATTTTCCTATGCCTACTCTCAGCCCAGGTAGAAGAGTGAACTACAATGCAGATGAGACTACAGCCTACTTTGCAAGTGTAATAGGAACAGACTTTGTCCAGCTGGACATGGTCATTAATCAGGTGTAGTCAATAGTTATGAAAGGAGGCTAAAAGCAGAAGAATCGTATCAGCTGAAGAGAAACCAGGAGAGAAAATTAGCCAGCTAACTTTTTCTCGCTAAATGACAGGAAAGATTTGTAGTCTTCACAACAGACTGGAAAGTGGTTTACATCACAGCAATGTGAAAAGACAATCTTTAGGCACAACTGGAAGTTAAAGAATATTAGTAGTTCAGCTCTGGAAGAACATTTTTCAAGCAAATTTTAAGAAACCCTCTTAGGAGGATGTTCAAAATACTCCAAGTAGTGGATATACCTACAGCACTCTCACAAAAGCAGGACCATGCCTGGTCTCACAGGCATGCTATACTGTTCAAGTTACTACTGCCAAGATCACCAAAGGAGCTAATGTTCTTAGGCTTGCATGCTTCAGAAGTTCTCTGACCATTTTTAAGCTGAAAACGAGCCAGGTAATAAGCAGCACATCGAACTGTCTGATGGGGTGATAACCAAGGGGAGTTTTTACACGTATAATAATCATTGAAAGGATGGTAAGCCTGCTGTAAAGACAGACTTTAATAAGACTTGCAGGTTTGTTCTAGCTCAGAGGCACGGATAGGGACATGCAGACCACATTCCCCAGATGTTCTGTATCAACTCACAGAAAGGGAATTTATTAACAAAACCAAAATTGTGGCAGGATCTAAATGTACGAAAGCCAAGAAACTCCACATGACATTGTTTACTCTATACTGGCAAACCTTTAATGGTAGTTAAGAGCTTACCCAGGAAAAATACTCAGCAAGGAATGGTCCAGTTTCTTACAGAAGAGCTTTTTAAAATACAGCAGCAATCTATTGCATATATATCACTTTCCTACAGTGATGAGCTGGCTGTTCTACAAGACAGACCATAGCTTTGCATCACTAGGACCTTTCAACTGGATATGGTTACGTCTGTGAATTAACAAACTTGCGGATATTTTTTCCCCTCCAGGAAATTTAAATTCAAAAAAAAATCAGTAAGTTAGCTGCAAATACAGTGGTGTGGAGGAGTGGAAGAGGTTGGAGACTTGCAATCAGTACTGCCCAGGTCTCTAGACCACCAGCCAGGCATCAGAGCACTCACAGAAACATTACACCACGTTCAACTGTTTACTGTCAAGTCCTGTACTCTGCTGGTAGACACAAATACCTCTCTCCCCTCATATCCACTTTCATTTAAAACAAAAAGCTGTACTTCTCTGAGAGTTGTACGGGATACAGCAAGTCATCCCTTGAGAACCATCTGTGAGCACATGAAGGATGCTAAAGGAAAGAGATGCTTAACTCGTGGAAGTAGACACACCTTCTGGAAGACTAATGAAAACTTGAGCTATCTGAAATAGCTCTCAATTCCCACGTATCTTTTCAGAGAAAGCAACTCCCAAATCATACCAAACAAGTTAAGTCCATGAGGACTGGCAGTGAGGGAGTGCTTCCTCCTCTATGCTTAAGCATTTGTATCTCATCTTAGTTCTTCATGTTCTAGCTCTTCTAATTCCTCTCAAACCCTTAAAATGTGCAAGAACATGTGAACACAAGAAAGTACAAGAAATTGTAACACACGAATTTGAGAAATTGAGAGATGTCAAA
This sequence comes from Rhea pennata, assembly GCF_028389875.1. Lineage (NCBI taxonomy): Eukaryota > Metazoa > Chordata > Aves > Rheiformes > Rheidae > Rhea > Rhea pennata. The sequence continues at coordinate 72,689,386 of NC_084666.1, forward strand.
GAGGAGACTGAACAGTGAATTGGATGGAGCTGCTCTTTAATACACACTACTACCCATAATGTCAAAACTCTTGAAGTTCACTATGCCATGTGAACTTGTAAGAATTTGCATAACATTTAAAGGAAGGGAAAGCATACAACGGAACACATTAAACTAGACAATAACTATTTTCAGATGGACCAAAGACATTGTCTTTAAGACTGAGGGGAACTCTTGGACATGTGGAAACGTATCTGACCAAGACAACTGTTTTCAAACTGCATTAAGTGTGCCCCATAGAAGGCAGGGAGGGGAGGTGGGGAAACATCAGCCACTAGCACGATCTAACTGTTAGACAGAAAAGAAGTAAGACTTGATTTTTAAACAGAAATTGTACAGACAAGCTAGCCTTAATAAAAGCACAGTTACGTTAAACACACTTAATAAAGTCACGAGTATTTTTATTAACAGGTAATATCCCACAATATCTTAATGAATTATGGAGAGCTGAGACTTGTTTCCAGCTAAATCAAGGCTAACTTTGCCCTTTTGCCTAAGGAGAAAAATATCTAAGCATTTTGCAACATTTCTTGAAGGAAAAAAAAAAAAAAAAAAACATGCTCAAATGCTGCTCTTAGCAGAGAAACTGTGTATGTGACTCTGATGACATATTTCAGCAAAATGTTTATGTTTACATTTTTCAACCAGCTCAGTCAAAAACGCCTCTTTCAAAAGCTAATACCTGGCATAGTTGCCTGGAATAGATTTCTAAACACGCATGTAGATGTACTGTACCTTCTGTATGGACGTCAGGGAGCATGTCAGTGGGATGCTGCACTACAGCTGATCTCCTGTACACCATGTGAATTCTTCCCTTTTCCTCATCCATTTGCTTTCCTCTTTCCAAAGGCTCAATGAAGTATTCATCCTGATCAGTTCTTATCATTCCAGCCTGTTGAGGAGAGAGAAAGCATACAAATGCATCAAGAGTCTACAGACCTGGCCTCCTGCTTCCAGAACAAACAAACAAAAACATCACGATAGGTGAAGTATAAAAAAAAGCATATTACTGTACCATAAAAATCAAATTACCACTGGGTTTCTTTTGCAAGGCCTTCTGCCAGGTACGATATCCCTCTGCATTCTGAGGATTTTGATCTAGGCTGAAGCTAGTGTTCAAAGACATTAAGAAAAGATCATGTCTATGTATGAGATCGATTACTCCATCAAGAACACAACTGAAAGCAAAATCATTTAGGAGTCTGTCATTTTTATGTTAATTTAAGTGTGGCATGCTGAGCACTGCTTACTGCAGCGCTCTGCAAATCCTTAACTTGCCTGTATTCTGAACCACTTACATGCTCAGGCCCTTCATTTTATTTCATTAAAATCAGTAGAAGCCATATACTTAAACAAGTACACACTGTTTAGTCCTGTAACTACGTAGCTATTGACAATTCTTTAAAACTCTTTCTCTTTATGTCTTCCTCCTGAAAAAAATGCCATGCAACAGGTTCACAAACCAGGCAGATTTATCCTGATGCTTACTACAATTAAACTCACCAGAATATGTCACACTGCGTACGTCCAATTTAAGGGAAAAAGAGACTCGTGCTCAGGAGAAAAAAATTCTCTGCTGACACTTGAACATAAATCACAGGAAATAATGGTGAAGAAATCTGGCAATACACTCAAGGAAACAGTCACTTGAAAAGCCCTTAGTGAAGGCCTTCAGTTCTGAAACTGCCCTCAAGTCTAAGGGCACAAGACTATATTCTTTCTGACACAGGCAGTGCAAGAACATCATATGGGGGACAAACAGACATAGCATATTTGAAAATACTGGAAAAAGAAACACAGCAGTATATGTATTTGGAGGAATCTGTAAGTTCTCATCAAATGTATTCAAATACATGTAAAATGCAGCAGTGGAACCACTGATAAGTATTATGCACCTGACTTTCCTTTTATAAAACGCTCTTCTCCCTCTTCATGCAGTACGACCATTTCACCTGCAAACAGCTAAATTACAAGCATACAAACAGAGGGGTGGTTACCAGGCACTTCCTGCCGTCACCAGAGCTCTGTAACTTGGATGCCTGGCCTGTCATTTCAGGAGACGGATGGAGACACCCAGCAGGCATGCTGCGTGCAGGAGCCCCCCCTGCACAGCCACCGCCGAGGCTCTGGCCCTGCCCACGCTAGCGGGGACAAGCTGCGTGAGAAGGGAGAAACGCCCCCACTGCCTGCCTACGGCACGGTATGACTTCGGCAAAAGTCTCGTCCTGCAGTCAACGCTTGTGCTCTGCTCAGCTGAAAACAAAGGTACTGCTCTCACTCCTAAATCACCCCGGTGCATCCTTCTGCATCAGTTAATCAGGGCAGTGTTAGAGACAGTCTTGTATGTAATTCATGCTGTATGTACTTAATGTACAGTTGTCACTTGCTACTCTGCCATGCCAAACAAAAGGTTATGGTGACTTTTTAAAGTGTTAAAAATAAAATCTGGCTGTAGCTAGCCCTGATGTACCTCCCCAAAAGGTGGAAGTCAATCTAAAACAAAGTGTTTTATCAACAAAATGGCATTCCAGTCTTGGATGGTCTTGCAACAGTTTACTATCAGTTGAGTGATGCATTTGTTTTCATTAACAATTATTCATCCGCTGATGAAACTATGGAAGCTAAAGGCTTGGCTAGGAGTCTAGTTTCTTTTATGCTGCATAAAGGGTCTCCAAGAAGCCATAGCTGTGGCCAGGAACTCCTGCATAAGGCCTTGTAAGAGCATGTTGACAGTGGGGGCCACAGAGATTTTGGATCTCAGAATCTGAACGCATGGCACAGTCATGATACACGTGCAAAGGACCTCCGGGGCTCTCCCAGCCCATGAGGGCTAGTTACAGTTCCAATCCCGTACTCCAGCTTTGAATGCCATCAAACTCATTTACAACAGTGCTAAACAGATCTTCTTTGGGAATAAATGGACGTTATTATAGTCTAGACACAAATCATTTGTCAAATATAAGAATTCAAAATTGTGAAGGTCTAAGATAGAGTTTTTTAAAAAAGTATTTTAATCAAAATATCCAAGAAAAAGAATCACAAATGGTATTTCACCATTAGCTTTCCATCCTCCAGCTGTTTTCTTACATCTAATCATCTTTCCAGTTAACATGTTTCTTCAAATATTAAACTAAATAAATATAAATACTACATTTTCTCCTTTGTTTTCACTACCCAAACTGCAGTAATAACTGAGATTTTTGGCTGGAATAACTCAAGTTAGCAGTACAAATCAGTTTTGCATGTGGCTACTGCACATTATTAGATCGGGAATTACAAGTCCCTTTGCATGCTAATAGCTTGTTTGCTTGCCATTTTTCTAAGCAAAAGTGAGTTTTGTACCCACAGTTGTTATGTTACTAGTGTAAGACCTTATCTTGGCATACAGTTTTTGTGTAAATAACCCATTTTCTGTGAAGCTATTTGCCTATGACTTGAAAGTAGCTCTATTCAAGAAGCACACTATTCACTAGCAAAGCCTGGCTTCATTTTCCAGCTTTAACGTATGCTTTTTCTTTTCTGCGCTAAATCTACAAAAAAGAAAGGCGCCCACAATTTCATTTCTGAGAATGGGTGTGTCTTTCTGTGAAAGGCATGTAAGAACAATTTGCAAGCATCAAATACAATTTCACTTTTACAATCCCCCCTAAAACACTTCAACAGACCTAACACATTCCACTCTCCTTACACTGTAACTCCTTATCTATACCTCAGAAGATTCCTCCTAACTTCACAAATACTGATAACCCTTCCTTATAAATAGCAGACATAAATAGTTGCCTATTGTAGAAGTCTAATTACTAAATAAGAGGACAATACCAAAGTGAACATGTCACTTCACCTAATCATGCTAAACTAATCTCATGGTTCCCATGAAAAAATGCAAATTTAAGAAGTATAAACATCAAGATAAATGGCAAAGATTCAAGGTGACTTGCCATGCAAATATATCTGGCAAAACAGGCCAGCATCTACATCTACAAAGCATGCTCTATCCTAGCTTGTTACTGCCTGGCACGATTACTGCAGCACACATCCGATTTTTCTTTAGAGGATGCACAGTACTCTTCGCCTTGGCTCACATCTGGAATTACAGACAGCTAATGCAGCATTTGCAATTTAGAGTTAACAAGGCAATCCTAATCAAACAGTTTTTATCATTATAACCCCTTCCTTGTATTCCAGTGCCAAGCTACCAGTGTGCTCCCAATCTCATAGCTGATGATAAATTTGTTACTGAACAACTAAAGCAAACGGCAATAGAAGCTGACTCTGTAAGCAGTCCGATCTTTACAGCTCCTTTTCTCCTAGCTAGAACCCACTTCAGAGATTATACCTTATACTGACCTATTTTTTTCTACAGCTTTTATGGCTGATTATTTATACCAACATAGGGTGCATCTCTACCTTTTCTTCAGCTTTATGGAAGCGGTTACATCTGCTGATTTCAGTGGATTTAATCTCTTTAGAGGTGTAAGTGCAGAATTTCAAATAAATGTGCCTCAAATAATCTCTCAGCAAAATTTGCAAACAGAGCTGAAGGACTGGATTTCCAACAGGCCTTCATCAACATGGGGTTCCTGGAGAACTCTGTATCCAGCAGATCCAACATGAGACCAATGATCTGACTTTCAGAACAAATAACAACCTCTCTCTGGCACAGCAGACAAGTTGATTAAAAACACACAGTGATTAAATAACTCACACAGACTGAAGGCAGCACGCACAGATCCTTTACCAAACACAGTGATGTGCTGTTTAGAGGAACAGTGTTCCCCACACTTCCAAGAGAGAAATGAAGACCAGGCCATTATGGCTTTGTAGTAAAAAGTCAAACCTAAAGGGCTGAAGAGGTAAAAAATGTACAGGGGTCAAAAAAAGCATCAGTTACACTAACAGCAAGATATTTTTACTCAGCATGATTTCTCACTTGCTTTCTTCCTCAACCTTTCCACATCTTTCAGCCTTGTTTTACTTTTTGCTTTATTTGTAGAATGGATTGTTTCACTCATGTGAAAATCAAATACATTTCTGCATGCTTTTGAATAATTAATTTGTACATACTTTTGAGGTACTCACCCTTGCTTTGCTTTTACAGCAAACAGTACAAATATTAATATGGTGTCTGACACTCATATATGAGTAAAAATTAATATAGCAGCATTATGTTACACAGCACATTCTAAAGGACAGCAGACAAATTTTTTAAGTATCCAAATTAGCTTCTTTTTAGTGGAAAATGAAACGTACAATCAACAGGAACAGTTTTGCTCCCTGTTACTAGTCTACTGTCAAGTGTGAATGTAGACCCCAAGCTTTATTTCCCTTCTGAAACTTTTTCCTGGATTTCAGTGATAAAAAGAATGTGACATTTTTCAAATGAATGGAGAAAGAGAGTCTTGGGTTTATACAGCCCACTCATAAGCAGTTATCAAATTTTCAGTGGAATCATCGCTGTAAACTCTACTGTCAACCCAGCATTTTCTTCCCTCATTAGCCAATGAGAAAAGCAAGCAGGTGTTTAGAGCACATATTTTTAAAGAGTCACTTGGAGAAAAGACTTCAGAAGTAAGGGTGCAGAGTAAACTGAAGGAAAGTCTCTCGACTGAATAAAACAGGAGCAGGAACAGGTCCTATCTGAAGTTGTAATAAAAGATACCTAAGAGTAAAGTAAATCATGTCTGGCACATGCAGCACACTTGTAAGAATTTTAGGGGACAGTAAATGATGCATTATTATCAGAAACTATACTGATAAACACAAAACCTGGAAAACTGTGTTTTTTTCAAATGCAAAAATACAGAGACAATAAAAATAAGGGAATTACAAATGATACAAAGCCTTGAGAAAACAACCTACAAGGGCACATTAAACTAAGAAATCACTTACTGAGCCAAAATCAACAGCTTTTAAGGGGGGAGCACAATTCTGTATAAATATGCATAGGCTATTGGCTGCAAGAGAGGAAAGAAACATTCATTCAGAGGAATACAACAGAGAACTGTGGAGTGACGATTAAGAATGGACACATTTAACTTTAATATCTGAGTAAACATTATGGGTGGGATTTTCAAAAGTATTTTAGGAAGTTAAATGTCCCATTTCTAGTGCTTTTCAGTGAGGGCAGGTTGTTCAGTCCTCAGGTGTGTTTTGAAAAGTCCACCCTCAAACGTCAGAAAGTGAAAGAGGTTGTTTAGCAAGGCAGCAGAGTCACAGTAACTGCCATAACCAAAGCAAGCACTGCCAATACTTGCCACGAAGAGCCACCCGAGGGTAGGAAGTATTTTGGCTGTTTAATGTCTATGGTGCACTTATTTTACCAAAGAAACCTATGGCAGAGTATTGCTAAGTTACCTACCATCTCACACTGAATAATAAAGAAGTCAGTTAATGCTCTCACCTTTTGGTGCCGGCATCCATTGCCCACTTCTGTTGGCAAGTAAATTCTGTTTTTTTCCCACTTACTGTCCTCTCGTGCTCTGGATGTGATCCCCACAAAAAGTGCAAGCTACACTGTTTTCTTATGCTAATCCCTCCACAAAACACTCCTTTTTTTTCTAATTGCCTATGAAAAAAGCTTGACAAAAGTTAGGTTTCTGAAGTGCTGAGACCTCTATCTACTGCAGTCATCAATATTGTCTTCCTGTCCCGTCTGTGTCTGTTTCCTCCTGTCTCATACTTAAATCTATAAGCTCTTCAAAGCAGGGGCTTTGTGTTTTATAGCATGTAGCACAGTAGGACACTTGATCCATCGACAGATACTGGCATAATCCAAATACACCACAGGCATGTTGGCAAAATGAAATGAAGCATTACATGTATTTATATCCATATACAAATACTTGAAAAGAACATGGAATCTTTAACGGGAACTACTAAAATGATATAATGAAAACGACTAAAGAAGCCTATTTCTAGATTAGATCAGAGTATGCATGCTATACTAGCAGCATCTGTTGGATCTTTAACTACATCAAAGTGTACTAGTTTAAAGCTAAAGGGATTGCAACTACAGAGCTTTCAGTCATGTCAGCACAAAAGGGGGGTAAGTACAAGGAGCCCGGCTCCAGGAGAGCCTAGCACCAACTCACGACTTCCTCACCTCGTGCAGCGGTGGCCCTGGCAGGGCCCGAGGGAAGAGCGCAGCAAGCAGCGCGCATGCACAGTGAGCTTCCCCTGGCCAGACCACCAGTGTTATGCTTCAGCGAAAAGGGCTCAAAGCTGGGGGCGGGGGGGGGGGGGGGAGTCCGCACCAGGCAAGGTTACAGCTGCGAGAAGTCTTCCGTTCTTCGGCTTGGGCTGTGAAGGCTCAGGATGCATTTCCCCAACGCTACTTGTAAACAGTAGCGACTTGAAACCGAAGCCACTTGTGCTCATACTCCTCCCTGCTCCAGCAGTGAGGATTACATCTGCACACCGGTATCATTATCCCAATTAACTCTACACACTTCCTATCACAAGTTTGTGCTGCCTGTTTTCATATCACTAAACGCATACTTTCAAGAAGAGAGACAGAATTGTAGCAATTAAAGGCAATAAATGCATGGTATGGCGATAATTTTCAGAGAAAACAGCTTTCATCCAAGTGTTTCTGTACCTCTACTGTCATTGTAATCAATGCATGTGCTCACTTTCACAAGATTTCAGTTGGTATCCATATTTTGAAAGCCCTGGAGCCAAGTGCATTTTTTAAAGTCCTTATGAATATACCACAGAGAAGATAATATATCATAATATAATTATGTTCTTAAATTGTCCTTAGTGCTATATTACTATACAGAAATAATTTTTAAAACGTTCATATGCGACACTCAGGGGAACTGAGGTGTTAATTAGTAGCTGTTTCTATTAAGCCAGCTTTGAATGGTGAGAGAACTGAGCATGAAAGGCCGCCTTAAGCAAACTAGAAATACAATTTTAAAATATTTACACATTGTGAGATGGTAACTCCCAGACCAACGTGGCATACATGGGAACAAAGTGTAAAGACATAAAGACTAAGAGCAGCTTTGTTGCCAGTTGCTTTTTCTTTCTCTCCCTCAAATACCTTAATTTTTCACTTAGAGAAGAAAGATCATATCCAAAATGTCCTTCCCAAGGAGAAGCTGTTGCTCCCATCCCATCCTACTCACTGTACTTCACTAAAACTTCACTAAAAAATCCTTTGTCTCCAAATTGTTCCAGACTGAAAACCTCTACTTATTCTTTTTTCTTTCTCTTATTTATTTAAGTTTGTACTTTCTCCCTCCCAGTTAGAAACCAGGAGAAATATGTAAGCACTCTTCTGGCAGTTAATTGGAATTACTTATTTAGCAAAGTCTTTCACAAATTGAGGACAAACAGCACTGCATTGAACAAGATACGCCAGGTTTAGCAGGTTGGAGTTGGCTCTGCAGGTTGGCATTCAAATACTTGCTCCACAGTGTACTCGGTGCTTAAAATGAGTCTTCAATGGATAAACATCAAATGCCACTCTCTTCTGACAATATTAAGTGCACAAATACACCACACACCATGCTGATTAGCTTTGTATTCCTCCACACAAGTTCAGCTCTTAGACTAAATGCCGTATTTGTCTGTTTTCAGTGGCTTTTATGAAGACACGGAGCCATTGTGCTACACTGAATATGATGACTAAGGAGACAACGACCTTCACGGCATCCTGAAGTCAAACGTTTTCATGCCGCTAACCATTATATAGGCTTTTAGTAGAAGAGTTGCTGCTCCACCTGAATACACATTACAGGCCTGCTTTTACTGTACCCATGGTACAAAACTTAACAATTTTAAAAAATGTCAGTCATCCAATGCATAATTGATTTAGCTGCACCTTGAGGGATATGTGATCAATAGAGCTTCACTGCATTCCCCAACATGGGAATTTTCATTTATATTACAGGCATCTTTTATGCAGCTTAAGATACTGACTCCCTTCTGTAATATAAAGAGTAATTTGGAAATACCACATTCTGTGCTTTTACTGTGAAGAACTGAAATAGTAGAGGCTAAAAGTTTGCAAAATTGAAATTTAAGATCAAATTCGAGGCTCTGCATTCTTTTCTAAATGAAGCAGGTTGTCAATAATACAAGAAGCAGATTAGCAAGCAGGCTGGAGTTTGCTTGGCAGAAGGAGGTTGCCTGTGTGAAGTCAGGCAACAGAATAGGCACTGATAGGAAACCAAGAGCAAAATATCAGCAAAAAGCACAGGGATCTGAGAATATAAAACCACCTTCCCTCTAGAAGAAAGTTCCAACTTTGAGTCCTTCACAGCACACAGGTGCTGACAAATAAGCAATAAAAACAAGCTGTTCAGTTGTACTCTACCGAGAAGGGAAGTCAAAATGACAGGGACGTAATAGCTCTCACCAGAGAACGTCCAGTGTTTGAAACTCATCCAGCTCTGTTTGCCAGTGTGTATTCTTTAACCCAGTAAACTGATGTTTGACACTGGCAATGGGTAGCTCCCTATCAGTTAGGGGACTGTCTGGTAATTGCCTACGGTGACACCGGTACAGCTCATGATGTTTCAGGAGGTTGACTCTCTTTGCAAAGTACTCCAACAGCTCTGCTGTTTGAATTCTGGCTGATTTTATGAAACGGGCTGTACCACTCCCCGCACCGCGTGTGGGAGCAAGCATGGGTGAAAGGGCCAGGACAGTTGCTTTCCAACCCAACGACAACTAAGAATCCACTGGGAAAGGGGAAAACTGCCTGCACAAGGCAGTCACCCTCTGTTTTAGAGGAGATGCTATGTTTAGGGTTATGAACCTGCTTACTTTAGAAGGATCTAACCTAAACCCAATAACTTCAACCTAATAGTGAGGAAATAGGGGAACACACAGCCAAGTTTTGCTGTAAGAGGTACTCTAACGCCTTCAATGCCCATGACCGTTCAGACCAACTGTCATTGTGCAGTCTGCGAATGACGGGACTACGGCTGCACAAGGTCAGGAAGGCAAGGCCCCAAAACACAGGTCTATGAAGTTGCATCATTGACCGTTCTCTACATTTATATGACAACTACAAAGGAGCGGAGCTTGCATGTGAAGGGGAGATGAACACGCTTAGAAAGAAGTTCCTCCACCATCTTGGTATCTGACCTTAGAAAGAAAGAAAGAAACTCTCCTCTCTTGCAACAAAGACACTGCCTCTCAGACTACGTAATAGCCATAGGCTTTCCTGCCTCACCTTGTGTGCTAGTCACCTGCTCCAAAACCAAGACATTTCCGCAAGCGAAACAGTGCAGGCAAACGAGCACCTTTGATGTGTTCTTTCTTTCTCAAAGAAAGAAAGAGAAGTAGGATACTGGAAGCAACAACTCAGAGGTAAAATAAAGACTAACCTTGACATAGCGTTCAAGCTTGCAAAAATACTTGTTGATTGCTCCTGTATCACTAGCGATTTCCCCAAATCTTGGTATTATTACTTCCATTCCTCAAAGCATTGAATGGGAGTAGAAGAGGGACTTACTTGACTGAAAAATGCCGTTACGTTGCATTTTATTCGAAGTGGGACACCCATATGCCAAGTATAGTTTCACCTTACGTCAGCTCAGAGCGAGTATCAAGGAGGAACTCCCAACAGCCTGATTTACTACACAGTACATCACAGAATCGATCACTACACCTGCCTTAGAAACAAAATACAGAAGTATATACAGCATTCATACGTGTCAGAATTGGAGCATCTGCAATCTGCTCTCACTTTGGGCTACTAATTGCATGTTCAGCTCATCACAGGATCTCTTAACACACTCTCAACATGTGCTAAGGTAAGCAACAAGACAGACTGTGACACCCTGAGCAGTTTCAGCTAGCACAGTCATTTATTTCACCTACCACCAACAACGATGGAGCCAGGGCTGCAAAAAAGGACCCAGTGCCGCTGTGCATATGGAACAAAACAAAAACCAATCAAACAAGACAAAGCTGCTGCCTCCAGAAAAATGCTTTTTTCTGACAATTACATCCGTGACATTGGAAAATGTTTCCAGGTCTCTCCTCCCATCCCTTTTATTTCTCCCTTTTTTCCTGTTGGACAATCGCAGGTGGCTCACAGCTCTATCCTGCCGCTAACTAAATAGAAGCCCCATTGAAAAGCATCAAGAGCTCTGTGTTCCCTCAATTTAATACCCCAGCACCAGCCAAGCAGACTACCGCATCCTGCCAAGACAAACATATGGGACTTGGCAAAAGGGGAGGGGGGCAGTTTCTGGAGACAGCCCTCCAGTCTAAACTTCTTAAGGAGTCGATATAAACATGCTTTTATGAAAAAGGTGCTGCCTCGTCTAAAAACACAGATTCAGTGCAAAAACACTACTACCTTTCACCCTCTCTGTTAGTTTAAGGTGTGTGCAGTTCAATGACTGTGCAAAACCTGCGTCACAGCTACCTGCTACTCGCTTTTTTAATCCAAAGACGAAAACTTTTTGGAGCCACAGTGAACACTGGTTGATTTATTGGAAGAAAAATAAAAGCAAAGAAGGATGCTTTGCCTGCAGCACATTTCCCTTTGCCTGCCTCCACCAAAACACCGCTACACTAGGTGGAAATTGATTATAAGTTTCCTATATGTTTAGCTCTAGGGTTATACCTTAAATTCACTGTGAGGATATTATTTTGCATGCCACATGGGATCCATATTTTGCCAAGAACCAACTGATTCTCCATGTTTCTTCTTTAAAAAAAGTGTAAGAATAGTTCAATATTCTAGCAACTTCTAGAGCTGTACAGTTTGCACCACGATACCCCTCTTCAGGTGATGACTGAAGTGTTACATTTCAGAATTTCTTCATGAGCCAAGTATAAATCTCTATTTAGGTAAAAACACTCAGCAAAAGGCTTAACACTGAGTTATCTTCTATTAACTCAGAGTTAAAAGCAGAGGCTGTTACCTCACGGTAAACAGACGGTGTCTTGAGCATCTGTCACAGACAGGTGAATAGCCTCAAGGAGCGGGCCCACAAGGTAGCATGCTCCCCGCCTGGGCAAGGCAGCAGCCCGCAGGCCTCCTCGAGCCTTGCGCAGGAACCCACGCTCCCATGTGCGGAAACGGGCTGGAGAGAATTGTGTTTTTAAAAGGTTGAGGACATAAATGAACAGCCAAAAGGCACAAGTGGTCTGCTTATACACATCAGGGCTGGGTCCACAACCTGCCACGATAATTCACCTGGTGGGTGAATTCACTCACTCTTGAGTTTTTTATTATTATTATTATTATTATTATTAAGCTTGATTCAAAAAAGGAAGCAGGAGTTGGGCAGTGATTTTGACAAATTATTCTAGTAGATGCAGCACTCGCAGCTAGCCTTCATCTTCTTCCAAGAGAGCCCTTATGTCCTCCCCACCGTGCCACAGATGCGCCGCTGACCACAGGAAAAGCCCAACAAGCTCCTTACAAGCTGGAGGCAAAGAGTAGGTTGCACCAGTTGTTGTGGTACCAGCAGCCCATCCGTGCCAGCTCCCTTTCCTGGGGTGACTTGGGCTGGTGATTCACCTGAGCATACGCACACTGCGCAAAGCATGCACAACAAGCATCCCACCTACTGCATAAACACAGTAGGGCAAGCCCTTACCTTGCTGGAAAAGCTGCATATCCCTGATCTACAACCTACAACTCCGTACACCCGGAGGTAAAAGGAATCTGATTTTAGCAAACAATACATCATACAAACAGAACAATACAGATATGGAAAATCAGAACAGATTCAAACACTACACAGAACTGGCAAACAGCAGCACCACAGCTGTATATCCCAGTGGCTACACTTAGTAAGCTAGCGCAGACACTGCCGTACGGCTCCTTCACTACGGCACAGCCACCCCGTGGGCTGCCGCGCGGCCTGCTGGGGCAGCGGCGGTGGCCGAACGTCTGCAGAGACGTTTCTGTGGGCAATCTGACGGCACAGAGGCACCTTTTTGCTGGATAAAAGATTCACTAGATAACGAGTCTCCTCTTCTTACTTTCCAAAGAATCATTCTGTAGAGTCACTATCCCCAGTAACTTTGCTCCGTGCTGGACAAACATGATTAGCTCAGCCATCCTCATAATACCGTCGAAGTCCGTATCATAAATCTCAGTTCAGTGAGACTTCTGCGGACAGCTGGAGTCAAGTAACTTAATGCATACATATGAGTCCCATGACTTACATACAAAACACATCTGGCAAACCAGGGAAGAGCTCCCCTTCTGTTCACGACACCACCGAGCTATCCGTAATGCTTGCCTACTTTTTTCTCTTTTTCCATTTATTCTATTTTCTCTAGTTACTGCTTACCTAACTTGGCATTCATCCATGTGCATAATTATTACTCAAAATAAAGTGAAAGCAATTAAATATTACATATTTTTTCCATTTATGACATTTTTGAGTAGTTTAGACTCATTGGGCCGTATTGTATCACCACATTGTATACAACATACAGCACTAATCTGATAGATGCGTGAGTAGACGGCAGATACTTTTAAAATATTGGACAGGCTGGAGAACGTGTGGTATAAACATAGAGAGCGAACCAAAGCGACCATAGACGGCACGCAGTTCAAATTCTGAACAATTAACCAAGCACAACCCAAAATTTTATCTTCATCTCACTAAAAATGCTAAGAGAAACGTATATAGACAAAGAAAAGCAAGTAGCATCCATTAACTTATCCCTATTGCATGTTACTGCAAACTCACATGAGAATCAAAATTAACTGAGAAAAGAAAAGTTTGCCCTGCCAGAGGGACGGATCTTGGAGACCGAGGGCTGCTGCTCTGCTGTCGCTGCCACTGCCAGGACCAGGCTCCCTCTCTGCTGCGGCACGGAGAGCCCAGGGCCTTCTCGGGCGCTCCCTGAGGAAACGAGGCCAGCGGGAACAGGCTTCCACAGTCTGAGTGTGCTAAAAGAAATCAGGGTGGCAGAAAATGGACAAGCAAGGAGCTGCACCATGCGACAGATAAACAGCTGGACAGAAAATTAAATGCCTACAGCACGCATAGGTGAGCTAGACGGGCAGCCGCAAGTCTCACTCCCTGATGGCAATCAAAGAGGTCCTGCCCTCACGTACCTGGTAGTGTGGCTGAAAACACTACGTATCAAGTTCCAATGATACCAACAGAAATAAGTTGCTGCTACATGGAATTACGAGCAGAGCTTGGCAGACACTTAACGAAGCAATCTCAGAGGAGGCTGTGAATCCCAGGTGCGCAGGGAGGCCGGCCGAGGAGAGCGGCCGCTCGTGAGCGCCACGAACCAGGCAGGGGCACGGGGCTGAACCTGGGTGCAATCCCATGTGGTAGCACGGGCCGCCCCTACGGAGCCAGGCTCACCGGCGCTGCACCCAGAGAAGGGGTGACCAGCCCCTTCACCTCTGGCAAAGTTTGGCTCTCAGTCACATGAGGGGATACAGTCCCCTGCTGAGGTCCAGCTCGCAGGACTGGCAGGGAATGAAAAAGTCCTTCCAAAAGAACATATTTCTTTCACTGCACATCTTCTGCATGTTAAAATATTTATGGTCTCAACATACTTGGCATACGAAAAATACTACACGTTAGAAGAATGCTGGAAAAAAGTAATATGGTATTACAGCGTACATTTTGAGAAACAGATGTTGCTGATCCAGTTGCTGGGTGCCTACAGGAGAGGAGGTTTGCACACGCAGCTCCCCCATCCCCACGGACGGGCCTCCTGCAACCACGGGATCCCTCTGAGGCTCCCTGGGCTCTAGGCAGACACACGGGTCTGGGGGCAAAACATCAGTACCTGCCGGCTTCTTAGGCTCCTAAACGTTAGCACCCTTTCAGCTGTTTCCGGTACAGCAAGCAGGAATTCAATAGTTAATTTTTCCTCTTCGGAAGATCAATGTAATATAAAAATCAATGCTGTATCAAGCGTTTTATCTGTTGCAGAACTCCTGACATTTCCATTTCAGAATTAAAGCAGCAGTTTCTGAATTGTTTTGGTCTCAATTCTTGGAGGCTATTAAACATAGGCAGCCTAGGGAACTGTAAGATTTTTCTCATTAAAAGTGTTCTTACAATGAGACAGCTTTATTTAAAAATGTTAAAAACAATTTCAAATCAAATTAAATATTCAAACAGTACATGCTACTCAAATTTCACAGCAACCTGAACTATTCGCATGGCATAAGTTTCTGACTATTTTGCACCAGTTTTTTAAGGTAAAAACATCTTCTGCAGCTACAAAGAAAGATACTACTTGTTCAACTGAACACCAGGATGAAAACTCAGAGAATTGAAATGTAGGAATGTTTAATATCCTCTTCCAATCTATGGATACAATTTATGCATAAGAGGCTAAAATACCCTATTACTGAAGTACTGAATGTCAAGCTGACCAGAAACAATACACTCATTTCCTTAACTAAGAAGAGTTCTTCCTGTGTTTAATAAACTCATTTTTAATACAAATACATTCATTTTAAACATCTTTAGTACAGTCAGTGTAATCTGAACAATAAAAATATTGCTGTCATTTGACACTATACTGAAAAGTGTAATCTAGTCAAAAGACATGCACAGCTGACCATTCTGCAGAGCAGAAATTAAGGGTACAAGGAATTGATCATGATCTGTAAACACCTAATTGGAGAAGAGCTTGCCAGTCAGTAACTGTCTGTTAATGTAGCAAAAGATGAAAAAAAATGAAAAGAGAAGATGGAGAATTGAGCTGGATGAATTTAGATCACTAATATGCAGTGTCTTGTACATCTATATTTAAAAGTAGATACTTGATCGACGCCATGATGAATCTAAAAATATAACAAAAGCATAGTAGCTTCGGCAGTGGTTCAAACCCTCAGCTGAGACAGACATCCTTGGAGCTCGTAGGCCCTGTGCAATCAAGGAGCTGCTGGAGAGGGTCTCCCCATGAAACGTCTGACTTGAAATAGCCGGGACACTAGGCTGGATAATAAAAATGGACTGGTATTCTGACAGAAATCTATAACTACATTTGAAAGGTGCAGTATTTGGCAGACACTTAAAATAAAAGACTACATCATGTTAATTTCTGTATCCTATGCAAACACAAAGTCCTTTCCCACATTTTTTGGTTGCCTCTCCTATGCACAGGAGCTTCCTCAGTGCACTAACTGATGCGCCATTTTAATGAGCAAAAGACACTAAGAACCACCACAGAACCAACCAATAATCTATTGCATTTGCATAGACGAAAACGGCAATATACTACTGGGTCAGTGCACAGGACTAAAATTAATCTTTTTAGTTTCCTCTTTGAACATACATAAGAAAATTCCGTTATGCTGAAATTTCTCATACTTGGTTTTAATCCAAGGTTTGGGTTCCTTTTTTCCCCCTTTAGACAGTCTATGAAAAAAAAAAAATCAATGGAACCCCTTAGAGTTATATGAAAACGAGAAAAAAAAAAACAAGCTTTGATTTTATGTGGAAAAATGTGTCTCTATTTTTCGTTCTTGGAAAACCTACAGAGATTCATTTTAACGGCACAGAACTGGCACACAAAATGCTTTGTCCTTACAGAAGAAATCGCGGTTTTGAAATATCAGTTATTAAAAACTGAAAAGTATGCATGGAACATGATCAGAAAAGTCAAGTATCTCACTAACCCCAGCATATCTCTGTGGAAATATTTACTGAGTACAAGTTTTATCTTTGTGACAAATACAGAAGCTCTATGCTAGTAATTATTTTATAGTGCAATGGTACTAACCGTGCAACAGGAAATTTCACTTCTGTGAAAGGAGTCCGAAGTGTGTAAGATAACGGGTACTTATCCCTATGCCACAGTTAAATTTTATATGTACAGGATTGCCAATTCTTGCAGCAAACTTGGGTGTTTTGTCAACTCCTGGAGTCATGGGATCATGAGAGAATCATAGCTTCCTTTAAAAAGTGGAAAATACAGCAAAAAGCAAGGACATTTGATAGCCTTCAAAGAAGGAAAAATAAGTGCTTCAAATCAAGCACTGAATACTCCAAAATTACAAATCAAATAAAAATAATATGAAAATATTAACATCTCATGATCTGGAGGATGGAAACAGGGACACCTGAGGTCAGCAGCACCACAAACATGGCAGCACACACGAGCAATATTTATCTGCTGCCTGTATTCAGCGGGCACGAACAACACCGCAGAATTACCGACAACTGCAAATATTCCACACACTGAACGTTGTTACTACATTAGGCAACACTGCGGTATCTGCCTCGTACCACCTCAGCTGGCCGACCAGGCCCCGCTCTGCGCTCTTCCCCAGCTCCCTCGTGCCCCACAGCAGGGAGAGCAGGAAGCCAGTCAGTCGACCCTTCCCCTCTCTTTGGCAGCTCCTCAAACTTCAAATTCTCTCGCTCGTTACTGATACCTGCGTGCTCACACGAGCACCGAGCCCCCGCGTGTTCGGCCACTTACCTGCACACCTGTTTACAGACCTATAAACTCAAATTAAACTCAAAAATTTTTACCTCTCCTTGAGGAATTCCAGGTTATGCAACACACTTCACATCGCGGGGCATTCAACACTACCTAAGACAGACAGCTCCGAAATGCTCCAACACTGACCAGTTACTGATCCACGATTTTCCAGGGCACTGGGTACCTCAAATCCTAAGGTACCCCCTCTGCAAGTCAGAGGGATGTGTACCTCCCACTTGACACCTTTGAAAACTATAGCCAACGCATAGTTCAGGTGATCAGTTAGAGCCCTTCTGATTCTTCTTTGCTATAGTATTTTAAAAGTATAATATTTTAAATAAATTAACTACTTTCGCACTATCTGCACCGAGTTCAGAGGCAAGCATGCTCACGTGGAGACGTCAGCCTGGGCTGCTCCCTCTACAGTTGGCTGCAACTGTGTATCCATGGAGCTTTTTCTACTGCTCATCTTCACAAAATGTATAGCAGAATAATTATAAAATCTAGACGAGACTAAGGTAACGAAGGTGAGAAACAGTAAGAGGCTGGATAGCTTGGCTCAGCTTTATTAATTTCCATTTCCCCAAGCATCAAGCCGCAGGGTTTCTTAACCTATGTTCGAAGGGGCACAGCAGCCATCTCCGCAAAGCGCTTGGCCTTTGGAAGGAGTCGGAAGGGCTGCGCTCGCCAGGGCCTGTGCTATGCAGGACTGGTGTTACTGGTAAGCTATCCACAGAGGTAACAAAGACTGTCCCTGCAGATTGGACTTTCCAACATACTAAAACTCAGTAAAAACTAACTGCAACAGTAATCTCTTGAAATACAGAATTTCTCTGGTTCTTTTGTCTGGTATGAACTGACGCATTTTATAGTGAATCGGGAAATTCTATTTATCAAAAAATAGGATGTGTCACTTCAAAGTACTGACATGCCAAAGCTAGTAATACTTACAACAAACTCTTTGTTTTCTATCCGTTCTACATCTTTTTGCAAAGAGATCAAGGTAAAAATCTCTCAAAGAAAAAGCACAGAAGGTTTTACACTGTAGTGATTTAGTCAAGTACGAAAGAAAAAGGCAAAATGACAATACAATTTGTATGAGATTAGAAAGTTAATTTACTACTGCATTTTTTTTGCTTTTAAAAAAAAAACACAAATATTTCCAAGTCATTGACAATGCTACAGAAGTAATCTATGAAAATGAAGTATCAGTTTAAAATCTGTGTGAAAGTTAGTATTTCACCCTATTAAAAGAAACAATAATGTTTTTGCTCTATCCATCATTTCAAGAAACTGCTGATGAAACATGAGGCCAAAAGGTCAAAGTGACTAACCTACATTTCAATAACTCTTTCAGAGCCTGGATCGCAAAGTCACAGTTAGAATTGCAGTGTGACTCCCCCAAAAGGTTATGAACCTATATGCAGAGGCTTTGTTTCCACAACAGAAACTCAGAGCTATCTTGTCTGCTTTCCACCTTTTCCTTTTTTCTCAAATAACCCTGCACAATATTTTCTCTGCAGTCTTGTTTCTTGCTCCCGTTGCAAACCTCAGACCGTGTGGCTCTGAGGTCAAATTCCAGATACAAGTAAGTACAGCACTGAATAAACAAGGAACATCAAAAAAGCTATTACTGAATATGGCTTCTGTATCTCCACTCGACAAAATGCAGTTTCAAATTCAGTACAAACACTACAGTCAATAAGAACTTTGAGAGAGGTTACAAGGATTAAGTTTTGAGAACATTGACTATTTCAGTATCTATTTACTTTCTTTTACTGAGACACATACTTTACCACATGTGATATGTGAAGGCAGAATGTGAATGAGTGCCCAATTCATGTGCGCTATATGTGTTATCAAGGGTCCAAGGAGTTACACAATCTGTTTTTTATTACTGAAACTATGAAAAACGGTTGTACTTACTAATTTTAATAAGTTTGGACTATTTTACATACTGTTAGTTGTGAGTTCAGGAATAAAATATTTTAGTAGTAATTTGCTACTTTGGTAACAAAGAGCAAAAATCCAGAAGAGAAATATCTGTGAAACTGCCTTAAAAATACTGTTTTGTGAAAACACACAGCCAAAACTAAAAGGTGTGATTCAATAGCAAACAGACTCAAACTAGAAAACAGATACTCCCCAATTATTTGTTTCAGACCATTTTTTAACCACCTACACTACAGACAATACCTTTTAACTGAGCTCAGACATGTTCAGTGATGCCTCTCCACTCCTCCAAATGCAGGCTTATCTTCTGTATGCCAAATCCAGAAGAAGCACTAAATATTCCTCTTTCCTGAGTTTTGACTAGGTCTTCACACAACACATAGAAGATGCAACTAGAAGAGCAGTACCTAGAGCAGAGAGCCTGCAAATACGGGCGCTGTGGGCTTGACAGTACGCTTCAGTCTACTGTATCAGCAGCTGTTTCTACTCTTCCTTACTACATGAGAGAGGACAAATGGGAGCATTATTCCAACCCTTATACAGTAGGTCAAGCCTGTAAACCTATCACTTTAAAAGTATGAATTATAATTAAAACCATGCTCTATCTTGAGAGTAATTTTTCAAACTCAGATGTAAACTACAAATTAGAGTCTAGAAGTTCTGGCAATCAAAGCTTGGACATTTCAGTTTTATGAAGAGTCAGAGCTTTTTCATGCAGACTTTCTACAGGCTCCTGTTCCTAAATTCCTTTCTAGAGAAGCTGACCTGAACAAGACACCTCCATCTGTGGAATCAGCGTTACCAGGACAGCTTAAAATTCACGCTGGTCTGTTCTTCTCATTTCCATCCAAGTCATAACGAACTGCCTGTTAAGTATTTTAGTTCACCTTCAAATAAAGCATTCTCTCCAACCTCAAAAGACATTACAACATTCAAGTAACAGTATCGATTGGACTTCTTGGCAGTGTATTTTTTGCTTGTGCCTACTCATCAACAATTCTGCAACAGATACAGCTTTTAGCAAAAAAGCACCCAAATCAAAAGTTTTAGACTACTCCTGTTAGACATTCCTGGGAGACCCCAGGATGCCCCCAAAACGAAGCCCTCCTCCTCCTCCTCTAAAGAGTTTACAGTCACCTTGGATTTCATCACTTCGTATTGCTCAGCTGCCGCCCTCAGTGGACTGCATCTCCTCTTCTGCTTCTAACCTCCCAACATGGCAACTGACACTCAGATTCACTTGATGTTGACTCACGCACGCAAAAGACGCAGCAGCCTTAACGTATCACTTCAAAATTGGCCTCAAGGAGACAATACTTCAATTGACTTAGCTTTCTGTTGCCACCTAGGAAATACAAGGCTGCAATGAAGGCAAATAGCTATCTCCTTTACCTTGTACCTGCCGGCTCCCCAGCATGCGAGCTACCCTTTTCCCATCTGGTCTTTCCACTTCTGCATCTGCAGTTGCCAAAACGAGGGGTGTATCACCTGACATAGCTGTAGCAAGTAATGCAGCCTTTTGCTTCTGATTGACTGCTCATTCAGACAAAAAAGGTTTGCTAGTTCCTTACACAGATGGTCCTTCTTGAATTTCAACTTTCTACAATCAGATGAAATGTTATTTTAAAGCCAGCTAAACAATCATGCCTTTCTGTGAATCCCAGTTAGGGCTGTTTTTCAAGTTTCCAGAATGCTCTTTTCTCTTTCATAACACAAAGAAGTGCAATTTTCACTTCCTTCAAATATGCACTTTTAGGCAGGCCATCATTTTCACTGTTACTACTACAGCAAAAGACATTGAGAAAGGCTAGGAAAAAAATCAATACTATCGACATGTTGCTTAAAAGGCATAGCAGCGAAGAGCTTTGGTGCCAGTCATGTTCTCTCTCCTTAATCAAAGTATGAAGAATTATGCAGGACTATCAGATAGAAGGGATTTTACTTTCATCCTAGCTTTCAATTATTTAAAATCCTGCTGCTGCTCTCTTCTGAAAGGAGAATAGAGACCTTGTTTTAAGATAAATACTAAAACTTCGCTTTCAGTTTCCAAACAGCATCATGCACCGCTGGGGTTTGCTGGCATTCCTCCCTCCGGAGGCTGCAGAAGTGAAGACTCCCCTCTTCCAAAGCGCCCAAAGGCTTTCCCCCTTTGCTCTTCTGAGTGCTACCTGGGCCAGAGACCCCAAACAGGCCAGATTCCTCGTTTTCAGCAGGAATCATTTATTCATAAAAACTCTCCATTCAGGTAAAAGAAAGGCTTACTGCTCTTGTCAGCAGCTTATCACAGCTTACTGTCAGATGAAAAAAAAATCTGATCATGTGTAGATTTGGAAAGAGTCCTGTCCCACAAGACTGGCGCTCTCTGCTGACAACCAACAAAATCTCATTTCCATCTCCAATTATAAAGGGATTACTTGGACCAAAAATTTCATAACAGTTATGACGGGGTGATCCTTTAACATATGAGAAAGACATTTGCCGTGCTAGGCCTCTAAACGCTGGCTAAATGGAGTCATGCTTGAGGAAATCAGGTTCCCCCCCTTCAAGGTGCCAGCAGATGGTGAGTGCTTTCAACTTTTATTAAAGTTGGCCAGGGCAGAGGAGGGAGGGACTCAGCACTTCACTCAAAACATTTTTACAGACATTCATTATAATTTACAGGGACTTTTAAAAATATTAAAGGACATACATCACATATCACAACCGTAAATATAAATCAAGAGAACTGATTTAGTATGGAAGAGGAAGCCTTATATATTCTGACAGTTTCCTTTAATTTTTTTCTGGACACCTGTTTCACAAGCAGTCTTAGTTTCTAATCCCCTACTTATTTTCTTACTGCTGCTGGCCATGTATTGCTTGCACTTCTGGTAGAAGTAACTCCCTGTGTAGTATAAGAATGGAAATAATTATATACGAGAAAGAATCCTTCAGTAATACTTTGGGAAGGTTTTCTAATGAAAAGGTCCTCCACCAGAGAAAGCTGTGTATGATATAGTTGCTTAAGGATAAAACAATACATTCTTCCAAAAGATAAAAGAGAGTAGAGACAATTCAGTCGGAGAGAAGCCCAACATCATCTCAAAATATGAAAGCGCTGGTAACTTTAAGAGCAGTCTGCTGGAAAGTTCATCCCTTATTCATTCACTGGATTCTCTTATTTGATGCTGTGAGGATCCATGTGCAGAAAGGATGCTCAGGAGGGGAATATCCTTTCAGCCCACCAAGAAGAGAACGAAGGAATGCCAGCAAATGGTACGGTACCATCCCTTAAAACGGCTCCATAGAGTCCCACTGGTCAGGTGATTTGTCTGAGGGGAGCTGGAGAAGGTGGTAAGCAATGGGCTGACTACGTATGTTACCTCCATATATAGCCATGAGAAACCTGCACAGTTTTCATCCCCTCTGCAATCTGAGTTTGTCCTGAAGAAATACGCTCAAGATAGGAAAGACAAGACATGAGAGTTTGGAGGCTGCATGCCCACAAGGTAGGATACTTCCAAGTGTTACTTCTGGGAATTATCCACAAGAAACTTGCCCATATCATGAGACGAACTGGGCAAACCTAGCACTATCTTGGTTTCCAGGTCTCTACATGGAGTTCTGGGCCAAGGAAACTACACAGTTACTTACTACAGAAGCCAATCACTGTCTCTGCTGAAGGGACCATAAGTATAAGAACCCAAAACCCCCCGAAAACCTAGAAGGTCATTTTGACCTACAGCTATTAGATTTCATCAAATAAAACCCACCTTGTCAGTCATTTCTGTCATTTGAGGATGACTGCTCCCAAACTAGCCCATTCCAGTAAGGAATTAATTTCCTCCTGTAAGATGAAAATATCGCAGATAAGCAGATACTACCCACTTACTCCGAAAACACAAAACCTGCCCAAGACAGTCACCAGGAGAAAGCAATCACTCAGTAGAGGGGCAATGACTGAAAGGTACTCTCCACATGGGAGGATTTCAGAAATGTACTGCAAGAGATACATGCAATGGTGTGCATGAACGTGCATGTGCAGCTGCACTGCTGTTATACTGCTTCAGTCCCGGATGTCCTATAAACCATGAAGGAAACAAACCACTTCAGGTGAAGAATAAGCAGAGATTACCAGGACCCTGCGCATCAGTGATAGAGTTCAAAACATTTAGGCTTTGATACTCTCAATAGCTTTGCCATTCAGACTGTGGAGACAGATCCCACCCTACTTCTCCCCATGTCTCTAGCAGAAAGGATAGGGAATAGTAGAATTCATAGAAAATCAGATGATTAAAAAGTATCCTGATGACATCTTAGTTTATCAGCAATCTTCTACAACTAAGGTAGGTCGGGTGTTACAAGAAACCTACTGAGAGACAATGCCAGCTTGGACTATAGTCTCATATGGATCATGCAATTGTACAGTCGCGTTTTTTAACAGCCATTTAAAGGTGAGCATGGCAGGAACTAAGAGAGGCAAGCAAAGGAAATACAATTTCTTGTATTCTGGCAGCACATTCTTTTCTCCATCAAAACACAGAGGAGCTTCACTCAAGGCCTCATCAAAACACTTCTCATTAACAGGAATGGATGGGTCTTTGCTGGTGAGAAATGCCTTCTTTGATACCCACAAGCAGAAGGAAGGCATTAAAAGTCCTACAAAAAAAAGTTAGAAGTCAAGTCATGCTCAGCTCTGACCATCATCTGCTTCTGATCCCCCCAGAGTTCAGACCTGGCAGTTGGATCCCGACGGCAGTGCCTCAGACCACAACAGCCCACTCCAACTGTCACAGTAATCTTTGTAAGAACAGCTGCAAGGAAGATTTTTCAGAGTAATTGGATTCTTCCTTGGAAGAAGAAGCATCTTCAAGGTGGCACTTTTAACAGTTTCAGCAAATAGTGAAAAAGCAGTGCAATAATGTAAGGAAAATCAAGAATTTGGCTTCTCCCAGGATTCCCTGACAACCTCCTCAGTGTCCTTGGGTAAGAAATCAAAGACCAGGCCTGGAGGAACAAAGTCAGGACTGTTCACACTGATTGCTTGAGGGAGAGGACGAAATAGTTTGCACTTGCAGTGCAGTTGGGAATCTCTCACTCAGGAAAGGGATTTTTCCCCGGAGCCCTCTAGAAAGCTGAGAGGACAAACTGCCAGATCAGCTCCCTCCATCTCCCCACTGCGCCAGGACTAGGGAGGAGAGAGTTCAGATATGCTCCCATTACAGAGCAGAATAAAGGACTCACTCCCTTCGAAGAAAAAGCAAGTGCCACATGGTCAGGCACTAAAATACGGGCTCCTTCCATTCCCAGCATTAGCCCCGGCACTTCCCACTGCAGTCAGGCTGTTTGCACACTGCCTGCCTTCAATGGGGAAATGTGGTTCTGTGAACCCTGCTTTCCACCCAAGGAAGTAGGAGAAGCTCCTATGACAGAAGCAAGGAAGAAAATCAACTATACGTCTTACCATATCCTCCATCACTGCTTTTGCCATGGAGTGACTGCAAAATACTAAAGACGAGGCAAGGAGTCTGTCTTGGGACCCTAGAGCAAGCCATTTGTAAGTTCTGAACGCGTCAGAGAACCTCTTCCAATAGCTGCAAGTAGCCCAAGTTTCAGCACAAGCTCGTTTTTCAGCCACAGGATAGCTCACCACATGTGACAGCAGATATTTATTTACTACACAGTAATACTTATGGAATAAACATGGAGGAAACCAGTACTGAATCTGGTTTTGTTGCCATTCATGGATAAGGTTTTATCAGTAAAGCAAGCACCAGTATCAGGAAATTCAAAGTTGACAAGTTTTGGAATCAGCTACTTATGCAGCTCTAAGGCAAGAGCTGCTAACACGAACTCCTCTGTCACACCAGTCCTGCTGATGGAGGCTGTGAAAGGTTTGGTGCTCACACATGCTCCTCCTGTACTCTGTGAGGTTTGGGATATTTGGACTCGAGAAGAGACTCAGTGTCATTCTGAGGGTGAAATGAAGGGATAATGCTCCTGTTTAATGGTACAGGGATGAGTGCAACTTCCTCTCTTCTCCTCTGCAGAGCGCCCATATCACAAAACCACTAATGTAGGTCTACTCCACATATAAGGGCAAAGGAACAGGGAGTCTACACACTAGTTTAACAAAATTTGCTATCCATAAAGTTGAGCTCAAGAAGGGCTGTAAAACCGTAAGTGTTGTACAGAAACATGCTGCTAGAACATAAACCCAAAACTACCCCAGTCCATGCACAAGAGACGCTTATTTCCATGAATTCATAAGGAACAAACATCTCTCTCATATTTTAACCATTTCCACATCTCTGTAAGTGATTCTATCAATGAAATGATGAATAAGCAAAGAAAAATGTTAAGAAAACAGTCATTCTACTTTATGACACATACATCACCTCCAGACAGATACATGTGGAATTAAAGCATACTTGCACAGATTTTCTTTCCTTAAAATATGCCACAAGAAAGTATTTAAAAATAAACTAAAATCTAATAAATGTTATTTTCAAGTTTAACTGCTCCACTGCACTTGAGAAGCAACAGGTTTCTCTCTACATGAACATTCACATGCGGAGGCACGCAAGCAAGCACACACACTCTGGCTCTCACACGCCCGAGTGCGGAGCCTGGAACTGAGCTGAGGGCACAGCATAGACGCTGTGGTCTCACTCAAACACTGCAGGAGAATTAAGAAGGGAAGGAATTAAAGGGCAATTAAAGCATCAAACAAACAATACTGTACCCATGGAAGAAGACCAGAGAAGATACGAAATTGCTAAATGGTTTAGTACTTCAGATATGTTTGTCTCCAATAAAGAAAATGATGTAAAGTCCTCTCCTATCGCAGAAAGCTAGGAAACACATTTGTGGAGATATATTCCTTGTGTTAAAATGAGAAAAATGTAAATCAACCCTATGATCTTCATAACAGATACAATGATGCTAATAAAACTAGGTCAGAACAGTTGTTTAGATTTAAGAAAAGCACACATAAATATTATCTGGTATGTTTAATCATGGTTTCAATATGTGTTATCTTGAAAAAGTTTGTGTTGCTAAATGAATTACTCAGAAGCTATATACATATAGCACTAAGTGATCTGTTCGGACATATTTTACCTGGTTATTAATGTGGAAAAAATCATAAATATATTTCAGATGAATGAACAAAACTATCATTTCTCAATCCATCAAAACGAACTTCAAACACCAAAAAATCAGAAATCTTTAACTTCACTGCTATTTAGCAAGCAAAAAAGGGTTTTTTTCCCCCCTTATTTTTCCTGATTAAGCAGCACAGCATAAATGAAAAAAGAATTTTAAATATTTTGGCTTTGGATAGCTTATACAGGAGACTGTAGAGCCACCTGGAAAAAAGAAAATCTTAAATAATTCTGCAGCAGCAAGCAGATGCCTAGATTCATTTAAATGTCCATATGACAGCAGCATTGCACGCCCACTGGGTCTTGGGCCCTGGAAGCGCTGTGCAGGTGCTGGCAGCACACTGTTTTGTCAGGAATCGCTAGCTCCAGTTTTGAGCAATGTATTACGGTGATCAAAGTGATAAGGAGGAAAAATGGGATATTTCAAAGGTATACTTCACATAACTTGCTGAAGTCAGCTTCCAGTCCCAATTCCTGCTCTTTCCTTCTCTTAAAGGAGGCTAAAGTGGAAGAAAAACATTCTCAAATTTGTCCTTGATCCCTTTCTCATCAGAAATGCTTTTCTTGGTCCTGGTTCAGTCTCCAAGGCCCAAGAGGCTCATGCTATCCACACTGATGTACCCCACCAGTCCCCTCAGCTCAGCCCAATATCTGTCGCTACAGGAACCATTCTCTTCATTGCACCATCAGATGAATGGAAAAGGACCATAGTGTGGCGACACGTAATATATTTCTCTCTTCAACTACCTTTTCTTTACCTGAGCTGCCCATGCTCCCAATTTCTCCTTATCGAGGAACCTTCACAACACCATTTGTGTAGGGAAGAGGAAAAAGGCAGAGCTGCCTCCCTCCCTCTTCTATGCCGGGGGAACACAGTTCTGACCAGAGGGATTTCTTTAGTGAGCGGTCCACTGAGACAGGCCTTTTGTTTTTGTGCCCCCATTTTAAAAATACATGACATCTTCTTCCATTTGGAAAACCTAATACCCAAACTGATCGCATATTTCCATACTATGAAAGATATTTGTGCAGCTCCTTATATTTTGGCCTAAAGTGATCTACATTAAGTCTGTAGCAAAACTACTGTATATCTATTCAGTTTTTCCTATGACCACGCAGTCCTTGGAACAGCAGGGAGAGAGAGCAGCAACTCATAGGAAAATTATCATTTTAGAGAAGGACGAAGGTGGTGAATCAGCCTTGAAAACATGAAGCACAGAACTAAGTGGAAACTCTGAGCACAACCCTTTTTACTACTTACAGTAAGTACAAAGCAGGGACATTTCCCCAATTAACCAGCCTCTAATAGGCAGCCAGGAAGCTGGTAAGAAGAAAAGGTTTCTAAAAGTACCTACTTAAGCACAGAGATTTTCTCTATATCTCTAAAAAAGAGCTTTCATTTCATTTGGGCTTAATTTTACTTTGCTAGTCGGCCTAAGATAACAGTTCAGAGGAACAGGGGGAGGCAAAATGGGTTGGTAAAGAATATGACTTGGAAGGCCCAAGTCCTTCTCGCTGCTCTCTAAGCCAGTGATGCCATTTTTTGTAAATAATCTCCAAGTGATTCCTGTGTCTACCTGTGGCATCTGTTTTCCCAGGACAACGCAGGCACAAATTCTTTGACATTCGCCTGGGAAAGAGAAAGAAAAAAGAGAGGTCTTATGGTACATGGGAGAGAAGAATTTGTTCTAACCCTAGATCGCGACAGATACAAGATTGCCCCAAATCCGGCCAGGGAAAAAAAAAAAAAAAAAAAAGGAAAAGAAGGGAAAAAAAAGAAGCTTGAGGAAAGATCTGCACAAGCTCTGATTATACAATACAAAGGAGGGATGATGAAGTAGCAGTTTGTTTTGAGTGACAACTTTAAGGAGAAGCAAACTAGACATACGAAAGTTTCTTCTATATTGTGTTGTGTATTTTATATTACAGTGACACTCTACTTTCATCACCATCATTTTCCTTCTCAATACTCTTTTCCCTTGGTGTTTAATGCAAAAAGCCTGAAATCCTCATTCAGTAACATGGTAGCACTGCATTTTTCCAAGTTTGGTCTGTAGTTTCCGAACTTTGAGAAATCCTCTTTACTTTGGATTACTATGTTTGAAAAGTCTGCATCAGTTCTGGGAAGCGCTACAGGAGAGGTGACAGGGATGAATTCCAAGCCTAGCCTGACAGTGACCAAGGGCGACTGACCCAGCAGCATTTCGTCAAACAAGCGGACTGACCAAGGTTACTAGTTGGGGCCTGTCAGTCCAAGGAGGCAGCTGGAACATATCAAGCTTAGTTAATGAGCCTACAGGGCTGCCAAATACAGCAAAACACAAGTAGTAAGAACAGGCAGGGCAGGTTAAGGGAGTTCACTGCAAGGATGTAACCACTGCGGGAAGGGCACAATAGGACAGGTAGCACGAATATAAGAAAAGTTAAATCAATCTGAGACACTGCTGCCATCTATGCAGAGTGGCGCACAGCCCGGATGCGGTTTTATCTTCCTGTTTATTTTGATTTCCTGTGTTCTGCGCTCTCAGAAGGTACAGGGTTACCAGATGTCCACTTAGCTGCAGCCCAGGCAGCGGAAGCGCAAGGCTTCCCACGCTGCCCCCGCAGCCCTCGGCCGTAATCAGGAGAGATCCCTGGGGCGAGGAGACTGTCCCCTTTCGAGCCCTGGTGCTCATCTTGTCCTAGGAGAGCCCAAATCTAGGCCTGCTGCGGTTGTGTCACCCCAAGACTCTGCAGCCAACTCGGTCGTCAAGGTGCTCCGATGACTTTCACACAGCACTACTCAATCTCCTCATCGGGGGTGGGGGTGGTTTTCTTTTTGTTTGTTTTTTGGGTTTTTTTTTTTTTTTTTTTTAGTACTCCAGAATTAACCTCATCTTCATGAGTACAGAAAACTCTCTCACGTGCTATAACCAGAGGCTCAGCAGCAATTTAAGTATTTATCTTCAAAATGCTTTCGAAATATGCTGAGAGTCAAAAGTCACCAGCTCCTAGAAAGTTATTTCATCATTTAATAACATAACCTGGTCAGCTTGGGGGCAATCAAGAAACAAGACTTCAGTACAAACAGATGAACAAGAAATCTGTCTTCAGCAGAATTTTGGTGGAACAATGGGTAACAAAAAACATTTAAAACAGATCAGAATACCTTGAAAATGCTTAGATCCAGGTATGCACTTAAACATATGCATGAATTCAGGCGTATTTTTAAGGGTTTTCCTGAACGAGTGACTAAGTCTTTGTATAACTCACTCTAGTATGAGTATTTCAAATGCATTTACCCACGGAAAGGAATCATGCACATTTCTGTACATCCTTCCATTCAAAAACTTAAAAACACATTAATGAAGTGAATGCCAAAACCACTAACGGTAGAGAACTATCATCAGGCTCCTTCCACAAACACTGAAATTAAGACACAAAGTTAAAGACTAGCGCTTGAGAAGTCGCTACTTTCAAGAGGTCTCTGTAGGGAATTCTGATATGAGATAATCAGAACCAAACCTTGAGAATACGATGAAATTCCCAAAATACCAAAAGTCAAATGTTAGCTTGTTTTAAATAACTGATAGGAGTGGTTTCAGCAACATACAGAGATTTCTTCATGAATCAGTAACCTTAGAAAAAAAGATGACAATAAACAAATGAAGAATAACCTTCCACAAATAAGGTATCTGAGTAGTTTTGTTATTCTTGCCAACTGGTCTATCGTTACAGATACCCCTAGTTTAACGGCTGAAGGTCAGAAGGCAGGCAGACTGCCGAAGACATTTCATTTGCAAATTGTTGCTTTTACAAATGAATTGAGGTAAACTGATGCAGCCTTACTGACCTGGAAGGCTCAGTTTTCTGATGAACAAAGCAAGTCACATTTTGCTTGGTACCCAAAGACAATGATTAGAAATTTAGCATACTTGGTCTGACTCTTTAATTTAATACCAATGAAGTTAATGTTCCACACGAAACCAAAGGCAACCTTGACTGATTTTTGGCATAATATATACATGAACAGAAACCAAATTGTAATTCACACAAGGATGCATGTATCTACAAAGAATACTACTAGTCTAAGTAATATCAAAGTGCATCACAAATCCATAACAATTTGGTTTTCTTACAAAGTAAGAAAGCTAATTCAGAAACAGAAGTAATTTTCCTCACAATAAAAGATAGAGACTTATTTAAGACTTTCTACATTGACATTTTTAAACGTAAAGTTTGCTGTACTATGTTTGTTTACAATCTAAAACATCTGTAATGGTTTTTTGAAGCTCACATTTTTCATCTTCTGCATCAGGTACAGTACTGCACCAGGCATAAGCAATCTGTGAAAACTGCCTTCTGCTAAATCTGCCTTGAACTGTTCTAGTTCCAACTCCTCAAACATCTTGCAATTACTTCCTGCTTTGCTAAACCATATGCTCCTCTAGAAGCACACCAGTTTCTTCTTAGCACAAAACAGCAAGGTCAGATAAATGTCTGAAGTGTTAAGCTATTAAACCTACTGTACCAGCTTGGCTTAGAACAGAAAACTTATCACTCCACTCAAACACAAAATACTGCCCCTTATATGCTCACCCGGGAATGTTCCCAGCATAGAGGAGATGAACTTCTAACTACCTTTCTTAGGAATATACATCAGATTACACATTTCATTTAGTGTGGAGATGCACAAAATGCATTCCTGCACTTAACCAGAAGAGAGGGCACCTTCATTAAGCCCCTCCTGACTGTTCATAGGATCTGATCTTTATTAAAGGCAAAAGGGAAGATGTTACTCAGATTAAAACAGGGAAGCGGCTGTGCGACTCAAGCAGGAAGGCTTGCCCTGCCAACTAACAATACTTACTCACCTCGGTAAGTCCACGCCTACCAAGATGGACAGCAGAAGAGTACAGATGTGAGATAACGCTGTACAGGTGCTGGAAGGAACGAAAAGCAGGACAGAGGCAGAGCAAGAAATGGGAATGGAAGAATTACAGGACTACAGATGTGTGACAGGAACACACGTCCACTGCAAGGACTGGCTGGGTAAACCAAAACTTCCTTCTTGGCCTTGTGAAGCTCGTGCAATTGTACATCTCTCCACTGTCCCGACATACTCTGCCTTTGAACGCTGATCAAACCAAAACCAAATAAAGAATAGGGAAAGTATCAACCAGTGGACCTAAATCTAGGCTTGTGTGTGTCAAACTATGATTTTACCATCTGTAGATCAAAGTTATTACAAGCTTTTCTTCTACTACTCTTCTCTGACAAAAGATCACAGGCTTCAATCTCTCAAGCGCACAGAGCCATAGGATGTTGCTACTTGCAGCTGATTAATATCATCTCAACACAAGAATAAACTTGTAGAAAACTTGTATCAGGTTTTGCATCAGCTTTCTTCCTTTCCTACTTCTGGTTCAACATTTCTGCATTACAAACGCACCATCTTAACTTTAAAAGATTGCCTTGACAGAGTGAATTTTAGCAATAAAAAATATGGGACAAAACCAGCCATTGTTAACTATAGTGAGAATAAGCAATAGTTAAGATTTAAGTTTAGAATTAAGACAAGCCAGAATTCTTCCATGTACCAGCTGAAAACCGGAAAAGCTGATTTTGCTGGGTGAATAAAACTCAATTATAAGTTTTGCTGGCCAATATTTGACAAATTCTATAAATATTATGTCTATAAATACTGCTATTGTGACCAAAATAGGAGGTGAAACACAAAATAGTAACCTAAGGGAACAATCCTTCCCAAAACAAGGCCCTACCCATTCAATGTAAGGCAAAAATTAGTATTAGACAGTATTACAAATCCTATCCTGACTTTCACATAAGAAAATTGGGAAATGCAACTTTATTTACTATTATTATACTATTATACTGTCACCTGCATGTTATAGCATTTGTCAGCTACTCACTAGCACCATCATTTTTTTAAGCACACAATAATAAAAGTAAAGGGCAGCTTCTCCATGACTAATTAAGTGTTCTTTTACTAAAATAAGTACATCAACATGCACACAATTTTTCTAATGAAGTTATTTTCAAGGAATATTAAACAGATGTGAAGAAAGGAATTTGCAAAACCGAAAGCATGCACATGACTCTTACTGCAACAACAGATAAATAAGCTACTTTGTAACAAAAAAATTCAAATAATTTGTTTTTAAATGTAAATTTAGATTCTGGAACAGACCACAGGCAAAATCTTGCGTTACTAGTGTAAATCCCAATTATCCTTTATATTTACAGTCAAATAATCAGAATTTAGCTCCGTTATGTTCCTAATAAATATACATCTATTGTCGAGAGCGAAAAATAAATACTATGAAATTCAGTAACATATATGAAGTACAAGTTACCAAATGCACAATTTTGCCCAAACATCAGCAGGTCTCTTACAAGTCATTACCAAAAGTTTCTTTACGCACAGAAGAAAATTTGTCATGGTAAGTCCAGCCTTCTTCTTCTATAACTTAGGATATCATACCTCCTTACAAGCTATACATGGAGTGAACTGTTACATCGCAATTCCCTTTCTTTCTCCCAAAAGGTAAGGACTTAGCTGACCACACTAGCAAGCTCCTAAATTCTTTTGAAGTTGAAAATAAATCTTTCCCATAGGCACATGGTCCTAGAATTTCTCACTGTTGTTCCAGTTTCTGTTAAGCCATATTTAACTCACTCTTCACATCTTTAGGATACACTGAGGATCAAATATTCTAGCTTGGATGAGAGAGGCATAGCACAGCAACACAGAAGCCTGAAATGCTAACGGAAGATTACTTCTGCTAGCCCTGGAGCTGGTGGGAGAAAAAATAAGTCTGAAATCACACCAATCTTCAGGATTATCTATTTCACACTCACTTGCTTAGAGCCTCAAAAGACTGTTAAAACAGTCAGGTGAAGAAAGCAAGCAGAGGTGCTCTAAAAAGGTGCTTTTCAACACAAGAACTGTTCTCATTCTGGTTGCGAGAAGCAGGGAGGAGCAAAGCCACCGCAGCAGCTCTCCGCCAGCCAGGGCATCCCCACGTAGCAGGGCACAATGCAGTGCAGTGGCTGCGGCAAGCTCTGCTCTTGACAAGGGAGGCGCACAAGGAAACAGGGTGAACAAAGATCAAAGCCTGCCATAAATGCTGTCTGGAGACTCAACCCAAACCAACTTACCTCTTCCCATATAAACATCCATAGAGGGAGGCTTTAGGCAGCCATATCCAGGAGCCTTTTGTGCTCCAAGGTGAGCTGTGGGAGCAGCAGCAATGTCGGAGGAAGGTCATGCCAAGGCTCTTTACTGCAGCCCCCCCACCTCACGCTGGGGCTGTGCTCTCATGTTGGCTTCTGACCCTCCATGGCTCAGGGCCTTGAAGAAGCCCCACAAATACTGCATGCAACAGCTCAGGTCAACATGAATAGAGACAACACTGATTCAGGAACATTTACCCACTCTCCTCCCTAAACAAAAAGCATGTTTTCTCCTAGTCCATTCCCCTAAAACACACAGAGCAGCAGAGGAGCTTCTCCTCCATTCAAAGAAATAGGGCAGCAACATGACACGTGCAACTCAGAAATCTCCTATCCTCTCCTCTATTTAGGACCCTTTTGGTATCTGCTGTCTTCTGCTCACACAGTGGGGGTTGGAAAAAAGAACAACTACTTCATTTCAATTAACTAAAAACCCCACAAGAGCAGCTTGTCAGCCACATGGCCATCTCTGCTTATGCTGCTGTACACCTTAATTTAATTCCACTTAATCCAATTCATTGTCTTAAAGTGGTATCTCACTTAATACAAGAACTTCATTCAGGATTACTGCTAAAATACAGCTCACAACCCAAAGGTCTTGTTCATTGTGAGAGCTGCCTCCAAAGCATACATGCAGATGTCTGCTTGGCCTTTGTGAATGTAGTACACTGTCAACAAATACAACTTAAATTAAAATAAAAAAGTAGTTGATAACCTTAGATCACCAGTAAGATCACCTTCATTTAATTAAGGAAAACCAAAGTGTTTTGGTTGCACATAGCCCTAAGCTTCAAATCATGTGTTTAAAGCATATATACAATTACTCTGTGACGGCTTCACCTGAAATAAATTATGTACAGCAGAAGCTCATTCCAGAGGCATGGGGGTTTGCTGGCCAGTACTTATCACAAAATGGAATCAAATCATTAACATCTCTGGCATGTGATAGCAAGAGGGAAACATTTCAAAGAAGGGATACTTGTTGCAGTCTTGTTCATACAATTTCTCTCCTAAACAGCAGTAGAAAAACCACTACATTAATCTTCCTGGATGCTGCAGTCATGTTCCACCACTGCTCTAGCTACTTAAAGAGTACAAGGTAAGTATTGTTAGCTTGCTTTACCGCATGATTGAATTAACAAATGGTATGTGTACTCAATGTATGTCCACTCTCTCAATATGGGATTTGTGCACCAAGCCAGTCATTGCATCCGCTGAAGCCACAATGAAAATATCATGCATTTTTGACTAACACAGCAATTGGGTAGCTTAGTTTTGAGAACCAACCATTTATAGATGTGAACCACTCGACTGTCTTGTGATACCTTCAGATGAAACAGAATTGCAAGTGAGAAAACAAAAAGAAAGCTTATTTTATAAACAAATCCTTTAGATTTTAAACCTATTGCTAATCTTGGCCTACAGGGCAGCCTGTGAATTTGCTACACGTGAGAAGTACACAGTGATTATTTGGATGTCAGATTCTACACTCATTGAACAAGAGAGGCCTTCTTGCAAGCGGTTAAAGTAACTTCATTATTAATTTTTCTATTCGTAAGACTCCATGAAATTAAAAAGAGTCAAAAAGCTGGTATGATTTTTCTCTCTTTTTTATCAGCCAGAATAAAGACTTAGCTCATCAAATCAAAGGAATTATGCCAGAGTAAAGTATTTGGGCCATATAAATCAAGTATGCACTAATAGATTTTCTAAGTGATTTTTAAAAAAATAAAGTTCTTCAAAATTATATCATTACTACAGAGCACTCAATAGTAACAAAATCTGCTTGTAAAGTGATAAAATACCAGACATATATGCCATTGAGTAAGTCTTACCAGACCATCACAATTGCTAATAGCAACAGAAGCTCCAGGGATGTCAGTTATGTCTCCAACATAGGCGCAGTTGGTCCGCAAGGGCTCTCTTTTCCATAACCTCTCTGAAGTAGTTATGGTGTGACTTGTGTTCCCAGCATCTTTTCCATTTCCAGTTTCCACAGAGTCTTCGTACCATTCCACTACTGCCTCGGGAGCCACCAAACGAGTGTTGGGTTTCAGCCTGAGGTGGAACTCCCTTCCAAAAGCAGTGACGTTAAAATACAGTTGTTTGGGGCTTTGGGATACCTCCCTTGTTGATCTTCTCTGATGATTTGCAGAGAGAATATTGGAGATATAGCTTCCATCTGCATTGGTACTGATTGGAATCACTAAACCAAACGGTCTTGGTCTGCTTTTTGGTAATTCTGCCAAGAAAAATATCCAACACCAAACTAAAATCAGAACCAGGGTATGGAACAAACTTGAAGAATGAAGAACAGACGCATGACTAGACAAGTGTATGTCACTAGAATAAACTGTAAATGCAAAGATACAATATGTCATTACACTGACTGTTATGGGCTACATTCATTTCAGAGAACACTCAAACTACAGTTAATTTACTATACAACACACAGCAGTTACTATGTTTTCAGGTTTAATTTCAATTGCAATGCGTGTTGGATGCCCTGACTCTCATCCCTTTATCCCCTGTTTAGGTTCACTGTTAGAATTACTCTAAATCATTCATCTCAGGAACAGTGAAAACCTGTGTATGTTCAAAAAAAAAAAAAAAAAAAAAAAAAAAAAAAAAAAAAAAAAAAAAAAAGGACAGAGGACAGCATCACTTCCAACACCATCCATACCACTTAGGTATGTGCTAAATTATCTACTTGCTAGCTAGTCTGGACAGAAGCAAGACCAATTTAGTGTAGGCAAATTGAAGGTACACTTTACTGGTCTCTCTACTTACTACACTCAGTCTTGCATATCTTCACTTGGGTACCATATCAGCAAGACCTTTGCTATTCTTAACAAATCATTTTTTACAACAGAAATGCTTGTACTATTTTTATGTAAACTCAGAGAGAACACATAAGAAAAAAAGAAATATGTTTAATGCATCATCATGTTAAGCAAGATAAGATAAACCAGTAACAATGTGAGAACAAGCATATTCCAACATTAGGCAAATAATATGGACAACATTAAGCTGAATGAACCCAAGAAGCTGTGTCCAGTCAGGCATCTCAAAAAGAAAAAAAGAAAAACCCCACACCATGGAAGCTGCGATACACATTAAGCACGTGTAAAACATAGTTCACATGCAAAAAATTTTTTTTTCATAAAATTTATATAGCACACTCTGAAAATATTCATTTATATTTATCTGGAGAGTTTTCTGGGTTACAGGTTTGCTTAATAGCCAAAGAAGAGGTAGCCACCCTTTTGAATTCTCTTATAAGAAAAGCCATGGCACTCTTACACATGCCTTAAAGAACTGTTTGCTCCTGTTGCAAGACCTCCATTAAAATTTTGAAAATAAAGTGCCATAATTGATATGTAACTGCAGTTTACATGTATATTTGCCCCATCTCAAAAAGCTAAAATACAGATAGAGATACAGTTTCTTAAATATAGTCATTGCAGTGGTGAAGAGCTATGGTATCAACTGATTGATGTCAGCCCTGGTATGAGCAATAACTCTTCCCTCTACAGATCTTCTCTAACAAATGCCCTTACCCAGAAACTTGCTATTCCTCTTCATCTTTGCATAATTTTAATAACAAGAGTTCAAAAAAAATAGAGAAGTTAATTATTTTTAAAAACCTTTATAAATTCTTAACTAAATCCTGCACCTCACTACAGCATACAGATGCTACAAAAACAGCAGAGCAGCACTGTGTGGACAGCACTGCCTAAAGAAATCCTGAGGTAAAACTAGAGTAGCTCAATGACATTACCCATAGCCAAGGTAATATGTCCTAAGCACAGAGCAGTGCCTCCTTCTAAGGAGAAGGCACTACTGTAATATCTCTAGCAGTCTCCAGGATCTCCAGGTACCCGATGGTGCAGTTAGGCACGGCTGAGGGCAACCAATTGCTAGGAAAAGTTATCCCAAAGCTAATTAATTTAGCAGAGATACCAGCCAGGTCAGCAAAGCCAGAGCGGAACATAGATAACAGCAATTAAAGCCACGTTGGCCTATCATTTGCCAGTGATCCCCACTGGTCAGATCAGGACTCCTGTCTCATTAGCAGCAACATTAGCTGACTGGTAAACTTCTAATTGGGTTCTGAATTTCCCTAAGTGAATACAATACTTGCTTAAAATAAGAAAGAAAAGAAAAAAAGTCCTCTCTTTCTGTATAGCAGTCCCTTACTTGTAGCCTAGAAATAGTACTCTTAGCCTGAGAGAATAAATGCTTCCCTCTCCACCCTCCTGCTATTCTTGGACATTGATGAGAAAAGGAAGAGACTCTTCTTTTTACATGGTAGAGATAAAACATCTAATAGGAATTTAACTGCAAACACCAGGTAGCCATTCTTAATTTACTCAGAGAGGGGCCTCTCTCTCTCGCTACAGTTATTACTCATCATGCTTGCTGCCCCAAATCAGAATACACAATATTTCCCATTGCTCTAAACTAATTTTACATACTGTAACACAAGTCTATCAAATTAGTTTATCTTTTCTCTGAGACCTATGTAACCCATGAGTAATCAGGGTATCAGGTGTCCAATTTTTATCCTGTAAAAGAAGAAGAGCAGCCAGTCCCAGGCCAGGTCAAGCCACGGGTCAAAGCACTGCTAGAGCTGGGCCAGAGCCTGATTCTTTTTATCTGTGTATTAGACTTGATGTGAAGGTTTACTAAAATCACTTTGTTATCATTTTGTAATCACTCAATACAAAGAATTAATTCCTCCCTCTTTTCTTCCTGAAAGAACTGGTTAAAGCAATATTAGAACGATATTAGTGATACTTTTATTTAAAAGGACTTCAAGATTGAGTAGCTCAAACGTTACTACCAAGTACTAATGAGAAATCCTCAAATTCATAGAATGAATGAAATTAACTAAATTTTACCCATTCACAATTTATATCACATTTGAACTGAGAATTTACAGAGGAAAAAAAAACTCAGTAGCTAATTTCTCTCTCTGAAGCAGCAGCTGCTTATTTTAAGACTTACGCTCTGAACTAATAACTTCAGTAGGCAAATGTACCTAATGGCTTCACTTAAGTGTTTTTCCTCGCAAGTATTTTCAATTCCAGTTACTGACCCAAAATAACTAGAAAGAGTGGGAAAAAGAAAAACTTAATTTCAGCATTCTGCCTCCAGTGGACAGTTGGGCAGCTGTATCTCCCCATCATCCCAGAGACTGAGCACTTCAAAGGAGGCCACTGTGGTCATCTTCGTGGCATATTCAGCACTGCCCTGGCGTCATCAGGTACCAGTCAATAAGAGCGGACTTGACAGAAGAATAGCACATGGTACTGTCAGAAAGTACAAGGACGTTTAACATTTTGCTACATTAATATCTTCACATAACATGCAAATGCTACATCTAAGCCAGTAAAAAGGTCCTAATAAGTCAACTGTTCTGAAAACTTTCTCCATGACCTACAGCTACCAGTCAAAGTGGGATTTTCTGTAGCCAATGCAACCATTTTGCTATTACACCTATAAGAGGAGGTTCTAAAACTGGTATCCCTAATCTCAGATAATTCCCATTTAAATCACTGGGAATTTTGGGTAAGCATTGCTAACCTAGCTCCTTAGCGATGGGACTAAATCAAAACTCTAAAGTCCTTTCTATTAATTAGACCAGGCCAACAACAGGAGACAGAACTGCTGGGCTGCAGCTCCTAACTGGGTCACAGCAAAACTCCAGATCCTCACACTCCTCAAGTTTCAGGGATGAGGTTTCTTTCACAGACTGACATTCCTACTTTTACCTCACTGAGATTCTTTGGGGCTTTTTTAAAGCGGGATGTAAAATGCCAGAGACCACAGTCTGGTGACCAAATTCTGCGTTCACTGCACAACTGAGAAATGACTTTGCACATCTTGCAGCAGTATTCCCAGGTTTCTACTTGTGGGGGCAAAAAAAAAAATGTATTTTTGCTAGTAACAAGAGCAGCCAGCTAGCCACAGGAAGATAGGAACAAAAAAAATTTTTTTTTCAAGTTTTTGAGTCAGCAGAAACACTTCCAGCATCACTAAATGCTGAGCTAGAAGAGGAAATGCCTCTTCTTCAAAGGTAATTA
Source organism: Rhea pennata (assembly GCF_028389875.1). NCBI lineage: Eukaryota > Metazoa > Chordata > Aves > Rheiformes > Rheidae > Rhea > Rhea pennata. The sequence continues at coordinate 72,729,251 of NC_084666.1, forward strand.
AAATTAAACATGGCATGACTAAATACTGAAGACATCTAAACTCCTCCACTGACTTCTATTACCCCTTTTTCCATAGACACCATCATCTCAGGAAATGCTATTCCAACTGTAGGTGTTCTCTTTCCTATACAAAAATTTCAGAGTCATCCTGTTCTGCTAATTCACAGCTTACAGTAATGATCAGAGAATACAGAGAAATAGAAAAAAAAAAAAAAAACACTTAACTGAAAATTCTCTTCATTCTTTCATCTGGCTTTAAACTGCTGCTACACTTGCACAATGTGTAAGTTGAAAGGAAACACTCATGAAAGAACATCACATTCTTTCATAATGTGCCAAAACATAATTAGTTAGAGAATGTCTCTGAAAAAGAGCCTATCCATAATTTTTTCCCCAAACACAAACGAAACTGAAGAATTAACACTACCAGCTCACAGGAGTTTTCTTTGCACTGTAAAAGTGTCGACAATCGACAATTGAGGTTCTACATCTTTTTTTCTTTTTTTCTTTTTTTTTGGAAAACTACATCTGGAAGAGCAGTATTTTTGTTGGCAGAAGATTTTAAGAAATATGTTGACCAAAAATTTTTCATGTGGGTGTCCACAGTAGTCTTCCAAATTCATAGTCATCCACCTGAGAAAGTGGGTTTCAAGCACACAGTCTAAATTAAAATCAGCTAAAAGCAGAAACTTCTGAGAACTCAGACAAATTATTTCTGTACCTAAATTTAGCTACTCAAGCACAAAGAAATTATTTTTCTTGCTCTTTAAGACATATTTAAACAGCAGCTATTGTTCATTTTTTTGATCTTTTCTTTGCTAATATTGGATGTAAACGTATTTTGTTAACAAGACCATCCTTTTTCCAGCCTTCGGCATTACAGACACAGGACTAACTCAAGTTTTTAACCACATGAGCTCCTTCACTCATTACCTATGAAATTACATCTCAGGAGTGAAAGTGCTGGCAGCACAATTTGCTCACAAAAAAAAAAAAAAAAAAAAAAAAAATCAGCTCCATGACAACAAGATGTAGATCAACTGCCATGTGCAGTAACCACCTGTCTCTTCAAACCACTAGGAGATATTTCAAAAGTAGGAATACCAAACTGGAAGCAGACTAAAGTTATACCAGTTAGTCTAGTCCTACGCTTTTTACCATAAAGCTGTGGCTTTGATCGCATTGGAATACCTGCCAGCCCCGTTACTTATTCTGGCATCACCCATTGCTGAACAGGGCGGGCAGCATTTAGAGGTGATCAGCCTGTGGCTCACAAGCTCATGACCAGTTCTAATGTTGCTCCAGCAGCAGAGCTACTTTGCCTAACCAAAAGCATCAGTTTTTTGGTAAGGCTGATGCTGTATAATCAAAACATGTAGCAGGAACCACCGGTAACATCCTGATCAAACTGACCAACATTGAGCTACAAGCCACATCCCAAATTGTCCCACGCTGATATGAAGGGGTGACCAGAGAGCTACTGTCAGCTTTCAGAGCTCCTTCATCTCTCTTGAAGGATGTATCTGAACATGGTTTGTAGGGTCAGCATGCTTGGCTACTTGCACAAATAGAGTGACGCTAACGTAACACCCCAAGAGCATAAGTGCATCTGCAACCTCTGAACATAATTCACAAACTATGATACAACCAGATTGCTGGATATCAAAGACATTTTCTAGTGGAAGCACTGGAAAGGACTCCTGAAAGAATTACACGCTATTGTAGGAATTAACAGGTCAGCACATAATAAAAGGATTGTCCCAGGTCTGGTAGATTAACTTTGCCATAGATAATCAAAATGGGATGAGCACAGTGCAGCTCCAATTACTTAGCAAAGTGCTTCTTAATAATGAAAAGAGATGGTACAGTACCAGATAGACAACCTTAGTAGGGATTTCATATTCCCTTTTTTCTGCCTTCATTGTAGGTGAACAGTGTCCAGAAATGAGGAAGCAGTTTTGGTCTTTGCTTTTCAATCACCTGAATCAATTCAGAACTATCATTCACTCTGTATTTAGCTGCCCTGTGCTGGCAGAAATGCTCAAGCAGAAAAAAAAAGTTTAAAAGGAGAGATGAATTTATTGAGAATTTCCAGACAACTCTGCACCTAAACAAGGATAAGGCTATGCAATGTACCTCAATACCTATAATACATTCCACACTGATATTCAAAAAAAATCTATATACTTTTATTTATCCTAAGTGGCTATTCAGGCTACAAAAAAAGATTAGCTGCTGACAGCAGCTAGCCCTGGGCCAAATCAAAATATACAAGACCAATGCAAACTGACACTTAACAGGGACTTAAAAGTAGGACAGCCCGTTTGGAGGCAACCCTATTGCAAGTTTTACTGTAGTCATTAAAGCTCTAGACTGAGCAAACCATATCTTTTCAATCAGAATTTTCAGGATAAAATATGTTAAATAATAATAGTTTAAAAACCGCAGTGCATGGAACAAATCCTAATGGCTATAAAGTGGGGTTTTTGTTTGTTTGTTTCCAGTTTTATTTTGTTTTGTTTTGAAAATGCAGATTCTCCCCTCACAAAAACACTCTAAATCCCTGAAAGACAGCACTGGTCACAGACAATCTAGTCCTGGTACACTGAACAAAAAGCCACCGAGCCACAGTACAGTTATGTGGAGGAGCAGACACAGACAGATCGGCAAGCGCTCGCTCACTGGGCACTGACCAGTGCTGACTTGCATCCGAGCAGGGCCTTGCTGGGACGTTTGGGAGGATGGCCTCACGGTGCAGCACGCACACAGACTCACTAGGCAGCACAGCTTTTTCATCTCCCGTCTGCCTCTCCCCAGGTAGAGGAGGGCAAGATTACAGCAACCGCGGAGGCTCCTGCCGTGCCGTGAAAACCACGCAGAACACCCGTCCCACACCAAGTGCACAGTCCTGTCACTCAGGGCTACGCTTCGGGGATCTGATTCACCCTGTACTGTGCAATATCAGGTCTCCTGTGGTTCCTGCATGCCTCAAATGCTCCCAGACTACAGCAATGCTGGGGCCACAAAAGAAAGAAAGAAGCTAAAGAAAAGAGCTTCATTTTACACGTTAAGGAATTTTGTCTAACATATAGTATAATTTAAAAGATGCATTCCCTGTGTAGCTTATGGTTACTAAAATTCAAATACAATCTATATCTCATGGAAACAATCAGAAATAAAACACAGAAGCAGCATACTTCTGGAAAAAAAGCTTGTTTGCCAGTTTAAACACACCTGGCGGTCTCTACTCCTATTACTCATCGATCACAACGGAAATCAACCACTTGGTTGGAAATCATGCACTTAAGAATGCAGTGCCAGAACTGAAATTGAGACAAGACCTCCGAAATTTAGAAAAATACTTGAAATTCTTTTCTGAACAAAACCTCAAATCAAAGCCTGAACTAAAACCTCAGAACTGGAGGTCTACTGGCAACTGGAAATACAATTGCCTAGGATCCTTTTTCACCGCTACAGCTCTTCTCAGCAAAGAGTGCCAAAGCCCGGCACAGACAATCGCATCTTACAACTTTGGCCAAATTGTTAAAGTGCTTATTTCATAACTGAGTGAACTAAGAAACAGGTAAGAGATGGCATACACAGATACTAACACTCTAGGAGAGAACCCGGGGGATATAATGCAAGCTTCTGCATCCTTTGACAATCTCTTCCATGCAATGGAGTGCAAAATTACCTGTTATTTTAAAATAGCAGGTAATCTACTGAAATTAAATTGCATGCACATGTTCCCAATTATATGAGGTTTCCTGTCTTCAGAAAATAGTTAAAGACGCTTAACATTCAACATGAAGTACTCTGCGGGCACTGATATGAGGCTTTCATTTCAGTACCATCATGGACACCAACTCTGTACTATCACATCTTATGTATTTATGCCAGTTTGTAAAGCAACAGCCAACAATTATCTTTAGGCATGCAGCCAGCATGCTGTGCTACCAACAGAAACACGCAGAGGCTTCTGCATTAGACTAATTTTTCCAGCTAAGAGAAAAGGTTGAACTCTTCCAGTAGAGAAGCAAAAGCATCTAATAACAACAGTTTGTCCTGGACAAAAGGAGCAGGCAGTTCCTTCTTGACACAAAAACAGAGAAAGACAAACTATCTGACTCAAAGCTGGTTTGCCATGTCTTTCAAAGGGGTGGTTTAAGCGCACTGCAATTTTGAACCTTTGTTGTTTTGTTTTCAAAAGGGAAGAGCAGATTTATCAGGTTGTGAGAACTGATAATGAGACAGCAAGCAAATTAAAGTCATGCCACATCACTATGAAGAAGCTACAAATGCTCCTGGCTGGTAACAGGGTGGGAGGACACAGGAGAATGCCTGTCTGCATAAAGATCATTTTTTTCCAAAAAAATAAACAGGTTCACTGAGCTTAGTTTTTTTTTACTTCCTTTGAAATAACAGGAATAATGGTTAACAAAGCTTACCTGTTTGGATCTTTTGTTCTTTATCAGCCTGCAGAAGAGAAAAGAAACACACACACACACACACACAAAGTTATTAGTATGATTATTAGGCAACGTGCGACTTCACAGTGTTTCTCGAAGGCTGAAAAGTTACTTGGTATGAATTGACTGGTTTTTGTATTTCTGCTTTTAGTTTCCAGGGATGGCATTTTTCCTTAACTGAATGAACAGCTGTTCTCTCTGATACACTAACCAAGTCCGTAATAAGTTTAACATAAATACAGTAGCTAAGAAATCCTGATTCTGAATGAACCATTCTATAAATCGTGACCCTGTGCCAAAAAAAAGGGGGGGGGAGGGAAGAAAAAAAAAGTTCAGTGGCCAAATAAAGGCCTTAAACTTAATTAAAGTGATGAGTTCTGAGGCGCAGAGGTGCGGGGGCCACGATAAGGCATGTACGCTGACAGGTCACCTTCACCTCGATGCCAGAGAGCAGCAGAGCAAACCAGACTTCCCCGGCAACAGCTAGGACAGAGGTGCCGGCCCGATGCCAGCGCCAGGACATCCACTCGCGTGACACCCAGGCTCGGCTCGTGGTGGCCAGAGGCACGCTGCACCCGGGGCCCTGGGCGAGGAGCTCACAGGCTGCCACTGGATCAGGCCCAGCTCCGGGGATGCTGCGTGCCCGGCTGAAGGCCGCTCCGCGTCTGGTACTCGCCCCGCCGGAGCGGGCTGAGAGGGGCGCCGAAACGCGCGCAGTGGAGGAGGGGGAGAAACACGCTCCGGGCAAGAAAGAGGAGAAGCCGGGAAAGGCTCCCGAAGCGCCTCCTCTGACCTGTCAAAGCCCGACCCGCGGCCCCGGGCTGGTCCCCTTTGACACGTGCGCAATGGCTGATCCCCCCGAGCGGCGGGCAGCGCCGGGACCGCCGCCACGGCAGCGCCGCCGGAGCCCCCGTCCCGCCGGGGCGCGGGGGAGCCGCTGCCCGGGCAGGGCAGGGCCGGGCCCGGGCGGCGGCGGCGGCCCCGGCTCTGCCCAGCCGCGGCCCCGCACGGCCCCCGGCGGCGCCGCCACTCACCTGCCGGCCGGCTGCAGCGCGGACCCCCACGAGCGCGGCTGCCACTACCCACAGGGACAGGAGCACCATCACGAGCCGGGGCGCCGCAGAGACCGCCGCCCAGCGCCACCGCACGCACCGGCCCCGCGCCCCTTCTCCGCTCCGCTCCTTTTTTCTTCCTCTTTTTTTTCTTTTTCTTCCCTCCTGCCGCTCCTCTTCTCGCCGTCCCTCGGGCCCCGCGCGGGGAGCGCCGCGGGCGGGACGCGAACCGGCGGGGGCTGCCGGGGGCGCGGGCTGCGGCCCCGCTAGCGCCGGCGCCCGCGCGTGCTGCCGGCGGGGCGCCCCGGGGCTCACGGCAGCCGGGCGGGCTGGGCGCGGGCGGCGGCGGCGGCGGGGCGGCGAGTCACCGCGCCGCCTCCTGTTGCTCGCTGCGCCCTGCCTGCGCCGCGCACCGCAACCTGCGGGGCTAATAAAGCCGCACCGGCCCCCGGGCGCGGCTCCGCCTTCGGCGCGGCCCGAGACACCGACGTCAGGGGCCGCCGCCGCCACCCCCGGCCTGGCGCGGCCCGCGGCTCCCGGCGCGGCCGCCGCAGGCACCCGGAGCCCCGGCCCCGCGGCCCCCAGCTCCCCTACCTGGGCCCAGCTGGGCTCCCCCGGCTCAGGACTTTGCACGCCCGCGAGTGCAGACACGCACACACGTCCAGCGCTACCTGCTGCTGCTTCGCTCCCCACTAACTGCTCGTGCTCCACAGCCACTTCATGCCCGTGCCGGGCAAAGGACGTCCACAAGGAAAGCTCTTCTGCACCAGCTCATCCTGCCGCTTGGCCCAGCCGGCAGGTGCCTCTCGTTGCAGTGGCTCCGAGGAGGGCTTCCCCGCTTTCCAAACCTGCCGTCACCTGTGGCACGGCAGCTGAAGTCCCGCGGACTCCAGCGCTACTGCAGCCCTACTGCAAAGTGACTCCTCTTCCCCCTGTTTGGGACACAGCATGCAACAAAACCTCTGCAGCAGCAAGACCAATGTCCCAGCCTGGACAGATACCAAAATGTATTCTTGGTCCCTTTTATTTGCCTAGAAGATGTCATGCACTTCAGGCTATGCAATTTTAAGTTGATAATAGATGCAACCAGGTGTATCCCTAAAGGGGAAAAAGACCTAAAAGCTTTACAAATACACTTTTAGGAGCCAGACATAAATCATTCCTAGAACATACGGTTCAGCAGTATTCAAAAGAGTGCTGTCGGAGTCAAGATTCTCCTCACCGATTCTATCCCTACGTGACTGCGCACACCCAGCTTTTCATCTCGGCACCATTTCTACACAGACGAAGGAGAAAACAATGTTAACCAGACCTGCTGAAGATTTTGTTTCCTTTTTTTTGTTGTTGTTGTTCCATTTGTTCCCAAGGGAAAAATGATGGAAAGTACTTCTTATAGAAACAGTTTGGTATAAAAACCCTTTTTTGCTGAATAGACATCTCAATTAAAAAATATGAAAAAGACCTTTTAAAATCTTTAAAGAGCAACTCTTGGAAGAAAGGTTCCCATTTGTTTTCTATCTCACTTGCTGCGTTATATAGAAATGATTAATCCAGGAACATCTGAATCTAAAGTTAAAATTATACTTTTCTATTGTGCCTATGGTATTCAACATCGTATTTATTACTCATGTGATAATGTCAGGACCAACTAAAATGGCTTTCCGTTGGCCTCCATCTAGAACAAACAAGAGGATTGCTGCTACTTGAAGGTTCTCAAAATACATGTGTAAAGTGTCTAATTATAATAATCACCTTTAAGTTGAACCATGATATTTACTTGAAAAAGCAAACAGTGGTTCTACAGAACTTGAGTGGTTGCCTCATAGTAACATTTACGAGAACTGGATCTCCAACTTTCATTTTCAGGAGACATCCTGGATATTTAAACTACACAGGCCTGGAGAGCAGCCCTGTTGTTCCAGAGAATGTAGCTCCTGAACTGCATTATGTTCTCCCATAAAGCAAAAAAAATAAAGGGAATTTCTCTGAGGAAGTAAAAGTGCCTGGATGCACGTGTCTCATTACAAGTGTAACATCATTTCTGTATGCTGTCATTCCCACAAAAAATACATAGCAGCCAGTGACAATCAGCACACTGTAACACAGTGCAGTTGCACACTGCACAAGAACAACCTTTTGAAAAGGTCAGGGAAAAATCAGAAAGCCTGAGGCAAACTGCTAGGTACATAATCACACATTAAATGGTGTATTAAAAAAAGTAATTTTACAAAGGCATGGAATCAGAATTGTCGGTTCAGAAATGCCAGAGCTAAAGCTTTACTCGGCCTCCTTCTGAACTAAGATAGAGACTAGAGTTACTTGACAACACATCTGTTATCCCACAGGACTTTTGCCTCATCCAGTACACAAAATGGATGCCATTCACTTGATGCAAAGCTATTCCCTGTTTTATTTCCTTCACTGATGTTCGTTATGTGACCTCAGGCCTTATTTACAATACACTATTCAAAGCCCCCAAATCATATTGTTCGTTCTCTTGCAGGCCTTTCTGCAATGCAACGTACCCGAGTGCTTTGCAAACCATCCATTTCCTGCAGTTACAGGTTACTTGATGTAGCCTAATTATAGGTGCAATTCACATTCGATTTCTTTTTCCTCCTATTTTATCTAGCACCCATAAATTCCAAGTTCCTTCTCATTTCACAATTGTACAAAGGCACAAGCTCAGATTCCCAGAGATAGGGAGCAGGAGAAGTTGATTAAGTGATTCACTCAGCAGCTCATAGAAACTCTGTAGAAGCAGCAATTGCCGTTATTGACTAAACACCCTCCACCTGCACCAGGTCCCCTTCGGGAGAGCACAGCCTCATGCCCCCACCACATGCGCTCAGTGGGCCACAGCTACACAGAACTACAAACTCAATGTGGAAATGCAAAAAACCATCATTCAATGTGCAGAGAACCAAACTTCTGGCACTTGGTAATGCTATTTCTGCAATCTTAAAAATATTTGTTCAATAAAGTGGTGGGTGTTAAAGGCCTGGTTGGTGTCCCCCCCCCCCTTTTTTTTTCTTTTTTAACTGTCAAAGAAACCTAAAGATACACAAAACACAGATCTGAGGTCAGGGCAGATATCTAATCAGAGCAAACAATCAAGGTTTAACAGAGTATTAAGAGAATAAAAATAAGGTCTTATAATGTGACATCTCTTGTCACCTTTCTCTAATAGGAAGTAAGACCAAGTACCATGCTTCTAACAAAAATATATCAAGATAGTATTTGAAAGTTCAGTTAAAGACATTTTTCATCTCCAACAGCCACATTTGGACAAACTAGTATCAAAGAAATCAGATTTTCTTATGATTCCTCAAGAACATTACGTAGATTAGAGGCCGAACTCAGGTTTGTGGGTTTTTCAAGTCTGATTGACATATATGTCTGTGTGTCTATGTTTTTTTATATACATATATATATATATATATATATACACACACACACATATATAATATATATATAGGCATCTATATATATGCCTATATAAAATAAAAATCTGTTAAGTATTTGCAGCTCCAAAATTATTCTAACACTACATCAGATGGGCTTTCTGCATAGATGCAGTTTCTGTTAATGCACTAGACTGACAGCTACAAATATTTTATGAATCCGTGTTTAGGCCCTGAAGCAAAGAGGCACTGATGTCTGGAAGGTTTTGTGAGGGCCAGATTATGGCCTGTGGAGAGTGCAGAAGTCTGTGAATGGCAAGGACAATATTTATGGGAGTAAGTACTCAATGCTGTTAAGTAAAAAGTTGCGTTACCTGGTTCAAATGGCTCTGGAACACATTTTCCATGAAATCTCAGATTTTCTCACAGCAAGAGTGTCTGGAACAAAAAAAAAATTTCAAAACACATTTTAATTGGAACAAGAATTCAAACAGAGAAACTTGAAAGAACAGTATTCCCCATGTGAAACCAAGAGAATATACTGAAGAATTTTTAACTCCCATACTAGCTTCCAAATAGTAACATTTTTTCCCAAGCCCCAAGTGAACTTGACTAGAATAAAAGCATATAAATAAAAGAATAAAGCTAGAATAAAGCTGTAGTCTAGACAAATAGAATAATCTTTACTGATCTTTTAACTTTCCTAACATATTCACAAATTGATTAATAATCATTTTTTCAGGCACTTTTCCTGATATTTAGAGATAATTTTTTTTCCCCAATATATTCTACTTATATTCTGATCTACTGCCTTCTTTGCTAGTTTGCATGTGACGTCCTTTCTCAATAGTTGCCTATTCGGAAAGCATTAGTTCTACTCTTTCAGAAGCAGCCACATCACTAAAAATATGGGTAAAACAAGTAGCATATTTAAAATGGCAAAGATTAACTTCTTTGAATGCCTGTTTTAGAAAACTAAAAATATTTTCTAATCATCATGCAGATGTTTTCCTATTTTCCACTGCTATAGCAGTGGGCCATGAAGGACCTCCTTCTTTAAGAGAAGCTAATGGAGGCTGATTCAGAAAAAGGTACAAGAAAGCCCATCAAAAGTAGTTACAGATTAATTTACCTTCTTTGTCATCTACACAAACTAAAGATCACATCCTTTACACAATTCTCGGGCTTTTTAATTTTTATCATTATAACCACAGTTTGTTTTCACTTCCAGATACTAACACTGCTGAGATTAGTTTTCAGTGTTGATTTTTCCTTTAATGATTGATGCATTAGGGCCTTAGGTTCTCCTTCTGTATGAGGCATGTGCTGATTCAAGTATAACCAAAGGGCATGACCCTTGGTGAGGCAGGGAAATTGGAGACCTGCAGCGTGTTACTGTGAAACCAAAGTACCTGCAGGGCTGCAGTGCTGCGGGTAGAGCTGGCAGGAGGTGATGGTGGGAGCACAGGACGGCACCCTCTTAGGTTTGTGCATATTCCTTAGGATTTGCAGGGCTCTGAGCCTGCATTTCTCCCACTGAGGGGAAAAGCCATAGCCCCCTTCATAAAGACATCACCCCATATGGTTATAAAACTCAGATACAGCACGAACATATTTTTACTACCAGCTGCTTGTTGAGCTTAGGTCAGCTTTTCAGTTTGCTAATGGTTTGCTTAAGGAAAAATAGCAAATTTTTTTCAAATCATTAGAGACATAGGAGGCATACAGTGCAGTCTTTAAATCCGAGGCAATATAAATCAGTTATATCAGCACATGACACATCTGAAAAGAACCCCTGTACCTGATTTTTAAAATTCATCACTATTTGCATTTCAGTACTGCCTGACGTCCTATTCGCGGACCGGAGCCCCACCGTTGTAGGCACTGTGAACACCCACAAGGAAAAGGCCAGGCACAAAGGCCTTTCGGTCTAAGGGCTGCAGTCGTACTACTGCAAACACCAAATCCCAAAAGCCTGGATAGTCAAGAACCAAATTTGATGTTCTTAAACGGAAACCCACCACTTGCTGCACGCTTGTACAATTAGTTGCACAACTCTCCTCCGGCAGCAGGGCCTCAGCTGCAGCTGTAGCATCTTTTCTGCTCTCGGGGCAATTTGTCAGTATCTTTCAGATAACACAGGTGCCACGAGCAACCCTAGATCTCATCACTTCACTCATACAGGATGGCAATATTGCCACTATAATTAGAAAAATGACCTTGTCTCTGACTGTTTGATATGACAACTCTACTCACACAGTCCAGAGTTGCAAAAGCCTTTTCTGCTGAGATATCACATTTAACGTTACAGCCTAATTTGCTGTCCAGTCACTCTGGTGATTTGATTTCCAGAACTGTGCAAAAAGCATTTCTTGATATTATACTTTTCATCTGTTTACCGCAGCACTATGAAAAAAGTATTTCAGTGAAGGTGTTGACAAGAATTACCAGACAGCACTTGAAATGAAAGTACATTGTAAATGAAAATGCCTATAGTTTCTCCTTCACAGCGCATTAAAATTGAGAATATTAAACCACACAACTATATTAAATTTCTTTAAAGATATATTAATCTAACAGATTGTTAAATGAAGAAAAATAGTAGACCTATTACTTTTAACAAAGCAGCGTAAGATTTATGATCAAGACTTAACCACAGGACATAGGAAACTCGAGAGAGAAAAATGTGAGACATGAAAATTATGGTTGTAAAATATCTTACAAAAAATAAAAAGTAGTAGAAACACAGGAGGTAGTGTATGTGACAACTTCATATAATAGCTGCATTCCATAAAACTGTTTCTATTTTGAGGTGGTTGATTTTGAAACAAACTGTGCCAAATAAAATGCAATTAAAAAGCCTCAAATTCTCAAAAGAAATCAATAAACAAATATCCATAAATCATTCTAAAAATAAGATCAAATAGGATGAAACGTTTAATGGCCTGAGGTACTGACAGAGAAATCAGTGGTTCTTGCATTGCATACAGCTTCTAAGAAAAGGCAGCTCATCTAACCACCAAAAGGGATCATCTGTTTAGCATCTGTTTAAAAAGAATTATTATAGTATTGCCATTAGGTCAAATACTGGAAACAGCTCAAATTCCACCACTTAGGTGTAAATTGTAAACGTTGCCAGCAGAGCCAAAGAAAACTGGCACTCTTATCTTTTATGAGCCCCAAGGCGTATAATGAGGATGCAGAATTTAATTCTCTCCCATACAGTCTGGCCCAAAGCGCCTCACCTTGTGCAAGAGGTTCCTGGAACTGCAGAGGCAGCGACCTCACTGCACAGTAGAGACTCTGAAAGGGCCTAAGGCCCATGAAATAAAGTGACATACAGATGGAAAACAGACTATCATCCTGTTCGGTCAGCGCATAGATTCAGCTTCTAATACCAAAACACTGAGTACCTCCTTCAGTGCAGTTTCCAGGTGCTCTGCCTTAAATCCTGGAGAAGAGCCTCTACGCAAGGGACACGCTTACTTAAATTATCACCCACCTGCACTTTGGACGTATGGATGCTGGTGTGTGCTATCCACACTTAATTTTGCTAGCGTATTTCTAGTTGTAAAAATTCCTGATTTTATACTTTCATGCATAAGCTTTTCTGGACAGTGGGGAGTTCTGCAGTCTTCTTGTGTAGATAGATGGATGGATGGATGATATATAGCTATACATCTATATACAGTAGGTGGGGCTGAGTACTTGCAAAGAGCCAAGTGACTGCTCAAACAGCTCACAAGAATTACTCCACTGGCACGGGAGAAATAGTAACTATCGGCTTCTGGGAATCAGGGCTCAGAGATCTGAAATAAGGATTATATCTGCCAGAGGCTTTTTTCTTTCTTCCTTTCTCTTCCTCCTTTTATACTCCATTGACTGAACAGAACAGTACCTTCCACTGGGAAGCACAAAATCTGACAACTTAACTAACACAGAAAAAGGCTGCTCAGCACACTCTTTGAAATGGAAATCATCTCCCAAATATGCAAAATGTGAGAGATGCTTAACTATTATGACCACTGAGTGGCTGTTCTTTCCATAGCATTTCTTGTAAGTGAAAGTGTGACAGCCTGTGTGATTTTCTGGAATTGTCAAATTAAATACTTCTGTTAGGGCATCCAACCAGGCTTCAGGAACTGGATTTCAGTAACATTTAATTCCCGGGGCTTCATAACCAATGAAGGTCATAAACGATGAATTTATGACAAATGTTGCTGTGCCGCTAAGGTCCCAAGATAACCATCAGGCACTAGCACTTTTGGTTTTCACTTTTGTAACCAAGCACTGCCCAACAAGACGTCTGTGAATACACTAGAATTGTTAAGTAAAGGTAATCAGCCACATTTTACAATAGCAGATAGAACAATCACGGGAAAGAGCAAAAAATATATTCTAAATATATATTAGCAGGTAAAAATCAAATTACCATAAGAAGAGAGGAGGTAGAGAAGAAGAGACAAGGAAGGTACTGGAGGTCCAAAATCCCCTATAAGAATACTGTAAAAAGTAGTATGATTCATGTAACAGTTTGCTCCCATTTACTAAAGGGGAAAATTACACTGGGAAATATTTTTTTTAGGGTAATGGCCAACCTGTCACAGAACAGAGATACAACACATATCTGAAATCTCCTTTTGGTCAAGAGGTTTACAGACAAACCTCTCAAAATTCGTTTTCCTTCAAATAGTTTATAGACAGCTGAAGCAACTGTGCTGAATGCATGTCTGGGCCTTCCGTAGCCATTACCAGCCAGGAAAGGCTTGTTCCTGATGGAGAAGGCAGACAGTCATTTACTCCTTTGCCAGCTGACTGACTGCAGCTTCACATTTTCTGCAACTTTTTATCTATCATCTGTGCATATCAGTTTAATCTCTGCCTTCAGTCAACCTACTCTGAAGCACATAATGCATAAACTAAACCTGTGCCATCCTGGACTGGCTGTTGATTGACACCAAAGATACAGTAAAGCTTTGCAATAAAGGCCGTGCCCTCCATCAAGCCATTCGACTCATAAGTAATCATTCTTACAGAAATTTTGTGGGCAGGGCATAGCTGTATGGAGAGGGAATGAGTATTTTTTCAGTAGTCTGATGCTGCTTCTGCCACTGATTCACAAGAAAAAGTTTCCATGAGGAGTGAGGGAAGTTGCATACCTACACATTTCCTTAGGAACATAATGAAAATCAACTATCTCAGCCTCCATTCCTAAAACCAGAAAGGACAAAAGCTACACCAAAGAAATAAAAAATGAAATGTAAAAATCAAGAATATCCTGCTGAAAGACTCTTCCTTGAGTAAGCCAAAGAGAATGTTTGATTCAGCTCCAGTTTGAAAAGGTTATGATGTTATCCGAACTGATTACCTCACGAAATACTTCAAGTCAGTCATGTCAGTGGTTTGGGTTATTTTCATTTCCTTGACTCTATTACAAAAGGTCATTCTGTGTCACAAATATAAAAATAACAACTTGAGAATGCTTGCCAGTAGTCCCTTTTGTAAGCATTTTAATAACGACCACAATCGGAACCCAAGAGACACTGCTGTTCCTGTGAATTGTCAATGTCTCAAAGGGCATTTTAACTAGGACCATGTGAAGTTGCAGGCCACATCCTATCCCATACGTATCAGACTTGTGTTACATTATGCCACGGTTTATAAAGAAAAGAGGCAATTTATGCCACTATCTTTACCTTTAATGCATTTTGCATTATGGTTGAAACTTAGCAAAGTACTGAAGAGATGCTTAGCCTCAAGCACACAGACCCTTATTCAGGTTATATCTTTGATCTGAAAGATCTAAAACCAGCCAAGAGAAAATAGGGTCTTATTTGGAATTTAGATAATCTAATAATGTTCTTTAAGCACTGCCCTTGTAGTTGTTCTCTCCCAAGTAAAAAGAAAATCAGAAAAATTTAAGTTCCAAGTGAGTTTTAGCTCTTCTGTGCTAGGTCTCCCCACAGTTTGGATAGACAGCTCTAATTTAAGGAAAAAAGAACTTCCTAACACCCATGGCAAGTCAGCATACAAACAACTCACCTAGAGTGAATGTAGAACTGTGCCAGCTCTGGGTAACACTGCTGGAGCTCGGAAGGGCTAGCACATTTTCAGGTTTATATGATTCAGACATCTGTTCTCCACTCACTGCAGGTGGTATTGTGTGGCTGACACCCAGACCAGGGTGAAAGTCCTTAAATCTATATTTAGGACAAAGTCGGCTTTGTAATCAGGTGCTTTATATACTTAAGGATGCTCTCCATAAAGAACCACCCACTTCCTCCCTGTGTGCAATATGCTGGGGCTATGTTGCAACAGATGCATATGGCATTCATCCTACCAAGGTCATCTGCAAACTCTTCTGATCTGATAAGCATATTCAAAGCGGAATTCTCCTAAGAAATAACTGAAATGATAGGGAATGAAAATTTCATTCAGTCAAATATTACAGCTAAAGTATGTATCTGTGCCATCATACAAATTTAAGTCAATACCATGAGTAAAAAGCTGAACTGGGATGCTGTGATGAAGAGTGTGCAAAATAAAGCAGCTGTCACTATGGATACAATGGCTGGACTGGGCTGAGCACTGTTATTTCTGGACAATCTCAGTTGTAGATGAAAGCAGGAAAGTTGTCTGGCACAAATAAACATACCAGAACCAAAGTACAAAGTGCTCTCATTAAATCGCATGTATATTGACCCACTCAGTAGATTTCAAGTAAGAAAACAAAGTCTGGACCAAAACTGGAGAGAAGAAACTTTCCAGATTATTAGCACTCACAGGAGACTTAGATAAGTATAACTTAGAAACAGTAGATAAGAACAAGCACTTACGAAAATATTGGTGACATAGGAGAAATGTCAATGATGTTATAGGTAGACGCAATCAGAAAACTGAAATACTATTTCAGAATATATATGTATTGCATATATACACATATGTAATCATTTCCTTCTAAACTCTTATAACTGACATAAGAAGTTACTAAATCTCTATTTTTAATATGGAACATATGTGACAGAACTGGAAGTAGATCCTTTTTATTTAGAAAGCCTCACACACAGGCTGTAACATTGCTAGAATTTCCTAGATGCAGGTTACCACAGATAGTCTGATAAGACCTCTGAAGTTCAGTAAAATTAGTATCTAATTTTACTTTTAAAGAGCTTTACTTTTAAACTGGGATTGGGGACAACTCTTTTTGGAAGTTGTTCTTCTGTAGTCATCATTATTTGGGTAGGAAATAAGTGTCTACATCCACTGTCTCCAGAAACCTTAGTAGTCTATTTGTATCAATATCATATCTTAAGCCAGAAGTACTGGCTACCATGTTGGTTAAGTTTGGGGATTTTTTTTTTCCCTAGTATAGATGGGCTTGTAATATGAAGAAATATTGCTACTTCGCATGTGGATTTTTGCATCATTGTTACTTCCATGTCGGCTTACATACTGCACTGGTCCTTACTTGGACCAGATGGTAAAGTCACAGTCTAACTCTGGTACTCTCTCTTATATTTTACCTAAATACATTTTTATATATGAAACCACTGAATTCACTCTGAAAAACAATCTGCACTGTATATTCACCACAAAGCACACGGAGGGTGAGCAAGAGGGCTATCACGGGAAGGATTTCCAAAGAAATTGAAAGAGGTTTGACCTAGGGCTCATTTAAGTGCCGTAGTTAGCGTCTAGGCCAATGGGACGTAACTTTCTTATGCTTTCCCAAAAATCCCACCCATGAGCTACAGTTTCTTACACTGTGCAGTCACATCCTTCAAATTCATGGCACTTCATGAGAAAGGATATGAATCTGCAAGTATTATCACTGTGACTTGAATTTGCTGGGACACTTTCAAATTACTTCCATTTCCAGGAGGAATTAAACCAGGTGCTTGTCTTTGCAAAGCAGCTTAAGCTAAAATCCTGATACCACTTGCTGCTTGCATGTGGGGTCATGGTCATTAAATATTTAAGCCAAAATAACAGTAAGTCGAGATGAGGGAGTACCAATGTTTAGCAGATAAACCTTAATCTCTCTGGACTTCAGTTCTCTGCTCCCTCTCTCTTGAGGATCCATCTGCTTTAAGAGATCAACAAGACTATATGGGACAACACCAGCACTGTTCAAAAATCACAAGCTTAAATGAAAATGAGAACTGAGCTTCTGACCTCACCTAGGGTCATCATACCACGTCAAGGCTGGGGTTATTTCCAGGGCAGCATGTGAGAGCTTTCACTGCAGCTGCTTGAATAGTACTTTGCCTGTGGATTAATGGGTGACTCAGGCTTCCCATTCTTACAAGCCTTTACAATTCAGGAGAACACACAGAGGATTTCTTCTGAAACAGTTGAAGGGAAAGACAAAAGTAAGCTAACCTTGTGACCTGTAAAGTAACGTTGCAGAGAAATCCATTCAACAGCTACCCATAGTTTCTGGGAAAGGAAAAAGAAGGGGTTTTCCAGAGAAAACAGTAACTTCTATACTATTTCAGCAATCTGTTTCTCAGGAATTTACATGACGTAGAGGAAAGAGTAAATCCAACAAGGACCAGTTGGTGATAAAGAGCATCATTAGCAAGGACAGAGCAGTTTTAAAGCAAAGGCACTCTACATTTTCACTGTTCTTCCTAGTATTTAAATAAAGGAAACAATAAAGTGAGATGGAAGAGGCAGCATTTTAGCAACTAAACCTTTTCCCTTGTCATTGACCTTTTGTTTTCAAATCTTTATCCAATGAATATTTTTTCACTTGAGGAGTTCAATAAATCCAACACAACAGTTCAACAAATCCAACAAATAACAAGCTTAAATTAAAGTGAGAGATGCTCTGGGTTCCTAAGAAAAAGCAGAGTTCCTTTCAAAACTCAATTTTCTACAGCTCACGTCTTTTGTAAGAGGTGTTGTGAAAAAGGTGCACAGAATCCTATTCACTGACAAGGTGATGGCCATGTGATATCAGCAACTAAGAATATGGCAGCATAAGAATGGCTCAACATATCAGATCAAAGGTCTATCCAGCCCAGTATCCTGCGTCTGCAAGAGGCCAAAATCAAAGAAAATTTTAAAGATGAGTAAGCATATACTGACAACTTTTCAGAATGCTTTACTCAGCTGCCAGACTGAGAAAAGGCTAAACAGTGAGAAACAAGAGAGCAGTGATTCTTAAAATGTCTTTGCACCTCACTCAGACACCTTACAAGCCCATCCACAATAACACCAACTCTCTAGTGGGAGTGCAGTAGTCAGACATCAGTGGAGCCAATATTTCTGCTCAATTCTAGACAACTGTTAACAAAAGCAGAAGCAGCAGCAACTTCCAGTCCCACCTACCAAAGAGGAAGGAGGAAGATGGAGACCTGCAACAGATGGGATTGCAATATGCATGAATGTGTTCAGCTTCAAGTATATGAATGCTAGTACACTCAGATGAGGCTACTCTGCAAGCTTCAGTTCAAATGTGTGACACAGAGTTTGTCATCACGTTAGTGTTCTCCAGGGCTATGCTACTGTACAAGGTTTGCACCATCAGTGTCTTGCCTTTCTCATGCTTGCCCTAAAATCCCCAAGAGAGCCTGAGATAGCAGAACGTCATTATTTACACTTGAAAATGCTAACATTTTCCTACATCAGTTGTTCAGTAAAAAGACCGAGTACTATACTGTTTTAGGACTGCTCTCAGTTGATTTCGTTCAAATTACAGCTTTGTTTGCTATAAAGTACAGAATAATATATGAAAAATAATCTTAAGTTAGTAGAGTGGTTGCACACAGGCATACATACATACATAGGAAAATATATACGAAAATATTTATAAATATAGACTCTCTTCAATAATTATTGTTTCTTTTCTGTTCCTTAGTTAACCCCATAAATATTGATAGGATAAAACAAAGTTCATATTCACATAAGCATATAATATTATTAAGGAATTGGAACGGTTAAAATAAATAAAAAAGCTAACCATTGAATTGCAAAGGTGAATAGTCCCTTTAACCTCCAAAAAAATTCACAGGCCGCAATAGACAGTGGGCAGTATTCACACCAGCTAGGCAGTCATCTCGAAGTAATTTGGAGGGAGAATGTAGTCCCCTCTTCTAACTCCTTCACCTATCATTTTCTTTCCAAAGATTACATGCAACTCAGATCAATTCTTTGACCTGCAGTCTTCTAGTCGTTTTTCGAGATGGGGAAAATGAATGTCTGAGAAAAGCAGGAGGTTTCTAGCCCAGCTTCAACATTCAGGCTGGATATCATAAACCTACAGCCGAAGCTGCATGCCTACAGTCAAGTACAAATACGTCCTGAGATACCCTTCTCAAATCAGATGACTGTTCTATGAAGATCCATCTGAGGTCTTTTTTTTCACTCTGTTACCTAAATTCATAGTCCAGACTTTCATGACCTTCACTTTTATAGACAATAAAGACTTTTACAGACAATGGTTTTCATTACCATACTGGTCAAAATACGCAAAAAGCACGATTTAAAAAATACACATGCCTAGTCCTATAAACCTAACATATACAAATCCACTGTATTGCAAAAAGACAAGAGGTAATGCAAGAGCAGAGCAAGGCAAGAAAAGGTTAGACAGATAGGTATATGAAAAAGGAAGCAAAAGAAAGATGGGCCAAAGTTAGATCCAGGAGAAGCTCAGCCAGGAGAAGCAAAAGGAGGAGTCACTTCTAAGCAACAGAGCACTGCTGTCCAGAAGCATCCTTTTCATTCTGAATCAGAGCAGAGGTGTTAACTAAAAATACAAACACAGTAGTCGCTGTAAAACTTTCTCGATATATACCAAATTGCAATAGAGTGCCTTCAGTCATGCCCAGTATTGTCATGTCTCACAGAATCTGGTGCTTCTAACTGTCCTGGGTCTTGACCACACAAACATTTTTGACTTTCAGTTTTCCTTAAACAAAAATCAAAGACTGCTTCTGAATTTCAGGCTTGTACAACCTGTAGACTTGAATATGTAAATCTAATAGGTGCAAAGCCTAGAAAGCAAACACACAGAATTCTAGAATATGCTGGAAGTCTCTGTACTTTTTGGTCATTTTCAATATTTTTTTAGCTTGTTTCTTGAACCCTTTGAGCCAGCAACAGCAATTTCACGTAGCTCCTCCTATCTTTTGCAGTACATTGTCTCCCTGTCTTTTGCAAATGATAAAGAACTGTTTCCAAGCATGGCAAGCACTCTTCCTCAACAGCTTTTTCTTCTGATAATGATTTCTTCCATGCATGCTTAACTGCTTTTATTCCACTCAAACCATGTCACTTCAAAGAAGTCCAGTTCTGCAGGACCATATATGAGCAAAGATAAGGAATATTTGTGTATCATCATTTTCAGGTTCAAATCCTTTCACCTAATTTCCAAATTCACATATTCTTCTCCTTCTGTTTTGACAGATGACAAAAGTAGAACAACAATGACAATCATTTTGTTTTATCTTATACGTAGCACAGGTACTTTAATTCCATTAGTAATTCACCAAATCCTGGCAAAGTGTTTGAGCTGTAACATTCCCACAACAAGACGGAGAAACCAACGCATGATATGCTGGTGCAACAATTAATTATCTACAAAATCATAATTTCTATGTTCTGTTCAAACTGTCTTGGTTTTGCTTCCAATCATTTTGCTATGGCACTTTCTGTAAGATTATGGAGACCTGTTCTGAATAATATTTACTCTCCAAAGAAATATACTGCAATTTAGTCCCTCTTCTCCCTCTCCTGATAAGCCAAATGAATTGAAGTTCTTAAGTTTCTCACCATAAGGCCAGTTTTCCAAATCTCAGCTCAGTCTCCTGGCCTTTTTTTCTGCCTTTTTAACCACAATTTGAAATCATTTGGACTCCTCTCACAAAGGAATAACAGGATGTCCGGCAATGGCTTGGTGAAAGTTAACATGAAATTGAAGGAGTAAATTCTGAGAAAGAATGGCAAATCTACACAGAATATTCATAAGTATCCAAAGAAAAATCCTTTCCCTCACTGCAGTTTTTGTAAAGCCTCACACACGGCCAAAAAAGAAAAGGTTCACACACCTCAGCTTTTCAGCCTGAGATGGCTGTCAATATGCCTCCCTGTGTAATTTCTATGTCCTGCCTATGAACTGTACAGTTCATTTATCCTTTTAAACTCTTATCTTTAAACTGTCTCTTATTAAAGCAAACAAGAAACCTAAGATACTATGCATGTGATGCTGGAGCTCGGCTCTTTGTTGCTTGCAGAGATAATGGAAACAGAGTGTACACAGAATCAATACTAGCAGAAATATTTGTATTGCATGGAAATCTGAAAGATTTAACTGCAGTTAATATCCTTTTGCTTTTTTCTCAGGACATTTTCTCAGAACATGTAGACCTCCGTGCCTTACTAAAATAACATGCTGATTTATGATGCTTCTATGTGAATTTAATTAACTAGAAATAATACATTCATTAACTAGAATTAACACACAATGCAAACTTCTACAAAACCATTACCTAGAGATAACAGAGCCTCCACGCTTCAACTCACTTCTCCTCTCCAACAAATTACATCTCCCCTGGAAGTGGATCCCAATGCCTCCAAGCACTTATCTTTCTGGAAGGAAATAACTTTGGTTCCATTTGACCCTGATTCTAGAGCTTCCTGAACGCACACTTTGCTGACTGAAATCAGAAAGATGCTTCCTCTTTTCAATGCACAGGAAAGAATACAGTGCAATATAAATATATCCAAGGTAGCTTCATACTAACTCAGTTATAGCTAAAAGTCCAACTGTAACAACATAAAGCTTAGATAAGTTAGGCTGAGCTAAGCTTCACTGTGGTGCCTAGACTGCTCACAGTGTCACGGTTAGCCAGCTTAAAACTAGCTCAGGAATCTTGTAGTCAATTCTGTGACTGCAGCTTAGGCATTCCCTTCTAGACATATTAGGAATTTCTTATCGTTATGGTTCAGGATAATGGACTACTAATCAAGTAGGTCTTACAGATTGCTGCAATGTGCACAAGTTTCACAAACATGATTTTTGGTGGTGATCCACATGGGTTGGCATGCTCCAAGTTTTATGTGAATCTCAAGTTCTACTAAATCTGACACCTCAAAGACAAACACGCTGAAAACTGTATGATTTTCTCTGTTTTTCTTTACAGTTGTGCAAAGCTACATATTTCATATGATTTAAACAGCAAAACCACTCATCAGCCCAGGTCATGTAAAAGGTCTTCAGTTTTTAGATCACCTTTGTAAAAAAAGCTTTGCTAAGTTGTGACCATATCAAAATCTAAAAGAAGTATATGTGGTTTAATTGTGAATATTTTGTGTAGTTCCAGCTACTACCAACAAAAAGTGAAGGACAACATTTCATTTTACACAAAACAGATTCTACACTGACTTGAAGAGACAAATGTTCAAAGAACTTCTTTCTTGCATGCAGACAAACTTGCAATTACACATCAACTCCTCAGCCAATGTTTGCATATCAAATTGAATCAACATATGTCTGATTTACAAATACAAATTTTGCTAGTGTATAGAAAAAAGGCATATATGCAAATTTGGCATATGCTTATGCAAAAGATGCTCGTTGTGCATTTAAAATACAACAAGCAAACATTTCCACAGCTGCCTTAGATATCGGTTCTTGAGGAAATTATCTAAAGAGCAGTATTGAGAACTGAGTGAAAAACAGATCATTAGATTCTGGGCTGCATATATACGTGAAGAGTACAGAATCAGCAGATAAGTTTGTGTACAACTGCTCACCTGAATACAGAATGACCATTTTGATCAGTCTCAGTTGGGAATGGGATCACCTGGGCCAAATAAAGCACTTGCAGTACTAGCTGCCTCACTCACATAGTCAAGCTATTAAAAAAATGCATGTGGGCAAACAACGGGGAAAAACGGAGAAACTCTGATGAAGACATTGTTTTGCTCCAGAGAAGTAACTGACCAGCAGTGGGAGAGCAGCAGAAGCTACAGCTAACGGAGAACTTATAAAGTCTTTCCCCACAGGTGCTGTGGGGAAGGTGAGCTGTAGGCCCTGGCTTCAACTCCAAGTCTGTGCTAGTAACATCCTGGGACTTGCATCCAGTGGGGAGGAAGATGGTGGGGCAGGAGGCGGCATTGTCCCCTCCTCGCATTACTGTCCTGTGACACACAATACTTCTGTACCCGTGACAAAACCACTCAAACCTTCAACCAGATCCAAGGAGAAAAAAAAAAAAAAAAAAAAAAAAAAAAAGAAAAAGGATCTGATCTGCCTTTAAGTCCCCTCTGCAAGCCAGGTGCTGTCTAAAGCCATGGCAAGTCTCCAGGGGCAAAAAAGAAAATGTGCAGCCCCCTGCCTGAGGCCTGTCTTTCCTTCCTTTGGCAAGCAGCTGTCTTGCCAGGAGGGTCAGGCTCTAGGGAGAGAACTGTTTTCTTTCCTCTTTCCTTTCCTTTCTCTTCAGTCCCAGCCAGGCTGTGTTCTTCTTGTCAGCCAGGCACTTGTTAACCAGATTTCACTAACTGCTCAAAGAAAGCAGTTCTTTAGTCTTTAGTCTTTCTGGCTTAGCTTTCTTTAGTCTTCCTGACTTAGCATGCATTAATGGCATTTAAATAATGGCATTTTTTCATTATCTTTCCAATTTTATGCAACAAATTTTAGTATCAGTAGTATAAAATTTAAAGCATTTTCCTACTTCTTTACATCCCAAAGTGCACCATGCGTGCCTTCACGAACGATTTCACTTTGGGGGACAGTGCACTCTTGAAATACCCCAGGATAAGTTATCAAAGGCTATAAATCTGAGCCCCTGTATGTATCATTGTAGCCATTTCAGTCGGTGCACAGCCTTGGTGATAGGCAAATATTTAACTGTCAGTGTTTCAGTACATCTGACTGACTTCAACATTGGTATGCGATTTAAATGGGACTTCCTGTTAGGTTCACAGAATCACAGAATCAGTAAGGTTGGAAGGGACCTCTGGAGATCACCTAGTCCAACCTCCCCCCTCAGCAGGGTCACCTAGAGCATGTCAGACAGAGAACAGTTGGACAGAATTTGCAAACTGTGCTCAAGACCAACTCAGATAACAGGAGAACACTACCTTAGGGTAGATTTCTGTCATTTACCTAGTAGTCTATTCTCTAAGCAACTTTTTGAAAACCAATAGTTTTTGAGAAGACTGAAAAAAAGGCTAGTCTTAAGAATGAGCTGAAAAAACACATTAACTTTTTCACATGAATATTTGAAAACTTCCCTTTTTGGTTAAAACACAGATTAACAACCTAATACAGCTGCTCAGAAAACTTCCCGATACCTCACAGAAAACAATCAGTAAAATTACAAGCTTTTCCTGTGAAAAGAAAATTTATTTTTAGTATGAAATGAATTTTTTAATCATTTCCAAGTTCCACTTGTTTCTAGGATGTGCTCACTATCTAACAGTTGTTTCTAAGTTACAGTGGCTATTACTTGTGAGCATCCGGAAAGAAACAATTTAATCAACAGTATTCCTAATAGATATGCTATTATTTCAAACTGTATTAGTTTAGATTTGCTATTTCTGACATACAGATTTCTATTGGCAACGTAAAAAAAATGTGAATCATTCACATAGCTATGCTTTGCAAAAAAAAAAAATTCATTTTTAGCACATTTTCTAATTCAAATGCCTCGACTTTTGTGAACAATATGTAATAACAGCATTCCTACTTTAACTAGGAGCTAGTCTTTTACTCCCTATAAATCAAAATACTTCTGTGCATCATGGGACAAATTGATGCATCATTTAATTTGCATATTTTACAAAATTAAGCCCCAAAGCTAAAAGGTATTTTAGTCAACCAATATTTATTGAGATCAACCAGTTGAGGCAGCTAAATGTCATAATGCATCTGCCTCTTATTTATCAAAACACTGCATCTTTGCATTCTGTAGCTGTTTAACTAAGGGCGCAGCAACACAAGCCGTTCAATAGAGATGCCAACTGGAACTGACCTGGTAAGAACAACAAGAACGCAGCACTGGATCAACCTGACTTGGACAGCATTGCAGCTGTTTACCTCCAAAAGGAGCTGATGTCTTTTCTTAACGTTTCAGTTCTTATGCGACCACACAGCTCCTGCAGTCAGAAGCTCTGGCTCTGACTCACAAGCTCTGGCAAGACATGGGGATAATTTGAAAGTTACCTTCCTCAGACTCCTTTGCCAGAAGTAAGCTGTGCTCCTCTGATCTGTGCTCCTCTGATAAGGGCCAAAGTGGAAAGCAATAAACAGTAACCTCTTAAAATCACCCCAGCAGGAGTTGCTAGAGGTCAAGAATCACAGCCCTGCTACTGCTGAAGCCCTTCATTTATTGTCCAATGTTACACGTGTGAACTGATTTAGTAATTGCTCTGTTTTGCCTACCGAGCCACTGGTCTATATTTAACACGTATACTGAATAAAAACACTTTGGGACACCTCAAGTATGAGAGGCTCCATGCAAAGTTAAATTCTACCTTAAATCTTCCTGGAAAAGTATCCCACTCCCCAGTTCCTACAGTATTAATTTTCTTCTCTCTGCTCACATCTTCCAGTAGGCAACTATATTTTATTGGTTCATAAGAGAGCCCTGTGGTTCCTTCTCTTGCACTGAGGATTTGACTGTACTGCTTGCTTTGACATGTTCGGTCTACACCTGCAGTTTACATAGTTATGCTGTTCAGCTGCAGCAAATTACTCGGCTGCCAGTCAAAACCCCGAAGAAATGAAGTTACGGTTTGGCATCAAGATAAGCGGTGAGCGTAAAAAAAGCTGTGACAGTGTGCAGAAACACTATCCTTTCAACCAGCCACAGGAAAAAAGAAAGCAGCATTGAAAATATCCTGAAATATTCTGGACTGACAATTACATTTGTCTAATAAAATATTTGTCTTTTTGCTCAAAATAGCCTCTAAAATAGCTGAGGAATAAGAGCTGCCTTTATACCTAGTTTTTGGAAAGTAAGTTGAGTCCACTTGGTGGGCCCAGTCCAAAGACCATAGCAGGCAACAGGGGGCTGCTAACTTCCCTGGACTTTGACTACTTTCTTGATTGCTTTTAAGCCCTGACAGTGTAGTGATGTTCTATTCACATTATTATGCACAGAACGTTATAGTATACTATAATATCATTCACAGTCCTTCTCTTGTCCCAACCCAGTATCCTCTCATTTTTGCATATAAGCGTTCACTGATGTTATCCATCTGCACTTTTGTTTGCATCCAGACGGCCCACGATAACTGTAACTGACCACCACGGATGTGTCAGCAATTCATCACTGCCATACTGCTCCCCTCCAGACTACTTTTCCAAAGATCAATGTAGTTACTTAGATTAATTCCACTATACATATACCAAAGTATTCTAACTTTTAATACAAAAATATACAAGAAAGACAGATCCTCAGTTAGTATAAACAGACTTAGCTCCTTAGAAAAAACAGATTTACACCAGGAGAGCATCTGACCTCATCAAGTGACAATTGCATTTTAATGGATAATAGACCTTCATCATCACAGAAAAAAGTTTAATAAGGAATGCCATTGCAGTTGAAGAAAACAAAAGGAAAAGTACAAGAGGAATAGAGTGGAAAGGAGTATCGTAGGAAAGAGCACTTCTCTTTAGACCTTTAAAAAAAAAGAGCCCAAGTTAACACCTCTGGAAAACTTTCTACTGATCAGTGCAACTCCTTGTAAAGAAGGCTTGGTCTTCTTGGTCTTACAGATAAGATGAGTAAACATTTCACTTCTTATTTAGAAGAATCTGTTTCAAAGTAAGTAGCTTTCCTGCCAGTTGGAATACAATCCAAAGTGTATTTTTTTCAAACTATTACAGGAGAGCTTGGGCCTCTGCTTTTCTTGTAGATTCACATTTTGCCTAGCATCTGCCCTTAATAGAAAAAAGGTTTTTGTTTGTTTGGCTTTTTAATAAAAATAGAGACTTGCTGTAGTCCCCTAAAACGAATACTTGGTCTAGGAATATATTTTACAACAAGTACAACATTAATATCTAGGAAAATATTTTTCCAATATCTCCTAGTGACTGGAAAACATCAAAACCTATGTACAAAAATCCCAGAGCTTTAGGATTTGTATAAGTTAATGATTTTTGCCTTCAACATCTTGTAAAGGGGAAGCCCACTTCTGTTCATTACTTTGAATTGGAGAGGTCTCTGTCTCACATTAAGGGAGGATGTTATTGCATTCTTATTAATCTCTTTCCATATGCTATTACCATTATTAATTCTTCATCCATTTTCTTAGCTCTCTTTTCCACTCTACTTAATGTATTCATGTGGGTTCTCATACGGACATTAAACTTGGACAAAATGCAAACATACAAAATGGTTTTCTAGATTTTTTTATCTGAGCTATTAGGGCAGACTCACATCACTCACAAGAAGCTTCAAGCTAGCTAGCAGAGGTCAGTCAGACTCCTCAAACTCCTACGTAACTCCTGTGCAAATATACCACTACAGTGGGTAATAGCTTCAGTGCTCCACTGAAAAAAAACAGGAGATCCTGCATCACAAGGAGGAAATGCTATCTGATGTCCGTGCCCTTGAAAAGCAAGCAAGGCTACTCAAGTTCTTAGCAACAGAGATCCCTCTGGATGGGGGGGGGGGGGAGCAACAACATGGGGATGCAATCAGGGCATTTATTATAAGAAGGAATGGAAGTGGGAGTCCTTTCTGGCGGGCTTGGAGCGAGGTGAGAAGTTTCAGCACAGCTCTTCTTCAGCAGGCAGACAGGCCCTGCAGTGCTGGGCTAGTGCAGCAAGCACTGGTGATCTTTAACACATCTCCCCTCTGTACTTCCCACTGGAACTTGGATGGCACTATCAAGTTAAAACTCAAGAGGGTTCAGGCTTTGTTTCTAGGTCTCTAATTCTCCAAAAGAGTCAACTGTTTAACAAGAGTAGGTCCAAGCTTGCTGCATTTTAAGAACTCACGAGTGAGATGAGCAATTTGTTTACTTTTGCCTGAAGTTAGTGCAAAATGCTCTTCAATCTTGCTCTCTTGTTCAAAGGCTTTGACAGCACACATTTTTGTTTAATAAGCTAGTGAAGTGTCAGGCAGATACATCATCTGTTCTCCCATTACATTATTTTAAGATCTGTCACTGCAGGCTAGCTTTTAAAGTTCTCCATCCGCACAACAACAAATAGTTACATGGAAAAATCAATATATTGGCTACTAAGACCTCCTGAAAAACAGACTACATGTAAGCTAAAAGAATGAAAACTCCAAATATTTTTACTTTTTTTTTTTTTTTTTTTTTTTTTTTTTTGATAGAAACTACTACAGAAACAAGGCTTCTGTAATTACTGGGTATACATATCTGCTTCCTTAATAAGTTTTGATCTTGCTGTCCAGTTTCAATAAAATTTGACAAATGGATAAAGATCTCCAAGATAGCTGGGTTCCTGCAATTTTTGTAACATAGGCAACAAGGTAAAGGAGAAAGACTGTTCAAGTGTCCTAAAAGAAAAGCTGCAACAGTGAGCCTGACACAGAAGGGAGTTCTAAAAATGCCACATACACAGAAAAAGTTTCAGTCTAAATTCACATCATCTTAGCCACCAAAATCAGTCACCAGTGAGAAACAAATCTGTTAAAAAATTAGGCTTGCGGTGCCTGCAGAACTACTCATCTAATTATAAATTCACAGATTGCACAACTGGTGAGCTTAACTTTCCTGTGGTTGTGATTCATGTGCTTATCTTCAAGCATATGGCTAAATCTCACTGACCTGGAGTATGCCTCAAGGCAAACACTATGCTGAAATCTTACTGTATCCCTGTTGAATCATAGAATAGAATCACAGAATCAGTAAGGTTGGAAGGGACCTCTGGAGATCATCTAGTCCAACCTCCCCCCTCAGCAGGGTCACCTAGAGCATGGTAGACAGGGTTGCATCCAGGCGGGCCTTGAAGATCTCCAGAGGAGACTCCACAACCTCTCTGGGCAACCTGTGCCAGTGCTCTGTCACTCTCTCAGTAAAGAAGTTTTTCCTCATGTTCAGGTGGAACTTCCTGTGGTTCAGTTTGTACCTGTTACATCTCATCCTGTTGCTAAGCAACACTGAAAAGAGTCTGGCCCCATCCCCTTCGCACCCTCCCTTAAGATTTTTATATACACTTCTAAGATCCCCTCTCAGTCTTCTCTTCCCCAGGCTGAAGAGGCCCAGCTCTCGCAGCCGTTCCTCACAGGGCAGATGCTCCAGCCCTCTGATCATCCTCGTAGCCCTATGCTGGACTCTCTCCAGTAGCTCCGTGTCTCTCTTGGACTGGGGAGCCCACAACCGGACACAGCACTCGAGATGAGGCCTCACCAGGGCTGAGTAGAGGGGCAGGATCGCCTCCCTCAACCTGCTGGAAACATTCTTCCCAATGCACCCCAGGAGACCATTGGCCTTCTTGGCCACAAGGGCACATTGCTGGCTCATGGTCAACTTGTCGTCCACCAGCACTTCCAGGTCCTTCTCTTCAGAGCTGGGCTCCACAAGGTCAGCCCCCTCCTTGTACTGGTGCCTAGGGTTATTTTTCCCTAGGTCCCTGCAGGACTCTGCACTTGCCCTCGTTGAACCTCAGGAGGTTCCTCTCCGCCCAGCTCTCCAGCCTGTCCAGGGCTCTCTGAATGGCAGCACAGCCCTCAGCTGTCTCAGCCACTCCTCCCAGCTTGGTATCATCAGCAAACTTGCGGAGGAGGCACTCTGTCCCCTCCTCCAGGGCACTGATGAAGAAGTTGAACAGGATGGGACCCAGCACTGAGCCCTAGGGAACTCCACTAGCTGCAGGCCTCCAACTAGACTCCAGGCCACTGATGACAACCCTCTGAGCTCTGCCTTTCAGCCAGTTCTCAATCCACCTCACTGTCCACTCGTCTAACCCACAGTTCCTGAGCTTCTCTAGGAGGATGTTATGGGAGACAGTGTCCAAAGCCTTGCTGAAGTCAAGGTACACGACATCCACTGCTCTGCCCTCATCTACCCAGCCAGTCATTCCATCAGAGAAGGCTATCAATCAGGTTGATAGCAGGATAAGCAGGATTTCCCCTTGGCGAATCCATGCTGGCTACTCCTGATCACCTTCTTTTCCTCCATATGTCTGGAGGCAACATCCAGTTTTTCACCTACACATAAATCTTCGTTTTACATTCATACTTACAAACTTGTTATAACCTCTTCTCTGAGCAATGAAATAACCCACTTTCAGGAAAACAAATCTCTGAACTAAACATGGCCTGGTTGCTCAATGTAGAGCAAGATGTATATTTTAGAAGTCCTCTAACTGGGTTCAGGAACAAAAGTTTTGGGTTCTGGTTTAAGTACATTGCTAAGTTTAAACACAAATTAACTTAGAACAAATTATTTACTGATTACATTCCCCACTCACCTTGGTTGCTCAGTGTATTTCATAATGGGAATTAAGAAAACTAATCAGTTTGACTAAAAAACCCAAGATCATAATCTTGTTTGCAATGATTAGAACAAATCAGCAACCTGCTTTTTCTTCAATATTATGAAGCAAATAGCTGAATTACTAATTGTCCTAAAAAATCTAACACTTGGATTTTCACTTTTAGTTGCTTTGGGGAAAGACTTAATTTCACTGAATGTCTGTAATATATAGCAAATAGCGTTAAGACAATGGAATGCACAAATAACATTCAACACTTACTAGATTATTCTGGGCTTTCATGATCGTAATGACTGGACATTAGGATTTCAGTGCTTCTAATAAGCATAGTCTTCAGGTGCTGTTAAAAAGAGCACCTGACTCTTCCCTACTATATAGTTAGTACATGTGGCAAAAGTATTAAGTTCCGGATTAAATCCAGTGTAAAAGCTGGAACCTTCTCCCACAGTCAGATTTGAAAAGCTCAGGAATGAGCTGAAAAAGAGAAGTGTCTGCTGTCTCATGAGGTATCTGTCTGCTTTTCTCCTGAACAGCTGTGTTTCGTCTATGTAGCTGAATAATAGATAACAGAAGTCACTGTCCACTTAGTTTAGCTCATCACTGCTAAGAAAAATGGGTGATGAATAGCAACAACTCTACAAATCTGTTTTGCATATTCCACAAGTGACTCCACAGAACATTGCCAACCAAGGTGCATTCCTTAGCATTTCTTCTGCATTCATCACCTAACAAAAAGAAAAGACAACGGTTTCCTCTCTACAGTCTTCTTAACAAAATTAGCGCATTAGAGTCTGTTGGTAAAAAAAACAAGGTGCAATTATTTCCTTGTGTTACGTGCATGTTTTGGGGGTCTTCTTCTATTCCAACAGCATATGCAATGAGGCTAAGTCTTGTTTATGAAAAAGACAACAGCTATAAACAGTTCAAACGTTGGCATCAGACACTCAAGAAAGTTGATAAACTTGCATTTTTTCACTGATCTTAAGCCCCTATGTTCATTCCTTGCACCTTCTTCCTGGAAGAAGGCTATTACTCTCCTAATAGCAGCCATACTGAAAGTAGTCAAACACAATAATAATAATAAAAAAAGACTAGTAGAGACTTTCTGTTTGAATGCTACTGCAAAGACTTTTATCTATTCACTCTATTTTTGAGTCTTGATTTGAGCTGCTTCAGATAGCAAAGCCAAGCCACTTTTCATTTGGTCAGTGCTAATGTGCTTGCTTCTCCAAAGGAGAATTCTGTGCTGTACAAAAACAAAATAATTTGATTTTTTTAATCACCTCAACACACACACACAACCCACTACCATCACAACAACAAAGATTCTCCATCCCACACACGGCCTAGGTGAACATTTATTCTCAGTTCTTCTAACCAGCTCTACGGATTTCAGGGCAACAACCTGAATTTGACTGACAACAGAATTCAGGGTCCAAGACTAAGATTTCTTTAGTTATTTAAACAAATCAAAGCACACTTTTTTCGACCCATGATGTGCTTCCCATTCTTCCTCCACATACATATATATAAATGACACCTTCTTTGAGATACTGAAAAGAAAAATCACCTTCAGTCATTGAAACTAGTGGTCTAAATGAGGTACAAGTTAGGTTTTCTCATTAGAGATTTTATTCACTCCCAGGCATATGCCATCTCAGCAGGCCACCACAGACTAGACAGAAACATGAACTCCCTACTATCATACTGTTGATGTTGGCTGTCAGGCTACCATGAAACCAGCTCCACAGGAAAGTCTAATATTTGGACTTTTGACTCTTATTTCATTTTATTAGACAGCAGAGAAGGTTAGCTTTGTAAAAAAGGCTGAGCTCAAAACTTGAAATGCCGGCAGTCGGAATGCAGCATTTTTACTGCACTCCTTATTAGGAGATGGTCCTTCCAAATAGATTTTGACTTTTGTAAATTATTATTTCTGATGGATAATTCAAAACTTGCCGAATGTACAGGTGTAGAGGCTGACATTTTTAGGGTGAAGCTGTAAGAATAGAAAGAGTTCACACAGGACAAACATCTGCTTATTTTTTGGACTTTACAGGGATTCACATTGTAACTGCATAGGACTGACGCGTATAGCTGGCATTTTTCGGAGCCTTACACGATAATGGGAATTAAACTCCACTCCCCTGTACACTGTCTTGAAAATCCTAATCTAAGGTTCAAACAATGACATGATAACATATTAATTAATGGGACAAATAGCAGCTCAAGAAGGAAGGTCTCCTTTCTGAAGCAATGAGGAAAACTGAATATCCATAACTACCATTCTAGTCACTAGAAAGCAAGCTTTAAACCAGGCTCTTTATCACAGGCAGTATTTCAGAACAGGCATTTAAGGTCAGAAGTCACTTCTGATGATCTCAGGAGAAATGCTTAACATTTCTATGATACACACTAAGCGAAACACATATATATTTTAGAGAAACAATGATGCAAATCACGTACACAAAAACAGTTCCTAAAGAAAAACTACAAAGCTTCTGCTTTTCTCATTGCTGTCAACAGAACATACCTGACATGTCTCATATCAAAGTGGCCCTTCTTGGATGGACATTGATATGTTGCTGTAGGATAGATTAGCTTCTTGGAAGGCTTTTGCTTCCCATTTTTGAATGTAGAAGACAGTGTTCCCCCAGCAACATACTCAGGAACTCCCTAGTAAGGCCTCAGAAAAAACCCTCACCCGTGGCTGGGGTTAGATCCAGAAGGGAACAGCAGTGTTATTAAGTGCATGAGCAGAGAGCAGGCGGTAGCATTTTCAACAGCCTTGATTTCCCCAGGATGAGTTTAGGAAAAATGCATTAGGAAGAAAGCAGAAAGGAACTAGATCTGGGGAAAAGCTGAATGCTTTGCTATGCTCTTGTGTAGGTGTTTCTGGACTGAGCTGCCTCTATTGAGAAGAAAAAGGCATTCTCCAGCTTTCTAGATGAAGTCAGGATGAGTAGTGTTAACAAGTGTGTTTTTTATTTAGGTAAAAAAGAAAAAAAGAGAGGCAGAAAAAAAAAGTCTAACTGATTTTAAACCGTAAGTCCTACTGACTTCCTAATTAAACTGGGGCTCCAAATTGATCAGCTCATTTTTAAAAAGGAGTTGGATATTTTTTCAGCTTGAGTTTTAGTTAGAACTCTTTCTTCAAATTAAACTCTAATTTAGGGTTACAGCCTAGTGAGGAGGAGTTGAACAAAAATGCAAATACAAGCCTGCGTGTCCAAAAGGACATTTGCATTTACATTTTAATCATCTAATGCCTAAAGTTCTGAAAAAAAATATAGCTACCTTTCCAGGAAATTAGTTTTCATAACTTGACAGCAGTGTTAGCATGTTGTTCTCTACATATACCTAATACTATGTGCTCTGCATTTTATAATAGGATGTGTCAAATACTTGAGCTATAATTACAAACTTGGGTGCAGTTCAATCTATGAAATGAAATTTACCATGAGGTATTTGGTGCCAAGAATGTGACTTATGGACATCTTGAGTTGAGATTGCTGTTTACAAAAAGTAGCTACTGATTGCGGTAGTTGAATGAAGGAATCTTCGTAGGACCTGTTTTCTTAAGATGAGTGCTCCCAGTTTACAGACCTTTATGTGGACTCAAGGCATGCATCCTTCAGGGAGATTCAACACAAAACTAGGGTTTTCTGGTTTATATCAAGCTTATGAAGGGATGCGTACAAACTTACGGGGACAACCGTTGACATACGTCAACCATGCACAGACCAGAGGTAAGTAACCAGCTCAGTCTGCTAGTGCTAAATGCCTCACAATTTCCCATTGAAGTTAATATTGAAAGATACGGGACCAACTCTTTCTTTCTTTCTTTATTCTTTTTTAATCAGAGCCCTACTTCCAAAGCAGCTAAGAATTCCAGGTGCTTTGTTTTCTGGCACCAAATCAAAGATATTTAAAGTATCTAATTTCAAGTGGTGGGGTGACTCAGCTGCTTCTGCAAATCATAGCTGTAAGGACACACAACTGTCAAGGCATACACAGCCATAGGAAGGCTGTAACAGGTATCTGCCTCACACTTTCCTGTGATAGCTGTGTCAAATATAGCAGCAGCAGTAACTGGAATTAACTTGGTCAAGTTGGGCATCGTTTTTTAAAATTGCAAAAAGCCAAGAGAGAATAAAGGTATGTCTCCTTACAATCCTGCACACAAAACTGCCATATGTGTGAAAAATCTTGTAGCTGGCATTCTTTCTCTGTGAATAAAGCAAGGAACTGGAAGTCAAATATCAGGCTCCTTTTTAAAGTGCTACAGCCCCAATCAATAATGCCCTTTCTCTATCTTTTCTCCCCGCTTCTCTTCTTCTCCACTATGTTCATGAGCAAAGTATACCAAAGCATAACCTGCTAAAGTGTCACTATGCGCAGATTCTTCATTTTGGACTGAAAAAGCACAAAGTGTCTGCATTAATTAATGAAACACTGACAGGTTTATCTCCGGACTTGTTCTTCTCTCTGTATGATGTCAGTGTTATAACTCGTTCCAGTGTTCTACACGAATAGCTGTTTCTCTGCAATTCACCACAAGAAAACCCACTTCTACCACTATAAGACACCACTTGCAGCATTTCTGCATGTCTTGACATACACAACACTTTTGACTGATTTTACATCCTTTCCTCAAATTACAGAGAAAGGAAATAAACTGTTCAACAGTGGAAATATCTGTAGAAAATGTCACTAAGAAATGTAAGATATGAATTGTGTTTTCTAGGAAGAGGACACATGCATGCTTTCAGATATACGGGCCATACTCAGCACTGTATTGCAGTTTGATACGACACTGCTGAAATTGATGGTATCATCTCCATGGAGGCTGGGGAATGCTATGAGGAACTAGACCTAAATGAAAATTCTCAATGTCCACCTTCATCATCTTTTGGTAAAGGTGTAAGATTTTCTGTATGGCTCCCAAACATAAAGCTCCCAGACATGTAGCAGAAAAAGGGTTAACCAAGTAACCAAAGTTTACCTTAAATGTTCTGGATTGGGACCCATCCCAATTTTTCTGGTATGACAGAACTATCAAATGTCTTTAGCAGAAATCAGGATCTGATTGTAACAGAAACTGCATCACAGACAACTAATTTAACACATACACATTACCCTTAACTTACTGTCATGGAGAAAAAGGAGATACAGAAAGGGAGGAATTGCTCCATGTCATAAATAAGGCCCACGTCAAGGCTTCCAAATTAACTGAGACAGCCAGTGTTGGGGTCCCTTTACGACAAGAACATTCCTCCTCTGATTTGCAATGTGCAAGCATCCTACTTACTTGCGCCCTTCCTTCAGAAACCAGGCTGTATTCATGCTCTTGTTATCAGCATGGAGTTACATATGCCTTCACTTCTGTTTTTAATTCATAATATTCCACTTTTCGGG
Organism: Rhea pennata; assembly: GCF_028389875.1. Classification (NCBI taxonomy): domain Eukaryota; kingdom Metazoa; phylum Chordata; class Aves; order Rheiformes; family Rheidae; genus Rhea; species Rhea pennata. The sequence goes on from NC_084666.1 coordinate 72,765,024, forward strand.
AAGCACTGATCCTGTATGTTGTTAACACTGCATTAGGGTACCAATAACTGCAGTACATTGCTACAGGTTCTGCTCTCATTGGTGTTTAAGTACAGAAGTGGAATGCGAGCAAACTGGCCTGGTGCATCGTTTTTCTATACAACATACTTTGTGCTTTCTAGAGAGCTCTTGGGACTTGCAAAGCTTAATCCCCTATTGGACACACTCCAACAGAAGAGACTTATAATTTCAAAACAGTTATTCTCTGACCCATCTACACAAGTAACAACTCTTTCACAGAAGGCTGTCTTTGAGTTGGAAGCCCTTTATGAACACGGCTCAGAAAGAAAGTATACAACCGATACACTGTTTTATTAGACTTGAGTCACCCACATTCATTCTGTTTCAGGACTGAAGAAAGTCTGACTCAATCTCTACTGCTGTCTACAGAGCACAACGCACATTGGCTGCAGACTAAAGCATCATACGTTTGGTAGCATTATACCACCTGACAGAACCACCCCTGGCAGAACATCCTCCTGACTGAATATAAGGCCCACACAGGGTTTGAGATAGTTATGTCAAAGACACTGGAAAGTTATTTTTATTTTTATGACTAATTATAACTCACATTTAAAGCTGTTATCAGTAACTTCCTTTTAACCACAGAGAATTACACCACCAAAACGGAAGCCACAGAGATGCCATAGAGATGCAATATTATCACCAACTTCTAACTTTGTCAATTTTGGTGGCTGAAACCTCCATCACCATAAGATGTGTTTTCAAAAGAGCCAATAAATAAATTTATTTAAAAAGTTTTCTCAACTGTGAAGCGTAAAAGGGCTAAAAACTCATTACATTGGAAACAAGTATTGCATTTTTTTTCTAACTAGAAGATTCAAAATCAAATTGTATCAAAAGAACACAGTCAGTGATTTAACTCTAGATGCTTTGCACTAGTCCTTGAGCTAGTATAATTGAGCAATGTCAATCTGTATCTTTTGAAGAGAAGACCATGAAGGGTTAGTTTTGCCAAATCAGTGTAAATGTTAATCTCATCTCAGAACCAGGACTAGAAGTGGTTCAGCATAGAATTAAAAGCAGTCATCAGAGAGGAAAAAACTACCCTTACACAGACATTAAATATCAAATAGACATTTGGTGGTTTCAGTTCGGTTCCCAGGAGACCTCAATTTATGTCATGAAAACTGTTACCATAATTTGAACTAATTTGCTGGTTGTGTCTAAAGGGAAATTGGTTACTGAATGGGAATGGATTCATTGCTAGTGTCTCTGCCCTAGAGAGGGGGAGAAACACTTTGAAAATGCAGGCACTTAACTGTGGATCTAATTCACCTGTATAGCAATTATGCAAAGTACCAGTAGGCCCACTTCAAATTTTGAAATTCAATCCAAGTACAATTAAGAAGCAGCCTAAGTAAAAGAAATAATGGATACTATCTCTAAACACATTGAGTGAATTGTAGCTTTGCTACACATGCCACAGGAGATTAGTGCAACCTAAAAGGCCAGTTTAGACACTGCTACTAACTTGAAGCAATCACTCCCTCCAGACTACATGCCATAGGTTACTTCCCTCTCATGTCTAAGTTCTGGGCAGGGTCAAGAAAAAGCATTCAGTAATGTTATATGGGTAAGAGAATCTGCAGCTCAACAGAACTGCTCTGTGTCTCTGTAAGAAGCTTCAGATTTTAGCTCAGTGCAAGAACTGCTAGTGAGACAGACGTTTTAAAGGCTATAAAGCAGAACACTTGCCCTCCATAGGGCCACAAAAGTGAGAACACCAAAAATTAAAGGAAAATATTTTCAGCACTTACACCTGAAAATTTCAGTCATGATGCCTTGCCTCCAGGCCCAAAGAAGCCAGTGCTGGGGACCAGCACATGCTGTGGCTGATTCACAGAAAGCTGAGTCAGCCACTTCTTCCAGAAAAAAGACTCAATACAGAACAGAAACACTGCACTTTTACTTCTGAACGGCAAGGCCACAAATTACTTGTGGCCTCAACCTTACACAGCATAACAACATTATTGTTGCATTTGACAGGTGACATCTACTTCTGCAGTGGCTTATGGCTGGCAAGCACTAGACTTCATGGGCTAATATCGGCTACCACATAGCTCATATTGCAGTTTACTTGAAAGTAACTCTGTAGGAAAGACTGTATATACTATGCAGAAGGTGTAGATGAGTTTGATATGCAATTCTCTTCTGCAGAAAAATCAAAGGGTTAAATCAAGGGACAAATTTTTTTTTTGCTGATTCCTGTGTTGATATACGTGGTACCCACTCCTCCATGTAGTTTAGGAGTACTGCTGTAATTGCTAAGGTATATATTGCTGCCTATCAAATAACTGAGTCCCTTGATTTTAGAACAAATGATAGCTACATGTTAGTTGCTGACCTTCTGGCCTGTGAATTACATACACCAGAAAGCCAACAGAGATGAGAAACACTTAAAGAAAATAAAACTGAGAGATGGTCCTCATGATTCTTTCAATATGCTATAAGTACATTCAAAATGCAAAGCTTAGCCTCAAGATAATACAGATGTTCTGAGAAACTGATAAGACAGCTTCCAGTTCTGATCACAAATTAACTTGTGTTCATCAGAAATCTATTTTAGCATCTCAGAGATGTATTAACGGAGATTCAATCACATCTGAGGAGAGTAATACGAGATTATTTATCTGCATTGGTACTGTGGCTACAGGTTCTAGCCAAACCTACGGTTCGGTTGTGCGAGGTATCTATGTACACAAGACAAGAGTCAATCCTGGACTTAAAGAACTTACAGGTAGAATAGAAAAAAGAAAACATAAGAGGTGCACAACATTTGAGTAACTATCCTGTGCCAGGTAATGGGCATACAAACCCAAATCTTCTGACTCCCTGACTCCATGTCCACCTGGCTTTCCAATCGCTGTCCATCCAAGATGTTGTCTCTTCAGTAGAGAAACCGAGTATTTGATTTAAAAAAAAAATTTCCAGACGAGAACAGCTATTGGATATTCATGTACACAGGCTGATGAATGTAGGCAAACCACATTCAGTTCAAGTTACATTTCCAGAGGCACAACAGCTCTTTCTATGAGATTATCAACAACGGACTGACAATGTAGGTACCCAGAAGAACTTGTAGGTATCAACAGTAAAACAGTTACCAGTGGATCTGAAGCATGGGGTGACATTTCAAATTTGTGCAGTATCACACCATCTAAAGGAAAGTGTATTTCAAGAAATCACACTAATTGCATAAGTGATTCAATACTCACGAAAACTAACGCAAGGAGCCACTGACACACACTGGTTGCTTCTGAAGAGATAACTCTGAACTGCCAGGAATGACTAGAGGAACAACGGTGTTGGTCGCCATCACTACAGAACTTCAGAGAGAAAAAGAGCCTGTCTTCCAGACTGAAATGACTGGAGGAAATTCTGTTGAAACTAACACATTTTTTCAGAGGACATAGGAAATTTTGGTTTTGAGCAAGTGGTCTTCAGAGAAAAACAGGGATTCACCTAGACAAAACTAAAACTGTACCTGGCATTCCATGCAGCATGCCTGACTTAACCATAAGCCAAACGCATTGGGCTTCATCAAGATGCTGTTTATAATACAAAGATAGCTGCATTTGCAAGGGTCCTTTCTAATCCCACAACAGACTTCAGCTCTGTTATTTTGCTATCCTGCTCTCCAAGGGTCTCCCACTGAAGTTAATGGATGAAGCATGTACACAGGGTGACCAAAATATCAAATCCAAAGAGAATTCTGCTCTAAATGTACCATTTCAACACATTTTGACTGCTCATACTAACAAATCCAGATGTTATTCTCCAATTTGCTCCTCACTGAGTACACTATCTTTCTTTTACTGCTTTAACTGTGGTTTATCACTTGGAACTGGAGAACATTCCAATTAATTTTGAAGAACGCATTCTTAAATGGAGACTCTGCATTTTAGGTGGTTGTTTCTGTTTGGAAAGCAAAGCTACAGCAAATGAGGCAAGTTACGTAACAGAGAAGCACTTATCAATGGCTACATTGATTAGATGCAGCAGGAATGAGCTGCATAGCTGCAAATAGCCAAAATACAGAGTAGATATGAAACCTCTTTGGGCTTTTTGACATTGTGGTCTGATCCTGGAGCCAGTTAATGAACTTAAGGGCTGGGAATACATTATCCAAATTCTGACTCCAGTTAAACATAATTATTTGAACAATACAAATTGGAAAGAGTCCAAATATAAAATAGTTTTGCATGAGATAAATATATCTATAGTTCATAAAGTATTTATAATGAATGGATATTGCTTTCTCAAAGGCACTGTACTTATCAGCTACAAGCAGCTTAGCAGCTTTTTCATTGAAAAATGATGCTATTTAACCTACTTTGTGGCATGCTACATTCACAGATAGTAATCTGGAGATCTCAGCACATTTAATTGCAAATTGGTTCCTTCCCATATTTCTGTACACCACTTTATTCAATTCTTTCAAGAGATTTTCAGAATACTATTGCTAGTATAAAACATAATTAAAGAATCCATCCATTAACTGGTTATGGTTTAACAAAAATGCAGGTTATGTATAAAATGTTATTTATAGAAAATGCAACACATTTTTCCAGCTAGTCTTTATGTGTCAAAATTGTGTCACATAATCACACAGTAAAAAATGCATTTGCTTAAACATTTTAAGGCAACCACATAAAATACAATCAACTTGAAATGTTTAGAACTGCATTCTGATCTCATTAACAATTTTACACTACTTTAACCCCCTTAGATTTAGGGCAGTTTACTGCATTGTCAGGAGGGATGGCTCTCACCTTTTTTCAGTTTGAGTTTCAAGTTCCAGGCTCTGACAAAGTGATTTTAGAAAAAGGCAGAAGCTGTTATGAACAGAAAGACAGTGAAAATGTTGGGTGTGCAGTCCACAAAACGTACGTAAAATTCGCTCAGTATCAAAATAGAACAAACTTTTCAAACAAAAGTTTCACAGAACAAACAGGAGATCGGTTTGGAAAAAGCTGCAGAGGACATCTAATCCATCCCTTCCCCTAAAACAGCATCTGAACCTTCTACAGGATACATATCTAAATCATTCTTAACGTGTATCTGACTGACTGTTCTTAAAATCTCCAGTGATTCCATTGTCTTAAAGAGACGATATTCTCTGCTTTACTATCAATTTTACAGTCAAACAATTCTGCACTGAAACCAGGTATGTGCTTATGCAGGTAAGCTGTAACAGCTATTTCACAGATCTATGATGTGCTCCTTTCAGTCACAATAGATATACCCTATAAAAATAGTACACCCAAGTATTTAATACCCAAGTATTGTCACCTGTGTGACAAGATATATTCAAACAAATTTATGACAATATTAGTTTCACAGACACTAACACTATTTCCTATAACATAGCTATCATACAGAAACAATACTATTAAGCAGTAAAAAAAATATGTAACAAATGGAGTATGCTACACAAGGAGCTTCTATTTGAACTTAGATTCAGATAAAATAATATCTTGCTAATATGAAAAAAGCTTTACATCATTACCATTTCCTATTACCATATGAAGTCAGTGAATCGTGTAATGGTCATATTTGCAGAGTATAACAATAAAACATGTAGAACGTCACGAATAAAAAAACATGAAGGGATGCTATGGTACAGATCAAATCTTCCAGAGCAAAAGGAATTCATCAGTCCATATGAAAATAAAGAAATCTTCTAGTTCCATCAAATAATGTATACTTCAGTGCTCCGACTTCCCTGACTGATTGGTTGAGTTCATTACTTTGCACCAGATTTAAGCACTCTGTTGTTCAAAATTATGCCTATAAATATCTATTGATACTAAACACAGACTTTGTTCCAAGTCAGAAGACACTTTTGACTTCAAGCTTATACTTGAAATATCTCTCTGAACTTTGTACCAACAGTTTTCCCTTTTCCATCCTTGATTGCCTGTAAACACCAATGGATAGGATGGTAGAGATGGAAACAATTAAACACCACTTTCTAAATTAGCTACCATCCTGCAATCAGCTTTGACAAAAGAGAACAGGCTAAGGGCCTAATACTTGCTATAATTTCCCATTGCTAGAAACTAATTATTTGGCTATTAAGAATGCTTTTTTTTTCGTTTTCCTCTTGGTCAAAAGACAACATTTTAGCCTGAAGCACATAACGAACAAAGCAAACCTCTGCTTACTGCATGTCTCTCTGCTAATAGCGTGCACGCTAAATCTTCCAGTCCCACCTGTATCAACTCCTTCTAGTAAGCACACTGTGAGGTATTCTGAATTTAATACTTTCAACTTGACAGGTCTTTCAGGCAGAAATTGTTTTCTTTATCAAGGACAGAGAAGACAAATACCCCCAACTGGTACAAAGAGATGTTAACGTTTAGAATTCAAGAAGAAGATTGAATTGATTTATATATTATGAATAATTGGATATCATCTGAAGATTCCAATTCCAGAAGCAAAAATGAGTTGAGTTTTAAGATGAGGAATTTGCTAAGTGCTACCAGGAGAAAACTCAAAGAGACAAGAAATAATCATGTTCCACAAAGAACCACCAAATCGGTCTTATGAAGCAGTAAAAGATAACTTCCTTATTTAAAACATAAGAAATACAACTTTCATGTTAAATTTTGAATGAAAAATTTCTCTGTTCAATCCTACATGGAAAATCATGTTTTTGCAAGTGAGTGCTTGGTTTTGGAAGAATTAGTTACCTTTCCAGCTTTTATATTCAGCTTTTAATGGTGTCAGAATCACAGTAAATCAACAGATGGTTGTCATCATCATACATAGTACGTAAAACATCATAAAAGAGAGATGCAAAACTCTGGTTAATTTTGCATGGGAGAAGGTGCCAGAACACTAACACTTATGGCCAAGGACATGGTTCCGGTACATCAGAAATCATTCCAGGCTGTTCTAACTCCGTATTAGCCCTGTGCAAAACCAGTAATACATCACAGTTTCAAAATACCTATCACTGCCTGAAAAATTGGAAAAGAACTGAAGACTAAGTTTACATATCTATCATCTCTTAAGTATACTTTCTAATTTTCAAGGGGAAGTAAAGAACATTTGAGAATCATGGTTTTTTAGTTTTATGAAGAAAGAGTCTGGTTTGATTTATAGCTACATGATTTACTGCTACATCTGGTAATATAAAGCTAGGGAGTTTTACAAGTAAGGAAATGCCACTCGATGCTTTTATAGTTAAGGTAGACAATATAGAGATAGTTTACACAACATGAGTATTTTCTTTGCAAACATTTACCTAAAACTTTGTGCCAGAACACTGGGGACACTACATTCAAAACTAAAATCCAGATTGCTTTAGATCATCCTGAACAGTTTGTGGCAGAGACCAAGGTATGATTTTAAATTTCCACTGCTCACCTGTATGAAATTATTAGAAGAAGAAAAGTTCTTTATCAGAAAGAGTAATGAGACCAAAGGTTTCTGGGAGTATGTGTCCACAAAGGTTGACTTACTGAAGGAAGTTGAAATGTTCCATGTATTTGGTAACTGAATCTTACAGCTGGACTTTCAGAAAAAAAAAATGAGTAACACAACAAGGGTCATACCTCCAGGGGAAGTCACAAAATCCAATCTGAGGTGTTACAGCAGAAGCTGCTCTGTGCACAGCGCTTTCAAAACTCTGGCTCCAACTGTAGTTGCGGAGTCCCTGAAAAGGTGGCCAAAAGGCCCGTGGAAAATCTAACTTCACATGCCAGAAGAACCATGTAATTAGGCCGGTGACTCAAAGTTGAATTTCCTAGCATCCAAGCACAAAACTGAAATTCTTCTTTCTTCTGTCCTCTTTATTGAACCAGATTAAACAACAGAAACATTCTCTGATCATGAGAAATTAACTAGCCACATGTTTTTAGGTACACAAATGGTTTGCTTACTCTCACACAACAGCTCCTCCTGAGCCATGTTTACTGTTAGAGTCAAATGCAGCTTGATCCTGCAGCAAATAGACTGAGAAATACGACAATAGCCTTGATGTGCGTAAATAACTAGGTAAGTTAACTGAAGACCCAATAGACTATTAAAACGCATGACATTTTGCTAAGATTCTTTGTTTGAAGAAGAATAGAAAATGGTACAGTTTTTTTCAGTCTTCAGGTGTTGTTTGCCAAAGTCCTTCTTAAGCAATATGAAAGGAACCAATCAGCTCAGCAAAAGGTTTAGACCTTGGTAGAAGCTAAAAAAGACTGGATTCAAGTAAGGGGAATGGACAGTATATTTCTTAAGAGGTCAGAAGATAATAACATGACTATTTTTTGGTACTCTTTGGTTTATCTATTGAAGACCTATAAGAAGAGTCTCAACAGAGTTCTCCTTTATTGTTTGGATGTGTAACGTGAAATATAATTTCTGTTTATGTAAGTTAGAAGAGCCTGAAACTGTGAAAAAACCCTCCTACTAACAGCCAAAGGAATACTCACCTGGAGAAAAAGATCTACCATGCTAAAGACAAGAACTGCCATGACACAATTCTAAATACATTTATCTTGTTAACATAAAAGTGTAAGAACTATCTGAACTAGATCAGACTGGTATAGCTGGTTCCCTAAATACATAAATGAGTCACACAACACCTAAACGAGGAAGGTGGGTTCCTGAAGGAGATGCAGAGGCTCTCTTGGAGAGGCAGAGAGCAAGGAACCAGAATACTTACTATCTGATCAGCAGGCAAAAGAGATAAATGTTTGTTCATCAAGAACGCAAAATCTTCACTTGTTTACATTCATTCTCTCTACTTTCAAAGAACACTTCTTTATCTTGTCTTGTTTACTGTGAAGAGTAAAGCTTAATCATGACAAGATACACTTTGAAGTTTGTTTAATTCAGGTTTTCTTTAAACATTTAAATAATTTGTTTCTAAAGACAATGCCAAACTCTCCTGGAGAATTCTCCAGACTGTCTGTTCCTAAAAAGGAGTCACCTGAAAGGACAGAACATACAAAAGGGGTCTTCAAAGGAACGGACCTTGTGAATTCTGTTTCAGTCTTGGAAAGTTAAGCAGGTCTTTTTTTGAAAATAACAATAATGACAGTTCAAGTCACCATTTCAGTTCTTCAGAATGAAGACAGCATACATACGCTTAGCAAAACCAGAACAGATCCTGTTATAGTGTAAGCATTTTGTTTCAAATATTACTGTGAATACACAGCTAGGGGAGACAGCATGGTTAGTAGAAAGTGCACTGCACAGAAGGAAGGAAGATGTATTTTTTTCATTGCGTAAGCAGTTACATCACTTCCCTTCAATATACCTGCTTACCTTTGAACTTAGAAGCCAGGCAGGGAATTCATGTCCTGTGTGTGTACAGCATCGACAGCAGTGAAATTTAAGACTGATGAAAGGAACTTGAAAGAGTCTGTGATATTCAGAAATATTTCAAGTCTCTGCTTACGATCACTTTATCTGCAGAAGCCTTAATAGCGTCGGATCATGACAGCTTGTGCTGATGACAGAGGTGCTGTGCAGTCTAAAGAACTTGAAACCAGAATACTTATTAATAATATTAAATGATTAGCCAAGAAAGTGTGTTTTATCTGGACAGAAATAAGCCATTAAATTTCTGCAGGTTTTGGGAAAACATCCAAATGAACTGAAGCAGCTTGTGCTGTTAGACAGTATTCATGTTCTAGTTTCTATAGTGCACTGTAAGAGGCCTCTGAAGACTTTCCATTTTTGGCTAAGCTAAGTTCCTTTAATGAGGCTCAAGTTGGATCTGTATATGTCTCACATCTTAAAATATTTTAAATAAACACTTCATACCAAAATCTTATTAATCTTCAGAAAAAAATCAAATATTTGTTAAAGCAACATGCTGAAAAAGCTATATTAATATAATGAAAAAGGGAGCAACTGCAAATGAAGAAGGGTAAGTATTATCCTAATGAAGATTTCTTTTACATCCTGTCAAAGTGTCATCTGTTCCACCTGGATGCTTGTACTAGAATGAAGAGGAGGTGTGCTGAAGTGGTACAACTGTGGATATATTAAGAATGTGTGTTGACCAAAAATGTCCAAGAAAGAATTTGACCAAACGTTTTCTTGACAATAAATCTTCAAAGGCTTGGCTCAGGAGGTGTGTATCTGGCAGAAAAAGCTTGCATCAGTTGCTGACTGTTGGGGAGGTCCATAGTAGAGAAGTCTGTTTTTAAAATGAATTTTCAGAAGGGGGAATTATCTTAGTAGGTTAAAAAGTCTCACTTATTCCAAACTTCTCTCCGGCAGTCAAGTGGAAAAGCAGATCAGCACAAAATTACAATATAGCTGAAGCTGGATGGAACATCTGGAGGTCTCTAGTCCAACTCCCTGCTCAGAGAAGGGTCACCTAGAGCAGGTTACTCAGAGACTTATCCAGTCAGGTTCAGCTATGACTAGATTAGAGAATAAATTCAGTTTCTCTATTGTTACGTTAAATAATTGCTTACCATGTGATTATCCCATAAAATCAATGCAACTGTCCTAACATGAAAATATTCATCAACAAGAGGAAGGCCAGGGCAAGCTGCAGGTTAAAAAGCTGAAGTGACAGTACTAAAAGTCATTCTAGTATGAACACATGCATCATCATACTTCCCTAGCAAGGGAGAGTAAGAACAAAGAATACCAAGTGGAACAGAAAAATCAAAACAGGGAGTAAAATCTGAAAAGACACAAGTGCTTATTAAGAAAAGAAAAATAAAATGAGAAGATGAAAAGAGAGGGTACAAAAAATACAAAAATTAAGACCGGAAGAGACAAGTAATAGTTCCTAGGATTTTCAAAACTACTCTTACAGTAAATTTTAAAAATGAACATATTAGAATTTTCTGAACTGCCACTACCACACAAACCTATAATCTGTGTCTAGCATTTTCAGAATTCTTTAACGTTTGACTTCATTCAGATTCCCATAATGCACAACATTTTCTCTGCAACTCCATGACAAAAGAAGTAAGAAAAAGCAGAATGAACTCAGACTCTCTTGTGCAAGACTTCGAAATATGCGATACCTTTCTTGGACTCTGCTTTGTTGAAAAGTGACAGTAATAGTGGGCTTCCTTTGTTCTGATTAGACTGGAAGGAGCTCACTAGCTTTTAGGCATATCTTGTTGCATTGTGCTGTGTTTAACTGCCACTTTACCCAGAGCAGACAAAATATTTAATGAAAACTTCATATCACTCAAATTGGACATCACTCCAAAAAAACCCTCACTGTCACAGTATAAGCAGACTTACACCATTTAAGAATAAAAGGGTAGTATATGCAAGATTGTCTTAAAGCACAGTCCAACGCTGAGGCTCTGATACATCAGCAAAAGGAGGCTGGCATTGTGTTGCTGTTTCTGTAAAGGATTTTAGTGTTCACATTTTTGATGCTTCACTTTCCTAACCAACAAAAAGAACTATTCCGGAGTTTTACCTGCAATCATATATACACAGTCAAAACTATTTGCTAACATACCTGAGATCTCAGATAAGGGACAGGCATTTCTCTCAATCTTGTTTTTATATAATCAGTGAATGGATTCCAGATTGCTTCTGTGATATATTATGTCTTGTTTATTTTTTCCTCTTGGGGTGGTTACTTCAGAACTCCTTGTGGTAGCTCTGCAAAAGTACATCTGATATAGTTGATAAAAATTCAGAGAAACAACATTTTGAGCAATCCCTCCCCCTCTTTTTTCCCCACAATGGCCTTCCTGTTTTCTGACACACTCTAACAGTTAAGTCAGATGGCCTCAATCTAGTAAATTTAGGCTCTCCCCCTTCCTTTTTTTTTTTTTTAAATTAACTGACCTCCCTCACCCTCACTGAAGTCAGTATTACTACACATGCTCTAGTACTTTGGTAAAACAGGTTTACATCCCTGTAAACCAAAGAAAGATAGCCCCAGCCACCAAGAACACAAAGACAGCAAAATCAATACAATACTGCACTATAGACTAAGCTGCTGATGCAGCTTTGCTGCTCATGTCTTTTTCCTTTACTCAAGATGGTCATTAATTTTCTCTCATCTCTGCAGCCAGAAACCATTTATTCTCTTAGATTAATCATTTAAAAGAAAAGTTGCAATTACTCCATCAATTCAGTAAAAAACGAAGCAACGATAGGACAGCAGAATTTGTTCTTCCCACAAGAGAAGTCCAGACCATGGAATTGATTATTTCCTGTTGAAGAAGGACACAAGAAGATTCCTTCTGCACAGAGCTCAACATGATGCCAACAACAGTTGCCCTTTGGAGGAGCTAGTTGAAGCTTGAGGATGCTAAAGGAACAAAATCAGTGTGCCCCAGCCATCTCACACATTAGAGACACAGTCTGCAATACAACATGCAAAGGGATTTTTTCCCAAGATAACACATCTCCATGCCTCAAACTTCATTTACCGCACCCATAATTCCCATTCCACTAAGAACAGAAAATCATCTGTATTGAGCAATTTGTCACTCTCAGTCCTTGATTAACAGGAATACAGAATTTTCCAAGCTGAATCAGATAACTAATTTTCCAAGTCCTTTGCTGACGTTGATCACTAGTAAAATTGAGCGCTACATATTCCAGGCAAAAAAGGCAACCAGCCCTCAATCTACATACCTCAGAAGCCACTTAGCTATTCCCTAAAGCCTGAGATTTAACTGTCCTGAATATCATAGTGTTACAGACATTGTTTGTAGTCATGAAAATATGTAGCCCACTAGAAAATCTAACCTCAGAATTTCTCTTTATTATATCATGCTTTAATCACCTCCCACAGAAGCTTAGTCAGCATCTGTCCAAAACCCATTGTCCTTTATACTGTATCAGGTAACTCTTTGTTCTCTTCACCTAGGAAAGGATAGAAGAAGAAAAAAAAAAAGTAACGGTTCATCACTTTACATGCATACTCACATCCCATCCAATATTTATCATTTCCAGAGTAGATAACTATAGCTTAACATTCTCCTTCACCTCCTCTCCCTCAGTATTTCTGCATCCTGCCCTGCTGGATGTATGCCAGAAATACAAAACAGTAGTATCCTCTTTAAGTTTTATTGCTTTTTTCTTTTCATAACATATTCCATCACTCTTACTTCTTTTGGCCTTGCTCTGGAACTGAATTTGGAATTCAGCTGCAGTAATCATCTCATACAGCTTGGGTGGTCCGAGCATCAAACCACAACTAGATGACAGAGCTGGGAGAGGAGGCAGGAAAACATTTTTTCTCTATTAATAAATTAATGACTTTGTTAAGGTTGTTATTATTACCCAAGTATTTCATTCCTATTCAGATAGGCATAGCAGAAGTCACAGCACCATTTTATCACCATAACAATCCAGTCATCAGTCTTAAATTTTGTCTGGTCCTGAAGTCCCTGCTGTTGTTTATTTGTTAATTATCATCAACCAGTTTCTGGAAATATCTTGTTCAACAACTATAAATATAGTTAAGAGGTAGTTTTCAAAGGTTTCCCTTCAGAATAAAGCAACTGAACAAAGTCACAGACAGGAAGGATGGAAAAAAGCCCTTGGGGAGTTGATCTCATTGTTTTGAGACAGAGCAAAGATCTTCATTTCAGCAGTTTAAAATTAGGACTTCTCAATTTAAAGGAAGGCTTTACTGCATTTTGGAATTTAGCACTCCTAACTGAAATGCCTTCTCCTGAGAGGCTAATTTCAGCCTGTCAGCCTTATTTACACTGCTGCTTTCTTTTATCAGGTCTAATCCTGCTCCTACTGAAAGCGAGGGCAAAAGTCCAAAGGGGTTTTTACAAGCAACACCTCAAAATAACTGATGTGTTAAGTATATTTTTAAGAGATTATTCTTTGACTTACTATGAGGCAAAAGATTAAGCTTGTTAGGTTTAGAAAATTACTCATCATAGCACCTTTCTCAAAAAAAAAAAAAAAAAAAAGCATAGAGAAGAGGAAGGTTTTTATTCAGGTGAAGCCAGTGACATTAAGACAAAGAGAAGTGTCACAATACAAGGGATCATATGTAAAGGCTATTGCTAGAATTTTTACCAGTGTACTTCTTTTCCCTCATTCATTCGGACTTCTCTCTTCCCTATTCCTCTCTTGAAAGCTGACTTTCACGTGCTTATTCTGTCAGCTCCTATGTGCTCCCCTTTGCACTCCATCCATTTCTTTTGTAGGCTTGATTTTCCCCTCTACTCCATTTCTTCTACCCTCTTTTGCTGCCATCTCCCTTTAGATTATTTCCCATCCAATCTCTATCCCTTTAGTTGTCCTCTTAAGTGACATGTAATACCCTATCTGAATTGGACATCAAATTTCCAAGCCCATGGTATTTGGGTGGCTTTGAAGTCAAGCAGAAACACCTTCACATTTAGACAGCTCAGAGTGAGCACGATCATTTTGCACAGATAAAACAGTGCTTTCAGTGGTGCCTCCATGCTTTGTTTTCCTTCACATTATCTAAATTAAACCATGCAGTAGGGAGGCGTTAGCAGATGGAAATGATGTGCATTCTGGGAATATTTTAAAGGAGATTCCAAAAAAGAAAAGAAGGGAACAATGGCTTCTGGATACATAAAGCCTATGGCTTTAGAGGGACAATGGCTGATGTTCTCACACTACTGCTTCAAGGAGAGCAGTCAGTTCCTGAGATAGCAAGGGAGAAGGGTGCACAGTTAAGAGGGAAAATCATCTAAGTAAAAGAAAAAAAAACTACATATGCAAATTAAACTACTGTAACATGCAACAATGCTGTAATAGAGAAAATAAAGAAAATTCAAGGCAGCAATATTAATGAAGACTGCATGCAGAAAATGCCAAGCTAGTTTTGCTGCAAGACACCATGTGCATGTTGCAGAGTCGCACAAGATCACAGACCCAAAAGGCTCAGCCTGCTGTGCCAGGACTTCTGCTTGAACCAGGGCTCGAGGGGCAGAACTGTGGAAACCGTGTACTCATGACTGACTGCTCTCTTGTCTCAGTTCCTGAACACTCTTACTAGTCCAGGTACTGTGAGCATCTGACTGCAAAGGACTATCCCCTTCCTGCTCCATACACTCTTCCCTTCCCACCAGTGAGAATGATGTCCTGAAAACCTGACATGGGAAATTTTGTACTGTCTGATTCCTTATAGTTCCATTCCTTATATTTTTCCTGCAGTGAAGAAAAATCTGGTCCATGCATTAAAACTCACACAATTTTAACCTTAAGTGCCTGAGAAGTGTAGCAGTGTATTTTCCGTTCGCTGACCACAGCTACGTACTTAAATCCCAGTGCCTGGACTAAGGTGAGGACATACCTAAAATGTCACACTCTGGCCTTCTGGAATACTTGTTTAATTCAAGAAACTACCTGGCAGTTCTTTTGTAGGAGGAAAAAAAACTCCTTTACAGATCCACCATCTCATTCCTACAACTGCCAATTCTCCCTTTGACTTCATTCCTTCTATCCTTCCACTCCCTCCCCCACCACTTCCCAGCACAAGTATTGCTCATAAACTGTTTGTTGTATGTTTAAAATGTCTGTCTATTATAAGCAAGGAAAACGGATTGAATTTAATGTTTGGTTTGGGAAATCTGTTTTATCTGTTCTAACCAATTACAAAATTCTCTCCAAAAAAATATCTACCTGTGTGTTTTCCATTAAAACTAACTGAATATTCCTTCAATGCAAAATGTAATGAAGCATTCTAATATATGAGCCTATGTATTGCATCCAGCATGCTGGTCTTTTCTCTTTATAAAATTAGTTAAATTAATTATATTTATTGATTCCTTAAAACCTTTTTTTTGAAATAAGCAGATTCATTTTGTGATCATGTATTTCAGTATTCAATATGACGATATATTTCTATTTTTGGCATTTTGGAAGAATTAAGAATTGGCAATGTCTGTAAGTATAGAAAAAAAAAACACCAAAAAAGGAGAAACAGCAAAATAGCATACGTTAACATATACAGCAGTTTTCTTGCCAATTTTTGTAGGTTAGTTCTATCAGAACTGATAATTGCTGGCACGCTATCTGTGCCAGCAGAGAGCACTCACCTTTTAAGAAATGTAAGTGCATTTTAATACAAATATTACAGTCTCCAGTGATCTGCTGCTATACACATCAAATCCATAGTTGCTGGCTATGGGCCACGTAAATTCAAACCATGTGACAAGCCCTTTTCTACATTTTATTGCATCTTTCTTACCTCAGATTTATTTAAGAAAATACCCTTGTATATTTCCCAAGTACAGTTTGCTGTGTATAAAAAATGTGTTTTGTCACCAACATAGTTTACCAAAAAAAAAAAAAGTCTTCTTTAAAATAATCTAATGCCATGCACTTAATCTGATGAACTAGGATTAATGCTAACTGAAATTATGCATGTGGATGATAATGTATAAAAAGTTCAACATTACTGCATTTTCACAGACCTCTCTCCATAAAGGATACTACAACAGCAAATGCATTAGTAATTGGACATCTGTTAAAACACTCAGCTGGCCTAAATCAATACAAACTCATTGAGTGACACTAGCATATATTAGCTGATTATTTGGGTCATCGCTGCTACAATTTGGGAAGAAATTATTTCTGGGTTATTGTTTCAGGCTTTTATATCCTAATTTTTACAAAAAAATAAGAATCCAGCATTTTTCATCTTAGTATTACATATTTTAGTGTGGCATTTTTCCAGCATTTTCCACTTAGCCTGTTTGAAAGACATGATTGAACAGACACCATAGCAGAGAGTGCAAGAATTTTTGCTAAAATACATCTTGATTTCAGCACAGGCTAAGGTTATTCAGCAATGCTTGCAAAAAGTCAATCTTACCAGTTCTTGTAATATTTGGTGCTGTTCCTAATACCTCATTTTCTGGGCTAATGTAATTAGTGGGCACACAACTGGCACAAAGCTCTTAGAAGTGAATGCATATGCTGTAAAGGGCAACTTGGGACACCTTAAAAAAAAAAAAACTGACAACACAGTAAGTAGCGTTTTACGCTTAATTTCATCTTGTATTTCATGAAAAAAGAGGTGCTCTCATTCTCAAAAGTAAATAGCCAAAATTTATGCTACAGAAATCTTCTGTGTTACCCTAAGCCCAGAAAAAGAGCTGCAATATTCTGTGGGGCTACAATGTCATCTTTTTCCTAAACATCATTGAAAGACTGAAAACATAATGCCACTTTCCATATCCTTGCACAGGACTGAAGGCCTCCATCTAACAAGTCACTCTTTTTTCTGTTGATCTGTTGACTTATAGAGATGATATATGCCAGACAAAGAAACAACAACAAGATTTTCTAGAGGCAGATGAAGATATAATGACTGAGGCAGTCTTGCAGGGAAATTTCCACTGTTTACTAAGACTTTCATGTTCAACGAAGGTGTATTAATAGGAGAGTTAAAAGGCCACATGACTGGGACACACATTTACCTAAGCAGAACTGCTGTCCAGACTGACAGATGAAAGTCTAGAAACAGGAATTATCATTTGTTTTTAAAAGATCCTCTTACTAATCATTACATTATTAGTAATGTAATAATTACATTACTAATGCTTATGAGCATTATCTGCAATGCTCGTAAGTCATCCATCATGTGTCCTCAAATCATTTTCAAAAAACCCAGCTAGCTGATGGTCACAGAACTGGAGGATGCCTGACCCACTTGAAGTTATCAGTCGCCACTTTATCAGGGGTCCTTCCAAGACATGGGAGGGTAGAGATGAGGCAAGAGCTAGCAGGAATACTACCTCCTGGAGAAGAATTCTGTGCAAGAGCCAGACCATTCTGAAGACTTCTACAAGAATGACCACACCAATTAAAGCAATCATGGCTTCCTGCTCATTCCTATAGCACAGATTTCAAATGAGCACATGATAGGTCAAGATTTTTAGAGGTTCCAGCTATAATAACAGGAATCCACAATGTGTATGTAATCATACACAAAAGAACTGATTATTAAAAACATTTAATTTTCCCAATCATGACATTTTGATAACTGATGATTTCTCTTGTCTAGAAGAACTTTGCTTGTTTGGCAACTATTAAAATATCTGTCCATACATTTTCTCCCTATGTCTTTCCTATTAAGGGTGAAAATGAGATGAAAGAGCAGAAGATACTTCAGATCTCTCTGCAAAATTTGAAAACAAATCTGCAATAATTTCTAAAATTAATTTCATAACACTTTCCCTTTGCTAACATTGTCAAGTCATATATGCTGAAAAGTTAATGTGAAATAGAGCCATTCAAGGTCAATCCAAGCAAAGCATATCCTAAGAAGTGAACAAACATAAACTAACTGAAAAAGGATTAGATTTCAAAAGCAACTTGTGTCAGCCTAACACTGATCCCACTGACTTAAACGGGAGAATCATTGGCCAAGGTTGAATGCTTTGGAAATCCCATCCATATCATTCTACCATGACGTGCAAATTTTGTGGGAGGACTATATAATGGCTAACTAAACAAGAATGAAAGAATGCATTCCATATTACAAGGCTTGAATGTCAGAGCAGCTTTATAAATCTGAAAAGAAATTAAATGAGTATAAAGTGAATTTGATTAACCAGATTGGGAGGATGGGCAGATTTTTGTTTGTAATTGGCATCATTTCTAAATGAAGGAACCTGGAGAATATTAAAACTTATACCTGAATCTATGCTAAAAGTATTTTTGTGATTTTAGAGCCAAAAATATCCTACTGCCAAAACCTGTAAAAAGCTTTAAAAAATAAAATAAAATAAAAAGCACCTTCCAAATGGAATTCACAGTTCTCATGAGTAGATGATCATCATCCAATTAGTCCCTGGCAGAGGAGTCTGCGCAAGAGTGATAGACTAGATGCATCCAAAAATGTTTAGTCTAGACTAAACCACACTGGAATTCTCCACAGACTAGACCTCAGCCCTCTGGATCCTGAACAGCAATCTACGCTGGCTCCAAACAACACCACAACCTAAGTCTTATTTCAGGCTTCACCCTGCCTTCCTATCTATTCCCATTGCTGGTCTCCCTCTAGACCCCCGAGGCTCTCGGGGCTACATGCTAAAAGGCTGCAGACTGCTGCAAGTATTTTAAGCCTTGTTAATAACTGTGTAGGTAACTCTCTCCCCTAATCATTTGTACAGTAAGCATGTGAGCCAAGTCCAAAATAACAAAACCAGAAAAACATGTTCATTTGCTAGACAGCAGTCAGAACCCACTGCTGCCAGAAAGAAAGGAGTCTGGTGCTGCTCTTTTTAAAATTTTGTCAGCACAACTAATTCTGAAATATGCTCTGAAAATGTGGGACATGGCCCATATGTCACAGCTCTTCTTGTATATTTAATATCTTATTGAGAAAATAAGACAGAAGAGATCCTCCCTAACTGAAGAACTCTTTTGTTGTCACCCTAGCAGTGACACAAGGACTTTTCAAGGACACCATCGTGGCTCTGCAGAATCCACAGGGAGCTCTTACTATCAGCTTTGCGAAACTAGGCAGGCTCCTTTTCACTCCCAGTTTAGAACAACTGTACCTGGACTAGAAGCCAAGTTAGTCTTGCATACTCCTATTCTCAGAGCACAGTAATACAATCTGTTATCCTTCCCTTCCCTTATTTGATATCTCAGTAAAAGATTTTGCCACTTAACCTGATATTTACCCACAGCAACAATGAGACAATGCTAGAGTGCTATTTCTCTTTCTTTGTATTTGAAATTGGCCACTGACAGTAGTAGAAACGAACGGGCATAAACAGTGTACTTCCATTTAAGTCAGGGAGCTGTGCTCATTCCTCCAGCAAGGCAAAACAGTGACAATCAAATTTGTCCAGGCAGCAGTCTTAATTTACAACTATGGCTTGAGCCACACCTCTTCTAAGGGAGAACTGGGTCACAGGCCCAAGTTTTCCAACACATTCTCCCATGATCCCAAGTGCAGTTTAATCACCACCAAACATTGGAGAAGTTCAGAATTTGAAAGCCATGGCACAAGCCTATCACTAACAAGTTTTCATAAAAGAAACACATATGTTTACTTATTCCTCTTACTTAATTCTTGTCCCTACAGGGGCATTAAATAAATTTAAGGAATGCAAGGAACAGAGATATAAAGAATTAGACCATCCTGAACATTCCTTGCATTTATATTACGAAGGACCATCCTGGCTGATTCTTCAAAAGCATTTAAAATAACCTGGAAAAGATGAGAGGACAGAGAAAGGATATCTGGAACACATAAAGGAAGAGTACCTTCAAAATGCAGCTTTTGGTAAAGCTTGCATTAAAACAGATCCAAAAGGCAAAGGAAGAGAGAATATTTCATTGTGTTGCTCTCCCCAGCTATAGAGAAAATACTTTCCAGTCAGATAGTCAAGAGTTCTCAGTCCCATGTAAAAACTGGAATGACACTCAGGGGGAGACACAGAGCAAGGAGATCACTGGAAACCCAATTGTGTACACTGAAAAGATGACATGTTCTTCTATAATCTAACAAGTCTTTGTCAACAAACCTAATAAAACAGTGTGAATAAAAACTCTTTTCTTTTTCTACTGAGACCAAGGTTGGCAAAATAGAACAGAAATTTACCTCAGGCTAGAGATTAATACATAGAATTAGCTCCAAATAAAGGACTTTGGCAGAACTAAGGGGTCTGAGTCCCAAAACTGCCAACCAAACTACTTAGAGGAAGGCTGCTATCAAACTCACATCTCTACTTACTCAGGATATGACTTTTCCTCTAAAGTTCCAAGAAGAGCTCAAGCTACTAAATATTTCCAGATTGGTGCTTTACACATCAGCAGGATCATGCCCCTCATCAAATGCAGTGGTCAGAATCTACTTTTAAAAGACAGAAGGAAAAAGTAATAGACAAGACTACACAATCTTACAACAAGAAATACCATTCAAATACCTGGTAAACAGTCTGGTGGTTTTAATGGGAGTAGCATTAGCTCACTATTGAGTATTTTGGAATTTCATTCTTGATGAGGCAGTTAAAATAATCCTCATTCATTTCTTGTAATTCATTGTGTTTACATCAAATTTGAATGCAATCCATGATGAATTTCCAAGATTTTATGTGAAAGAAATTACATGTTACAGCATAAACTACGGTTACAATAGGCCCCTAATAGTCCATATATTTAAAGGAGTAAAAAAATTAGCAGCTGAGTTTTACATTTTCAAAAATACATTGTTCTAAGCACTGCTATACCGCTATGTCCACAGCAAAGAAGCTAATGGAAATAGTACGGTTTTAAGTTGACAGACTTAAAGCTGCATGAAGTATGAAGAGCATTACACAAAAGCAGCATTACAGCCACAGTCTTATGACAGAGGAGAAGCTAAGCAGAGATGGGGTGAATGGTTTATGTTTTTTGCAATGCAAAGAAAAGAAAGCCTTTTTGCAAGAAAGCCTTAGTGACTGAACAGGTGACACTGCCTTGAAAAAAAAAATGAACGAATTGTGGCATGGTAGCACGTTGCTGTAAGTCATTCTTGACCTGATTTCCTTAGGCTAATATCATTCTGCTGAAGCATTGCAGATTGAACTACACTGGCTAGAAGTTATCTCGATTTACATACATGTGAGATCTACCTATAAGTCTAGAATTTTTTGATGAGATGATGTAGATCTTGTTGATGGAATTTGTTCTTTAAAAACTTTGCAGTGGCCCAAGGTACGACCAATGGTAGCTTTTAGTTTAAGAATTTTTCTTTTGAACCAGATCAACTTAATTTTCTGAAAGAACGATGTTTCTAGTATTGTTATTTTAAGATGTCTTCAGCACAGTTAGCAAAACACAGAGAAACTATAGCCATCAGTAATGAGTTGGCTTATCCCAGATCATGATGGATCATTAACAGAATGGTTAACAGAGTTCCAACTGTAGAGTCTTTATTAGCAATAATGACCTATTTGCATGGCTTGACTTAAACACTCTAAGACCCACTTGTAAGAGTAGCTTTTTTATTTCTATTTCTTTCAATTTTTATAGAAATAGCTAATTTGCAAGCTAAACAAGCTTTGGTTGCAAGTAGTGAAAAACAACAACCATAGCATTATAATAAAACACACCATTACATTCACACAAATGACAATATTACTTGCAATTTTAGCTGCTGAGTTTGAAAGTACAAAGAATTGGTGAAGTTTTCTGGTTAGTAAACTCATTGTTTGAAACATACTTTTCTCTGGGAAATTCCAAGAGGTGAACCGTGAAAACATTCACCAAACTCCCATTCTGAGTAAATCAGCAGTAATAATTTCAAGGAGCACTTTGGATTTACTATTGTAAACTATGCTAAACCTTGGCACTGTATGCTTTGCTTACACTTTTACTTTCTTAACATACTGGGGTAATTAATATAAAAAGTATACATTTCATATGTTTTGTATTAAAGTAGATGTTTGCACCCTGAGTGTAACCATTTTGAAAGTTTCAATACATGTACCTATATTCTAAGCTTTTCAAATTGAGACTTCCATAAATTATAGAAATTGCTGGAAAAACAAGTCCTGAATCCAATTCCAGAATGTGAAATGGATGCATTTATTTAGCTTATAGGATGCATTTAACTACTCACATGAAAAAAGACAGTACCAGGTGGACACAGTGGAATCATGGTTAATCAAACAGCCATCTCTAATTACGGCATCACAGCAACCACCCCTAACTATCTCTGGTGAAGCCAGAACAGCTGTTTAGAGGAAGTCTCCTGGGATCTAAAAGTGCTTGCAGGAACAGAATACATCTTGAAGCAATGAGGCAAAGGTTTCTAACTCTGATTTAAAGATAACTATTGGCAAATTAAGTATATTAGTTAAACAAACTTTCCTAAGGAAACAATACTTGGTTTTCTTAGTGTATAAGACCCCAGGCCAGAACAGATAGCTTGTACACGCCAACTGTTCTCACATTTTTCAGGAGAGACGAGACGCGCCTTTTTTTGTGTGTGTGTGCTAGTACTCTTCCTAGCCTCCACTCACACCTACTGCCACATACACATGGCTAGCCCTATGTCTCTAAAACACCAGTTATCAACAGATAACGATGTACGCTGTCCACCCCCAACAAAGGAAAAAGACCAAACAAACCAGCAAAGACTTTCTATACCACTTTCCATTCACACTGGCCTTGCTTGATATCCCACCCCCAGTACTATGAAGACACTGTTACACCTTTGCTGCCGGAGAAGAGAGGACTTCTGAGAGGAAGGCAGAGAAGAGGAAGGGGCAGAATGGGACCCACTGGAATCTGCCAGGCACTCCCCAGCCGCCTCTGCAGCCTTCACTCCCTGATCGGGGAGTTTGCCCCAGTTCTTCCCTCCCTTGCTGCTTCAGAAAAGGATGTTTAGACACTCTTAAAATTAGTGTGCAAACTAGTGCACGTGTTAAAAATTACACTGACATCCACAGTATCTAAACATTTCTAAATGTGTTTTTCATCCTCACGCAGAAGTGCTTCCACCTGCGCAACAACGTTCAATAGTCGTCGCTACAATGACAACGTAGCTCTGTCTCAAAATAATCAGGTATTCATTCAGGGAATATCTTGTACATCATAGCTCTAAAAATGATGCAAGTTTCAGATAATCTTTATATATAAAAGGTTCCATTCAATAATACGCTTAGTCTTTTGGCTGCTGCAAGGGGGGCAGGGTGTCAGGAAAGACTGTCTTCACTAATGGCTAGCTAGGTGATTGTGGACAGGTCATTAAATCTGTATACCTCACTTACCTACCTATAAATAGCGAGCCTACCACCAAGCTCAAGGGGAGCTTTGTGAGACTGCTCCATAAACACTAAGTTTAATATTACTGCTATATAAATCGAAAGGATAAAAGTGAGCTAATTTGAATATAAAACTTCCAAGCTCTCTATAACAGAACCCATTCTAAGGATGTGCACAGAATTCAAATAAATTAAGGACTGGAGTTCATGCTAGCCTGAAAAGCCAAGCCAAAATAACAAAAAGCTCTTTTGAAGGCTGAACGAATTTAGGAAACGAGAAAGGCTACTCGTGTTCTGCTTCCAAGTCAGCCCAAACCAGGAGTTACTAGAAATCCTGCTCACCAGAAATTTCTAGCATGCTTTCTCACTGAATAGACGCACATAAATTTAATCCATAGTGAACTCTTAAATTACAGCTTTATAAAATACAGCAAAAATAAAAATTGCTTAAAATCTGCCATAAGCTTCAGAATTAAAATTTCTACGCGGCACTCTGAATGCCCAGGGAAGTTTGAATGCACATTTTTTTAGCACACACATAAAATCTATTTAGAATTTGTTTAGTCTGGCCCCATACTACGTAGTCAGGTTTTCTGAATTGCTGTATCTTTGCGCTGGTATCACGAATGACAAGAGAGTCATACTATTAAGCAGCAGAGTATTCCATCAGTTTTCTATTTTTACACATATACATATACACACAGACATACTTATGAAGAATTTGATTGGGGTTTGTCAGTGAAGAGACTATGATTAGATAATTTTTGTCTTTTATGTGTTTTTGGCCTATCATTTCCTAATGAGGATAATTATCTTCCCTTCTCTTCAGCCGTTCCTATGGCAGTTTCTATGTCATTCACTGAGGCCTGATCTCGCTCTGCCAGAAGGTCCTGCTCTGACTGCAAAAGGCCTTTTAAATTTCTATTTGAACTTAAGACATACACAAGTTTAACTTTCATATCTTCCAGGGCTGCAACTTTACATATTTTCCTCAATAATATTCAGTAGCATCTAGGCCAAGGGTATATTCTAGTAATGAGCTTGTTATACTACTTCCATTACTGGTTTCTTAACAGAAGGGCAAGATTGTTGGAAAGGCAGAGTAAGATGAGCAGCACAGCATATTATCTAGCATCTGTTTTTTCCTTACCTCTTTTTTCTTTCTACAGAGAAAGATCGTGCAAGAATTATTTTATTAAAATAACTATTATTTCCATGTTTTCAAGCGCATATATCTTTTTATGCCTGTCACAGAGTTTGACCAATGGAAAAGAAGAAAGCATGGGTTTTCTCTACAAGTCTTGGTACAGCCTTTGAATCCAAATGATCCTGCTCAGAATTAGGAACAAAGCTACCAAATCCACAATCTACCTATATTTAGATGTCGGCAATCAGAATTTATTATCGAATTCCAATAATACATCCAAAGATGATAGAAAGAGCAGATAAAGAGCCTGACTTCTCTCTTCCTCAGGTACAAAACCATTCCTGCTGAGAGGTTTGTTTAAATGCCAGCTCTTTTTGAGAAAGAAGAGAAAAATAAACCCTGCTATCTGACCACAAACACATGAACCTACTGAATGCTAAGCAATTTGAAAATGTGCATCTTTTTTAATAGCAATAGTATCTGTTCTTTATAACAATATCTATAGGCTTTTGTGGCAACAACGCAGAAAATTGGACCTATCCTCTAGCTTTATTTTTTTTCACTGTGGATCTCAAGATGATATGTTTTTTCTCCAAGTCTTACATAAGCTTTTGTTTAGTTAGAAAATGAGTTGCCTCTTGTTACATTTTCAACAAATTTTATTTCCTTAAATAAATAAAAAAAAAAAACCCAAAGAGTCAATTTGCCTCCAGTTTAAGGCTTACTATTGAGAGCCTCATTAAATCCCAAATTCTCTGCTAAAACTAATGCTTTGGACTCTTTATTTTCAACTTGCAGCAGCCTGACTTTCAAAGATAATCAATTACCACTTTCAGATATAGAGATTAAAGGATCCTGATTTTTATAAGCTGAAAATCAAATGAGCCACTGAAGGATCTTGTCTGAATATTCAGATTGAACTGCACATCTATGGCAAGTAACTTCTATTCCCCAAAACAGCATATCTAGTCTTATATTCTGATGCCAGCAACATTCATTAACAACCTGCCTGAGGGTTCTGTCCATGGATAAGTTAATGGGACTGACTGCTAGAAAGCAACATCTAATCAAGATAGTTGATTTCTTCTACTTTTACTATTCCCAGTCCCGATATTACTTATCAGTAATCGTAATAGCAGCATGCACCCAAGAAAACAAAGTAATCTTCTTCTTATTGGCTAAACATTGTGAGATCTGACAGCTTTTCTAATGATGTTCTCTACAGGGTGTAAATCAAACAGAGGGAAGAGTGACACCCAATGGATAGATGTATGAAGGAACTACTATTCTGGACATTATTTTCCTCTCCATATGTTTTGGATACCTTCTCTTTCTAAAATGAAGATCCCAACCAACTCATTTAATCAACGCTTTACATTAATATTTCAATGTCCTGAACATGTTGACTCTGCTTTGGATACAGAGTTGAAAGTTTCATTTCTAAGATAGGTTTCCCATGGTATCACTGTAAACTCTATTGCTAGCTTGAGCCCATAAAGATGCTCTAGGGGAAGAGACAACATCTTTTGTGTACCTGCTAGATCTTATTAATTCAAAAGGACTCACTAACAAGAGCTTATTTAAAATAGATCAACCTCCTTTTTACATTATAACACTTCCACACATTCTACACAGAGTTTACAGCTACACTCACTAAAAAAATCTTGATGCAGATGTCTCTAGAGACAACAATCTTGGCATCACTCATATCCTGGATATCAACAGGGAGACTAATTCCCTAAGTACACTTTAAGCGAAATTGTATCTGGAGATGCTCACCAAACCCAAAAGAACATGAAGTTCTTCACTTACACTTTTAACACCTAGTATTAGTCTCTCATGCCTGAAGGCACTTCAAAATTCAAGCTAGTGCTTATGAAACTTGGCAGATTTACACCTCTGAAACCTGACGCCTTTCAGTGTGACAGCATGAACTACACTCTTGCTGCTGCTACCTCCTACCCCACACTCAGCAAAAGATATGGGTAGAGAGGATAACTAACATTACAAGCCCAGTAATTTTTTTCTCTGGTTTCTCTCTTCCAACTGTCAAACAGGATGTGTTATTTCTATGGTGTGGATGCTTGGCTACTGGAAAAACTGTTTGAGGCTTCAAACAAATTTCATGAGACCATAAAACATGTACCACTTGCTATTGTTGCAGGTGGAACAACAGCAATCAGTCACTGCTAATCAAGACCTTCAGCTTCCCCCACTGACTTCAGTGACCATTGAATAAGATTCTCAGCTTTCATTCAAACAATGACAGCCTCACAAACCATTCCATAGCCATCAGCTTTGTTAACATATTTAAAACATTTACAGGGGTTGCAGTTTGTGGATAATTCAGAGCAGATTGCAGACTACTGGTGACTCTTGTGATGCAGAACAAGGTGGTGCATATGCGTAAACGCAAAACAGAATGTCTACACATTTAATTCATTATACCAAGTACATACACAGTTTTGCATTTTGCAATATACACTTGCATTTCCATGCAACAGCTAGTCATGACTGATCAAAATCACTATTCACTGTAACATGCAACAGCTACTTTTCTAAAGAATCAAATCTTGATCTTGAAATTAAAAGGGTTGAAAGCTGCAAAGAACTAGTCTAGTCACTGAGTTGTCTCGTGTCACGTAACATGAGCCCATTGAATTTCACTCAGCAAACCTGTCCGGAGGAAAAATCCTATCCTCCAAGAGTTATCAGGACAGACAGGCAAGCATGGTCATCTATCTGTGCATAAGAAGATGCAGGACTGAAGTCTCATTCACTTCCTTCTGTAATAGACTATTCATTATCACAGGTATATGTAAGCCCAACAAAAAGTGGCATGTAATCTACGATTAATGTTAGCAGGGTTTTCTGTTTCCTTTTAATGCTGCAGAAATGCCACATACTACTAGGCAGCCTATCACCAACCATCCTATTCGATCTATCGAAATACAAAGCTCTCCTGTCTGAGAGCCATCTGCCACGCATATGGAAACTTGACATACGGTGCCTCTAAAAATTAATGCCACTATCCACATTCCATGTAATAAACATTCCCAGACGCAGAAGCCTCAGATGATAGTATGAGAAATGTGAAGCAAACAAACGATGAAGCCTTCTGATGCATTCTCATAAACAAAACCAGTCAAGCAACACATATTAAAAAAAAAGCCTTAAAGTAATATACACTAGTGTACAGATGCAATTAAAAAAAAGCTTTGCAGAGGTGCATACTGGATCTTTATCAACACACAGCTAACTGTTTATCTCCCGGGTGTCAGTGGCAAATCCCGACGGCATTTCTTCCGTATGTTATTTGCACTACAAAAATATAAATGTCAGTTTAACATGTTATAAATGAGCTGATATTTATAAATGAGATTTCTGACTGAATGCCATGTAAACAGCATGCCATGTATTTTTTTAATAAAAAAGTATAACTTTTCATTTCCATTATTTTATTTCTTCCATTTTTGTGTTTATTGGGCTCTTCTGCATGGAAAAGGCCAGAGAAAAGCTACTTCATTCAGGAAAATGGTTCATTCTCACAGAGCATTTTACACACTGGGGCAGAAAAAGAATGAAATGGTTATCCACAAAGGACCATGATGTAATACTCTTGCTCTTGTCGATAAGCATCTCAAGGATTTAATGCTTTAGGAGAGAAAAAAAAATTCCTGGTCAAACTTAAGTGGTTATTCTTATGAGGACTATGAGAGCCATCATTTAAAAATGAGATTTTTCATGCTGTTTTGGCTTCTGATAAAGGAAAAAATGCTTATTAAATATTTAGCTTCTATTGGACTAAATAACTTTATTGTTTGCAAGATTTCCCATGCTCACTAGCATACTACATTAGCCCTATCACTTAATGCTAATGTTAAAGAGGTAACCCAGTTTGCTCATATGCCTTGGTTTCAGCCCTGAAGAGCTCATGTGATTACTGAGTTAGGGAGCAAGAACTATCATGTTTTACTTCCTAAGCTCTTAAAATTAAGAACTCAAATTTATTTCATACAGGTGAGCTTACAATACAAATTTCCTTGAAAAGAAGAATTTAATTCACAATGATCCAGTGAAAATGACATCTGGATTCCCTGTTTTCCTTTGTTGTAAAAAAATGAGAGACAGGCATCCATGCAGGATGCCCCCATGGCTCAGAAATGAGTCGCACAGGCGAATCCCTCTTAACAGTATTCGAAAGATACACTGGTGCCTGCAGCACCGCTATCTCTTGCAACGATGAATCCGTAAATGGTCCTGTGCTCCTGTACAGGGCCCCCGACTCTCTGACAGTGCTTACAGAGGGCCTCTGCTCTTTTAACATCAGTTCTCCCCTATTCATAAAAGAGTTCAAGCACATGTTTAACTTCTAGTATTTTTTTTTCCTAAACAGGAAACTCCCAACCACATACTATTTTTAGCCTCGTTTCCAGAAGAAATGAGGCTTGTAGATCGTACTGTATGACTGTCCTTACTCCTATTCCCATTCTCCTTTTGAACCCAGAAGACAATTTTAATCCAATTTAGAGCTGGAATAGAAGTCTCAAAGTTCTGACATATTTTGTAAAAATTAGCAGCTGACTACAGCAGAAACTCTATTCATTCTCCCAGAAAGACAAAGTCAGGCATTTTTTATTGTGTGTGACAGCAAGTGATAGGCCAGTCAGCATAGACTGGCATAGACATTGCATAGCATATGCAATCTCTTGTTCAGATGGTAGGAGATAGAACAGTAAGGAAAAATGTGTATAGGAGAGCGGCAGGATGCTGGTGATATGAGAAAAGAGAAGCAAAGGGGCAGAATGATCATACGGATTTTGAAAACAAGTTGAGGATTTTGCAGTGCTTGACCAGTACTAGTGATGTGAAAGAGAAAGAAAAATACTATGGTAGTATGGAGCTAGGAGGGAGCCTAGTTAAGCACAGCCATGTGTACAGACAAAGCTGTAGGAAACTAAAACTAGGTTTCACTAGCTTCGCTGCTCATGAACAGCTTGCTTTGTAGGGCAGCCAAACACAGATAGCTTCACAACTGAGCTTATCTTCACCCATTACTTATTACTGTTTATAAATTTGAATCATTACAAAATTCCTCATTATATTTTGTATACAAGATTGCCCATCTAGTCTCTTGATTAGTGAGACAGCCAAAAGAGTTAAGTAAGACAGGGTGTCACACTAGCATTGAACTCTTAAACATGCAATACTGCCACTGAAAAAGACGACTCAAAAAATAAGGGCACTTGGTGGCTTGCTGTTCATTTGGTCTGTTGCAGGTCAGACATGTCAGATTATACATAAAAGAATTTTCTGCGGCCACTCCCAGCTCCTCAAATCATGGGTTTCAATTATCACGCTGGATTCGTTGCTTTAAAAAGAACGAAAGCAGCAGTCAACCTTCAGGCAGCAAAAGCTCGGCTATGCCATTATTTTCACAATAACCCGCAGTGACTCCTACGCAATTGCAGTACTGTGGTGGATTTGGACTCAGGACTCTGTCTGGAACTTTCTAACAATTCAAAGGCTAATGCATAAGAAAAAAACCTACCCACTAGGCCATATTTTTTTCTACATAAATGATGCGAATAAAAGCAGTATTTTTGTCAGAGCTCTAGAAACCTTGAAGTGTTAGATATGTGCTGTCACACTTAACATCCCAAATGCTAAAGCTGATCTTGAAATGGGTTCTAGAAAGAAATCACTACTTACCAACAATTTAGGGCCATCTGACTTGTTTCCTTCAAAGGCAGACTTCTGCCTGTATCATAAGAACTTGACTGTCTTTCATCTCCTTTTTTGCTGCCTTGCTATTTTTCAAAATAGATTATGCAAGAAACCACAATCACTATGATGTTTCTCAAGGTAAAATAGGAAAGCTAGATAATTTTTCCAAATAGTTTCTTTACCATATTAATCTGAATTACTGAAAAAAGCCTAACTGTAATTCTGCAACAAGTAGTTAGACAGTAGGAATGGGAGAGGATTCATTAGTACTCCACTGCAGTTGCCAGTCAAACACAAAAGTAGTCCCAAATTAAACCTAAATGTTGCTAGACTGCAGAGTACTGATGTGAGACAAACAGTGCATTCATCTCTCCGACTTCACTCTGTGTCTACACTAGCATTATCCTGCAAGTGCTATACTTGATTTACATCAGTATAAGAGAGCAGCAATTCTTCTTTGTCCCTACAACTCTGAATTTCAGAAAGATTTGAGCAAACAACATAGAGCTGCTCAGCATGGGACCCTGCCCCACTGGGTTAGGTTTTGCAGGAATTCTATAGGAAGCACCATCAACTAAAGCATTAGCTCTGAAACAATTTGTTCTGTGGCTATGCAGGTCCACTCATTCCAGGGCAGTGCCTTCCGATTTAAAGAAAGAAAAGAATCAAGTTCAAATCTGTTTGATCTGCCATTATATATATATATATATATATATATATATATATATATATATATAAAATGATGGCAGACGAAAGTAGTCACATACCTGCAAAAGCACTCATCTTCCTAAAACTGGGACATTTCCAAGCCATTGTGATCATCTAAAAGATAGCTGTTCCATAATTGCAAAATGCTGGACCTTCAGTACAGAGACACTAACAGAGATTATAAAAGTTAACAAATGAAATCGATTCTGCTGAAGTTTGCTAGCCATGTATCCACACTGCTACCTCTCCTGAGAAACCTGAACATTTTTTAATGGAAGGAGAGGAAGAGAAAACCTTGACCCATTTCAAAAAGCAATAAAATAAGCTGCAATAAGAAAATTCTGAGGTGCTTACAACATGTCAAAAACAAACACACACCAAACTTTCAGATTTTTCTAAAGCCTAATATTTCTCTTTGAAGAAACACTAGATGACCTGTTTTATCAGACGTAGACTGTTTCATTTTTGAGTTTCTCAATGAGAGGATTATTGTGATGGTAAAAACTAATACCAATGGGCTAAGGACTCACCAGTCTTCCTTACATCTGTGGCTGTTCTGGGTGTTCAACATTCCTTAGAATCAGGCACTAACTGTCAAAAGGCAGAAAAATCCACGGAAGTTTAGTTTTTACACACGCATTCAACAACTTGGAAATGATCTGGCTCTGGCTCTGACTCTGGCTTGTCTGTCTTCAGCGTATTGATTACAGCTGGTAACGTACAGCTGTATCACAACCTATAATTTACAAAAAGATCTAGAGCTCCAATTACACAAAATCTCCTCAAATATTAACTTTTTAACCACAACCTTTACTAGAAATACTCACAATACCTCTTTAACTTTGAAGACCTATTCCTAACAGCTTTTGTCTTTCAAAAGACAAAATTTGCAATGACTATTCAGCAGAGCACTTTTCTTTCTTGTAAGGGAACAACAGATCAGAAAAGATTATCACGTCGTTACCTTTCAGCCTCATTTATTAAAAAAGGAAAAGAGAAACTCGGGACATTTCTTGGGAATGTTGCACAGTGATGAGAAGGAAAGAACAGCCATTTCTTCCTCATCAATATCCTACGTTCAAATCCTGATGTAATTACAGGTCTCTACATGCAGTTCCCTTTTGTCCTCTAAACACAGATGTATCTGCTTCTTCTGGCAGAATTGCCTCCCTTAATTCTTGGTAGGACATTCAAATTCAGGAAAAAATGAACCAGTTCTGAGTTCTGTATTTCTAGCTTTATTTATTGCCAGTAAATTAATGCATAGATAGTGTTAAGAAAAAGAGATAGTTCTTCCATCCAAACAACGGAATTCAGGAAAATCTGAAGTAAAGTTTTAGTTGAAAAAAAACCTAATGATTTAAGAATAGAGTTCGTGTTGAGGATCTTTTTTTTTTCCTGTGGTAGACCAATTACTGAGAATGTATATATATTACAAATAAACCAAAAAAAAATAGCCTTTTCAGTGTCAGCTGCTTTCAAGCTATAGTAGTTTATGCTACATCACTAACGTGTCACGGAGATTAAAAATATTGTTTTAATCTGGAAGGAGGATATACAAATTCCTGATTTTTTCCTCTAGTCTCGCAAACATTTATGTATATTTAGGAATTTATATATATGGATAATCCACTTAGTTCAAGTCATCATCCTGTGCATAAGTCAGGAATTGGTCCATGAAACTAGAAATGATGATTTAAAAGCATCTTCAGGTCAGTTAAGGTACCTAACCCAGAAATCATGACCAAACACTGCGAACCCCAAGTTTGTACCTCTCATATGCATGTCTCTTAACAAGGAAGACTTGTGTATGGTGTGAATGAGTCTTTGCAAGTTAGATTTAGTTGCAACAAATATCTGGAATTTGGTTGTCCAAGACTTCAATGGCCTAGAAATACACAAAGCAGTTTTGCAAAATCAGATTTTCAAGTGATATTCCCCGCACTGGTTATGTTTCAGCCTGGCTGGAAATCTCTCCAGCACCAATTCTTTTAGACTGTCTTAACAGCTGAGTTTCAGATGAAACCTGGAATTTTAAAAGTATATGCAGACTTTTTAAAATTCTGCTTTAAAATCACAAAGCACTGGGATTTGGGTTTCATTCGAGTAGTGACAAGCAACATACAAAATCCAGCTATTTACTAGTAGTTTTTCCTGTCAGTGCTGCTCTCCTTCCAAGCTATGATCCAGCACTGAACAATTTCTTTATCTTAACACTCTAGTGCCATTTCCCACCATAAATACTTTGAACGAGCTGAAAATATATCAGACCCCAAAACCTGTCAGCAGAATGACAGCCCTTTGTAGGCAAGACTGATGTAAACTGACAGAGTTGTCAATGCCAGACAAATCTAAGTATACTAAAAGTTGAAATACTTTTCTGCAAAAACAGGTTACTCTACTGGGTCACAAGAAATAAGCTGTAAATGATACTCTATCATATTAAAATTTTTAATGTCAATAATACACTGTACTAATATGCTGTACTATAAATCAGAGTGGTCAAACAAAAAGTCTTCATTTGTTTAATTTCTGTTTGGATGAAGAGGGTTTTGTGAAGCTATCATTGGTCAACACAAGAAGTATTGCATATAAACTGACATGAGAAATGTGACGAATTGAGAAATCTATTTACATACGTCTTATAAGCACTTTTGGGGGTTTTTTTGTTTTTTTTTTAATTTTTGCACAAAAGCAAAGTCCACTCTGAAGCAGGGGTTTGGCTGTTTTCTTGCACTTGGTGGAGGGACAACATTAAGGATTTTTGAATTTTGATAGTCACTCATTTAAATAAATAAGGATATGGCTACTAACCTTTTTTTCAGTTTTGAAACTTAAGTAGATGGCAATCAAGTAAAATTGAAGATTTTTTTGTCACCAGCAGAGAAGAGTAGGAGATAAAAAGGCATTTGAGGCAAAAAAGTAGAATTAAAGTATTAGGGGAAAGGATAGTTAAGTCTGCATTAGAAAATGAAAGCGTGACTGAGATATAGTCTAGCTTACCTGATTAAGTCTAACAGGTATGGAAAGGCACAAAAGGGAAACTAGGATAATACAGGCTTCAGTATGTAAAAGCAATCATGATACAAAAGCATTTTACAGCGTGCTTAAAAATTACAAAATCTTCATACAAAGACTGTTTATGTCACTGAATATATTGCCCAGACCAAAACCTAATTATTAAAGAAAATAACGACCTCAGAAAGAAGCATTAGTGTTTTCAAACAGCTATTGACTTGAATTTGAGTTTAAAGGGGTGTTACACTTGTTATGAAAGTAGAAATATTCATAGGGCAGAAAAATGTTATTGTCTTGGCCAGAAGAGGTTCTTTAGTAACAACAAATGCTTGGCAGAATATAGCAATGCACCATTCCAGGGATCAGAATTTAACTGTTAGCACATGCAATTGAGACAATTAGATATTACCTCTGTACTTGAAATGTCCTGCTTGAAAGACTGTTGTTGCTTTCTTTTAGAGACACACCGTCCTGAATTTTGACCTGCAATTGCACCCAAAATGTTAGCCCCTACTTTTTTGAGCAAAGGTAAAAGCTTTCAAGAGTTTTGGTTTAAAATTCTGGCAAGAGGACTGCACTGGATGTGCAACTGCAACCCATTTTCTAGAACCTGAATCTTATTTAGCTGCCCTACATAAGCTCATTTGAAAATCTTGGAACCAACTATGGGTGCTGAAGCTCTTGAAAATACCACCCTGTAAAGCTAGTTTGGCAAAACCCCACATAAATGACCTAAATTCAAGTTTTTCTCCAAGCCGTTTAAGTAAGAAGGGACTCTGGAACATGGGGTTCTGTCTTTTTTGCTGTCCTCTGGAGATCTAGGTGTGCACCTGAAGTTATGACTGCTGAATGGAGAGCAAACGCCACTGCTTGCATGTTTGTAGCTGCTGCAAACAATACTAGCAATGAAGACATAGCAGCACAGATTTCCCCGTGGTGCCTCCAGCATTTCAATCACACTTTTGCTTGCACTGCAGATGTAGCCCAAGACTAGTGACCTTGCAGTACATACACAAAATTCCTCTGAAATCTGACATCATTTTCTGCTGCCACAAACTACCTGAAGGGCTTAGCTTGACTCTTTAGCCAAATGACACTTAACAAGACGCCCAAAAATTAGTATAAGGAGAGGAGAGAGCAGAAATAATGCATTTTTCTCCTCCTTCC
Source organism: Rhea pennata (assembly GCF_028389875.1). Taxonomy (NCBI): domain Eukaryota; kingdom Metazoa; phylum Chordata; class Aves; order Rheiformes; family Rheidae; genus Rhea; species Rhea pennata. Next base: position 72,800,514 of record NC_084666.1, read on the forward strand.
ATTTGATTATTACAAATGCTGTCATTTAAGCAATGGAACATATCTCAACTTGATTTCGTTACAATTTTAAGATTTTTTAGATTTTAGTAAAACTAACATCTGTAATACTTCAATTGGGTGTCAGAACTGCAATGTTTTTTAAGTTCTCAAAATCCAGTGTTGCATTTCTGGAATTGTTCCCATTAAAACCTCAATTTCAGTGGACATAGAAATGATCTCTTCAGGAAATAAAAATTCCCCACCCACTGCTAAGCCAGGAAGACTTAGATCACATGCTGCATTTGATTGCTTCATGTGCTAGTTAGTATTTAGCAACTTTATTCACTAACTTATAAACCAAAACACTGGAAATACGCATATCGTAAGAAAGGAAGAAGAATACATTTCTGACACTGTTCTGTCCTTACACTTGCTCTTTATCACTCTCTAAATCACATTTCATAAACGGTGAGGAGTCTTCAGAGATGCACATACCTCCCTTGGCACTACAAACTTCGTCCCATCCTCTCTCTCCCTGTTGGGCTGCCAGGGGGTGCCAGGCATTGAACAGAACTAGGAGTTATGACAGCATATCCAGAGATAAGCCTCAGTATTTGTCAAAGATAAAGTGCTGGCTTTCAGAGGAAATCACTGCCTCAGTATCACAGCTGCAAATCTGTGAAAACGAAGATCTAGTTCAGTAGTATAGGCCATATGGGCAGACTCCTAAAATTTTTATCTGCAGCTGAAGAAAACTAAATAATTTAAATGAAGATATTTTGTTTTTACTTTATTCTGAATACTTTAAGACTGCAAGGAAAAAGAAATATGAGGATATTTACTCAAGAATTATTTTTAGCTAGTTAAATTCTACAGGAAAAATGGTAAGGGACATCATTATACACTCCCTATATGCACAATTAGCTGAAGACATCTATTAAAAATAACAGCTTTTGCCTCAGCAAAACTGTATCAGTGAAAAAGACATCCACAAAGAAGCTGTAAAATGAAAAGAGAAGCTCAGAAAAAATGGCAGCGTTTCTCGAATTACAAAATTATATTAGCGGACAAACCAAGAGACAAAAAGTTTGGGTTTTTTTTTATGGTCAAATGCATAGAGCACTGCTAATAGCAAGACTGAGTTACTCACTCGCAACACAAACAGGCATTTCTGTCTGTATTTTTTGTCTGTTGAGTGCCACTCAAGCAAGGGCTCCACTAAGAGCCAGTAAAAGGAGAACAGGGTATCATGTGAGCAGGTCTGAGGCAGATCTAATCATCTTTCATCTAGTGAAAACTCTGCGTAACTTCTAACTTGCTGCTCATTTTTGAACAAGTGACTGACCCATCTGAATTTTCAGATAACCTATATGGATGTTTTTTATAAACACTACATCAGTCTTTAAAGCAAAAAAAAAAAAAAAAAAAAAAAAAAAAGCATGATCAAGAGGAATTCTACTTATGATGGAAGAACAGTATGTGGCGTGCAGACAGTATCTTTAGACTAGTGGAAGACATCAAATACCTCATCAGACAGACAATACAAAGCTTTCATTGCTCTTTTCTGAGCAAGACAGGAAAGATCTAGCGAGAGTGGAAATATTCAATAGACCCTAGGTCATCAGAGCGGACAGAGGTTGCAGCAGTGGAGATGAAGGTGGCTATGGGAACTCAGAGGCAAGGGTTCTTGCTCCAGGAGTTTTCTCCTTCTGTTATCTATCTACAGCCACTGAATTACAGGAGAAAGGCTATTTTAGACAGGTAAACATAAATTCCATGTGAATTTTGAAATACATATTCTGGTCTATGTCCTCTCCTCATTCATCGTGTGTGGAAATAGTGCCTAGAAGATTATGCAGAAGCAGAAAACCAATGAGAATGAGGACTCAGCTGAGGCTTCAGATGCTAAATTCCTATCATTAAGCCCAAACTGTTTGATGCTGCAGACGTGCTGCCCTAGTCAGTGGTGGAAAATTAAGGCCTTAGCAGTCTATTTACAACCACAGCTGGATTCTGGGTCATCTGTAGGATTAGGACTCAGAATTTCCTGGCTTCCAGCATTGTATTTCAAAGCCTGATAGCTATCCCACAGGAATCCTTTCTTTTGTCCTCTCTAAGATCTGTATGGGCCATGCAATTTTAGCCCCTCCTAACTCTGCCTTCTCAACATACAACATAAGTACCATCAACAAATGACAGACATAGTAACTATCTGAGCAATTTTATTTGTATTCTTTCCCTGTAAAAAAGTTCTTTCCCTGTTCTAGTTAGTCAAATACCCTTTCATATACAACACTTCGTTGTATGTAAAACGCACAGGAGGGGATGTTAAACTCTCGCACATTTCTGAACACTCTTTCCAGCAGTCTTTCAGACTCAGATCTTTATGTGCAGCAATAAATTCATGTGTGGAGGACACCATTTTTTAACCTGGTGACAATCCAGGATATGGATTAGAGGTTTTACTCAGAATCTTGGTATTTCTCACCCATGGAGTAACAGAGTCCCTAAAGAGAAGATTTTCCATTCTTACCTACCACAATGGACCCTATCTGATTAGAGACAGTCACTTTCTTTACCGCTTTGCTTCATTTTCATTGTTTATGGTATTCTGAATACATCTCTCCTCCCTTGAACCACATCTCTTCTTTTGTTCTTGTCTGGCCATGTACCACTTTTCTTTCTTACTTGGCAAATTTCCTTCCTCCCCTGCCTATGCTCTTACAGTTAAAACTATTATGTCTGCTTTTTGCGTAAGCAAAATCTAGCAGACTGTATTTTGAATAAATCATTCAGATTCAACTGAAGTCTTCTACAGCATTTTCCCCTCCCCAGTGCAGTGCCTGCCACCACTGAGACAAGACAAAAAGTTAGTAGAAGTAATACTGTACCAGACAGGAATGTGAAACTAAATCGTCTCCTAAACTGTTATTATAGAGAAGTTACTTTCAGTGTGCTCCCTTCCCTATTACTCTTATCTATGCAAGACTGCAAGCTTTGAGAATGACTTCAATATTGAACACTATAATAATGAAATTGTCATACTTTAGTAAGAGAACCACAAATCTGATGTGGTAATGCTTGCTCTTCTGCAGAATACTCCACTTAGCTTACCGAAAAGATTTCTAATTACATTCACAAATTTCAGAGCTCACATAATGTTAAAACATTTGTATTGTTTTTCCTTTATAACTTTAACCATCCAAAAGCAAGCACATGGCCAGTCTAATGATAATTTGCCAGTGGTGACTCGCCTATGAACAAATTTTGGACAAACATATTCACCCATGCTCTTTAGGGCACACTTAAGAGATGAACAGAATCCCAGAGCATGGTTTTTTTTTTCACGATTCACGAAAAAGAGGTTTGAAAAAGGGGCTGAAGTAAAAATAGATTACTTCTTGACTCAGACTCCTCAAAAACCCAGCAACAACCAAAGGCATCCTACAACTTAGAATACAAACATTCTATTTACTGCACAAATATGAATTAATAGTCTTTACTGACCAGACAAAACAAGGCATTTGAACACAACAGCTAAAATCATACTGTACCTTTGGAAAAATTGTTTCAGTTCCACAGACTCTTACTGGCCAGCTCCTTTCATCTCTGACCCAGAAGGCACAATTCCATGATGTGGTAGCTTCCAGAAAAAACTGCAGATGTAATAAATCAATCCATCAGGATTCCAGGAAAACATTTTCTTCAGTAAATAGCACCTTTTTCAAGGCTTCTCTGAACTGATGAAGTTATACCTTTTGAAGATACACAGCACATAAGCTATCTGTTCATGTATCATGAGAAGTGTTCACAGTAACTTGCCAAATTGCACTAGAAAATATAGCAGACACATAATTATTGACCAAAGTCATCCTTAATTAATCTTAGCAGCATACTATACAGAAAACATCCAGTGTCTTTTCTGCGCTTAGTCCCTTCACCTACTCTCATCTATCAGAAGCTCTTTGCATATTTGACAGCATAGGAAAGAATGAATAGAAGCTAATTCAGGGTTTTTTTTCAGTTATCTCGGTAATCACAATAAAAACCCAGGCCCTCAAGAATGTTCCTTTGATTATAACCTGAGGATCACCATTAGTCTGGAAAGTGTGAGAAGATGGACTGTATGATTATCACAGAATCTGTTTTAAAAAGCTATTCCTGTACATAAAAGCATTAAACTAATTAGGGAAAAATAAGAAATAAATTAGCATTTAAAATCACTATTTTAGACCATCACATAATTTTACCAGACTTTGTTCTAGTCATTTAAAATTCACACCAGCCAAGTTTTAAGTATGTTGGCTTATAAGACTACAAGGCTCCAGAACAAACTCCAGACTGCTTGAGATCAAAGGGAAGAAGGAAAACAAGGTTCATGCTCGTGTAAAGTACTGCTGATGATATTTTGTTAAGGTTTCCCTAAATATTCCACTAGACTGGATTTTTTAATGTCGAAAGTACAACCGTACCATTATCATTTATTGTTTGGCAGTATAAACTGTAACTAGGCATCATATAAACAGCTAATGGCCCAAATACTTTTTAATATAAACATCTTGAAGATCTTAGTCAAGGAAATTAGAGGTGGAAGAGATCAAGCCTAGTAATAACCAAGCAATGCAAGTTTGTTAGCTAGGGAGGACCTATATGCATGCCTGCATCTGAACAGCGGCTCATCATACTGTGAAACTTGGTGCCATCCTGATCCCTGCTCCACATAAAACTCTGTTGTAACACAAGATGAGAACCCAACCTAAAGTCCAAGTTGGCTGTCCCTCACAAATCAGTATATCTGCACAGACACCAGCCCAGAAACTGCCCCCCTCCTTGCACAGGTACGTGCACAGCTCCCCCTGAAAAGCTGTCTTGGTATCCACTGAGCCTGCGGGTCAGTTTACCCCAGTCCTCTGCAGGGAGAGGGAAGACAGCAGAATAAGAGGCAGCGCTTTACGGTGCCAATTACCCCGTGAGAGCTTGGAGGGAAGGAGGGAACTCGTGGGGAACAACTCCTCCTAGAACAGACCTGCCCTTTAAAACCTCTTGAGAAAAACTTGCCCAAAGGTATGATACAGCCATACTGCTTTTCTCTAGTCAGGCCTGCTACAGAAATTTTACATAATTCATCCCTTGTGCTTTGGAGAAGATCTGACTGAAGTTTCTTAACTCATGCCCACTCTGAAAGCAGGCTTTCAGTCTCATATGATTTTGCAAGTAAAAAAAATTTGCATAAATTTGATTGACTAGTCTAAAATCACTTGTTAAGCAAGAGTGTCCTTTACACAAACTGGTTAGTTGATAAACCCACCCAGAAGTAAGCACTCAGCTAGCACTACAGGCACATTTTTCCGCAGAAATACAGGTATTGTATGCTCATGCCAGTGAAATGAGGCTAATACACATCTTATGTGGTGGCTGGCAGCTGCTAGAAAGTGCACAAATATCAGCTCTTGCTGATGCAAATGATTACAGAACACAGAAGGAAATGTAAATAAACCATCCTTGAAAAGCTACCCTAAATGCAGCAAAAAAAAATTATTTTTTTTTTATGCACAAACCAGTGCCAATCCACAAGAGTTCCCCTTTCAGCAGTTGCCAGGATAAATTTCCCCTTTGGGCAGACTGTCTGAAATCTGAGCCCATCATGAATGAAAATGTGCAGCTTTACTTGAGCGCAGATAGAAAAAAAATCTAGAATTCTGTCCAGGGAAATTAATCATTCTCAGCACCTTTGCAGATACAGTCTATCCCTTTAGCAGTGACCTACATACTGTATGGACTATGTTTCAAAACAATCTGACATTTAAATCAAAACTGCCCAACTTCCCACTCCCTCCCTCCATTCCCAATGCATGAACAACTGACTGACCGCTTGCCCTTAGAATAGCGTTACCCAGCATTGCTTCAGGACACTCATACCCTCTTCTGGGTTTTTTGCACCACAATTTAAGATTATCCTTAACAGGAAACTGCAGTTATTCAGCATGAAGCTTTAGATACACAAGAACTGTATCCAAAAGTGCATAAGCAAGGTGGTGCTGGGGAAGAGGCTTCCCCCCCCCACTACCCAACAGGAGTATCTTAAAATAATGCAATTAGAGTACGTACTGTCATTTTGCAGTTCTGAGTCAGACTTCTCAGACTTCCAAACAGCTTTAAGGGAATTGAGGCAACCAAACTCCAGAGTTCACCACTGAGAGTTGGGCATTTACAGACTCGATTACTTTGGAGAATTCCCGATCACTGGAGGGTATTACAGCTTCTATACAACAGGAATGCTGAGCCGCTCTTTGGGTCACATCCCAAGTCAGCAAAGCATGATAAGCTATACTGCTCCCCTCATCACCTAAACCTTTCAGTGAAGCACCCCATTTCCACTCAGCACATCAGCTCCTTCGAGGAGACACTACTACTACTGCTGACCAAGACCACAGGGCACTGCTTTTGGAAAGTTCATACTGCAAACATTGCCCATTTCCTTTAACAGGCTGGGTCCTAAACCTTCTGCAAAAGCACCAGCTGAGAGGGTTCTGTAGACTTGCTCAGCTTCAGACACATATCTTACATTTCTATTTCAGCAGCATTACTATAGTGATTAAGTCACTCTAGCAGATGAAAGTGTCTAAGAACTGACAGGGCTCAGGATGAGGTACTGTCAATCCAGAGCTGAAATTCGAGCTCAGCATGCATCAGCAAGAAAGCAAACTCTGACAAAACCCTACATTCTTGAAATGTTCCTTTGCAGCAAAAATGGCCAAAAACTGGAACGCGTGTGTATCTGGGAAGTTTAAGCTCAGGCACGTATTTCATTATCCGGGCTCTTTCTTACCTTTTAGCCAAATCTTCCGCACACACTTTGTACCCAAAAGCTATAGAGCCACAGGTGGCCTCACCAGTGCTGAGCAGAAGGGAAGGATGGCCTCCCTCCACCTGCTAGCGTTGCTCTTCCAAACACAGCCCAGGATGCTGTTGGCCTTCTTCACTACACGGGTGCATTGCTGGCTCACGTTCAGCTTGTTGTCCACCAGGACCTCCACATTACAAATTTCCATGGATAACAATGCAAGTCATAGGGTAGGCTCTAATAAAATGCCTTCTGTTTATTTTCTCATGTAATTTATCAGTATGATTTTGAATTGGCCCAATATTTAAGGGCTTCAAGTCTCTATCTCAACCTGGGAAACACCAATGACTGCCTGAAGCCTTCAGGATAACTCCCAAACTGGAGTCCCAAAACCCAGGATCCAAATAATTGGCTCCTTTTAAAAAACTGCATGATTACTGTACTATTACTGTATGATTTCACTGTGATAGTTTAACAGGCAGACTCATCACAAGAGCAAGGCAAGTTTCACAGAGTGCACACAAAAAAGCAAGCCAAGAAGAGTTTCCACCCTCTTTTTCAAAATCATTTTCATTACATAAAATAATAAAATAAGAAGTTAATCTGGAAGTTTTCAACAGAAAAAATTGCATAGGTTCAAGATAAGTGTTAATACTAGCACTCTGGAATTAACTGCATTGTTCACTTCTACAGCTTATGGCTTTATGTTGTAAGGAAGCACCCTACTGAAATGCAAAAACTAAAGCAAAACTAGCTCCGTAACACTGGCCTCTATCGGTTATAAACGCATTACAGTAGTGAGCTTATATTCGTGATTTTTGCCTTGCTACAATTCTATTATTTGGGTGAAAACTCACTCTCAAATAACTAATAAACAGATCCATTCCCTGTGGAAGTATACTGCAGTAGTTACTTCACCCACACTTTAGGCAGTGCCTACTCTGCCTTCTGATTGCAGCTTCACCTTTGTGCCTGAGAAGGGAAGGAGGAACGAGTCCATAGCCATGTACCACTCGTCACCCAGACACTTTGCCGCCATCGCTTGGAGCGTAGCCGTCTGCATTAAGCAGTCTCCCCTTTCAGGTGTTCTGGGGGATCTGGGAACAAAGTCATCCACACTACATTTGCCACCTGCATGGATGGGCTGAGGAAGAAGTACCCCATGCCTTTTTTCCTACCTGGAGCTGTCCCACAGGTAGTCTTAAGTCCCCTAACCAAAACTACTGCTACCAAGGCTTCTGTTACGAATTTTAAATGAGCACCTATACCAGGTGGGTCACTATTTCTTGTAAGGAGAGTCCACTGACTTCAGCATGAGCTTATTTTCAAATGCATCAAATGACAGACTCAGGCTGATATTCAAAGCAATGGTATCATATGCATCTGCCCTCATGGAGCTTCCTGCAGAAGAAGGCTTGTCTGGAGAATTTTACAGAACAGCACAGAACTGCAAAAAGGAGCACATTTTCCAGTTAAGCCAAAACAAACAGGATTAAAGATAACTTCTCTGATGAATACTAATAAGTGAAAGATAATGGTCATAGGCCAATTAAGTTAACAGAAAGGCTGCTATTGACTTCAAAGAATGACAAGTATCAGCATTTCCTTTTAGCTTTTCAGATTAACACATGGGTTAAAAAAATTTGAAAAGCAAACATCAGGCCTTGTGCATTTTTGAACAGAAATGATGGTGCGCTGTAAGGCTGTCAGTAATTTCTGTTCCAAACCAACAAGTAACAGCACTTATAGCTATGTTTGTACCCACATATAGTGACTACTTAGCACAACCTACAAACAGTCATTTTTTTTTTCCGGGGGGGGGGGGGGGGGGAGGGGGGGGAGGCTTACAAACAATGAGACAATAAAACTTTATACAACTACATTTTGCGATACGCTCACATGCAATGTGAAACAAATACCATCCTAGCAACAAGAAAAGCACAGAATTAGTAGGGAGAAAGGCACAGTCCTGGTAAATCACTTCTTTCTCCTTTTAAACAGTTAACTGCAAAATACATAAAACCGAAGCCCATAAAAATGGCATGCAGCAAACAGTAAAACATAATGGAAGTTTAACTGTTAAATGAATAATAACTCTAGCCAATGTGGCTATGATTTCATGCTTTTCCACCGTAAAAAAAAGAGGAATCCATCCACATTTCATAACTCCAGAGGGAACGAGTTCCACATTTTCAGGATTGCCCAGAGTAGGCAAGTCACTCTCACTCCAGGCACTCATCACTGCAAGGAAAAGCTGCAGTGTGCCACAGCTGCAGAGTCTACTAGACTGTTTTGACAGTGGCGTAAAAGGAAAACAACTTACTATGCCATATGCACAAGGCTAATGAAGAACATCTCTTCAAAATCACTTGTACAAAAGTTGGACACAGTATTGAATAGCATGGCAGAATGTGTGGCTCTGCTTTCAGTTTTCCAGGAGCACGAGCTTAAGAAATCCCCACTGCAGTTGCTGAGATCCCCTTGTATGCAGCTTCCCAACAGTGTCAATCCACCTGCAGGGCAGTCAATTTAAACCTGATCAAGGAGCTGATCCACTTGAAATATTTTCCAAAAAGGGTTCTTTGGCACCCAGATCAGTTCCTTTATCTCAGACAGTTGCATGAATTTCCGCACAAAAGATATGAGGAGACTGCAGGGCCAGGAGCAAGCAGACACAGTGACACGAACACCTACTTACCTAGCAATGCTCCCAAATATTTACACTCTCTCAGTGATAGCAAGGCTAGCTCAGAAGTAATTGGTCAATGCAGTATTTGTCTTTGAAAGCAAATAGCTGTGTTAGCATGGTGCTGCAGGGAAGTCTATGTTTACTACACCAGTTTCTCTCCTTTCTACTTTTATTATACGGTTTGTAATAGAAACACTTGCCACTGCACTGGAAGGGAAAGTGATTCAATTTCTTGCACCCTGTCGCATAGGACAGAAAGATGTGAATGAATGAAGACGGGGGAGAGCTTGTGCTTCAATACAGCTTAGTACTCTCCCTTAGTACCTTTATGTGGGCTACACATTCAGGAAAGGATTTGGCCTAATTGATTTACCAATGCCATAAAATGATTCAGAGATAGAACTCAAGAATTGGGAGTTTCAGTCCAGGTCTCCAGTCACTCAGACTCTCTCTGTTGGTATGATTTTATTGTCCTGTTTTTTATTACACTACTGCTTTTGGATTTACTACGGAAGAATGCTGTTCCTTTAACTTTCAAATATAATTGCTAATGAGTAATATTGACTTCATCCCAGGAGACTCTTTTTTCTTTTTTTGTCCCACAATTTTCTTCCACAAAAGGACAGTGTTAACTAAAGTCCTAGTAATCAGATCAAGAATAATGTTTTGGAAAGCTATTTCATTCCTCTTGTTTAACTATTTTTTCTTTTTTAATGGGGTGTACTCTATCTGCAGTCTCACAAGAAGCTAGTATATTTATTTGCAACTCTCCCTCCCTGTGCTAAGTGAAGAACATCACTAAGATCGCACAATATTTTCCTGATTTAGGGGGGAGAAAACATACTGTAGTACAGACCTAACGCATATCGCAGATTCCTGGGTTCTACAATGTGCACTTTAGAGGGCCACACCACTATACTTCATTGTGGGGTCTGCTGCAAAAATTCCTATTAGTTATATAAACAGCGACCAAGCAGATAAAGCCTGAAAAGTGTATGATGTGCTATAAGTAACATGTATTCTATTAAATACCTGAGGATGAAAGTATAATAAAATGAAAGTTCTGTAAAAGTTTATTATTTTAATAGATTTGGTTACTAAGTTCAATTTTCTAGAGGCTTGGCAGGTTTTCCTGGAATACAGACTGTGACATCTGAAACCTCTTTTGTTCCTTCTCTTTTTTCTTTTCTTAAGGTAACTATTTGCAATTCTTAGTGAATAGCAGTGAAACACGGCATTTAAAATTCACCCTGAAACCCTAGAACTGTATGATTATCAGAAAACAAAGTAGAATGCTTCAGTCTTCTAGCCACAATATCCTCTAATCCTGTTTTATTCACTGTGTTAACATATTCTACTGATCAGTGCATTGATTGCTGACACACTCTAAGAGCACCACAGAAAGGATTTTTATGCAATACTTAGAAGAATTCTGTACAGGCTGCAGAGTATTCTTGTCATCTGTATCAAAATGTGTGTGTGTCACTCTACTGCTATCTGCATTCATAGTTTTCATTAGTTACAAATTATCTGCTCATTGCAGTGAGTTCAGATGCTTATGTCCTCACTAGTTCAGAGCATTTTGATTTAAAAAAAATTACACACTGCCTCTACTTTTTTTCCAGCAGCTCAGATGTCTGGACTGGCTGCACATTCTAACACTTTTGAAAAGAGATTCTGCCTCATGTAATAGCTAAAGGAATGTTCCACTGTCATCGCTGGGGGACGATGCAAATAGCTCTGATACGTTTAAAAGCTCAATTCTAAATGTTTTTTGATGAAGCCACCTAAAAACTTATTTCTTCTGGGTACATTTTAACTTCCATGCAACAAAGTTCTATCTAAGCTAGTTAAAGCAAAAACTCTCTAGCAATGAAAGAGACCAAATACTGGATAGATTAACACAATCCATTAGAAACCTGTTAAAATTCTTCTTGCTAAAAACTCAACTACCTCTTTCCCTGAATCTTTCTATGGCCAGGTTAAAAGCACTTCCTGAATATGACTAAGATTCACAGCACCGCACAAACAGCTCAGTATAGCGTCCAGTAACTTGTCACAAGTGCACTGAAGGCATATTCTTAGGTATTTTGATTCAGCTCATGCAGGCAGCCAAACTGCAGGGAACTGAGTCCAAACCCAGACCCAGCCCACATGTTTTCAGGTTTGCCCATCCCCAAAATATGCAAATACACTGGGATGGAGACACCACCCTCTCAATCATCTGATGCTTGATACTTCCAGCATAGCTGAAGATGAAAAATAAGATAACATACATGCAAATGGTCTGGAAATGGAAGAAAAAGCTTTTTCCTCTGAGCAGAAATGAATCAAGTATGCTCATGGCTGCCGGAGCTGCTGTATCTTTTAATGGAGGACAAAACAATGATTAGTGGAAGCAATTAAAAGTGCCATATCAGTTTTCACAAGTCTAAAATTGGTCTGTGTGACACCTTCTTGCTTGCCCTGCCTAGCTCACTTTGAAACTTTTTAATTTTCTGTAGTAGTAAAAATTTCACAGGTAGCAAGCACATCACTCATGACTCACAAACCGAAACTCTGTTCTTGCACTGCTGTATCACAGCTATATTGAGCACTTCATCTGCACAAGTCCCTGTTGCGTAGTGCTCAACAGAATGCATCTCAGAGGTGGCTGCATTTAGGAAGCCCATAAAGTAGAAAGATACATTCTGACTTGTAGTTCATCACTGCTTGGAGAATCATTAGAATAGATCTTTTTTTTTGGTAAGGAAATATGTTTCAAGGACAAAACATTTCAAAAATACTGAAGAAAATGCTTTCCGTTTTTCTTGTTTTTCAGAAATACAATAATGACTGGTTAATCAAAATTGCTTATGTCAAATAATGTGTTCTAAATAAACACCTTAAAAACCTTTTTTTGCTGAAACATGTTTCTCATTAATAGCAAAATGCAGATGGTTTGAATAAAAACATTCAAAAAATAAGATTTTATGGTCATATTCTGTCTTGTCTTTAAATACCGACAGCAATATAAGGTTTCTTCTAAGTACAGCAGTTCTAACAGATCAAATGACTTTATCAGGGCCACGAAGGGCTACGAAGGTGATCAGAGGGCTGGAGCATCTGCCCTGTGAGGAAAGGCTGCGAGAGCTGGGCCTCCTTAGCCTGGAGAAGGGAAGACTCAGGGAGGATCTTATCAACGTGTACAAGTACCTGGAGGGTGTCAAGGGGACGGGGACAAACTCTCTTCAGTTGTCCCGTGTGACAGGACAAGAGGCTGTGGGCAGAAATTGAAGCACAGGCAGTTCCACCTGAAGGTGAGGGGGAATTTCTTCACTGTGCGAGTGACAGAGCACTGGACCAGGTTGCCCAGAGAGGTTGTGGAGTCTCCTTCTCTGGAGATATTCAAGGCCCACCTGGATGCTCTCGGTGACCTTACTTGAGCAGGGGGTTTGGACTAGATGATCTCCAGAGATCCCTTCCAACCTTTCTGATTCTGTGATTCTACGATCACTATTAGAAATGCACATTTTGATCAGAGTCCTTTTTCATCAGCCTGTGTAGTCTAAGAGGGATGAAGCAAGACACTAATAGGATTTAATAAAGCTCTGTAGAAATTACAAAACCTTGACAAATCTAATAACAAATGAGATTCTCCTAGGTTTTAACACCTTTCTACAGAATGTTATCCTAAGAACCACCTTCCTTTAAACTTGCTCCAGCGGTGAACAGTTGCAGAGAAAGTTATCAGTTTCCCGAGATGTTAGAAGTCCTCTCAAATCAGACCCATAGGCAAATATGTTATAAGGTGAAGTAATGCCACTTTATAGGGAGGATGATATTGTAAACTTACTTCATAAACTCCTTCACTGAGGACCAAAGAAAATTGAATGCCTCTCAACGTAGCTTTATAGGCAGAGTTACTGGAGCAACAGCATATATGTGAAATCTAGTAACATTTACCACTTCATACCTGAGGAAGTGCCCCTGGGAACCTTATTTCCCATTCATTATCACCACTATTTTCCTTTCAGCTCTAGTCTCATTAACGGCTTTTAGGGATCATCTTATGAGAGAGATTCCCAATAACCTGTTCTACAGATGGTAGAAACTGCAATGATTTTACCATAATAAATGAGGCCATTTTCTCACATGCCAAGTCAGCAGAGCTGTGGTGCGCCACTACAGCAGCTATGACCACCAGTCACATGCCCATTCAGATCCTTTAACTTAGTCCCTGCAATCCATGAGACTGTGGTAGCTGAGAATTACCTAAACGCTGCCTTCAAAGGAGAAGAGGCAAGAAGTACACAGTTTCCATCCTGTTTGAACATTGTACTTCCAACATTCCACTAAAAGGCGCTTCTTTTTTTTCCCTCAAGCACTCTGCTCTTCACAGGAGAGCTCTGGTCAATTTAACCACTCCAAAATGTTGGTGTGATTAAAACACAACAGTTTTGGTGATGCACAAAAAATTAACAAGCCTAGCCCTCCCTATCCTCCCCCTTCTTCCCAGCCCAATTGCCCAAACACTAATTCAAAACTAGGTCACCTACCAACAGCCTCTGGCATGAATGAGGCTCAAACTCATCTCCAGGATTCTTTCTTCATCATTAACTCCTACGAACAAGTAACATCAAATTTGATTGTTCCTTTTAAGCTTGTACAACACGCAGAGAATGAGTAAGTTTAAAATCACAGTTTAAATGACATCTAGTCTACTACAAATATCAGAAAATGCTTTTCAACATTGCACAAAAGACAAAACCAGAAAACACCAAAAGCCACAACTATAATGTTCCACAAAACAAAGTTTTAAAGATTTTGTCTGCTTCATAGCTCACCTAAAATGAGAAACACAACAACAAACCAGAAGGTAATATCAAAGTCTCCAGCCCTATAGAATCTCACACATCTTTTGGTCATGCGTATGTTTATTCAACACCACAAAGTTCACCACGCAGGACACGTGACAGCTATGTTTCAGACAGCAATTCTGTAATATGTTTCAAGACAATGAGGAGGTAACGGGGTCTGAGAACAATAGCAGCACACACAGGACAGGGGTAGACAACATTTTAAAATGCCACAATCCATATTTGATCTACCAGGCAAGCTGCTAGTTCTCTTGGACTAATAGAAAGAATGTCAGAGGAAAGCATGATCGCCGACAACGCAGATGTTTGCAATACTTTTGATAAAAAGGGCCTTTTAGTGAGTAGCTGGGGATGTGGTTTTAGCAAAGACAAGCAAGATATTTGTAGATGCTGGAAGTAACATGTCTCCCTGCTACATGGTTCTCTGTAGTCAGAAGCAAGCCCCCTTCCGGTTACCAAGTCCAAATAAAATACAAATAAAGAGACTGCTGTGTAGAAATCCCTCCCAAGTGTAGCAAGAAACCCCAAAGCTTTTGGTTACAGGGAGTGGAGATGGAGACTATAAGATGCACATGTCTCATACTCCAGCAAAGACAGTTAATAACATCGTTATGAGTCGGGCTTCCTGCTGGTGTACAGTCTACTACACTTTATAAACTTTGCCCACTAGCGTCAGTCTATAGGTTGCTTTGGACTTGGGTGCACAAAGACTTGATTCTGCAGTCCTAAAACACAACTCCCACCAACTTTGCTGGTACTTCTATTTGTATAAGGAATATGTAAAGTCTCCAAATGGCACTGTATAGCTGTATGGGAAATTCTTTATTCACTTTGTGACTGCCTGAGAATGACCATTCTGAATTTTTAAGTAGTAGAGAAGCGAGCTATTTGCATTAACTTGTAAATAAATTCCCTTATCTATAAGGATACAACATAAGAGTGACAGGTAAGACATGACCCATATCATCTCTCTTATTTCTTAAAACATATTTGAAG
Source organism: Rhea pennata (assembly GCF_028389875.1). Taxonomy (NCBI): domain Eukaryota; kingdom Metazoa; phylum Chordata; class Aves; order Rheiformes; family Rheidae; genus Rhea; species Rhea pennata. The sequence goes on from NC_084666.1 coordinate 72,815,881, forward strand.
ATCCTCACCAATTCACAGCTCTGTTCTAGCTCCATCACTGATCACAAAAGCCACTCTGACTCAGAGCCAGTGAATGTGGATATGATATAGACATACCAACCACAGAACTAGAATTAGAATCCTCCGATTTCCAGCAGCAATATCGAGCCCTGTACAATTTCTCAGTGGGTGTTTCTGGACACTCTGCATGAAGCATGGTGCCACCTGGGCTGGCCCTGTTAGCTGTGTCACGAAAATATCATTATCATATTTTCCAGCTTTGCTGTAGCTGACTGTTAGAGCAGTTAAGTTTCCACATAAAACAAATGGTACTTTTTCTTTGCATATTGCCAGTCCATGCAAATCACACAATTGAAAGCACAAACGCTTTACTGATAGAGAATTGTTCATCTGAATCTTAGACGGAAAAAGGTATAATTTGCTGTAAAACTTTAACTGTTGTCCCTCATGTTGGTGTCATATAGTGTCAGGATAAATAAATGCATAAATATGCCTAAATATACAAGTAACTTGCATGAAAGAAGCTTGTATTTTTATATCTGAAAGCTGACAAGGAAATTACTATTTAAAAAATAACAAAAAACATTTTTCTTATATGAGAAGAATCACTACAAGGAAATAAAAACAACCCCCGAATTCCATTCCTATATGAGTACAGGCCAAAAAACAAACATATTATAAATAATAATATCATTTTATCAGTTTGCATCTTCAGTTGCCTTTCCAAGCTTTTTCCATACACCTAGCTCAAGTGAGTATATTGAGAAACACTGATAAACAAATAAACAAACAAAACAGAAATGTTTTTTGGTCACAGTGAAATAAGAGAACAAACTATTCTATCAGACCCATATACGAAAATTATTTTTTCCTTTTCTTAACACTTTCCTCATCTCCTATCCTAGCAAATCCTAGGGGCATTCCTATCCTATTCTATCCTGTAAAAATTTCACAAGGAATTAGATAATCTGAAAAGGCTGCCCAGAGTTTTCACGAGGGCAAACTTCCAATCATGCAAATAACGCACAGAAAAAGATTAAAACAAAATAAATTACAATTCCAGACTCACTGATCTAGGAAGTTCCAACACTGACTTTGCAGTGACCTGTATTACTGCATACTGATACTGACAGGCAGCAAAACATGGTTGTGTAAACACAGGAAACTTGCCCTAAACATTCTTAAAATGGTAAACAGAAACACTAGAGTATTAGGTGGGATAATGAGAGAAGAAGGCACACTGAGGAGCACAGCCCCACTTACTGTTTTCAGCTGATCCTACTCTTTAAAGGTTACATTTCAAAGCATCCTTAACTTCTGCTTGACTCTACTTTTTAGACAATAGTTCAGGAAGTTTAGGTTTTTATTTTAATAAAGTAAGTAAAATAGCCATGCATTTTATTAAAGTCAGTAGAAAACTGCTGACTTTGGATGAGAGATAAAACAGCAGTTTTCATACATTTCATACAGATTAAATTCATATAAATTTAATCACTGAAGAATATATTGCGATTATCAAACAGAGAAGGGTTGAGGAGTTTGTCCTCTGACTCCCCAAAATTTCAGTGTTTGCTTTCAGAAAATTACTACTTCCTGCCATAAAGTGCTCTGTAGTCTCGCCTTCCTGCTGGGTTCTAGCCCTGACAATTGCATTGAAGTGCTTGCTGCGAATTGGCAGCATGTATGTAAATACTACAGACATCTTAATAGTGTGGTCGATGAGGATGTGATCCAGTATATATTGTTGGTAACCTAGGCTGGGATCTTTCAAGGTGAAAGTTACAGCATAAATGTGCACTACACAGACTATATTTTTCTAAGAAATAACTGAATCACTGGGGAATGCTGGAATTAAGACAGAACATGAGATTCCTGGAATGTTTGCCTATCCTAGTAGCAGTGAGAGTTGAGGGCCAGGTTTGGCATATGAAAGGATTGTTTTTCAGTCTGATAATAGTATCACACTGAAAATGAAAATTAGTCCATGAAGTTAAAACCTGGCAATGGCTTTGCAGCTCTGGTAGAACACAAGGCTTCTTCATGGTCTGAAAATGCAACACATGCTGGAAAAAGGCAAACAACTTCACCTTGCTTTGGAAATAAACGTCTGGCTAAAAGATGTCACACAATGAAGCTCCCTTCTAGGTACGCTTGTAGCAATGCTACTACCTCTAAACTGAATACTTACTCTTAAGTCCTGTGACACAGGAGTGCCATATGGCTGGCTCACAGACATTCTAGCCACATTCTCAGTTGTTTTGAGCTTCCAGGATGTAGACAGCCAGACTTCTCTTGCATCTTTGATCTGCTTTAGACAGTTGGAAGCCTGCCTGTGACGCATAACAACACTTAAGATATAGCTGTCAATGACAAATCTTTCTTTTTATCTTGAAGACCTAAGTTAAGATTGAAGTGGGTGCTGTCAGTGCTACAAACCATTTTGATCTTGTTTTTCTCCTGCATAGTCAGGCCAATCCTCAAGTCCACAGGCACTCAGCTTTGTCCAACTCTACATTGCCTTGGAGATCAAGAAGGCCTTGACTTTGGCTTTCAGATGGAGCTGCACAAATGCTTCAGCCAAAGGCACTGTGAGGAAGAAAGCACAAATGAGACATAACTAATTCTGTCTGCTCAGTCACAACCCAGCACAAGTGTATTCCACGTCCAGACATACTGGTTATTAATTTGGATTGGACGATTGTGATCAGAACATCATTTAAATATTTAAAACTGGATACAATACAAATATTTTACAAAATGTGTTTAATGAAGAAATGCAATTGGTTACAGCTGTTGCTCAGACTATATTGGAAGGAATTCAAATAAATAGGAAGAAGTGAGAATACAATAAAATTACAAGGGCAGATCAAGAACTTGCTTCTGCAAAGAAATCCCAGCACTGAAACCCAAGATAATCAATCCCAACTACCAATGATTCTTCTAGCTCTGCAGAACACATCTGTCAAACAAAAATCTTGGAGAGAGTCTTGGCAGACCAGCAAAGGGTCTGCCCCTTCTGACAGACACACAACTTCTCTGTGTCTGTCTGGAATTGAGCCAGTAAATAAAGAAGTGCTTGTTCTCATGGGGGCTACTCACATTAACAATAAAACCTTCAGAGCTGGGTGCAATCAGAAAATTCCATGTATCCCCAAATTAGAGATTCTGAGAGCAAAGGAGAATATTATTTAATGAAATTTGTACAGATGGAGTGTTGTGTGTAGGGGGATGGGGGTCAATCTTATTAAATGTAATAGGTCTTTATTCATTATGGATGAAAAGGTTCAGATCTTACTGTTATGTGAAAGGATCAGTTCAGTTGTGGTTTAGGCAAATTTGTAAGATTTGTGGAAGAGTGAATTAGACTCTTGAAACAAACTAGTTAGAAAATTTCAAAAAGCTGTTGGAATATTTATAAGATTCTATCCTACCTGTCTGACGTCTGCAAAACATAAATTTCATTATGAAAAAGAATAAATAGCAACTGCTTTTAGCTAATAAAGAAATTATTAGGGCTATCAATCCTTATCATCAAGGCATAAGCTGATCAGCAGCTGGGATCAGAAAGAAATCCTTCTGCTCCAACCCTGCCAAGGATATAGTATTATATAATTAAGTACATTGAAGGGAAGAGGATTAACACCTTGCCCTAAAGCATCCAGTGATGGCTTCTATCACAAATGGCAGAGAGGGCATAGAGGCCAGAGGGACAATTATCTGTTCTAGTAAGGCAACTCTTTTATACAGTATTATTCCATAAAGATTCTGAATTATTACTGGGTTTGGTGCCATAGGAATAATTATCAAAGCTTTAACCACTGATATTTAAGTGCATTTGTTATATTCTGTGGCTTATCTCAAAGTTAGGATTTCTTCTGTCATCCTCACTAATCACCACTGCTTAACCAGGGAATAGCTGTCGCTGTTTAATGCAGCAAAGTAGTAAAAAGATTCCTGAGCAATAGAATGCACAGCCTTCAAAAATCTGTCTGGATTAGAGCACAATAAAGTTGCAGCCATTCTTCTCCAAACAAAGAGTCTGAATTACATAACAGAAAAAAGTTCCATTTTTGAGATGAGATACTCATGTCAAAGAACTTAAAGAGAATGAGAGAGCAACTATTCAACCCACATTAAATTATCTCGGCAGTGAAACTGATGAAGAAAAACACAATAAAAATGCTGCAAAGAACTTTTCCAAATGTTTCTTTGAAAGAATTTGTACACAGTCAAGATATGTTGGTTCCATACGAGATTCCTATGACAATCTTATTCTTTCTTTCCTTTTTATTTTCTAAAGAATTTATTGGAACCTTTATATTTAAAACTTTTTGTAAGATAGAGAGTATCCCTTGCCAATGACTTTTCATCTACAGCTCTTAAGGGTTTGGTTTTATTGTTTCACTGCTTTTTTTGCACTATTTTTTAATATTTTTAGGTTGTAAGATCTTGAAACTTTGCATGATTCAATAGTTGCCAGACACTACCAAACATCTTATACGGCTATGAAACTGTTAACAATTTAATTGCCTACACGGAGACTGTAAGAGAAGAACACAGGCAGAAGTCACCCTGGGAGAAAAGAAAAGCACCTAGCTGACAGTCTCATGATAGCTTATCTGGATTGGATCATAAGGAAATTAACTGCAGTCATGGTACCAGACATGCAGAATAGAAACATTTAAAAATTTTCAATTCCACATTTTTAAGAGCAAGGAAGTTTTAGTAAGGTTGATTCTTTCAAGCATCATCTCACTAAAGAAATATATTGTTGAAGTTATTGCTAATTGTCACCTACTTCCACCATGTTTCAGGAATTTTAGACAACTGAATGGTGCATTTAAAAGGAGATTTAAAAAACAAAATGGAAGCCAAACACTGACATTTCTTGTTTGCTTTCAGCTGCTTCAATTCTTCTTGGATGTTCAATTTCAATGAGAATGAGTGGATTTTTCAGACTTTACTAAAATTAAGGTTTATCAGAAGTCTGGCTTGATTTTGTACTAACAATGTTTTGCCTTCAATTTCATATAAAATTGGATAGGAGATTTCAAATTGCATTTGCTTCTGTGAAGACTCAGCACAGAAAAAATATCTGCTTACTTCTATTTTATTTGAAAAGAATGTTTTCAGAAAAATGCTTTGGAAATATTTGAAGAATGTCATATAACCCAAAACTTTATCAAGACGTTCTAGAAATTTTGGAACTCCCCGAAGAGGTCTGTGCTCTATACAGTCTACATTAGACTAAGAGATGTATCCAATCATGGGAAAGGCAACCAGTTAATTTTTACCCCAAATGTTAGACAAGTACAGGAAAAACAGAAATTCATGTTGGCAAATACAGCCACATCACCAGATTTTTGCTTGCCTACAACAATGCAAATTAGTGCCACTAACTTTTAGCTGAAGGCTTTGTTCATGTGATCCACCTTTTAGATAGAGGTTCCCTGGTAATCTCACTGTCTATTTTACAGACTGCAAGGAGGAAGCTTTTCCAGCTAGTTAGGGATGTTCTGGCTCACAGTTCTGAGCCAAACTCTTGTGCAAACTACTTTTGAGATTTGTATTTACCAGTCTGTAAAGCTGTCTCATGTTCCAGTCTAACAACCGAGTTTGCCGTGTTGAAACAGCCATCCCGCTTCACAGGATGGAAGACAAGCTTTCCCTTGAGACTGGACTCAAAGCAATGGAATTCGCCTCCCCATTAATCGCCAAAGAACAACAAATGACATCTTGCAGGGTTAGGAACAAATCTTTTTGCCAAACAAATCCTATTGTTCATTTGAATCTTGTGGTTTCATGATGCTGGTTGGAGTTTGGGGACAGTAATAATATTCTAGGATCTAAATCAGTAAGCTGGCATATTCTGAGGTTGTTTTTGTGAGCTGACCAAGAAACCTCTAACCACAGATACCTACAAAATAAAGATTGCTACTGCAAAATAGAAACTACTTCACAATACATCTCAAAAATATGGACTGCTTTTGTTAACACCATCTGTGCCCGTTTGAACTCAGGCTCCACCTAGTACTAGGAATGCTAATTATGTAACAAATGCTGAAAATCACTCTAGAAAGTGCCTAAATGTTGCAAGTCCATACAATAATTACATAAATTCAACAAATCAAATCTTTAATTAGGCAATAATGTAAACTTTAGGAACACACTGCATAAAACTTGCTGTTTACATGTGATAATTACTTGGATTAATAGGGGTTCCCCAGGCAAAACAATGCAAGTCACTAACCAAACAAATGTTCTTTATACAGGTTTGGGTTTTTTAAGCTATACATATGCTTCTTATCAAAAACTTGATATTTCCGCACAGATCAGAAAATACAGCAAAGGCCAGTAGATAAAAGCACAGAAAAGATCTGACCTTCACTGTCCTGCGTCTGGAATGATAGTCTAGCTATGATCTACTTGCATGTAAAGTGGGAGTAGCACATGCACCACTTTTTTTTCAAGAATCATTTTCTTTGCTTCTTTGGCTTTGATTACAGTTGTCCAAAAGTGAAACCTTCTAGTTTGGGTGAAGCCAAACCACCACTTAAATTCCATTATTTGCACAGCCCTGCTTCTTTCAGTGCATGGATCGTGAATGAATAAAAGAATCAAAAAAAAAAAAAAGTAAGATCATGTCCTCTGGCTATGAACCTGCCACTAGATTGGTGGAAAAGTACTGACATCACCTGAAGGTAATGACCTTGAATAAGATCTTCAAGGCAAGTCCTATGACAAGAATGTGGCAGCCTTTGCCCGAGCTGGGCCTACACACATGTGTAATCTGAAAAGGTGGATGGAGTTAGCAGAGAAGCAGCACGAAGTACAAGACAAACAGGAACCAGCATGGCACTGCTGAGCATAGTAATGTACAGTCCCGACGGACAAAAAATAACCATGCTGCCCTAGAGTACATGAGAAGGGAGCACACTTCCGTGCACTGAGGATGGTGCACACTCTGTTCTCAATAGCGAGCACTAATCAGGACCACAATCAATACACAGTACCTTGAAGAGGTACTATGTGATTTTTTTAATGAAATATAAGGTCACACTCAAAAAATATTTAACCAACTATATGTTACTCTGAAAGAATAAGACGACGGTATGTATGATTATCATAGCTAGAGCCAGTACTATAAATACCAACGAAATTAACAACAGTCACATTATCAAAGCATTAGATCAATAAAGATCTTGTGGCTGCTACTCTCCAGAACATGATTATTTTTCTAAAGAGTTGTTAGTTTTGGAAGCATCTGCAATGCCTGTTGTATTTTTCCGAAACACAACAACAGTTATGCTCTCCATTTTTAGATGAGACATAAAATAACAATTCTAAATAGGTGTGGCCACTGGAAATCATCTGCTATCTTTGGCAAGAGCATGGAGTGCCGGCTCCAGCAATCAAGCCAGGCCCCCAGTGTGGAAAGAAGAATTCTCTCACTCATCCACTTCCCAGGTTTTTACAGATATTAAGTCTTAGGCTGATGTTAACTTGTATCGTTCCATTCATAATACAGTCACAATGACGTAGGTCATCTTTGGTTCTCTCTTAAACAACACTTTCCCTGTCTGGCTGTACTGCTTGAGGAATTATTTCAGAATGCTACTCTGTGCAGCCTTTCCAGATAAATCTGCTTAGTAGCTTTTGACAACAAGGTGAACCTTAGTAAGTGCAAAGATTCTGGTGTTACCTACCAAAGATGATGGCAGTGCCTTGGAAGAATTATCAAGAAATTAAATCTCAGATAATGATGGTTCACACTTTGAAGGAAATCAACAGTAGGTTTTATAGACAGCCTAAAAATAACAAATACACATGCTGTCAGTTGCATTTCTTGTTCTTTTTGCCTATTAAAGCCAGAATATAAGAATCTGTCCTTTACTGTTGTCTTGCTTTGTTTGAAGTACTGTCACGTCCCAGCTCTGAGCTAGTTGTGTTCCAATAGCAAATACAAAATTCCCCCTCATTTTGGCTTCAGAGAAGTCCCCACATGCAGCTAGCTATACAAATAGACCACTGAATTACCTGCTTATCAGCACTGATACTACTGTACTGCTTTCATAGATGCAGATGTGGCACGCAGGGAGATCCAGTCCAAAGAGTACCATGTAGCTGAATCTAGTAACGCTAACAATTCCAGAAGCCACTGTTCTTCAGAAAAGCCTGTGGCAACCTTAGAGAAGGTTACCATGACCTGCAATCACTGCTGCGTTGTCATTTCCGTGCAGAGCTCCTGAAGACAGTTAACCCAATGAGCAGGAGACAATGTGAGGAGACCCATGCTGAAGGCCCACCTCTGGGCAAAGGTTGCTGGGACCAGGGAAGAGAGAGAACCTCTGCTCACCATCTTTATCTCACCATGCATAACCACACAGATTCATGCAGGTGAACACAGCTGTCATCATGTAAGCACATTTCAGCAGACAATGAGAAAATCCTGGAAATCAGACAGCACTGTGCGGAAATGTCCTTGCTGTTGGATCTCATTTGAATCCAGTCTTGCAACGCTCATCAAATGAGATCACTCATCGTCTCCCCTCTTGTCCCATCTCTAACCACAGTTCCAGCTGAACAGCTTCCAAAGTTTCAGTACGAAGTGTTCACTATTCAATACTGCCATTTTACAAGCAGGAACAGAGATAAAACTTGAAACTCTAGGTCTCATCTCTTATTTTATCCTGCTTCACAGCTGCTTTGAGAATAATAAATGTCATTCTCTACACATTCTTTCCCTAATATGCCAAAACACAAGACCAGTATCCCTGGGCTGTGTTACTCCCTGGAAAGAGTAAGTTCTTTTAATCATAATGCCCATTCAGACTCTTGCACAAGCACTTGTATATACACCTTCCAGCTTTATCAACTCAATCTCAGAGAGACAATTCATTTCAATCACTTTGATAAAGGATAATACAATCTCTACAGCTGTCAAGAACATGCCATGCTGGTCATTCTTTATTCAGCAAGTTAACTTGTGTAGGCTTTTTCTTTTACACAATTGTCATTGTGAACTTCACTCAAGTTTACTCTTCTCAGGTCCTCACTTTTAAAAATCTTGTTAACTCCAAACTCAGTTATTAAAGTGATGTAAACAGTTTTGGACATTTTCAATTACAAAGTTAAACAGGGGTGGTGTGTTTTTTTTTTGTTTTTTGAGGGCTACAAAACCCAACCTCAAGGCTTAAGTTGAAATTTTGAAAGGAAATTTGCGAAACAAAGTTCTCAAACCTTTTTGAAATTCAGTGGGCACTTAACTACATTAGGCTTTGCAATTTTCTTTCTCAAGATGCAGTTAAAGTTCTGTTCTGAAGTGTGGCCTCATGAACAAGGTGCACTTATGCACGCAAGTGCACAAATGGCAAAAACCTTCAGAGGCAAAACTCCTGCTGAAGACCATGCAAGCTGTACTAAAGAACAACTCAGGTCAAGAAAAAAGCAGCCCTGGAACAAAAACCTTAACTTAGGACCAGGTAAGTTAATTGCTATAAAAGAGGAAAGTCATTCTTTGTGTATCTTTTCAAATGGAAAAGTCCTAGACAAACAACCATATAACATAAATAGGAGGAAAATTCATGTGATAAATCTCTCTCTGATGCACTTAAGGCAGAATTATCTCAATGCCCTTACATTAAAATAATAATAATAATAATAATAAAAACACACCAACAAAGAACCTTCCAGACAAATGTTCAGTAGGATGCCAAAGTCCCCTCAAATGTATACTAGCTCAATAAGCCATAATCAGTGTTCTAGTCTCTAGAAGCTCTATTACAGCTAAAATTATAGTTGTAAACACAGACAGACACAGAAAATGTGCATCTACTTCCAAGCTCGCAGGGCTTAATCAATGGCTGCTTCCTCATGAGAAACTCTTGACATTCAGATTAAACACAGGCAGAACTTATGTAGCCACACTTGATGACACCTGTATTTTTGAAGCCAAGTCTTCTCTCTTTGCAACATCATATTACTCATCCTGTGGCAATGGGAAACTCTTTACTTCTCACTGATGCCTGGCATTCACTTGTAATCTACAGGCTCACATAGCAGTAGGCCTGAAAAATGAGATGACTGAACTACAGAAAATTACTGATAGTAAAAAAAAGTAAACAAAATCTCTTTATAAAATCTTCATTTGAATAATAGTAAGTTAGATATTGGCATACCAGAGAAAACTATATTAATTCTCAACAAAGTTTAATAAACGACTGTCCAAATTACTGGATCTTTTGGTGATAAATTTAAGTCTAGAACTGTATTCTACATCATTCTGGGACATGCAGATAGTGTGTTAAGCTTGACATCATATATAAGAGGATGAAATGCAAAGCATCTTCTATTTACTCACAATCTACTCTGCTCCCCCTTTTCAGTGTATAAAAAATATACTTCATGTTTTTCTTTGTTTTAGACTTTTCATCTTCCCTCCTTTCCTTTTTATTCTCCTCAAGCCACAGATTTTCTAGCACAACATACAGGCTTAGTCCTTCCCTGCCCTGCTGAACTGAAGTCAAAGAAATACACAGATTAGTATCAGTTTCTAAGTTTCTGTTTCCATATTAGCTGACATACCTTTCTTCAAAAAATACTAGCTTGTTTTACTAAGACCTGTGAATTGCAGTACATTCAAGAATTCCCTTCACACTAAAATATGAGTGCTGCAAATTATTACTATTGAAGAAACATTAGCTAGACAAAGTTAAAACTATAGCGTCTGTTAGCCCAGAATAGTTTTGCTTCCTTGCAACAAAATTTAGCTGGTGTGCTCTTTCTGGAGACTGGTAAAAACACTGTGCTGCGGAGGGATGAAAATACCTTTTTTGGCTGAGCTAACTGCCTCTGCAGACTACATTGGTTAAATGTTCTAGCAGAGGCTGGAAAATTGGTTTGAATGGTTTGGAAGCTTTGCTCTAAGTTAAAGACACTAGGTAAAGGCAAATCGCTTCAAGATAATCTAAAAAATGTTTACAACCCTGAACACAAAACAATGTTTGTTGAGGAATAAAAACTTCAACTTAAAATTGACTGATACTTACTCACATGACTGCAAGAGGCAGTGTATTTTTATGGTACCATTAATATCCAGATAAGCCTTATCAAGTAGTGAATTAAATTCACTAGTAGAAGAGAAATCATCGTATCGGCACTTAAGTCACACTGAGACATTGCTGTACTTCAGAAATGGAGTACATGGATCCTGAAACATCTGAAAAGCTAGGTAAGAAGGAGGAATAAGGGTAAGCATCAACATAATTTTATCCCTGTTTTATTGAAACCATCACCCGTTGTGTCTGGTAGTGTATTATCCTATTCTCTGCCTTTGCAGTCAGTGCTCGAACAAGATACAGAGACCATGACAGCTACAGAACAGAATCTAATTCTTCCTTATGTTGGCAAATCTTGCATTTAGATGCAGTGCATTAAATAGGATCTGCTTGCACTAACTTTATAGTCAAAAACAAATCTTTCACCCTGGAAGGAATTCAGTCTCTCCAAAGCATAATCCCCAATCAGCTCTGGTGTAGGTTGCCACCTAAACCCCATCCTCCGGACGTCAATGTTGAACCCCAAAACCACTCCTCCAGATCCAGCTCACTGCTAAAAATCAGCTTGGCAGTCGTTCTCCCATGCACCATTGGGTGGTGTACTGAACTCAGTAAACTCAGCACAGAATTAAGTCTACAGATCCATTCAGATTTGCACAAATACCTTCCCCATCACCATGTAGCTACCACATGGAAACAAAATCACCTTTTGCTTTAATAGTGACTCCCAGTATTTCTGCTAGTCAAAATACCAGCCATGAGCCTATTTAGACCAAGTAAGTTTTATGAAAGCAAATGAATCAAACTCCTCTTCCCCCTGTGAGTTTCCGATGCCATCGTTAGTAACATACAAGGGCAGAACATTGTGGATGCAAGCCTTCCTCCTCCAGATGTCTTTTCTCACTTCACTCATTTCTTCTCAGGCTACCTTGTTGATCTTGTATCTCCCTCCTACCCAATACAATCGGTCATCTTCTGGTCTTTATTCGCATCTAAACATACAACTGCCTGCATAATTTATTTTCTTTCTGGAAACAGTCTGAATATCTACTGAATTATCTCCTTTTCTGAAATGACAGTAGCACTGAATTAGCATGTCTCCCCACAGCTCTTTTTAAAAAACAAAAAAAACAAAGCTTTTCAGCACACCTTTCAAACTGGCACTGGTGTGTCATGCGAACACACATTCAGTAACTAATGCTTTTTTTCTTTAAACTTTGATCTATAGTGGTGACAGCAAAATTGGCCCAATGAGAAACCTTCTGACTGCGCTTCTATCCCATGTACTACCTACCTTTCCAGAGAAGCAACCCCTTTCTGAAATATGAGTGGTTGTGGATGCTCTATGCTTCCGGGACAAAAGGTAAAAGACAGACCACTGAGTATCACCACTGCCATTTTCTGAACAGTCTATGTGCAAACCAAAAAAGCTTCTCGAATTTGTCCTTCTGCTTCAGACAGAAGGTTGTTCTTGTGCCACTACCTGATATTTAGATGCCCCTCTGCCATTTTAGGAGGCATATTAAAATTTCCAGATATGAATGCAGAATTAAAATTACTTTCTAGCAAAAATTTCTTTTTTATTTCAAATATACAAAGAGTGGTATTGTGCTTTAATATAGGCTCGAATTGGAGGTAAATAACGGTATTTGTTCCTGTACATGGATGTGTTTTATAAAATCACTGTATAAAATAAAAATTTTTGACCTTTTTGCACAGCACACACTGTACAAAAATATTTTTAATGAAAAATACCTTTATGAAGAAGTTCCAAAATACTCTTGGTATTGCTATAAAATAGTCTTGTCCTCACTATTTCCCTTCCAGCAACTCCTGACCTTCAAGTCTCTAGTTCAGACAGGAAGTGGATCTTGGAAACACCAAAAACATCACAAAAAAAAGGCTATAAATCACAGTACTTCCTTCACAACTAAAAAGCAGAAACTACTGAAGCTTTATGGAGTAAGACTGTTCTCACAGCCCTCACCTAAGCATGAAGGATTAAGAGATCTGTTTTATAGTTTAGATAAATGGTTAAGTGCCTGAAAATTACACTTCCTATTGAAGCGGTGACAATTATAATCTTTTGAGATTTGCCCAACACTTGTGTATGGGTGATGTCTGTCTTCTACTCAAATAGATACAGATTTTTAACAAAATTTTATGCATCTACTTTATTCTTCTGATGAAAACTACAGCAGAGAGCATCCCTAAAAGAACCATAGGAATTTATAAATCAGAACTAGCACTTAACATTTTTAGGACACACTGGAATATTTTATTAATAAAAAGCTAAGCTTTCCCTTCTAAGAAAAATCTTTCAGCTTTTGTCTGAAAAAAGGTTAAGTGTAATTTTTCCACAGACTCTTCCAGATGAGAGAATATTTGTTCCCACGTTCACATAATGGAGACCCCATTTCAAGGCAGTACCTTTGAAAGGCCTTGGAGAAAGTGAGTTATAGTAGTGCTTCCCACTGGAAGCATTGGTTGCAGTCAGGCTTGCTTGGTGGTGCATTTGTCAACAGCATGAGTTAATAATGGCACCAGTATTGCCAGTATGTATTACTGCTCTGCATATGCTAGATAATCATTACAATAGCATCATTCGCATAAACTTTTCCATGAAAAGTCCTAGAATAGTATGTTCAGAAAGAAACAAACAAAAAAAGAATTCCAGGCTAGATGCAAACTCTTACATTTGTAATTCCTTTAAGAAAACCAGAAGATATTTCTTTCTGATCTCTTAGAACATCAAAACAGCCAGTCATTCATTTTGTGTGACTAATTTCACGTGGATTTTTTCCATAGATACACACACGCACACACACACACATATATAATATCTCAATATTTTTTGAGAGTGCTAAACCTTAAAAGGTGGATAATCATTAAAGCAACAGATCAAATCTAGCTTAGTTTGACAGTAGCCAAGAATCACAGGCCTAAGCCTGAAATGCATAATTTGGGAAGTTCAGCTCAGTCCTTCTTCATAATTCGTAATAATGATAATTAGTATCACCCTTGTTGGTGATACTTGCAGAAATGGAGAAGCAATTTAAAAAGAGTTAGAATATACATCATTTATAATCACAGTAAGTAATTATGGTTTGATCGTACAAGCAGTTTCTGCAATACAAAGTAGGGGACCTAAAAGAAGAGGATACAAAAGTAGTATAGAATCAAATCTGATTTTGGAATTTCTGTTCCTTTAGGATACAGTATTGCTAGCACCTGAAAATGCCTGTGTCTCCCTTTCTATCACATGCCCAATACCCAGTGTTTTACAAGAGGATGTACTGTCTAGGGTAGACCATTACAGATTCTAGTATTAATTTAATTCAGAAAAAAGGAATCTTTATTTAGAGCAAGGACTGAAATCTTGCTTTATATTTGCAAATTTTAGTTATTATCCTAAAGAAAGATTCAGTCACTCATTAGTAACTATTAAGACATGAAAATAAACCTCTGAGCTCAATGTTTTGATGAAGAGAATCTACTATACGCTTATTTTAGTATCACATAATTAACAAGGTTCTAAATAAATTTTCAACTACAAAATTATGGATTATTTTTTAATATTTTTTTTCAATTTACAGCTGCCAATCTAATCTGCTCCTGAGCAAAAACTGAAATAAAAATTAAAATATGGAAGGTCAGCTTCAGTTGAAAGTGGTAGTTAAAAAAAAAAAAAAAAAAAAAAAAAAAAAAAAAGGCTGAATGCACAAGAAAAAGATCTCTTATACTTTGCAAAACAATTGATGTATTAAACAAAAAGTGTTTTCTGTAGTCAATGAATTAAACAATTTTATTGTGATATTTTTCAACATTTTAGAATTGGTACATCAGAGCTTGTTTTTATGCTTAAACCAGAAGAGTAAAACAAGTTTCTGTGCTTTGCAGGTTTCCTCTCCTCCATTTGATTTTCTCAGCTGGGAATAAATCACTTACTGGACTAAACCAAATAAATGAAATGAATAAAATATTCTCTCTGCTCTTGCAGAAGAGACTAATATCATCTGAACCTAGTATATCACTAGCAAACATTGGTTTAAGCTGTTTAGCCAGAGATTTGCATCAATTCAGCAGTTTTACTTTCTTGAAAACTTGGCAGCAAAGATAAAGATGTACTGCTCAAATATTATTTCTGTTCAGTTTAAACTGAATACATCACAGGCAGGTAAGGCCTTCACAGAGAGTGTCAATCTTATCTTTAATTCTACAGGAATTAAAAAAAAAAAAAAAAAAAAAAAAAAAAAGTTTCTTTTTAAACACCTCTTCTGAAAAATAATTTCTTTTTATCCCACTCTAGTATTATCAAGTACATCACTCCTGTCTCAACTGTGTCACACCAAAAGAAACATCCTTCTGATCTTCTGGCTTGGCATTACTACCTTTCTGCTCCTTTGGGCAGCGGTGCCCTCTTCTGGGCGCTGACGCTGGACTTCAAACTGAAGGTCTGTCTGGTCTCTTGCAGAAACTCCCCAAACGGTGCTCCAGGAAGCTCGGCAAGTAGTTTGCAGCTGGCTCATAAGAGCATATTAAACAATAAAATTCATTTCACTCTATCAGTGTTTTGGGGAAAGGTCCACTGGGGTCCCACAAAATACTTGGCAAGCTGCACCTGTTTAAGTTTGGAAAATACTGGAACCTTGACAGAAATCTACAGATGGCTCTGCAGGGCAGAAGTAGTGTGCAACTGTATCTACTAACAGTGTAAGTGTATCTACTAACGTGCTGGGCTGGTTTAGTCTAGCTAGAAAGGGTAAAAACAACAGTTAAAATGGAACAGTGGCATTTTGAACATGCTCAGACATGCAGGGGATATAATCAGGATCACTAGAAAGCTTGTTCTTTATTTAGTCTTAAAAAAGTTTTTGTTTTTTTCCCCTACAATGACTAAAATTCCTTCACCATGCCTACAAGAAAACCCAAACTGACCTACGCAAAAAAAATTGAATTATCCTTTCCAGTAAGGAGTTATGGTATACACAGAAATTGATTTTGTCCTCAGCAAACTCTCATAGGAAAGGCCTTCTTGCCTCTCATGCTTTCTTTGCTAAAATTTGTAGGGAGAGTTGTACAAGCCAGTGGAATGAACCAAGAGCAAATCTGTTTTAGGAACTGGTTACAAATATTAAACCCAATCCAAACCACAGAGAAGTCCAGTGAGGGTATAGGTCGGGGTATGATTTTCTCTCCTTTTTAAATTTAAGCTGATGACTTTCCTATCTGGTAGTTAGTTTTCACTTAAAAGGCTGGAAGGAGAAGGGTGCAAGACATTCATTTTAGAGAGAAATACTTTTCACATAAAACACTTCTTTAAACTCCTTTTAAACCTACTGGACCATATAATCCACTGTGAATCCTTCAGAAATATTTTCCCCATCTCAGCAATAATCTCAGGAGGTCAACTAATCACCATCTTGGAAGAACCTTCAAGCAGAACCTTATCCCCTCCCATGATCTCCTGTCCTACCTCCTCCTGAAATACTCTTCCCAGGTTGGTTTTAATTTCACCAGAGAACTGCCTGAAATAAATATATAGTTCAAGCACACAAAGTCTTATCTAGAAACTAAGCTTAAGGATTTTATCAGAGCACTGTATTTGGGCTTACAACTAAATTAATATGAAAACTAATTTTTCCAATTCATTGGCAGGATGGAAAACATGAAACAATTCAAGTAACTTTTCTGAATATTGAAAACCTAAACTTGTTTGCCCTAGACAATGATACACTTGGTTAAATTAAAAATTGTGTGTCTTGTTCCCAAGGTGTCTTGAAAATAAATGAGAGAAAGCATGTAAAAGCCATTTAAAAAGCACTAAGTTTGAAAATAAACAGTACCAAAAATTTTTAGAAAGAAAAAAAAACACAAATTAATGAAATATTCTGTAGTCGCAATTTGGTTTTTTTGTTGTTGGTGGTGGTGGTTTTTGGTTTTTTGCTGAAAAGGTTAAGTAAAATACCCCCAACATTTCTAATTACAATGGAATTTTTACCTTGAGATTCTGGATAGCCATCATCCTCTCCACAGTAAAGGAAAGTTCAGATGAACAACAGCAACATACCAAACTCCACTATTCATTTCACTGGTCTAGATCTGAGCAAAGTACACTGCATGCAAACTGAATGGAGTAGCACAGCAATTTTATCTAACTTGTTCCAGATTTATGTTGGTAAAAATGACAGAAGTCAGTTGCCCTTTTACTTGAATTACATTATATAAGCAAATTAACTGCTCTCTGCAGCATCCAACAAAATGATGTGGGATTATTGAAAAGTAGTTTATCATAAATTTCTGCTATCATAGGGTGTTTCTACTACATAGTAGTGCCAGTCACTAATGAGGTAAAAATCTGGCTTAGCTGAAAAGTGAACTCAGTAAGGAAAGATGCACTGAAAGTCTCATCGCTAAACCACAGAAAAGATTTGCTGGGAGAGACAGTTGGCAGGTACTTCGGTACTCAAAGTTTATTCTTCAATTTTTACAGAATAAAGCTAAATTGGCAAACCAATGCAATACGTGATACCAGCAGGGTGTTCTACTACAGCACAATTAAAAATTACAATTTTTCCTTTTGCTGACAGGAAATCACTACCAGATCAGCAGCACAACCACAGACTTTCGTAAAATTGGTTGCATACATAGGGCAACCAACAAGAGCCATGGTCCTTCTCCATAATGACTAGCACATTTCATGACATTCCTTCACATGACAGAGGAGGGGGAAAAAGCCCAGCAGTTTACTGCCTTCTATACATCCTGTGTGTAAAATATTCCTTTATGGTCTCCTCATAGATAAATGCCTCTTATTCTCACTTCTCTCCTCTCTTGTAAAATGTGCTTAATACACTAATAATATAACATTTCCAATTACTTCTAACAGCATTTCATTTGTCACTGTATCATTGATAAAAACAAAAGCAACAAAGGAATGGAATGAAAGAGACATTTTAACAGATGACTGAGACGCCATCCCTATAATCCACATATGGAGATAAATATCCTTTTGGAGTAACCAAAGGGATAGTTTTCTTCATGAAAGGTATCATAAAGGGAATGCCAAAGTAGGGAGAAAAAGTATTTTAGCTACAGAATGATGATGACACAGGAATAAAGGCTTATAAGCCAGCCAAGAAAAATTCATACTGAAAAACAGCTTCTGTCTCTAAGAGAACTGAAGCTCTCAGGTCCCAGTGGGAGTGGTAAGGTCAAACATTAACCTTGCCTTAAGGTAGCACTCTGTGGGATAGAATAGGATTTTAATCCCAGATACGAAAGATCGTAACGTAGAGAAGCCTTAAAAAACACATGCACCCCTACCAGTTGTAGGTCCCTATGAAAGCTTTCCTGATTTGCATCAAAGTCTCACAGCAGACAAACTCATTTTCACGTGGTGTTTGCTTGAAATACTCCAGTTCATCCACTAGGTTCCCTTTTTGAAGCATAGAGACCAATGATAAAGTAGGATGGAACAGGAAGCAGAGCAGGCAAGAGACAGAGCAACTGAGACTTAAGAGTTGCTGCAAAACAAATGCACTCACTACTCTCATACTAGTTACTTCTGTGTAGAATTTTCCTATAGCACCTTTACTTCCATCTGACATGTACATACTGCATGTGGAGAAGGTGCAGGGAACATACACAGATTTAAAGGCACCTCTCCCAGGTCACAGCAGCTCAGGGCCCATGCCTGCAGGTGTGGATTATGACACATTCACATACTCTAATTACGTACGTGAAACTGCAAAGCAGTTTGAAATATTTACAAAACATCAATTTCCCTAAAGTTTGCTCATTCCTACTGTAACGCACAACCACAGCACAAGACAGTACCTTTCTTCAAAACAGAACTGCCTAGATTTTAAAAGAACATACTGGAAGAAGATTCACTACCATTTTTATATGTGTAGGGTGCATTAATAAGAGCCACAAGCAGCCATCAAGTGGTCTGGAAACCCATGAACTATGCATGAACACTCTTCATAACTTCAAAAGGAGATACAGAGCAGAGGAAACCATAAATATAGGTGTGCGTATATATGGATATATGCATTAGTATATACTTAGTGTACTTGTATCTCTTAAATATTTCATTCAAAGCCAAAACATGTGCTTCTCAGCAGTGAAAAATTTAGCCATCCCTTAGGACATACTATTAAAAAGGATGACATGTCTTTGCACAAAAGAGTGTCAGAACGTTCAACCGACTGAACAATACATTTGCCTGAGCGTTCATAGGTAGCTAATGATGGGATTAATTCATCCCAGGTATAACTGAAAGAACTGCAATAAGATCAAAATGGCCACTGATTTTTTTTTCAAAGCTTTGCGAACCATTTTTTCTACCCTTATCACACAAAAAAATAGATTTGTATTATTTTCCTTTTTTTCCCCCCCTTTTTCTTTTCTGAAAACAGACAGCTCAAACACAGGGGCTAAAGCTCTTGCAGGTGAAAGGCATGTGAATAGGAAAACAACAACAAGCAAGTAAAAAGCTAAGATACAGAAGGACCAATACTGTAAAACATCCACTCACTAACTCCATGGGGACAGAGAAAGCAAGGAGTCCTAGCAAGCTTGTCAGAAGAAATTCTTCATAAGAATCACTGTAAGCTTGTGAATTGTTAGTCGTGACCCAGCGGAGTGAAATCCTAACACGAACTTGATGAGAACTGGATGTCAGAGGTCTCTCGGGCAATACTGTCTCTGAAACTTTGTGCTACTGAGCACAGATGGCTGTGGCTGCTCAAGTCTAATTTCCTAAGTTTTTCTTTAATGGCATCTTCTGCCTTAGGTATGAATGAAGAGACACAACACTTGAATTCTTGCTCTGTCTTTGTCACTTGCAAACATCATCACTGGTTTAGAAAGCAAGCAGCATGGGAAATGAAAAATCAGCTAAAGCACTGACTGATGATGGAAATCCTGACCTGATGTTGACCAGTCATGGCACAGAGCAACACTGAAATCCCCTCCTGCCACTCTAAGAAAGGGAGGTACACTTCTTTGTTTCCTAGGTTGCCTATATCTCTCTAATCAGTATAATTGTTCCATGTCACCAGTTGCATCTTGAACAACATCTTCAAATACAGAATTGAACTCTTCTCGGTTTCAGCAGTTAATTCTATTATGGTAAAGGATAGAACTGGTTGCTTTCTGAATAGCAGTAATGTTGAATATTCATCACTGCTGGCAGAATTTTGAACAGTACTGACTAAGCTTCTAACACTACTGAAGTACCTGGAAAATGGATTCTTGCTACTCTTTGATCAGAAAAATCTTGAATGGGTAAAAGCTACTTCTCCTGAAGACAAAGATGCAGCAAAATCACAGAACCAAACAAATATTCATTTATACTATTGTTCAGGAACTTCTCTCTCAAATCCGGGCATCTCACAAATGTTTTTATCCAATTCTCCACTCCTCCCATCATTCTGGCTTTCAGACTCATGAATATGACACTTCATATTGCCTTAAGTGATCTCTTTGAGAGCACCAGCCACACACCGATGCCAATGCGTTTGCAAACCTCGGGAAGAATGTAGGAGTGCTCTTGTATGTTTGCACTCTTGAGTCCCCCAGAGGTTGCTGGTGAACCATTTACACCAGATCACCTTCTACAGTAAGGTATCACAGGCTCAGCTCTCACACTTGAGAGTTTTCTGCTAAGTGCTGCCACTTGAGGAAGGAGACAGAGTCAGATAGTGTAAGCAGACAGAGGACACTTAGCTCTATACTACTTCCACTGAACTCTGAGGTTCTATACTTATAAATGCTACAGGGACAAGACACTGGCTCAAATACTGGCACACAATCATTTGCATTGTTTGTTTTCCTCACTCCACGGCATAATTTTGGCCCATGTCGACTACCACTCTCCTGAATAATGTCCCACCACGATTCAGAAAACCTTTTGTAACAGATGGTTTTGATGCAACTGTCCTCCTTTGGGGAAGAAAAGGGTTTAGCTACAAGCTAAAAGGATGCAAGCTAAGCTATGACGTATAGCCTCTGGCTCATTTTATTTAACAGCATAGATTCAGGCAAAGGGTGTTACCCTCCCATCTGAAAGTTTGTGTTGAATATGGCTGTCTGAGTTCCAGTCTAGGTAACATGGAGGTAATTCTGGCTGCATAATATAACGTTTCTGTTGATATTTGCACCACAGACTGGGTTTGTAAACAGGTGTTTGACTGCTTCTTCACTGATATGTCCTTCAAGAATACTCACTGAATCTACTTGTGGCAAATCAAAGAAAGCAGGAGCCTCTATTGTTTGCATGCCTCTTCCCTTTACGTATATTGGTGATAAGCCATACACAGGTATTCTATTTTTTGGACTAGGAAGAAAACAAGGTTTCTATTACTTCTATACTCCAGTATGGGGAGGGGAAAAAAAAAAAAAAAAAAAAAAGAACAGGAAGGGAGGATACTGCCGTTATTGCTCGGAGCTCTGCACTGTAGCATTATCATCAGCAAGGGTACATCAGGCATTTCATTCCATAATGAAACACTTTTGTTTTTATAAGCCACAGTTTGTATTTGGATAGCCGAGGATCTGTACAGACAATGGGATCATAAAAGCACCAATATAATTCTGTCCCAAAGGAAAGGACAAAAAGAGATAAAGGGAATTAGGGGTCGATCTATTCCATATGCTTCTGCAGTATCTGAAATCCCTTTGGTAACTAGCAGCAAATGGGGATCTCATCCTGCTTCTCAGCCACATGTCCTCTGTTTTGCTGTTTCCCCAACTTTGCAAAAACAAACATTAACTCAGAATAAGAATAATAGCACACAGAGGTATGAGGAAGGGCATTTAATATTTAAAAAGACTCTCTGGAGAGACATCTGCTTTTTCTATTTCTTGAAGTCATGTGAGGCAACTCAGGTAAATCACCATTCAGACTGCCTTGCTCTATGTGGCAAAACAGTCCTTCTCTGGGAAAGAATTTAATTCAAATGTTTCCTAACTTGATGCCTTTAATCTGGAATTCATACAAGTATTTTGTTTGTTTTTTTTGGGGGGGGGGGGAGGGGCCTTGAAAAGAGGCAAATGGTTTGGGCATTTGTGCAGACAACTACAGAAAACACCAAAATACTAAGGATTCTTCACTCAAGAGAAGCAGCTACATACATAGAACAAAACATCTTTTCTCACATCTGGTATCTCCAGAATGCTTGGATGTGTGAAAAATCATAACAGCTCATAGCTGGATTAAGCAAGCTTAGACAAATCTTATCTTTGTACACCATTTCATTTGAAAACTGTCAGTGTGCTGGGTTACGGGTTAAGCTTCATTAACAGGGAAGTAACAGAATCAGTGGAAACAGAGTCATAATGCATGTCTCTGCCTTTACATGATGCTACCTTCAGATTGTGAAAACAATTTCACTGTTTGGTTGGAAGTCAAAAGGATCCATACAAAAATTTAATACTCAAAAGAGGAGAAAAATTGGCGCTGGGCTTTTTCAACTTGCCAAGTTAAAGGAATGTTATTGAAGACTCTCTTACATAAATGTTCCTTGACCTTTGAATGAACCAACAGGTCTTAAAAACTGCATTAGCCAAAGCAAATTCCCGTAGCAAATAAAACATTTAGCCGAATACATCAGACTTTTTTTCTCAGCAGCACAAAGAAAACTCAAAGACCAAGAATAGAAAGTCAGCATGTCCTAATTGTGTCTAATTGAGTCCAGTAAACTTGTGATGAACAGCCATCAGTAGTTGGGTGTTGGAATTAGGATATAGCATACCGAGGTCTAAGGTCTCTAACAACTGGCCAACAAAATGGGCTACTATTTTGTCTAACAATGAGGATCAGTAAATTCTTGCTCTTCACAAAAATCTCAGTGTATGTTGTAGCCTAATAGATTCTGAATAGAGTTTGAGAAGACAAGACAAGAAATTCCAGAATCTGGCCAAAAATGAAAGCAGGCAGCACTGTCTTCAACCAGACCTCACATATACAATATAAGGCAGCAATGGCAGGTATCACTGAAGACAGATGCTCCAGATAAGGAAGCACTATGTTCATCTAAATACTGCATATTCACTTATCATTCTTACAGCTCTACATTTAAGTGCTAAAAACTTCACAAGTCAGAGTCAAAATTTGAAAGATAAGTGTTATTTATAGTAGAGATGCAGCTAAAGTTGATTTTACCTGTAGGGGCAGTTTGAGACAAGTATGGAATGTAGCTCGAGTTACTAATAAATAACCTATAGCTTCTCAAGCAAGCCAGCGTAAGAAAAGACATCCAGGTATACCACCAGCCTTGATATGAGCACATACAGATGCTGCTGCTACATTCCATGTCTGCAAGGCTTGCCTATGCTTAGTTCTCTTCTATTCATGCAGAACAATATTTCTATTGGTATATATTACTAGAGATAACAAATAAATACACCAACAGCTCAGAAACAGTAAAAAGAACAAATATCATACTAATCCAAGTAACAGATCTCACTGTATGTATTTAGATATCCTTCTGAACATAAGTGTCATACCTCCCTCCTCACACAAAATCCTCTAGCATGTCATTCGCGTGCTGCACAGATAGACTGAATTTTCCCAGAGAAATTCCTTTACGAAGTACCTTATGAATGGCCCACAGAAACAATACCAAACCCAGTGCAATATTCAGCTTCCTTCAGCACAAAACTGTCCTTTCCAATCTGGAATTTCCTGACCCACTTCATTACAGGCTCTGCTTCAACTTCTACAGAGACGCATTCCTCACCTGCTAAGTGCCTCAGTCAGTACCTAAACCCCTAAGCATCACTCTGCCTGTGCCCTGAGGCAGAAGTGCTGAGAATAAAACAGTCCATGATCATTTAACACTGCATTATAATGTATACACACAGAGATAAATGAAATTGCAAGGACAACTTTCATTTTGTCATTTAAATACTCAGGTCTGCAAAGACAGAAGTCTTTTAACAGTTTTTTGTGAAATATTAATATCCTTAGGTTCCTCTTCAGGTCTTAAATAAAAAACAGTCACCATAAGGTCTATTAAATAAAAGAAAATCAAAATATTTGTAGGTATTACAGCTATACATTGTGATTTGAAGTTCACGTCTTCCTTTTCTTTAAATAGCACAGTGGCAGTAAAACTAGTGTAAGTTAAGCTGAGAAGCAGATTTTTATCTGTAAACAGAATTGCCTAGATTTCTTTTATGACATGCCAGAGCGATAGCCTCAGTCCTTACTCAGACACAGAACTTTCACCAAGTAACTCCTACACTACAATTGTATCAGCAAAAACCCCAGTCAGCCAGAACAGAGATAGAGTTGCAATGATATAATACTGACTTTATGCCAAAATACCTTGAAGGAGTCTGGGAATGGGAAAAAAACTATATGAACCTAAGGACGCTTTATACTCATTTAATTTTGTCTGCAGTGAATACTATATCCTATTTAAAAAAAAAGTCTCTACCTGGATCAGTCATTAAAAAAAAAAAAATGAATGAAGGCCAAGTCTCAGGGTGAAATCCACATGCATTTTCAGGATAGAAATGGATTCTAGCCACTACAGTAAAAAATAACACCAAATCATTTATTGCTATTAGAAACTCCTTCTTATTTGCTTTTTTGTGAACAGTTGTATAAAAACACATTCCATTCATCACAGTATTTGAAGAAAGGAGAAAAATCGTAAGAGCGTAGGCAGCCCGTTAGAGAAACAACGGTGTTCCAAGGTTAGCAAGGCAGTGACTACTGCAAGCAACACATCTGTCCATAGCTTAAAATGCTTAAATGAGTCATGAAGCCATCACCACTACTGAACTTGGAAGCCTGCTCATGGATACTTTACTGACACAAAAGGGGTTGTTACCAGCCAGATGTTCAGCACTAGTCTTCAGATAGTTTTGCTTGTAGCCCTTGACCATTTCTGGTTGGGGGATATTATGGTCAGAGGTATGGTCTTGTGGACTCAGGGACATTTAAAGATGAATTCAAGACCCTTCTCTATGACACTGCAAGCTCTAGGGGAATAGGGACACTATGAATTGACTCACTATCATCAATATGGACACAAATCACATAAATCTTTTAAATGAAATCCCTGTTCCTTTCAACATCTTCCTTTGACTGAGGAACAGAACAGCATATATGTCGAATTTAATAGGCCAAATCATATTTATACTGCTTCAGATGTTCTCTCTGAAGAAAGAGGTATGTACTAAACATGTGATGAAGAAGAGACGGCATGTCCTACTGCCTGCTGCTCCAGCTTTCACAACAATGTAATTTATGGGCCTGCACTCAAAAACTCACCGTTCTATTGGCATGACAATCTGAAAACAATTAAATAACAGCACATCACGCTTGCAAGTACACGTGGTCTCACTGACTCTTCACTTCATACTTTCTATATGAGAAGATTTTATAGACCAGAAAAATAATTTATGGGTGTGGATAAGAGGTGCTTTACTTTGGACTTAAGTCTCATCTGTGCATACATACTTTTACTAATAGAGCTTAAGTTGATATTATTACACCACTACTATTATTTCATTCCTAATATGGGATCTCTTACTCTGGTATAAATCACTTTTTCATTAAAATTTATAGAAGAAATTTAACCTTCGGCTATGAAAAACAGGCATTTTTCTGTTCGGATTCTTAGTGTTTCCACACAAATACGTCACCCAAGTATGAACGGGAAGAGCCCTAGAATTAATTGTAAACACTATCTGATTACCATGCATACTTTGTTTCAGTTCAAATGTTCAAGCTGTTCATACAAAGTCCCAGAACTTGGATTAAACCTGGGGTTAAATTGAGTATAGCTAAACGGACTATATATAACTGAGATGTGATAGAAACGGGAAGCACAATGTCAACAGTGATTTGAATGATTCAAGTTCAAATGTTAGCTTTGGTCCAGTGGTCAAATTTCACTGGCATGCTTCTAGCATTTTCTCTAAGGCAGAGAAAAGAGGGCTGGGGTTTAATTTTATTTTACATTTAAAAATTCAAATTCGACTAGAGCTTTAAGACTTTCAGTGGCAGAGTGGGAATGCTCTGTTTCAGACCAATGGGAGACTAAAGTGGGATTCTACCTATGTATTTGATGCATAAAGGTGCAAGCCTAAAGAGGGAAGAAGAGCAAAGAGGGATTCCAAAGTACTGTGCTTCTCTTTCTCTCCTGCTGCCAGGCTGGCTATCATCCCTTTTCTGCTGGGAGATCTAGAGAGCAAACACTCTTTTCCACAGAAAAGTTCTCCGTACCTGTAATAAAAAGCACTGTTTGTCGCTCGCTGTTTATTGATTCAAGAATTCTCTTCACCCTGCCACACAGAAGGGTAGAGAAACAGTCATCTCCTTGCCACACTTGGTGGCTTTACTCATGAAAGGCCTGAACCACACAGTGCTGTTCAAAGGAATATAAAATTTGGGGAACATTCCTATGAAAGCCATTGCAAGAGCAGTCCCACCGCAAAGCTTGGATGACAAAGTTAACACTAGCAAAGAGATGAGATGGGGAAATAGTCTTACGACCAACGCTGGTAGCAATTAGCAGCACTAGACTCTGCTAAGCTAGCAGTCACTGGCTGATCCTCGCCAAAAAAAAAAAAAAACATTCCTTAGCTGACTGAGCTGGGCTCATGCAATAGACAGCATAAAAAAAATTACTGAGGACAGCTGATCAGGTCAAAAAATTGGATGTACAAACATAGCCTTCACATTCAAACCCTGATTAAGTTGTCAGTGCCTCCTGCTGTTAGTACTGAGCACTTTACTACGTTTTTAGATAGCAAAGCGTATCTACTCAGTGTCGCTATTGCTGTGGCCCCCATGCTTCAGCTGTACAGAAAGATGGCCTATCAAGTGCTGATTCAGCAGCATAAAACTAAGCACAAGCCAGAAAAGTACAGGCACAATTACAATCTAGGTAATTCTAGGCCTGAATTTTACATATGTGATATTTCTGCAGAGGCACACTTCAGATGAGTAGCAAGATTACTAATTTTTTAATCAATTACAGCTTGCAAACTTGCAAAGTACTGCAAGTTTTATTAATTGCAAATGATTACTTAATTGTGTATATAAAAAAATGCATGCCTGGCAGATGCTGGGGCATAATTTTGCTTTGGCTTACGCTCCACCTTGTGCCTAGCTTTCTTTGGCTCACACAGGTAGTGCAAAGAATACTGCAAGAGCTTTAGCCCACGCTAGTAATGAGCATATCTACATATGGTTCCTGGCGCACTTGCATTCTGTTAGTCAGCACGGGAGCAAGTCCATGCTGTGCGCCTTCGCTGCTTCTGTTACATCTTACATGAAGATTGAGGCAGATGCATTAGTCAGTTCCAAAATTATTTTTGCAACCGTATCAATGCACCAATCTGGGATGATAGCTACATGTCTAAAGAGGCAATTTCATGTCATATATAACATTAATCAATTTCCAGACTGAACTCCTTAGAGACAGTCTTTTGTACTTAAGAAAAGAACACTTCTGAGTCAGGTGCTGCTTTCAGGGTTCGGTGGGCTTCTGTGTCACAAAATAGAAAAAATTGCCGTATGGATGACCACATGGTGTGAACCAGACACACAGACCCTTGCACTACTAAATTCCTTAAGTGATTTTGTTTACATCTCCTAAATTAAACTTGTATGGCATCAGAATCAGACCTTTGTCAAAGCCTTCTAAATACTAAATAAAAAGAGTCAATTCAATTAATTGAGCCATTTTTTTTATTCCTTTGAATAGATACCTCAATGGTGAGAGCAGTATACCAGAATGGTGCTAGAAAGTTAAACACTAATGTTACATGGAGTCAAATAGCTGGAAAGTTGAAATGACTGAACATGTGCAGCCAATTTGAAGACTTATATTAGAAAACAATAACAGGGAAAAATTATACTTGCTCATGAGAACCAGAGTATGCAGTTCCCACTTGGAAGTTATTAGCATATTTGCTTTGTCTGTGTGCAGACATATGAGCTTCATGTCAAATATTACTCAAGAAATATTCCAAAGGAAATGCTGACTATACACACACACACACACACAACTACTGTGTCATGGCATGTATGTCTCTTCTCCCAGCACAACATATCATATTGCACTGTTACTTGGAAGTTATGAATCTTTAACTTCCTTTATTTCTTAGAACTGTTCCTGAGAGTAGAGCAAAATGGGAGAGGAGGGGAGCAAAACTCCTAATTTGCTAGCTCATATCAAGCAAACACAGTTTTATTTACTGTTTTTATGAAGCCCCAACTGTGTTAGAACTATACACTAAAACTGTTTACATATGGAAAATACAGTATTTTAAGCTATTAACCAAGCTGTATTAAAATGCCACTGTGAACAACTGAGCTGTAATTTTAACATGAGTTAGCTGGGTTAGCAAAATGGGAGGTAGAGGGAGTCCCCATTTGAGGAAATTTACAACCAGAGTAAGCCAGAAAAGGAGCAAAAGGGAGAGCAGGAGCTCAAAAAAGGTGACTGCTGAAAGTCACACAGCAGCAGGCTAGAAATACAATGAATGTTTTCCAGCTCTAAGTCTATGCAGTAATATAATTCCTATTCGCCTCCCCTTTTGGTTATTCATGGTTCAGTACAGCCATTATAGCACATGCACAATTTCATATTTAATCACACATTATTAACACAGCCAATCTTACATGTTGAAAATTCCTCACATTTCTTTCCCATTTCACATTTCCCATCACTTTAGGGAATGGTATGGATCCTTGCTTGATAACTGCTTTTAGAAATGTCATGCACCTGATAAAAGCATGAAATTTTGCAATCTTTCAGTCAAACATTTCCTCCTAACAAACCTATAGTTCATCCAGACATGAAACTCACAAAAAAT
The DNA here is from genome assembly GCF_028389875.1 of Rhea pennata. NCBI lineage: Eukaryota > Metazoa > Chordata > Aves > Rheiformes > Rheidae > Rhea > Rhea pennata. Next base: position 72,844,788 of record NC_084666.1, read on the forward strand.
TAACATTTCAGTAGAATCACCTTATAGCCTGCATATGTTTTCTAATGTGGGATGTGCTAGCAAAGAGATCTCTACATCCAGTATGAAAACTTGGTTCAGGCTGACAGAGAAGGAGGGGGTGAAAATTCACACTGTTTCACAATCAATGAAATCTAATACTTTTTCTTCTAAAGATAAGGGTATGTCCAATTCACAGTCAGGTGTATAATATTTATAGACTCTGAAACAAAGAGAAGTGCCAGCCACAGCCACTTCACCCTTCATATTTATTTTGGTAACTAGAATTTTTCATTTTTTACTGCCTATTGAGAGCAGATATGCTAAAAAAGCATTAGAAAAAGGATCCTAGCAAAGTCTGCCTGGGAGACAACACAGCTTTGTTTTCACATATATATCACAAGAGGGTTGTTACAGAAGTCTACAACATGGTCTTATTTGAATGGAGAATTCAGCAGTTTTTTCAAATTAATCCCTAGCAAAGAGAGACCTAGACTGCAATTACACAGCAAGGAACTGCATTCTTCAGCATACAATAACACTTTTCACCTGTGCTAAAGGGCTAATAGTAATCATGTCATGTCACTCTTTCTACTATGGTTTTCCAGACAAGCTAATCTGCACTCTCTACCTTTTTACATTAAATGACTTAACTGTTCTCCAAATTAAATCCAAATTCATACCTCTTTTCTTCTAAACCAAAATGACTTTTTTCCTCAGTGAAAATATAAACATACTCATTTCACATACTTTTATATGACTCAATTCCACTCAATATCTGAATTGAAATGCTGTGTACAACAGGTCCATACATGCCATATCCAGTGCAAATCCAAAATATTGTATCAGCACAAAATAATAATTTTAATTATTTGTACCACAGCATCTGCCTAACAAGTCTAACAGAGGTCAAGGTTACCTTGTAGTAGGTAAAGCATATACACACTCTATAAGACAATGTCTTACAAAAAAAAAAAAAAAAAAAAAAAAAAAAAAAAAAAAAAAAAAAAGCTTACAATTTGATGTAAAATGGAAGATGCAAGTTAAAATAATCAATAAGAAAAGAAATGAGGAAAAGGCACAAAGGTAACCTTTGCTTTCTCAGCTACAAGTCCACTCTCTGCCTTAATCCTTGATGGAGGGCCAGGAGCTATGTGATTTCTCATGCTCGCTTAAATTGGAGGAGCTAGGGGAAGAGCTGACCAACTGCTTCCTCAGTCATGCCTTATACTCAACATACTGGAAACTACACCAAATTGTGCTTGATGATGATGTCTACAGGGCTGGATTCAAAGTGGTAATCTACCTGCTGCCATTACAGTCTCCTAGTCCCCATCTGCTGCTTTTAGTGAGGAAAAGCACTGCCAAACAGCCTTCCCCCCCCCCCAACACACACACAGAAGCCTATGGGTGTGTATTAGCACAGCTTACTGCCCTGCAGCTTGCCTGTCACAGAATCACAGAAGAGTTGAGGTTGGAAGGGACCTGTGGAGATCATCTAGTCTGATCCTCCCGCTCAAGCAGGGTCACCTAGAGCACACTGCACAGGATCATGTCCAGGTGGGTTTTGAGTATCTCCAGAGAAGGAGACTCCACCGCCTTTCTGGACTACCTGTGCCAGTGCTCTGTCACACTCACTTGTCACAGGGATAGAGGTAAGCACTTCCACAAGGCAGACAGTGAGCAGATAGTTTCTAAGGTGACTAGCTGGTGTATGAAACTTTCTTCCGCAGACCCAAGGAATTGCTTTTAAAGGTGTACAGCTCTTGCAGGCAGATTGCCTTTCTGCAGACCCAAGTCCACTGCCTTAGTTTGACCAGGCGCTTCATGCACACAAATCCCTCACCTCAAGAAAATGCATAGAAAAGCAATGTGCTTACCTGTGCTGGACTCACAAGTACTGGCACAAGGGAATATTGATACTGGCCATGGTGGCAAGCAGGCAGAATAGCTGCCCCTGGGTGTAGATATTTCCTCACAGAGGTCTTGTGTACCGTTCAGAGATGGGAAACCTGACTCGTGGCAGAGGCCTCTCCTGCCAAGACTCTCCCACAATGCTGGAGCACAAGAAATGGATGTCAAAATGGGAGACTGTTTTGGCAGTATGCTTCCATCTGTAGATCTGGTGAGTCTGCTGTGCAGCTTCCGAAATATAGTTGCTGTCTATGATCTTTGAAAAGATGTCCTCCATCTTCCTGAACTCTATGCTACACGTTCCTGCTGCCTTCTTACAGCTTTTACAGATAGCAGCCACTGCTGTCTTCTCAGGGCCACAGGTAATGCCACACAGTCTTCTGGGTGCCTGAAAGGTTTGACCTCATTATCAGTGTAGGCAGCAGTAGAAAAGAGAGGATATTAAAAGAGAAAAAAAATTGGCTATGGAAGAGTGAAGAGACAAGGATACAGCCACGGTGACTGCAACAGAAGGTAGGACATGTATAAAAAAGATGAAGAAGCAGAAGAGGTCTCACTTGAAAAAGGAGGAGCCAATTGCAAAGACCTAAGGGACAGTGGTAGGCAGCAATGGGTAGATACATACATCATTTGGTCCTTTTCATATCATAAAAAGGACTTGGTGGTGTGATATTGTCTCTCAAAAGTCTGAGATCCTTCTTTTGGTGCATACCTGCTCAGCAGCTGTCAGAGGACTTCATTCATTGCATTGGCTCAAATCCGTAGGTCCCACAAGGGGCTGGAGTGCATTTGGTGCACACTTGAAACATACTGTTTAGTTTTCTCAGAAGAATAGTCTGCACAAAGCAAAACCACTCTGTGATCTGAATCACAGCACCATAGTGGGAATGATAGAGGGACTCACTTCAAGAACACACTACTGTTCCAAATAAAATGCTGATGTGGACACATTTTGAGGACTACCAAAATATTGTTTTAGCAGTCTCTGCAGTCATCTGGGTGTTGTTAGGGCTTTGGCCACTTCTTGAACAAGAGGAGACTAGGTCTCCTGCCTTACAAAATGCTGAGGAGTATGTCCTGAACTCTCCAGTTTTTTGAAGGCTCTAAGTCTTGGGCAGGCTCTTACCCACACTGTCCATAACTTATCATATCTCTGTAAGTGCCTCCAAAACTTTTGCTGCTCTACAGGAAGGAGGAAAATAGCCTCTATCTGAATTTCTGTGAAGAAGCAGTTGGGAATTTTTCTGTTTACTAACAAACTACTTACAGGAACAAAAGCAGCTCTCAATCACTTTGCAAGAACATATTAAAACACTAACACATGAAAAACACACCAAAGCTGTAGGGACTGAAGCCATGTGGACAGAACAGAGTTGCTCATTTTGGACTGGCTTCCTTCAGTTCAGAAGTTCTACTCTTTACAAAAATACAGGATCCAACCTTGCAAGACTTTTTGTCATTTTCTAAGAGAAATCAATATATATAGAGTACTCTGAGCCTCAAAGAAGGTACTTGTCTAGTGTGGTAAATGAGGTCTTTTTACTTAATTAACAGTGAGGTTTCTTTGATTAAAATCTGTTAATTAACAATTTCTTGTTATGGTTTTGAACTAACAAGAAATGCATCTCTGCTTTCATACTGACTTGATAAAAGGAACTTACACATCCAACAAACAGGACAGCTATATACAAATTACTAGAGGGAGCAATGCAGTGTCTACCTGGTGATTACAAATACCACATTACTGCCATCCAGTGTTAAAGTCAAAAGCCCATCTCCTCTGCAAGTCACCTACTGAATTTCGTGATGGTCACCTTCTTCAGGACCACAACTTCCCTTAACATATCTTAACATCCTCATCTTAAACTACTACAGATCTCCTGTTCTCTATTTTATTTCCCCTACCAAACACACTTGCTCTTGGTTAGCCTGCTATTAGGGAAAGTTTTGCCATGAAGTTTAAGTATATGCTCTGAGTATTAAAAAGAAATGGTACTGAGGGTCAACATTTGATCATATCGAGAAGACAAGATCCCAAATCAGTAATACACATTATCAGTACATTTAAAATGACAAGGAAAATTGCTTTTTTTTTTTGATTTGAGAAGTTCAGATACGCTCTTTGCTAGCATGCAAACAGCAGTACAGCAGAAAAGATGTCTACATCAAAAAAATTAATAAACTTACCATTACTTTCCAAATAGATGTAAAAAAATAATATATATTTTTATTAATCAAGACATCTTATCACTCTTAGGAATTTCTTTTGATATTTGGATTTGAGCTTGGCAATGTCCCTCCTGCTAATATGGCATAAATATAAAGCATTTGCATGTATATAGACACACATAAAATAGAAATACTAATGCATATATAGTACCACATTAGGAAATAGTCTTATCATAGAATCATAGAATCAGTAAGGTTGGAAGGGACCTCTGGAGGTCATCTAGTCCAACCTCCCCGCTCAGCAGGGTCACCTAGAGCATGGTAGACAGGGTTGCGTCCAGGCGGGCCTTGAGTATCTCCAGAGAAGGAGACTCCACAACCTCTCCGGGCAATCTGTTCCAGGGCTCCATCACTCTTACAGGGAAGAAATTCCCCCTCACCTTTAGGCGGAACTTCCTGTGCTTCAATTTCTGCCCATTGCCTCTTGTCCTGTCACACGGGACAACTGATGTGAAAGCAGGATACTTTTCTGCTTTTAATGGTTAATAGACTAGTATATCCTACAATTTATATAAAGTTTTCTAGGATCTCAACATCAAACTTCACCAATAAAAGAAAATGCAAGTTTTCAAGTTTGGAATATGAACTAAGGTTAAGTACAACAACTGTGGCAGATCAGTATCTTCTGTGTTGGACATGACAGTAACTCCAGATAGATTTGGTTTAGGTATAAGAATAGACTATCCATTTGACCCTGACATGAATATTCCCTGCAATCTAAATTTCTACAAAGAGCATCTCAAGAACAGAGATTCCCAAAATGAAGCAAAAAGTCTTCCTAAAGTAAGCTATGGGTTTTTGATCTGTGATCAGCTTCACAAGAAGCTAATGTATTTGACCTCTCAGAGCATTTCTTTTGCAGTATGAAGGATATCTTAAACTTCAAGAGAGTGCCATGATGATAGGTAGTTTATTTGCTCAACTTCCTTTCATAAAACAGAAATATTTGGCCAGAAACAGTAAGAAAGGATTGTAGCAAGAATGCTGGAATGCTTAACCATAAACTTTATGTTAAGGAGAAAAATAAGTGTGTTTTAAGATCACTGAAATATTTTTGGCAGTCGTTAATCAGATACAATGTGAGATATGTTTCTTTTCCATACACGCTTCCAAATCATATCATCATCAAAAGCATGAAAAGAAGAAACAATCTTTGTATCTTTCAAGAATGTAAAATGCTACATCCATTCTGCTTGCTAAACATTCATTCAGTTTCTGCATGGAAGACTTTCTAGCACCAGTAAGTGTAGAAGGTAAACTAGTTTGTTCAACCACAAAGTAATTAAAAAATGAAGCTGTATTAATACAAGAGCAATACTGACCTCCAAAGAAAACAGTTTATGTGATTTTTAATGACTGCATCTTAACTGTTAACTGTATGCTGGCTCCTCAACTCTATTACCATTCCAAATATCAAGCTTTAACCGAAGACCCTGCTCTCCAGATAATACTCCCTTCCCTTTACACTTAACTGTGATAAACAGACCAGTGGTTAGGATATTACTCGTATCCATGTTATTATCATCACTTGCAGAGATGTAAAGCTTAAAATGGAAACAGAGTGACAAAAAAATAGCCTGATTTTTGTAAGTTTCCTTGATTAAACAATTGAGCCAATTACAAGATGAGGCTCTGGTTTTCTAAAATACACAAACATCTGTTAGCATAACAAATCTGTTATACAATGGGACTATTCACAGGAGCGTACACTGCAGAATATGGATTCCCTAATTACTGACTATCCTTCAAAAGTCTCATACTTTTACATAAGGGCTACTTGGCAGGTTCTCCAAGTAAACAGTTGTACTGACTACCTGGGCTTGGGTCCATTCAGCAGCTGCTCTTGCTGAAGAACTGTTTTCTGTTCATTCAACCCTTCACCTGGTCAAAAGTTTGAAAAGCAAGTCCTTTCAGATCCTTCATTTGACACAGTTTAAAGAGGCCTAATTTTTTGCAAGGGCTGAGGAGAGGTGAGTTACAAGGCATACTGAAATTCAAGATCAAAATCACAAATAGATCATTCAAAATACGAGCTTATAGGTGGTCTTGGTATACTTTTGCACTTCTAAGCTTTCTGGCATTGTTTTGTGCTGTTTTAGGGTAATCCACATCTCCTCCTTAGCTAAATAGTCTTTTAGATACTGTAAAATGGCATTGCAAAGATGTGCAGACTATTACCTAAGCTTTTCTTGTAAGAACTCCATTAGTAAGGGCATATATGAGCCCATTTTCAGAAAACACAAGAAAGTAAATAGTACAAAAACCAAGAAACTGGAGCTTTACTTTGTAAGGAAACTTCACAGCGATAAAAGCACAAGAACGTTTTCTTTTTGGCCAGGCGCACCTCAGTCTTCCCTAGAAATAGTAGACAAACGCTAAGAAGGAGAAAATGAAGTGCAGAATATTCCCTAGACTGTTGAAGAGAGTAAGGTTTGGTGTGAGGATTAATATATCTTTCATTTTTTCCTGACTGAATTAATAGTCTATGCCCAATATGACCATCTCATTCTCCCATAGTAAATGATAATTGAAAAGTTTGTCTTACTATTTTTTTAATCGGCTTATGAATGAGCTTGTGAAAAAAATGGAATATAGTCACAAAATGAAGATAGCTTCTAAATGTCCCAGAGGCCCCACTCTTAAAAGTAACAGATAAATAATCCTAACATGACCAACAGCACAAAAATAACAATTAACATGAACAATTAAATTTTACAATGACTCTGTTCCATATTTAAATAGTTACACATTGACTTCGCAAAAGTGAATCTGGAACTGTGACTCCTGTGAACTTCTTCTAAATTATGATGGCCAGCAAGTGCTATGGCTTATGAAAAGCAATTGTGTTCCTTCACAACTTTTTTTTTTCCAGTTCTGATCCTATCAGGACAGAAGTCCACAGGGTCCTATGGCAGCATTACATTTCAGTAACGTATACATAGCTACCTCAAGCAACTTGTTAAAATAAAATATTCGGGGCCCCCTGTGAGAGAAATATACGTGGCTCTAAGCCAGGGAAGGCAGAATTCATTTACTCACTTGGGCCTTCCTGCTTTGCATCTGTGCACTCCAATCCATGCACGCACGTTCAACCTCCAGAAAGATTATGCAAATTCACATCATTCAGCATCACAAAGGATCAATTTCCAAATGACTAAAAATCCAAACCAGCTTTGCTAAATTTGCTGGATAGGATGCTGGCCCTGACCAACTGCCAGCATACCTTTTCTTTGATAATCACAGATACAGTGTCTGCTAGGCCTTGAGAGAACATGCCTGTCGCACCTGCACATGCACAGGCACAAGGCACAGGGGAAATCCTGAGGATCAGCACAGAAACTCATGCACTCGTGGTTGGTCCTACTGGAATTACATGCCATCCTCAGAAGGGGAGCTGATCGTTTTCAGAACTGAAATAAGAGAGCTGCCTGTTGAAGTTACTAAGGTTTAGATGGAGAAGAACCCTTTTTCCCCCAGCTATTCCTAATTGATATATTCACTGTTTACTGTGTGGCAATAGAATAACTTTAGAAAGCAAAGTTTTAACTTTGTAAGCTAACTCTATAGTTTGGCCCCTAAATTATAGCTTGCCCCAAACTCAATTTGCTGCAGCTAATATACTGGGGAAGCTCTTATCCTTTAGAAAGAAACCTCTCTTCCTAGGGTTTTCATTGTGAATGTTTGAAAATATACATTTTCACTGAAAAATAAAACATTCAGCACATTGTTGGAGCCCCTGAATCACTTATTAAATTGTAAACTCCTCTCTTCTGAAAATTCAAATACTACTATCTTGATTTTGTCTCCACGTTGTTTCAAATGACTTTAAAATAACACATAGCTAACAGCCTAATTTGGTGCAAAACTACTCATACTAACGTGTATAACTATACACACTATGATAGTAGTAATTAAAGTCTATCTTCTAGCTGAATTATCACATACACTACCGTCTAATGGACAGAAAATTTCATACTGTGCTATGATTCTCAGGATGTCACCACTGTCCAAGTCTGCAGACATACCCTGACAGATCACTGCCCAACTCAGCATGGCCACTCCAGTATTATCACTTAAAAATCTCATGCATCTCTCAAAGGACTACAACCCAAGGGAGGTGCAACTGATCTGATTCCAACCCACCTTGTTAGAAAGAAAAAGAATGCAGAATGAAATTGTGATCCCACTGAGGTTTAGTCACAAAAATCCCACTGGTTTCAGCAGACTGAGATTTCAGAGAAAGTCTTCGGAAGGATGAATTCAGTCAAGCAAAGCACAAAAAACAAACTATTTTGCCAAGAGCCTCTTGGACCAACTTTGAATTGGCTCAAGACTCAGTTACCAAGTATCAGTTTAGCTTAAGAAACTGCATTCATACATGGGGAAAAAATGTAAGTTAATGCACCTTCACCAAGTCCTCTTTCGTTGCAAGTGAAACCAAGTTAGACTATATTGCATCTTCCACGGGCCAAGAGTTATATATTAAATGGCATGCAGTGATTGATAGTGAGATTGTATGCTCATTTGGGAAATCTGTCTCCATTTTTCAGTTCAGAAAATAAATAAATAGTAAGAAAAAAGTAGAAGCAAGTAATTTGTTGGGAGGAGATCAGAAAAGTTTTACAATAAGGACTAAAAATCCTGTTTACCTATCTATGATCCTATAACGTGTCATATAACATCTGTGTCAACATGTGCCATTTGGTCATCCAAAAGAAAATCAGAAACCATTACAAATTCAGAGAAATGCTGACAGTCATTACACTTACAATACAGTAACACAACAATTCCTTTGCTCAGCACTGCACCACAAATCCGTGTTTTGCATTATTTAACAGCATAAGAATAACATCTAATCTCACGGAATTTGCAGGAGAAATATAACAAAAGCCTAAAGCACGACCACAAATTTGAATTTGGTCTTTTTCTTTTCTTTTCTAATATTATAATGTGGCCCAGTCCTTACTTTTGCATTTCAGTACCCTCTGACATAAGCCTGACTTTCCACAGAGGTCTTTGATCCAAACTTTGAATTGTCACAAGAGTGAAGAGCTTTGGCAGCAACAGCACCATATGATATATACATACTTCTGAGCCAGACTATTCTTTTTCAATTCTGTTCCATAAAGGGTTGACTGCACTGGAAAAGCAAATATGCCAAAGGCCCAAGCTCTCACAGTCTTCAGTCTGACTTTATTCTCTTCCATTTTGACATTTTCATGCCATCACCACCATGTTTTAACTATCTGCAGGTTTACCCACTAATAAGCAGGTGTGCTGCATTACAGCATTTTAAAACATCATTGCTCCTATCTTCTCTGATTTCTACAATTATTTCATTCTAGATATTCTGGATTTGAAGGGGGAAAGGTCTCAAATTAAAGAAAAAAAAGAACACATTGTAGTCACGTGCATAGCAAGTCTTTTGGGACTTATTGTTGAAATCATTATTCGAGATATCTCCAAACAAATAAAGCCTGTCTCACAGCCTTCCGGTAACAGCATATAAAGTGGAAAAATGCCACATAGCAAAGCATTTATTATCCAATTAATCTGAGATTGTTTATTTTCTAAAATAAAAGAGAATTATTTAGTTGTACTCTCTGGAGCAAGCATTTATACAGGCAGTAACTAAATAAAAAAACATGAACAGCACTGAGATTACCGAAGAAAAACAGTGCTTCCTTGCAGATGGCACCACTTTGGAATTAAAGCAGTGAGACAAGCTAATAGTAGTACAGAATTTTGTACCTGATTCTAGTCATTCACTATTTTCCTTCTGTCAAAACTAAATCTTCTCTAAATTTACAAAAGCTGATAAGGACCTTTACAGAACCTTAAAAATCTTGATGCATTATATAGTCTGGTCAGCTAAACTTTGAATTTCAGTTTGCACAAATTGCAAAAAATGCACATACAAGAACTTGGGAGTGCTCAGAAAAGGTAAGTACCCTTAGGTTGTGCCCACAAGGCTTGGGCTACGTCGATAAGAAGCCTCTAAAAATTTCTTTGCCAATTTTCAATTTCAAGCTCTTTCTCAAAGTAGAAATACTGTAGGTTCAAGTTACTGCTATCTGTATTTTATTAAATATATCTCTAAAAAGCTGGCTATTCCTAGTATAAGATTTTGTCCTTTAACCATTTTCAAGGCAAAGTGGGCTCCAGTTTTAAGACATACCATTCACATTCCACATTCTTCCCCCCTTCCTAGCTTAGCAGTTCAGATAGTCATAGAGAAGAGAATTTTACCTATCTGCAGCAGCTCCTATTTTAATACATTATTAGCTAACCAAGGTTAGACCACATGGTATTTTTACAACGTAGCTCCTCTAATTCTCACTTTCTTAAGAATTTAAGTTTCCTGACTTACATAAATCTGTAGTTATGCTCCATATGGTTTCCATCTGCTTATGACAAGTATGTAAACCCAAAAGGGCCTCATTTTTAATTTGGACCCTAAAGGACAATTATGTCTATTACTCAAAACTGAATTCCTTCATCTCAGCTTTCTTCCAACTGGGATCACACTTGAATACAGCTGTTCTTGTTTTGGTCATTTAAATTTTCCACAGGTGCTGAGTATAAGGGGACTCAAGAGTTAGCAAGTAGCCCTTTCCTTTCTCCTAAACAACAGGTTGGAAATCATACCTTAGCATCTCTTTGCCCATGGCAGGCACACAAATTTCAAATAGTGCCTGAAGCTAGTAAATCCCACCCTATAGACCCAGAATCTCTTTAGAATACGGATGCTCAGAGCTACAAAATGCAAGACTCAAATTAACAAATTCCTCCTGGTAATAAAAAAAAATATATGAGCACCCTACAGTAAGATGTTCTTCAAGCACCTACGAACCAATTTTGCTGTCGCAGACTCACAGCTACCAGCTCTACCATGAGCTTTACTGCTAGAAATATTACAGAACTCAGCATAGTCACATCCGCATGTTTTCAAGCACAGAAATAGCTTAGACAGAAACTATCATATTAGATCATTCATTGCATTTCTGCCATGTTTGCTCTATTCAATCTACTTGAGTCTTAAAAATCACGAGCACTACAAACTAACTCTCCTCTAATACACAGTTGCATTCAAACACAGAAAATAATCCCTGCAGGTATTATTACACAGTGTAATAGACTGCACCATCAGCAAATGCTTGCTGGTCACTCACCTTAAATAGAGTTGCCACCTGCAGTCTGCAACACTTTCTCAGCCTTCGAACTAATGAACTTACTCTTGTTCCTGCTAGAAAAGGACAATCTTTGTCTTAACCAAGACTCATAATGTATACCGTATACAGATATGTTACTTGTATGTAACTCATTCACAACCCACTTCTTGTGCTGTTTTGTTTCAGCATATCTAGCTATGCAAACTGTTAGCGTCCCATACCACAGCCACCACCAAGATAACTGCTTTATCCTGCTCTGCCACCTAAACAGTTCTCAGCTTCTGTTGATAATGATCTAGAGCAAGTAATTGCACTTTGCTTGAGGTGCTAACTGTAGAGCAAGGTAGAAAAGAACAAACTACAGCCATTTGCTTGGCAGAAGCTCCACAAGGATTTGGAGACGCACTCTCACTTTCTCAAGGAGCAGTATTTTATGCCATACTGAACTGTGTATTTCTTAAAAATACCTCTTCCAGAGGGTGTTGTGAAAGTGATTTTAAAAACAGTAAAGCACTCGGAGAAGTCCAGATTACATACCAAACTAGAACAACATTGTTCCTGCTGCTCTCCCCCTCCCCCATTTTAACAGTGTATTTGTGACATGGCAAGCTATCTTTGTGCAAGAAATTTGTGTGGAGGGAAAAGTATCTCCGTATCCCTCTAACATAATGCTCAGAGTGAACCTATCTAGCAACTGCTGCCTTGAACAATAATATTTCAGATTGTTATAGCACCCCTTGCTCTTATGCATGCTACTTAACACCTTTGAAAAACTTCCATCAGCAGGACTCACTAGTAGAGTAGCTAGTTGTCTAATAAGACTCAGATGCTGAAAAAAAATCACTGGACTCAGGTGCTCTGGTATCTCAGTCAGACATCTCAGGTTCAGTTTGGTCTTTCAAAAACTTCAAACTAAATTCGTATTTAAAACGTCCTATAAGAAAAAAGTCACATTTCACCACAAAGCAAAAAACCACACAATTTAAATGGTCATCCATCCTATCATCCAAATGCGTATGAAGACTACAATCAGTCAGATGTGCTCCTTTACTCAAGTTCAAGTGGTTTAGCATTAACCATGTCTCTGCTTGAACCTTACTAGCCCATCTCGGTGCAAAGTAAAATAGGTCACCTTAAAACACCAGAGTGGAGAGCAACTTCTTGGCTTGTTCTAACCTGGCTGCAAGAGCACATTTTGACTACGATCCAAAGATCTCTTTGCATCCTCTTCACACTTCTAAGCTCACTTACCCAAGTTTTGCCTTCTATCCACCCTGAAACAACTGCACAACACTTTTCTTCAAGTTGGCTGATGCTGAAGACTTGCATTAGTTTCTAATTAACAACATTTTTCCTGTTAGGATAAGTGTGATACACATCAACACTGCAAAATTTTTTTTAATCTTTCTGGCTCCTCCATTTAATGAATTTGAGCTTTGGCCTCATAAAACCAAAATCAAGCATATGATACTATCACAAGTTTTCAGCTGTACTCTAGAAACAGACATCAAACCATATTTTTACTGTTCACACATGGATGCAAATGTGTCATTTCCTCGAAACCAACTACATTCATTCGCCAGCAAGGTGGGACAGTTTACTCCCTGCTAGGGATACTGATTTTTTTCTACACCTGCCTTACATCTACTGAGGGAAAACTTCACACAAATTAGCAAGAGTAATGGCTCTTCCTATTAAAGATCAATTATTGGGCTGCCAGAAATTTTTCTCTGCTGAGTCTTTGGATGGAGCTTGCCAGACCCTAAGGAAGCAGCTGCAATAGGCCTGATCAGCCACCCAGTGAGAATGGTGTGAAGATGTGGAGCTCAATGGTGGTAGATGAGTAGCAATCTTGTTTACCCTACTGTAGGGGTAAACATCAAGACAGTGGCAATGTCCAAGTAAGCTCTCATGCATTCTTGCTTGCAGTCCTTATTTTCTGAGCAGAGGAATGTAGAGTTTGCATCTCTCTCATTCCAGCTGAAATACAGCACCGTCTCAGACATTCTCTTGTTGTTTCTCCTGGAAGTCAGTGTGAAAAGAACACTTCACATGTGATGCATTTCCAGAAACACTGCCACAAGAATGTGCTATTCTATATGGTGAAATAGAGACTTATGGCTATAGAAGATCTAAACAGCAGAGATATACGCAGCAGCACAAAAAGATGCCAGTGAGAACTCTACCTTAACATCCAAGCTGGGGAGGAAAGGAGAAAAAAAGAGAGAGAGAGAGAGAAAAAGAAAGAAAGAAAAGGAAAACCAGTGGATTACACTCTCCCCTTAGGAAAATACTTCCATACTGCACTTGACCGCTTTGTCACAAACACGATCACATGTAGTCACGTGATCTGAGTTGAAGACAAAAGTTGCATGCTCACCCTCATTGCCTTTGCATGTGAATACGGTTCAGCCAAATCAGAGTGCTCAGACCCAAATCAACTGAAATTAACTCTCTTGGTACATAAACTGATAACTACATCCATATGAGCTGTAGTAATACAGTTATTTCAGTGGGAAAAAAATTAATTAGTTCCTTATCAGCAGTATTTATTCTGATAGAAAAGCTGTGTGTATATTCAGTAAAACAGCAAAATGGCAGTTTTTCATGCACTCCAAGCACATAAGAAACTCTTACTAACAGAACTATAAGGGTTTCCCTGCCAACAACTTTCCTAGATAAGTTTTTTTTCCAGGCAAGATAACTCTAGAATGAAACCCAAATGAACGAAATATTTACACTGAATTCAAATTACATGAATTTGGGAGTTTAGTCTGAATAAGGCCTATGCAATGGCTTATCTCAAATATGATTACAATTGCTATGTACAGAAAACATCAGGATCAGAGATTCTACTTTGTTGTAAAGCAGAGCTCTTTTCAGCAGTTCCACTTTCCAGAGAGAGGCCTATGTTTCTTGCTGCTGAAATTATTTGGAATAAAAGAGGACCTGCAAGAAAAAAGCAATGGAAAATATTTAATGACGAGGTGTAGAAATTTCCTTATCGCTGTAAGAACAGACCTGTCTGAAACAGTAGAAGAAGGACCTCTTTGAAATACGAGTTTACTTGCCTTTTTCACTCACTCTCTCCCATGTGCGCACACACACCCACACACACACTATTCCAAGAGTGTGTTCAATCCAAGAGTGTTGCAAGTTCCATCTTGTAACAGTTTTGCAGGAAACACTGCATCCTCCTTTTCTTTTCATGCTTCTTTGGATGTTTTCAGATATCTCACTGAAGCAGATCACAGATGCAGCCCAGTGATGCCCGTATCTCTACCAGCAATTTTTTCCCATGTTGGTTCAAGAAAAAGACAACCTAACCAGGAGCCCCCGATAATTCCAATTCATTGCCAAAATCAAACATGGTTGCTTTGTTGATATTTTGTGGTCTTTATTCCATTATTTGTGGGCAAAGTATCTACACTATGACATCTCCTGCTGTAACTCAAGTCTTGGTGACAAGATTAGCACAGAAACCAGGATAGGACCATCCTTTGCAGTTCAAGTTGCACTCTCACAGTAACACGCATTGGTAATACCTACAGAGAAGTGTGAGAAAACAGGCTTCCAACCCTCTATTTCAGGGTCTGTATTTACTGCCAGCCAGTCGCAAGGGCAAGTTGTTCCATACAGTTCTAAGTGATCTGGGACAGATCCATATGAAAATTCCACACACATCCCCACCATGAGACTGAAATAGTTGTGAATAACAGAGGAGGGCCCCGGCAGGGTACTTCACAGTGTTAAAATGTATTTTCCTTTCCTACCTCTCTAGGCCTAAAAGGCCTGGTGTTATTAAGCTTCAGAGCGTGTGCTAAGATTCTCACCTTTTTTCATGAGGGATTTGGGTAGCAGGGGGTCAGGGAGCTGGAAAGATTTCACTGTTATTAAGCCTGCCATGAAGACTTTGCTATGATCATGATCAGCGACATACATATATTTGAGCATTTGCTGTTGGTATAAGATGAACACTCAGAGCCTGAGGAACACTAAGCACTGGATAGAAACCTCTCCTGTGGAGATCTAAGCAAAAGATTGCCTGTACCACATTTGTTCCGTGAAGTAAGAACAGGAGATTCCAAGTGATGCCTGTTCAGCAAACTTCTTCAACATTAAAATTCATTGAGAAAAATGACAGCAGGACTATTCTGGACAACATAATAAAGGCAACACCATATAAAAAGCTGTTTCCAGAATTCAAATGCCTTCTACACATCAACTGAAGAATGCTAAACTAGAAATAGCTGACTGCCCCAGCGTGGGGAATAGAAGGGTGTGGGTGGGTGAATAGAGGAGATAGGCTTCCAGGCAAAATGAAGTGTGATCGTTCCCACGCAGATTCTTCCACTCTGAAGAACGATGGCACAAAGACTGTCAGCACCCACAACAACTCATCCTCATTCACCTCAAGCAGCTTGGAGTATCATTCAAACACATAGTTTTTATCAATGTTGACAAAAGTTGGTTTTCTTATCGCACAGTCAGGACCATTTGTTAAATGTTAAGTTCTCCCCGCTGGCAGCTGCATGAAATGACAGAATCCCATACTGCTAAATTTGCTATTGTACCCTTACACTCTAACCATTATAACATCTGAGAACTGTAATGCCAGGAGAGATTTCATTGCAGGATAGATAATCTAACACTTAAGAAGAATTATAATCCTTAAAAAAAAAAAAAAAAAAAAAAAAAAAAAAAAAAAAAAAAAAAAATCCATTCTTCCGCAAATACGTGGCATATGATTAAAATGCAAAAAGCCCCTTTTGGCAGTATTTCTAGCACAAACAATTTGCATAACCTCTGAATATGCTGTTTAACTGGAACTAGTTCCCAAGTATTTAATATTCAATCACTTGCATATTCATTTGCTCTGGGAGTATAGAGTTACGTTTGTTACTTGCTTTGGGAAGATATTTGCAAATCCCACGAAACATCCTGGGGTTCTGTAAACTGGTTCACTGTCCATCTGAAGACTTGGAAATGAATATTGCTTATCTCCCAAAAACCCACCATAAGAAGATAGCAAGATTTGTTTCCTTCAGAAAACCTGGACAAAGAAACCATAGTTTTATAGAACAGTGTATCTATCAAGCTTTAGGGCTCTAAATAATTCTTTTAAAATTTCACAGTCACATTGATAACAAGCACCAATCGCTTATAAATTCATTTTGCTGATTTAAATATCTTCAAAATTTTTTGACAGGTTAATTTTCTAGCTTCAGGCTTGCAGCATATACCATCCTTCCTTGTCTTTTTGCTTGATCTAGTATTATTTGTCCTCCCATAGTGTCACTGCATGATACTGGCCAAAAAAAAAAAAAAAAAAATGTCAGCATAAACTCTATATTTGCATCCTCTAATTTGACACAAATGCAATTCCATGGTCCAGCCTGATCTAGACCAAACTTGCACTGCTGAAGGACCCAGCATTGGCTAGATCTAACACTACGAAACCATGGTCTAAAGTGTCTCCTAAATCTACAAAACAGGGTAAAAAAAATGAAAAAAGAGATTAAGAACACTGTCTCAGCCACCTTCTATGTGGTACAAATCCCCCACGGGCTTGTTCCTCTCTCTTTCTTTTTTAAGAGAATACACACTTAGAATCCCTCAAACTTTAAAACAAACAAACCTCACTTACAAGAACAGAAGCTGCTATTCTTTGTGCTATGCTAAGCCCTGAAGGAACATGTAGTATTTTTATTTATCATTAGAAATAAGTCAGGTCAATCAAATACAGTTAGTCCAACAATATCGGGGAAAAAAACATACAGAAGTTCTCCTCCCAGCTGGCTACACCGCTGCAAACACAAATGGCTTTGCAAAGACAACTAGTAATAAGAGGGATTGCCCTGACACCTGACAATTTCCCTTTGGCCTCCTCAGCCCAGAAAGAGAGATCAGCCAGTGAGTTCTTTCATTATTGTAAAGATCAGAAGTGTTAAACACCGGGTTACTTCAAAGCAATGCAGCAATGAGGTGGAAAGGCAGTATACAGAGCAAAGGAATAGGCTGATTAAGTTCTTAATCTGCGTCAAGATGAAAGACAGAAGAGAAATATTTTGATCTGAGGCCTGCTTGCCCCAGATTTTAGAGCCCTTACAGCCCAATATCCAACATGCAACTATGGCTTGAGCACCCCCGTGTGTACAACAGCGTATTCAGAAAATGTTTAAGCACCTTCTTCTCCCTTCCTGAAACCACAGATGCAAAATGCCTAAAATGACAGTTTGTCTTTGAAAAAGCACTGTGTGCTTCAAGGAATCCGCCCTAGGAACTCAGCTTTGAATTATGAATTTGGATTCCCCTCTAAAACAACTGCAAAAAAAAAAAAAAAAAAAAAAAAAAAAACAGGTGGATTGGCAAACAGTCTAAAATTCTCTGGCAGCCACTAGCACTCCCCTCCAGCGCCTTGTAAATGGTGTTATATTATACTGATATTTGCATCTTGAATGTGACACTGACAGCCTCATTTTCCTTGCAGTTTTTCAAGCTAATAAGCAGAGGAAAGTTGAGAATGAAAAGCTCTCTCTCTCTCTCTCTTTCCCAAATATCAGATCTTTTGTTTCATTAATAGAAACCTGAAACAACATTTTCTATTAAAAGTTCTATTTTTTTGTTAATTTACACATCATTGGTTTTAGTAAAGCCAGGATGGGAAGCAAGCAGAATAGGTGAAGAAACAGTTAAGTCAGTCACAGCTTTATATCAGATTATTAAAATAATCTGGTATCATCCAGATAAAATACCATGCAGCCTTTTTAAAGTCAGTTAAATTTTGCTTCTCAGAAAACACAGCAATGGTCTGTTTGATTTCTTCTCCAGAAATCAAGTTCTGCTTGCTTATTTGCAGAATGCATGCCCTCTAACATTGTATGATCATACAATGCATGCTACTTACTTGCAAAGCTATTCACTCAGTGTAGCATAAAGCATATGTCTTGGTGGGACTACTTCCTTTCCACAGCTAATAAGCTCTTTTGGCCTTAGATCGTTTTACTCCCTGTGTTTGTTTCCCCTTCCAATGTAGACTGAAAACAAAAGAATTACCATATCATGAGTATACATCAACCAAAAAGCTCTGATTCTCTTCACTAGAAATAGCATCAAACATCAAGACAAGAACTTTAGTTAAAGATAAAATATTTTAATAGAGTAACTACCACAGCTGAAAAATGAGTTAAGTTTTTGCACACACAGCCTTTTCTTCAGATCAAAAATATTAAAGCCAACAAGCAACCCAGCTATTAAGCACCCTTAGTCCTACACTAGGAAGGCGAGTATGCACTGTATGCACAAGTAGATTCTGTTAGTTAAATGCATATAAAGGAAACTGTACACTTACTGGTTAGGCAAGGGTCTAAGTCATTACGCATTTAAAGTCAGACATTTTTTCTTCATCATACATTGAAAATGTTACAAACACAAGACTTTCTATTTCCTCTCTCTCACATTCACAACCTTCCAAATCTAACTCTGTGGTTCACAAGACTCTTTTTTGCCTATAGAAGGATATGAAAATATACATCCGGTCACTGACGAGCAGCAGTGACAATAGCCTGTGGAGAGTCCACTGTGCTAGAGTTTCAAGAGCTGCATACTCAGCAGCTCCCAAATGTGAATTATAAGCAGATTTCAGAAGACCTCAGTTTGCTGTAAACTCTGTTCTTTTGAAAATCTGACCACTTTGTAGATCCTTAAAGGGATCCTAAGTTCTGTTAAAAATCTTCTTCACAGTTACTCTCCTCACAGGTATTTTAGATTTACTGAAAATAAATCAGATTGGGTTTTGTGGATGTAGTATTAAATTTCTACCTTCATGTTGAAACCCTGTGCAGGATCCAGATGGTCCTCCTGTTTCCTATCCATTTCTGTTCAGTCTACACCACCAAGGTGCTTCAGCTGTTCCAGACTTGGATGAAGTTATGCAGACCTGAAGGGGAGACAATGGCAGTGGCTAGTGCAGCTAAGGTTTCAGCTTGTTAAGTCTCTGCAGATTTCTCAGTCAGAAACACCAGTGCTAGAGATAGTTCAGATCAAGTTTTGGCAGCTTCTAGTAACAGAAGCATCAGCATTGAGAAACAAGTAACACTGCACACAAATGGCACTTCAATAGTTGGCTGATAGGTCACTGATCAATGCAAAAGAATTGTCCCCATCTGCCAAAATGTAGCATCTTCCAATGCCTATCAATTACCATCTACCTTTACAAACCATCAAAAAAATTCTTTTATTCTCTCCACAGAGGCATACAGTACCCTCTGTATAGACAGACTTCAGTTTCTACCAGTGTGCAGGGAACTATCCTTGTATCACAGAATTTCTTCTTTCACTAACAACACTAAGGGCAGGCCAGTTTTAGAAGGTGAAAGCTCTACAATCGTCAGTGAAATTATTCAGAGATCACCAAGCTTTTGAAGTTCTGCATCAGTAATCAGAATCAAATTACATCAAAATACAGAGCAAAGTCAGATGGCTCAGTCCTATGATATTAAGATGCATATATTTATAATACAAAATGTGTTCTAAGAAAGGCCTGATCCTCATATGTTTTCCAAGCAAAGTGAAACTCAGCAATAAAATTCTTAGAAGTGTTCTGTAGATTCTTATATGAGATATGCTTTTTTGATGTGAAAAGTGCCCTTTCCAATGACTTGAAACATTAACATGAAAATTTTAAAATGTAAAAGAACTTTAAGGTGAAGGAAAGTGTAGTCTCATTTCACGTTATCCCTTCTATTCTTTCCGTTGGCAGAAAATGAGAAAAAAGTGGAGGAAAGGAAGATAAGACCATGGCAAAAAATGTTTCCATTAAAACTTCCAAGTGAATGCAAATGTCTCCCCAGGTTTTGGTTCAACTTATTAGCAGAGGAGGAAATAAGTATGTATGGAAGTGTGAGTGCACACAGGTTTGTACGTATGTATATGTATGTGCATGTATATACACACATGTGTGTATATACATATATGTGTGTGTGTGTGTATAAATATATATGCACATCACTTTTTCCTCGGATGCCTCTCACTTCTCCAGAAAAGGAAAAAAGGAAAATCCTTTCTTTTTTTTTTTTCTCCTCTCTCTTCTCTGTCTTAGCAACTGCTTTACATTAGCACTCTCAACTCTCAAGACCATGTGGACCGGGAAAGAAATAAAAACGGAACCATTTTAATAACAGATAGCCTCAGGTAAGTCACAGTCTGCTCACTGGGGAAGAACTTCAAGTCTAGATTGTTTGTAGGCTTCTGATACATCTGGTCTTGCATGCCTAAGAAACCATCGCTCTCCCAGTACCACAGCATGATAGATAGTATTAGATTGGATATTTGCACAGCCAATATAGTTGTTCACTACTGTAGTTCTAACCCCAACAGTACCTTTACTTTGATAGGTGATCTTGGAAAAAACAACTTAACCAATTTCCTTTTCCACTCGCTTCCTATGTAAAAACTATTAACTCTTTAGGTCAAGCATCCGATTGCTAAGTGAATGTTCAATGCTAACTAGATGAATTCAATGAACCCCTTGGAATTAAAAGAACTGAAGATTTAACTGCAGGAGCAGTTACACCATGAAACTTTCCTGAAATTACATCTGTATTATTCAAAAATAACTGATCCTAAGCCACTTTCTAGAAATTCAAGACCAAAAAGGCTTGAAGAATCATCTTCTTTCTATTTTCCTATTTTAATCAAAGCTAGATTTTGAAGAAGTTACGGGAAGTTATCACATTTCATTACAATACTTAATTTTTTCCCCATGAGAGAACAAAAACAAACATTCTGGTCAGCTAAGACGTATACAGGAATATGAACATCTAGATCACATCATAAACAAGTTATTCTTTGCTTGAAAATTTACTTGAGTAGGTCATTTCACTCAGCTCTGTCTTATTGATACATGAAACTTGCACATGCAGTGTGGTATAATACACAACCATCTAACCCACCACAACATGAACCAATTGAAAAATCACATGAAATGTATCTGTCCAATATTGACACAAAGTACCCAAGGGTTGCCCAGCCACTGACCTCTCTGGCTCCATTATAGTAGCACAGCCTATGAATCCTGAGTAGAAGCAAAATAAAAAATTATAGCCTACATTGTCTTTTGTCAATATTATGTCCTCTCAGCTTGTCTCTGCAGATGTACCTCCTGTGTTGCATTAGTAATAATGAATACTTTCCAATGGCTTGGCAAGTTTCCAAGTATGCTCTAGCTTATGGCTTTGGAATAATAAAGCAGTATGGACAGTGAAGGCACCAACTTACACTCTCCATATAGGACATGCATTCTGTGACAGGATATTTCAGCAATTTTAAGCTCTATCAGTAAGAATGCATTCACTGAAGTTGTACATAGTTGAATATGACTAGACTGATTTCAGTTGCGTTAGTGTAGCCTTCCAGCATGTAGCTGCATTACCTAATCCTCTTCTAGACTTGAGTTGCATCTAAAACAATACTACAAGTAGTCCATCCCCAAATACATTCATCAGAGGAATCTGATTTTCTTTTAACTTGCATTGCTGGACCTTGGGTTTGACTCTATGAGATGATCAGAGTAAGACTAGTGTAAAACAAACATGAATAAAAGGAGAAACGAGCATCTGGATTAGTAGACTACTATAATTACATATTTCTAACACAGCAATGAAAATTTGCTCATATGGAAGAAGCAATCCAGTCGTTACAACTGACTTAGCAAAGTTCACACTGAAGTTTTATGCAAGTGAAAACTTCAACCTGCATACAAATCCTTACATTTGTCTTTGGTGAATGGCCTGCTCAGACCAGACAACTTGTAATACAGAAAATAAGTTCACAAAATCTCAGATAAACCACAACAAAGGCTAGGAAAAACTTTATCTGAATTCAGCAGTCTTTCTGCTGCAATCTGATTCTGAGGGATTTCAGAAACAAGTAAGTAACAATCAAATGGCAGCTGATACATCAAATTAGTTGTTCGAAAGCATTTAATATAATCACTTACTGCAAATGAATAACAGAACCCACATTTAAGTCACTGCCTGACAAAGATGTACTCGTTGTGCTACAAATTATCTGTGCTTTTTCTGTGACCAAAAACGGTAACAAGGACCTGTGGCTGTTCAGTATATGCATGATTTATGCATATATGAAATATATACGTGCATGCACGTGTGTTTACACATGAACACGTATGGTGTACATATACATTCATATATCTGTAACTATCTAAATTAAATAAGCTCTCTTTCTCTATATATATGCCATATATTGCTTTCTCCACCAAAGACATTAGCCATCGGGAAACAAAGATGCTTCATCTTCTAAACCATAGCATGACCTGAATCTTAGAAAGTAGCAGACTTGCAAACACATCTAAATGAACAGCAAATTTAACACAGCCCATTTTATGCACTAAACCTTGGGAATCCCTGAAAAAGTGGTTAATCTGTGTGAGATACTTTTCAGTAGTTTCAAGGCCCACTTTCTGCTTCCCAAGATATTCTATTTTATTTTTTACTATTAAAAAAAGATATATACAGTTTAAGTGCCTACCCAGAAGTTTCAGCATGCTTTGTTCCTGGGCTGGAAACATGAACAAATTTCAGATTAACCACACTAAAAGGGTGAAAAACGCTTTTTCTTCCTGAGCTGCATGGAGTACCAGCTCCCCCTACTGCCTGTTTGCCAGTAAAACTCACTCCACCTCTGGAAATACTCTTTTTCTGACTCCTCTAGCAGATGCAGAATAACAATCCGATCGTTGAGAAGATCTGCAACACCCTCTAAAATCTAGAGACACTTTTCTACATCTGTTGCAACTCTAGAAAGGGCTTGACTATAGCAGTTCTGAGCCCAAGCCATGAGAACTTCCTCATCCAGAGTTTTGAGTTTTCTTGTCACTTTATCAAACTTGTAAACAAGCTGCTCTCCTGCTACACTGAAAAACTTGTCCTTCTCTTGTATTTGTGAGTCATTCTGCTCCTTTCCTTTCTTTAATCTTGTGCCTTCTACAAAAGAAATGATGTGCACTGGCAGCACTGAGCTGCTTTTGGCTTAAGGTGCAATGAGTGGAAATACGCACTAACCTTGTCGCATCTCCAATGCGGTTTCCAAGACTGTGAAAAATGCTTGCATTATAGTTGCATTTAAGTTAATTTCTGTTTAGACACTGTGCTTTTTACGGCCTTGTTTAATACGCAGTTTCACACACACACAATCGCATTTTGGCCTAAAAAATATCCTGGCAACATACGAATGTTGCTATGATTCATAACCATACAAAACAACATTCACAGAAAAAACAGCCAAATCTGTTTAAGTGCAGCACCATTAGTATAAGTGCATCTGCGTTTTCTCTTTCTCCAGAAACGCTGCATCAGTCAGAAACTGTATCTCTTCATACCTGTAAAGTTACAATCCTATCCACATAATGTGGTGGACAAAATGTTGCAGTGTATTTTTACTGGTACAAATTAGACTAATTAATGTCCTTGTATGGAAAGTTAATTTTTTATATCCTTTCCAAAGCTTAAAGGCCTTAGCCAAGGTGCCAAAACGCCACTCTGGGAGAAACAGGACCCTACAGGTTAAGTGACTGAGCCAGGAAAATAGCAGTAAGATTAACACATACAGATAACAGGGTTTGTGAGCATACTGTACAAATAGTTTTCCTTGAGTTTTACTAGACTTAAGAGCTTTGCCTAATTCAGCCTTAAGTTTATAATTATTTTAAAATTAAAGGGCTTTAAATTCAGTAAGATTGGAGTTTTCAGGGGGTTTTCTTTTTAAAGATTTTCTTTTTAAAAATATTTCTTTTTAAGAGAGGCTGTCAAGATTGCCAACATTTATATGTAATTTTATAATTCTTGAAACAACACTTAAAAAAAAAATCCACCACATACACATCTCTCCACAAGTAACAGTAATCTACATAAGCAACACATATCAGAGCAAAGTCTTCTATTCAATAAAAAAAATGGCACTTAAATTATAGGGGGAACATAGGGATCAAAGATGTATGATAATCTACAATTACCTCATGCCAACTTAAAGGCGTGGAAAGACAGGACAGAAGAAATGGTCTTATAAGATGGAGCCCTCTCCTGTTCCTTCTCCCTAAACAGAGATAAAGTTGCGGTAACATACATAAAATGCAGTTGCTGGTTTTGGATTTCTTTTCTCTTACTAGTTCACTGATTAATAATACACTGACAGGTATACAGCACAGCTTATTGTTTTTAGACATGCTTTAAGATACTTTTAAGGAAGCATAGTTAATAGAGTTCTGAGAGAAATGGAGAAAAAGCAGACAAGTCCACAAACTATAGGATAACAAAAAAATTTCATTAGGTTCAGTCATGGTGTGCCACACGGATATTCTTTGCACTGAATACATCATGCCTTGATATTACAAGACCTGTGCAGTGAGCTCACTTATGCTATCCTTGTAAACAACTGGTCTGGTGCCTGTAAGGCAAGGTTGGCTACTTCTGATATATTAATCCACACAAGAATTTCCATTTTTGTGTAAGACCACTCAGCGTATAGCTTAAGGGCACAGCTGCAAAAAAAGCATTAAAGTACAAAGTTCAAGCTGCAAAATTGCTGATGATCTTGATCTTAACATTCTCAGCAAACATTTTTTTTTTTAATTTTAAATCAGGGAATTGTGGGGCAGAGGTTTTAAGAAAGATATGAGGGATTTGTATGTGTATGTATATATGCGTGTATATATCGATGAAGGTTTATATAGTGTCTCACCAAAAAACAGCTTTTTCCCCCTTTCAAGCCTCCTCCCTTGCTTGCTAAGGGCTTGTGGTATCAGCTCCCAGAAAAGACTATGAAAGTATATCTGAGGCATGTGGTTTTCTTCAACCTAGGTGGAACATTTACTTCCTTACAGTTTATTTTACTATTTGTCCTGTCTTTTTTCTTCAACAGCTTTCAGACAGTTTTGTGGCTAAAATTCATGAATTGTCTATCATGCCTGGGATGTTATTTAACAAGCCTTTCTTTTCTCCAGATTTTTCACCCACTATGTTGGAGTAGAAGCAGTTAGCGAATTATACTTACTTCTGCTACTGTTTAAAGGTCAACATAAAGTTGTTAAGTGATCCCTGGGGTTTATGGAGTCAATTTCTACTCTTTGGGGCTTTTTTGCAATGCTAGGAAAAACAATTTAGAAATTTCAGTGCTTTTGATTCTGACAAGCATTTGAAGAACTTCTGCAGTAGTATCTGTCAGAAATTCAGAAATTAAACATACACAAATTAGAAATGTGTTTTTGTTTTACAGATAGTTATGGTTAGGGAGGATTTTGACAGATACTATTAACTTATTCAAATGTAGAAAATGGAGAGATCTGAGCCACTGCCTACTCCAGCAATAAGCCGGAAAGTTCAGACACTTCTTCAGCCAGCAGGAAACAAAACAGGGTAGTTTAGTAGCTACTGTAATGGAAGGGTGTGGCTGCAGACATGAGAAACTAGTCTGTATTTAGGGCTACAACACTATGCCAACTTACATCATGCCTGGACTACTCCCTCGTAATTCAGAATATCAGTACAAGCTATCAGTGCTTTACTGGGAGAGATACAATTTTCAGTCTGTAATCATGACTGCTTCAGCCCATTCCACAAATAAAAACATCCTCAATTCCTCCAGTCTGCTCTGCTGCCTTGTGCTGGGCAGTGAAAGGAGGACGGTTATGCAGGAAATCCTTAAGCTATTCTTTTTCTCAGTCGTCCCCCTTAGTGATAAATTCCATATGCACTTGCACATTATGGAGCTGAGAGGAGGAAAAAAAAAGAAAATTATTCCTTTCCTATTTTTTTCTTCTCTAGTTTGAGTGACATCTACAAAATATATCTCATAAAAAATTGCCAGCGTTTCTGACAAAGATAGAATAGATCACTAAACTTCAGTGAAGGCTAGATTCCTTACTCTGAGAATAGCTAAATTCTGAGGGACAAAATTTTGTCACCTAAAGATCTAGGACAGCTGAAACAAAGTACACAACACAGTTCATTCCATCATGGGAAAATTATGGACCTGCAGATAATCATAACTGAGCGCACTATGAAATGTATCTCTGTGATCCACTTCAGTTAAATCATCTCCTCTGAGATGCATTTCAAAAGAAATAAAAACGCTTTTCTCTGAGTATCTCTTTTTAATTAGAGGTAAAATACTTTTCCAAAACGTCCAGGAAACCCAAACTGTTATCTTTGCAACAGATATGTTAATAAAAAGCAATCCTATTGGGTCTTGAAAATGAACTTAATCCTCTTTATAAGATTATTCAGGTCAAGTCAGCTGTGCGAAACATGGGTTGTGCTGTGCTCTCCACTGTGATAGATCAACAAGTCTTTTACTATGTTCTGCATTTCTGAGAAATAGCAGTTCTAGTTGTCATAATGCTTATCTACAAAGAAGATAATCAAATATTTTATGTCTTGCATTACTTTCACTAGATTTTAGCTGATTTAAAGCTCTTTAGCCAGAAAATCCCAAAATGCTGTCCTTCAAAAGTAAGGTACCAGATGGTTAAATAATTTGGGTCTTATATCCTTCTTTTTCAACAATACGTAAAATTGATGAGTTTTTTCCACACTTTTAATATGAATTTGGATTTTGTTCACCTAATATCCTTTGTTCCATATACATTTCTTTTTCTACAACAACAAAAAAATCAGCAAACACCCCAGAAAAGTTTGAACTTATTTCCAGAGAAGAATGACAATGTCACAACCACAAAATAGTTTTGGCCCTTCAGGACTTCTACCCTGTAGATATGGAATCAGTTATGCACACATTAAAAAGTAAAATGTTAGGCAAATAAAGAAATTTTCACAGGAGCTTCATCTCTGCAAGCCCTGTCAACTTATTAACGGTAAGGAGCAAGGACAGAAACATTCCATCAGTACTTTCCAAACTTAAAACTTCAGCTCGAAACTGCAAATATTTTATAAATTTGGGAAAGTGTTCTTGGCAATTTAACTGATGGAATAAATGAAATGCAAGTGACTTGCCAATCAAATAGGGCACAAGAGTTGGTCAGAATCAGCCTGCAGAGTCCAAACTAGTGAAGTTGCCAGCATGTCATGCATTACTGGGCTTCCATACAGAAAATGTCATGCACAGCTTCTGCTCAACCCCAAATCCTATCTGTGGTTCTCCACAGCATCTCTAGAAGTACTGAGAAACAGGTACTTCAGGGGAAAGTCCAGGAAACGTGTAAGAGGCAAACGTGCAATAGTTCACCTCTGAAGACTCTCCCACTAGCCACGATAGTTTGAGATCAGATCTAGTTTTATCATGTGAGATTTGAAAACACTTTGGACCTTTCTTATCCTTATGTTAATGCTAAATATACTCACCTAGTAAACACAATTTATACCACCGTAGTAAAGATATCTTATAAAACAATTATAAATCCATTGTGAGATAAGAGGGGCCTGCTCATGATACAGTTAGTTAAACGAGATCAATGGCATTAGGCATGTGAGAACCAGTACCATCTGTGCCCTTGAGGTCTTAACTCTGTTGCCATTTTAGTCAAAGAAAAACTTGCATTTGGCTTTAATAAAAGGATTAATAAAACCACTAGAGTCCTGTTTTGCTTTTTGAGGGAAAAAAACAGAAGGTCATTCTTCCTATAATTCTCTCATCAAAATCAAGAGCACTATCTCAGTGCGTTGCTTTGTCTTGTTTTTCTATTCAGCAAGACCTAATATCAACACTGTGAAGTCATTCTACATAAAATTGACATAAAACATTAAGTTCATATACCAACATTCATAATCTCGCAAATGTACCTCCTTATTGTAAGAATATATCTATTTTCCTGCACTTGAAGTGCACAAATGTTTACAAATGAGACTATAATCTTTGGCTGATATCTCAAAAGGAGAAAGTACACCTTTCTGGAAAGAGAGCTCATTATACAGTGCTACACTCACCATTAGTGAACAAACAACAACCACCATTGATCAACATTTAGAATTCAGACCTACACATTTCAGAACAGCTAACTTACAATTGTAATTGTTTTCCCTCTAAAAATTTAAAAATGTGAATGCCGCGTATTATTAAATAAATCGTACATACAAGTAGTAGAAATTGTGCAAACCAGTGATTTACAGGAAGAAAGAGTAGGAAAGAAAGGTGAGAGGTTCACTGAGCCAAACATTTGACCTGAGGCTACAATGAGTCTGTTCTTTCTTAAGGTGCTAAATAGGATGCTGCTGAAAATGCAGTACTACCTGTATAGAAATAGAAAATTGCATTCTCTTTTTGAGCTAAATAACTGGCAATGTATCACTTATAATACAGAGTGTGCTCTGAATTTAAAAAGAGGTGTTTTAAATAATTTGTTATTTTTCTCCAGAGAAGACACAAATAGAACTACAGAATCACGTAAGTAGGAAGGGATCACTGAAAGTCGCCAGTCCAACCCCTCACAGAGTAGGGCTCATTAGAGCATGTTGCTGAGGGCAAGTCTCATAACTGCCATCCCACAGTCCCATCTTTTGCTTGAGGGTGGGATGGCGGGGTGGAGGGGGAGGAGGAAACAAGGAACAAACTAAGAAAAGAAATAAACCCCAAAATTCTAGTTGCCTTCTGTCATGACAAAGGCAGGTGACGATTTGTTTCTGTTGTCTACATCTGCCTGGCATTCCATATGCTCCGTTCTTTTCCAGTGCTAGCTACTGCTTCTGTCAAATACCAAAATTTATTTTAAAAATCAGTTCATCTTATCAAAGATTATTGAGCACTGACTTTATCAGGTACAGAATGAATCATCCTGTCTCTGTGATATCAGAACTGTTTGAAAGTAAAGAATATAAATAATGCTTTGTAGAAGCAAAAGTCAGAGACCAAAGAGAAAAAAAAAGACATTTTTTGTAGACTGTGTACTTGCACAGACTTCTATGCAAGAGATTAGTGCACAGAAGTTTCATCACAAGGTATATGTCTGACAACTTAGAAGATATATGGAGCAAGGTGAGACCTATATCTGAATACTGCTAAAGGAAGCACATACCTATGACTACATTGATGTTTGTATGAAAATATCTCAAATATAGGTCTTATGACCTAAAATATTTACAGTTAGCATTTAAAACTTGCATTAAGGTAAGAGATCTGATATACAGCTGCATAAAATACTTTGGTTCTTATCATTATTCATTCTTTTTAAAGGTACTACTTACGCCATTTTAATATATACAATGAGCACCTGCTAGGCTACTTTATTCATCCAGAAGAGACAGGAGGTGGCATCATGCTATCACTCAAAACCAATCACCAGGGAAGATAACAAAAACCTGTCCTCTTAACTCCATATCTAATACATAGAAGACCTGAAAAGAAATGATCCTTTTTTCTGCAGTAATTCTTGCATTCCAGTCTCATTCACTTCCTGGTATTACCCACCAGCAAGCACTTAGTCTACTTCTCAGTTTCAGGAAAACATCCAACAGAACTGTTACACAGACCACCAGATGAACCATCTGGAAAAACAACAACTTTAGCTAATCATCAGCGAATCTGCACCAGTGTCTTTATCAGCAAAGACTATTTGCCACTATGTCAGTCCATCTAACCCTCCTTCCCCCATGAACTTCTTCACTAGTCCATAGGTCAGATAAGCTCCACTACAAAAACAGAACCTATTTAAGTCATGGTTTTACTTAATATTCATCTTCTAAATATCTTACCACACTTCAGGAGACCAAATTCTATTCCTGGAACATTCTACAAAAGAAAAAAAAAAAAAAAAAAAAAG
This sequence comes from Rhea pennata, assembly GCF_028389875.1. Taxonomy (NCBI): domain Eukaryota; kingdom Metazoa; phylum Chordata; class Aves; order Rheiformes; family Rheidae; genus Rhea; species Rhea pennata. The sequence goes on from NC_084666.1 coordinate 72,874,887, forward strand.
CCTCCCAGAAACAAAACTTCCCAACAATCACACATATGTGCCAAAAAATCATCTAGATCAGTCAAGAAACTTATTAATGGTCAGAAAGACAGCCAATGCTTTATTTAGAAAATAAATATAATTCTAGCCGCAGCATTTTACAGTAAGTACATTTCAATAAAACATCACTTCTTAATTACCCATGCTATATCTGTGGGACAGTTCTCCCCACAGTTCAAAACACATCATTTCTTAAAACCGTATTTGGTAGTCAAAGCAGAGACAATATCCCTGTAAGGAGTGTCCGAGTCAGATTTGGTGTTTGGTATGCGGCACAGTCGACGAAAGGTTGGAGAACGGAGCAACAGGTTATGCGAGAGTCCCATGAAACTTGATGACAACCAGTACAACGCCATAGACTGCAACAAGACAAATACTGAGTTCAGCCACCCTAAATACAATGAAAACACTACCATTATAGGCAGCTCTTCACAAACCACAGCCACTGGTAATTCCTAACTATTAATAAAAATAACTCACCTAAATACATTCCTCTCAATAGCAATAACGGCTTCCATTTCAAATGTACTTTTCATTCTTTCTCAACTCTTCGGGGAAAAAATTGTCATCTACACTGAAGTCTGACAAAAGCTCACAAATTAAATCATATCTTGCTTTAACATCTATGCTTCAGTTAAAAAAAAACTTGATGAGACAAACAACTAGATAGATTTCTTAATCACTGCAAAAATATACATTCAAACAAGGAAAATATGAGGTTAGAAAAAGAGAAATAAGTGTTTTAAGAAGCTAACAAAAAATTTGCTAATTCAAAGTCTAAGTTCTTTTCATCTTACAGGAAGCAAATACTTAGTACGGCTTCATCTATGTCTCCTTATACAAGCTTTCCCTCTAATTTTTTAAATTACAAAAAAGATGCTACCCCAGTCTGAATTTTTTTTGATCTCCATCTGGTGAAAATGATGTTCAGTAACAGTAAGTTCGTAGATTCTTCCCTCTCGGTACTAGACCAAAATATCCCAAAAGTATTAAAAATTTCAATGCACATTTAGATAAAACATCTTGTTTTTTCAGGGCAACATGTAACAGAGACTATGGTCTATTATATAGATCAGGCATTTGGACTGTCCTCTGAGCACTGTGAATGTATGAATCAGGGCCAAAAGGTGTCACCCATCAGTGGACGCATCATGAAGATTTTGGACTTACCGAGGGGACAGTTGCAGCAACAGGGATCATAACTACTGACACCACTCGAATGAAATTTGCAGCTAGCTTCTGGAACCTGGTTGCTTTCAGTTTTTGCAAAGCAAAGATCTAAAGGAAAGAGGTTAAAAAAAGAAAAAAGATATGAAGATAGTTTTTTTTGAACAACTAACATCAAATAAAAGGTTACAATGGGGTTTCCCATAAGCCACTATTCTTGTTCACATATTATTTTCATCTTCTAATTATCCTTTTGAACTAAAGTACTAGTATATTCTTTTATTTAACTCACTTGATGCCTTAAATGCCCAATTTTTCACAGAAAATGTACCAACCTAACAGACTACCCATCTAAATCATCTCAAGAAAACATCATTTTACATAGTAGCTTTTGCACATGAAGAATTTCCTCTAGCACAATCCTCTGAGGAAAGGCTGTTGAGAGGAAACAGACCAAAAACATTTGGTTGATAACTGAAAGAAGCAGAACAGTATTTACAGTCACACACTGACTTTTACTCTCATAAAACAGTGTTAGTCCACAAAACTTAGGGAAAAAAAATAGAGTAAGAAGGAAATGCAGATGGCTAGAGTTCAACGAGGACAACTAATAGAAACATTTAGGAGTAAGAAAAATATTTCTATGATGTTATCCAAAAATATGGGAAGCAAAGACTCTGGTTTTTTTGTTTCCATTTACTTACCTCCCTAACAGTGTTCTAAGGTTGTGGATTTTTCAATATATTAAGAAGAATTTATAATACTGCTCGTTTCAACCATAAGCCAATTTTCTTTCCTAAAAATTCAATAAAATATTTGTTTCGATCTAGCATCCTCTATGCCAGTATTCACCCTTACAACACAGAAAGAAAGTAAAAAAGGAGAGCAAGGATTCTCTAAACTGGTCAGCAATGCTGAAAATACTGTGTTCGTGAAGGATATATTCTTGTTCGCAATGCCAAAAAATGTATTGTAGAAGTCAGTTCTGAAAAAAATTTATACAAACGGATTTGCCTGATGTCTCTGCAGCATATATAAAGTATATTAAAAAAGGAAGTTATTTTGTGAAATGAAGACATATCAATCTGCCCAAAATGTTATGTTTATTTTCTATTTTTAGACTGCCTGGTGTACATATTACAATAGTCTGTGAGCCATTAGTAAAGCTGAGGCTGCCTATTTCTGAGGAATGAAAGCAAACTGAATCTCTTACTGGAAAGAAGACTTTTTTCACCAGAACTCTACCTGCACAAAGGCAAAAACATGATGCTTGCTTGTTTGGAAAACACGTTCACAGGTAAGGACAAGAGGCACTGACTGAAGGAAAAAAAACTTGTAATCTTGACGTCCTTGTCTTTTAATACCTTGGCTTTCGTAATGGCATCAGAAAGTCACACTCTGCCTAACATTTTCTTTAAATCTTATTTTGCTTCTTCTTATCAAATGGTCTCTTGTTTCTTTAGGACATCACCTATCATTCACATCAGCGTCATTTACATACACACCTTAGCAGTTAACTGTAACATTTCAACACGGAAAGCTACGCTACTGATAAATGCAAAGGTATTAACATTGTTATTTCTGAAAAACAAAAAAAAAAAGTGTGTGTTTTGGATGCTTAAAACCCAGTAAACTCATTACAGCATTCTTGTAAGAGAAACTTCAGTCAAGTCTAACTTTTACTGAGACCAAAGTAAAGCAAATAAAATAGCTTTGTAAAGGCACAGTCAAACTCATGGTACAATTATGCAATTTTTCAGTTCTGTCCAATGTGTTGAAGCAGTCACAATCTGAAGTTACCATAGCATTACTATGTGTTAGAACTGGGTAAGTATGATCTTACAATTCTATGAAAAGAACTGCCCTTTTGGAATCATCCCATTTGCTTCACCAACATACCTCCACTATCAGCAAATTTATAAGCCCAAGCGAAACAGGCAAAATCCATGTAGAATCTGGTGCTGTGAGGTCTGTAAACCACAATGTTCCACCTGTTGAAAACTGTTCTTGAACTAAAAGAAAAATTTAAAGAACATTTGTAATTAAATATGATTTCCTACCTCAAATTACTCAAAACTGTTGAATATTGCATTTAAATCACCTACATTACTAGAGCTGCTTTATTTACATAATAAATATAAAATCTATTTAAACAGATAGTATGAAACTTTCAGTGTAAAAAGGTTACATGTCAAGGTAGTCTCCTACTACAACAAGGAAAAGATAGTGGGAGATACAGGCTGAGTTCCAGGTTATCTCATGCTAACCCACATATTCAGGTAAACCAGTGATGAAGATGAGCTTGATCTGGACCACCTTTTCACAAGGCAGCAAGGAGTACATGGAGGATAGAGACCTACAGTGACTACATATTTTGTGCTGTTGAAGCATGTAATATATTTTTCTTAATAAAAGTACAACTTGTCGCATTTTTGTTTTTAGAAGTACACATAATCTCTTTTCTACAAAGACAAAGCAATATGCTTACTTAAAAAACCTCATACTTTCAACGTGAATATATTACTCCACATGGAAGAAAAAGCTATAAACTAACAGCAAGTATACTGTTGCATGAGTTGCACTGCTTTCTAAATATCATTATCTTCTGAACAAAAAGATCCGAAAGACAGACTTTTTTTTCCATAACTCCACCTTCAGGAGAGCACAACGGAATTAAATGCCCACATAACAATCCACTACACGGTATATACATGTAACAATATACAATATAGCATAACCACATAGGCCATACTGTTCCTAGAGCTCAGATTCCACTGCTGCTTTTGAAGAGGCATCCTACAAAGCTCATAACTCTATTGCAAATACAGAAAGCATGTGATCTGAGATCAGTGATACTTTTTAACAGTTCTGGAACCAAGTACCTTCTGCAAAAGTTCAGATCGGGACTGCTTACTATATCATTGCAGGTACAACAGAGCTAATCCAAAACCTTTAAAATTCATTGTTATTTTTATTAGGTACTTAACTATGCTCGAAATATAAAGAGTTTAAAAATTTAAGAGTAGTTTTTAGATCAGCTAATATGTCAAACTCAGAAGACCATGTTCTTTAACGAGCAAAGTATGAAAATGACTGTTTTGTGCATCTGTTCAGAATGATCACCTTCTAAGTTCGTGGCACCAACGCTGCAGTTGCGCAAAGCGAGGGACACACAGACCCACATTGGAATCTGTACCCACATCAATAAAGTGGCTTTGAAGGGGTGGCAGTTGTCTCTAACGTATAGTTCTGTAATAATCCTCCGTAGATTCTTCTTAAAATGGAATCTTTTAAGAAAAAAAACAAATTAAATCCTCTTACAAAACTTATTATAAATTTCCAAAACAACAGTTCTACAGATTGCACACATTAGATCGGCTTAATTAGGTGTAACTCTGGAAAACTTGCAGGTATTTCTTCTTGAAACACATCTATCTTCCCTACCAGTGCTCGTTCCTTCCCATCTTTTAGCTCCTTTCTTTCAAGCAGCTTTAGTGTCCGAATTCAGACACACAATTGTGGCACAGGCCACAGAATTACACTAAGAGAATGAACTGGACTTCAATCATTTAAGTAGTAGATCATAATTCTCCTAATACTTAGAACCATGGAAACTTCAGTCACTCCTAGACTTGCCCTTATAATATAATCTTAAATCTGTAACAAGTTCAGAGGTTAAAAAAGAAAAGGAAAAAAAAAATAAAGGCAATATAACACACACAAACAAGTTATAAATGTAGCAAAAAAGAATCTAAGCTTTGGTCAACAGCAGAATCATTCTGTAGGTCTGCTGTTTGTAAGGCCTTTTCCTTCTTCTCCTTCTCCCCCAGTTTGGAACAGATTTGTGGGGTATATACAATGATCATCTTACCTGGCTACCTTTTCAGACCAACCCAGTTGCTTTCCACGAACAGCAACTTCATAGCGAAGACGCTCAGCTAGTTTCTTAATTTCAGGCTGCAAATTTTCCAACTAGCTAAAGAAAAGGAAACACGTTTATGCAACAGACTAAAAGAGGTACCCATAACAAGCTGCTCCTCTCCCCGACGCAGTACTCCACATAAACTAAAAATCACAGTACAATATAAGGCACAAACATATAAACACCTTTTATCTGTAAATAAAACTGAATGTATAACCAAGCTAATTAACAATATTTCTGATAAAAATTTAAGAAGTAGCTTATTAAATGAGACAGAGTCAAATATTTTGCATTCTGTTATTAATAAGCACATTTTTGTTTTCATACAGTGATTATGACCAACTACTTCACATAATAAAAAACTTTAATGTCATCTCAAACAGATATAAAACCCAGCACGATGTGACTCTACAGTCAGTGAAATTGCTATTCCAAAGAACAAGCACAGACTCTGTTATACAATAGTATAACAGGATTTTCGCTTTTGCAACTAAAAGGCAAAAGGAGAGAGAAATATTGGTAAGGAAACAAACACACTTTAACACAAAATTTAAATTACACTTTCTCGGCATTAATGCTTTCTGGCAGTCACTGAGGAATGACATCTAAGAAATACACCTCCCTTTACTCATCCGTCCTTTCCTGAAATTCCCCCACAGGCAGTACACACTGTAGCGGAACAAAGATCTAACTGATTCCAAATTAGACTTGAACTCTGGCAGCTGGGATCCGATCCACCACCCTAAAAACTTCATGACTTGAAAAAGAAATAACATAGCACATAAAAAGATGATCTCCAAAAAATGTATCTAAGAAACACCCTGCTTGACACCACAGAACCAGAAAGGCTCTTGCACCACCGTAGGCACAAAACATAATCTCTTTAATAACTTCATCTTTACCTGTGAGAGAAAACAAATTGTTTAGATTTTATTAGAGCCACCTTACCAGGACTTTTGTTTAAATTAACACAGACAGCCACAGAGAGCACCTACCATATGCCATCCAAATCTCAGGCAAGGCAACTAAATTTCTATACTGCTGCCAAGGTGAAGTACCTTCCTATCTTTTTTATTTCGACTGTGTGTTTTTAAACACAAAAAAGTTTCCTGTGAGTCGCGGGGCCACGGCCACATAAGCCCGTGCAGCACAAGCAGGCCCCAGGGGAAGGAGGGAACTAGAGCCATGCCCACCCAGCTGCGGTTTCGTGGAAAAGCACCATCACCAATGCCCAAACTGGAAGTCACGTCCCGTCACCCCAAGGGCGCCAGCCATGCCCGCACGGTCCATGCAGCAGAACGCGGGACAGCGAGAGCAGAAGCATGCAAGATGCGCGGGTCACGGCAGGGCAGTCACAAGCCGCCCTCGAGGCAGAGAGCCATCGGCCGGGACCCACCTTGGCCAGGAGAAGGCTCTGGTGCACGGCGAGCGGCAGGGTGACGGCCGTGCGGAGCACAGCGGCGCCGCACACGATACCGGCCCACCAAGGCAGCCCAGCGGCGGCCTGCAGCGCCACCAGTCCCCCTTCTGCCCAGTGCACGGGCGCCGACTGCGCCAGCCACTCATACCACCCGCCGGGGCTCCCGCTCGGCGCCGCCGCCGCGACCGTTAACCGCCAGCTCGGCGCGCGCGCAACGGCCGCGCCCCTTAACTGCCAGCCCGGCGCGCGGGCAACGGCCGCGCCCGGCCCGCGGCACAGCGTGCGCGCGAGACCCCACATCCCCCAACAGCCGCTCCGCGCGCGCCTCCTCGGAGGAAGGGGAGGGCGCCTGGCCGTGCGCCACGCGCATGCGCGAGCGGCCAAGGCGGAAGGCGGGCAGCGGTGCAGCCATAATGCGTGAGGGCAGGACGAAGGGCCGTTAACATTACAAACGGCTGCCTGGTGCTGCTGGATCCGCCCGGGAAACCGCCCTTACACACCTCAGAACGTGAGGGAATTAACTTACCCTTACGTGGAAGGAAACAGAGGAACTAAGTAGTGTTTTGATCACACCTCTGACAGGACAACGAATTACGCCATATTAGTCTCTGGTTTCAAGGAGTAAACTCACTCATGGCTCACTCCTCTCACATTGCACCATTCTCTATTTCAGAGAAAAATATTCTGCATATATGCAGCAAAATACCTAGAGATCATTTTTTTTTCTGAATAAAAAAGACCTGCCAGGTCTCAAAAGAGTATGTTCCTTTTTTTATTGTTCAAATAAAATGCATTACATTTGAAATATAAAAGATGCATCTTAAAAAAAAAAAAAAAAAAATGTTCCTAGTACAGACTTCTAAACACCCCAGGATTTTATTTAACAAGCTAGATGCCACAAATGTAGCATCCAGCCTATGCTCCCCTGTCCACAGGTTTGATTTTCAAGTCAACAAAACACAGGTAAGAAACCACATCCTAAGAAAACCTGTTCTTTTGACCCATGGAATACATTGTTGTAATAAATAGTGAGCAGTATTTCTCAGAAGGATTATTTCAGAGTAAGAATGCAAATAATCCTAATTAGCACTGAAGCATTAAGCACAAAATTCTACGAAAGGGCAAGGTTATAGGAAAGGATCGAATAGCACTGTTCCCCACTCATAGTAAAGCGCTGAAATGGAATTTAAATCATTAACGGTTTTTCACTTTGGTATGCATTTGAGCCACTTAATTCATTAAACAGCATATTTTAGTTCATCAAGTAGCTGGAAAAGTGAATTTATCTATATTTAGAGCATTTTCTAAGGGCACGTGTAGGGTCATGATATGCACAAAAATGATGCTTCTTTGAAAAATTTTTCTTCTGGCCTTTAAACGAGTATCATAATGAATTACAAAATAGTGTTTCTAAAATTCCAGTCTCTAAGCCAGACTAACTAATCTGGGGTATTTCTTCAGCTGAAATGAGTTACTATTCTGAGATATCTTTGGAATCGACAGAAGGGTTAAAATCTCAGTGAATCTATAGGAAAGCAGCAAGCTTTCTTTTAGCCTTACTCCATGCAGAATAGCCAGTAACAAAACATGTCCTGTGGAAAAAAAAAAAAAAACAAAAAAAAAAAAAAACACATTTGACTTGTAGACATACTTTAAACCACACATATGCACACTGTACTGCTATCTTGACTCACAGTGTCACACCTGACTGAGGTTTGCCTCAGAGGATGCAGCAATGTGCTTTACAGAAGGGATGTTTAAGCAACTTCAAGTGAAGAAGGTAACAGCTACTGAAGATGGCCATAAGGATATTTTTTTTTTTGATTTTTTTTTTTTTAAGATAAACCTTCATGAGACAGCGACCCAGTTCAGAACAACACACCATCTGCTAAAACAAAGCCACTTATTCTGAAATAAGCCTTCATCTGCAGCCAGCTTTTATCAGTGAAGCTCTACTAAAACTGCGAGTGAATGCTTTCCTTCTGTCAACACACCAAGTATGTATATTTTGAACTACCTTTTGTAGGCAAAGGAAGGAACCAGAGAAACAGAAGCTCTGGGAGCACCCATGGAACAGAACAAACCTAGCTGCATAAACCCAATTGTAAGAATTATTCTTAATAGATGCTGCAGCATGATATATTTATCATGTTTATGGGGCAAGTACAGGAGTTAGTGCAGAGACAACGCTGAAAGTGCCAGAAGGCTTCCTTAAGCATTTTTTGCTGAAAAGCCTTTCAAAGAAGAAAAATGGAAAACCTTAATAACTTGTCACAACTGATGAATGCATTCTCAAAAAAATCCAACATATCTGGAAAAAAAAAAGTCTGAATGCCCGTTTTATACTGTACTTAAATTACACAAGTAGAAAAGTTATGCTTATTAATAGTTTAATGTATGAAGGAAACATCCAGATTTCTGAATATGAAGGTACATATCTCACATTAATTTAAGTCTACATAAAGTAGAGCCTCTATACTGACATATTGAAATTTACTTTCTGCTTAGCCATTTGTTATGTAAACAATTGTACATTTATTTGCCATTCTAAAACTTCAGGATCAAGTTTACATAATTTTGCTAAATTTCTGTGTTTGCTCAGAAGCAGTTTACAGTACTAAAACCAACCAGCCAAAGAACAGCTTCAACAGAAAGTTATGTCAAAAAAAGGAAAAAAAAAAGAAAAAGGGGAAAGAATAAAGGCTAACTAAGTTGAAACATATGATGGTGGGGAATGGGCGGTCACAATGTTCACAGAAAAAGGTCAGTTAGTAAGTTCTTCTGCAAAAAGCCTACACACTTCAGTCAAGCACATCAGTAGAATGATCTGGGAGCACATAAACTGTTTCTGCCATTTGTGTTTTCCTCTGCAAAAAAAGGAATCTCAAGGCTAGCAAGTTGATCCCACTCAGCCAAGTTGGTTCATATGCACACTGTTCATGTGAGGTGTCCAAGTTCCAGTCCACACCTGAAAGAGAGAGCTTTATTTAACACCATACTTCTGGGCTACTCAAAATATTTCAGAAATGCTAATTACACCAAAATGTTTAGTTTCCACTGCATGGAAATGAATTCCAATGCCAGACAATGCAACCATCAATCATCAATAAACCACACTGAGTTAATTTCCTGACTTGTTTTTCCTCCTGTAATTTATGTGAGAAGAGGGCTTTTGAAGATGGAACAGATTTTTCATCTTTCTGCCTATAGCTTTTCCACTTTGGCCACATGTTCTGTCTACATCTTCCTTTCCATATAGTGCAAAGGATACTTTCTCCCAGCCCAATTGCTTTCCTTAATAGCCCATCCAAAGAGAGAAATCAAAACTATTATGACAACAATTCCTCCAGCACAACAACACTGATGTAATACATATTTTAACTTTCTGCAGGAAAAATACATCCCTTAAGACAAAGGAAAATAAGTATGGTCTCAAAGCATGCCAGGTCCACTGTCCAGGAGAAGTGACAGGACTCTGCATATGGGCAAGACCGTTTGCAAGGGCAACACTTGAAGACCTCAAGTTTTCAGAACAATAGGCTATTGATGCTCTTTAGTTGAGGAAGTTCAGAGAATTAAGGACTTGGTTTCTGACACACTGAATTGTTTTTACCAACTCATACCACCACCCCCAGCTCTAGGAAAACCTGAGTGCAACAAAAGTAAAACCTTTTGGGGGACCATGTTTTTTTCACTGAACCAGAAGTTGGCAAACTGTGGTAAAGAACCACTTTAGAATAATACATGAGTTGTGCCTAAATAACAGACCACTTACTCTGCTACACCCTTATGCTCTGCCACAGCTGGGAGCTCCTGCCTGCTCCTTGGATGCTCCCAAGCAAACTGAAGTCCAGAAATATCTTTACTTAACAACACTAACACAGAGCTCAGCATATAATAAAATATAAACACAGGATTTTAACATCACAAGAACTACTGATGATCTATTATTATTTTAGTGCCTGTCTGAGCAGAGACAAGAGGTTTAGGAGAATGTAATTCCTGTACCTAAGTTCTATTTAATGGAAAGACCTATAACCCAGGAAAGATCAGAGCAACTGCTAAAAACATTAAGAGCTACTTTCTCCTTTTTCACATGAACTCCCAACACTGTGAAGACATTATACCTTTTAGAGCCTATTAATAATTCTTTAGAGTCCCTTTTCAGAAAGGCAGGCTCACCTAACAGCAAATAAACATCTTCTCTCACAAACTGACTAGTTTATCCCAACTGTGGATCTGCCTTGATGCAAATCATAGTAATCTTTAGTTTTACACTGTATATTTTCCTAAAATCTTTTGTCTTGGGACTTATCTGCAGCACCTAATCAAAAAAGCTCATCTATAGTAATCCATCACGGGTCTATTCTAATTACAGAGTAGGTTGCTTTCTTAAACTCAATTGGAAGGAAACTTCCCAATTCTTAAGCACAATTATGTTCCCAGAAGTAACTATAAGCACAGTCTGTTAAACTGTACTAGCTTGATGCAGATCTCCTCTCAGGGAAACCTGTGCTTATTTTTGTAGAGATGACTAACACTTAAAAGTTGTCACAGTACCACACGCACACATAGCGCTCACAGTGCTGTAACGAGTAGGGAGTTTATCAGCTCATTAGAGAAACAAGCAAAAACCAGGAAGCACTGTACAAAGCATCTCATGCTTTCTCACAGCTAGAATGTTTTTGTCTCGACCACATTTGTTAAGGTAAAACAAAACCATAAATAAAAAGATCAAAATATTACCGTCTGAGGCCCATTATTTTCTGTGGAATTTGAAACCATCTTTATCAGCGAGTTCCAAGATGGGTCAGCAGCATGAGGCCCATTAAATATAGGACCTCCAGTACCATCTGTGATGGGGGCTACTGGAGGAATCATTGCATTCCCATACACGGAGAAAGGCATACCCTTAAGGAAGGGAAAAGCAAAAAAATCAGTATGTATTTGTAAATGCTAGTATTACCGCACATACAGAATGACAGAAAGGACTGCATGTTATAGAAATTCTCCATCTAAAAGCAGTAACAGAGAGCTTAAGCCTAAAACACTCCCTTCCATGCATTTATTTTTTTCTTAGCTCAGAAAACATTACACCATTTTTTATTAAATCTAGGTTTCCTGCAACACTTTGAAGGCAGGTAAGTACTTTACCTTACACATGCCAAACAGTGCAGGTGTACGATAGCTCAAGTTGTTTATCTGCCTCATACGCAAACGTGGACATTAAGTGCATATCAGCAGCAACAGGATCATTACCCCAACTTTTGGAAAGTCCATGTATCCTGCAGGTACAGGCTGATGGAATGTACCAGAAGGCGTCACGATCCCCGTACTGTCACGCTCCATCGCTTGGTGTGAAAACACCCCCGGGTCCGACATGGGCCTGTGGATCATGTGGCTTCCCATTCCGCTGTGACACCAGTCCACTTTATCTAATGGAGACACCAACGTGGCAACATGTTATTTTATGTTGTTACACATAACACATTAATCCACCATTTTCCCAACCTAAACATTTGCGCACTAGAACATTTACGAAGATGATGGCTCAGTTCATGATTCCCATACGTCTCTGGATTAACATCTTTGTGCATGTGGGATGGAGCACATCAGAAACCGCACCTGCGTGGAGAGATACTCCAAGGCAAGAACTTCAAGCAGTGACAAAGAGGGTTGAAACATAACATGGAACTAAGGTGCAGCCTTCACATTTTTTTTTCAGCTGAAACATAAAACTGCTATTTGTGGTAACTCTTCCTCCTCCAAAAACCCTAAATTATCGGCATGTGTGGTGCTGCAAAGGGGCATGTACGCTACGAAGGTAATTTACTCCATTTCCATTTTCTTGAGCTATTTCATAAACACAGACATAAAGAAGTACTTTTCACATACAAAAACAGGAAACAACCAGCTGGAGATGTGTTCTTATATTCTGATTACATTAATTCACTAGAGGCAACTATTGTACAGTTATGATGATTAACATCCAAAACATTCAATGAGCCAATTTTCCAAATAAAATAAGGCAAGTTTGACTACAGGGTGGGGGAGGGAGGGAGAGTTTGTGAGCATGCTGCAGAGAGAAATACATCAGCATTTCTGAATCCATCCTAATTCTCAACAAGAGTTTCAGTTAAATAGTCAATTCCCTTATAAACTGAAAATCTAAATGCTAGATTAACTGCAAAAATTAGAAGTGAAGCAACATTATTAAAACAAACCAAGACAGATAAAGGGAAAATTTGATGTCTAGCCAGCTTAATTCAAAATATTCAATTTCTAAAGCTCTATAAACGAATAGCCTACAACTAAAAAGACATCAGGAAAACATTAACAAAATGAAAAAGGCAAAAGCTTTGGATATATCCTATCTATTCTGTATTTGGGGAGATGTGTTATATTTAGGAGATGGGGGGAAACAGGACCACCTTCTCATCACAAGAGGAACATGCACTGTTTGTCTATTAAAAATTAAAGATGTTTTGTCTCTTCAGTCAAGCAGTGCTACAGATTGTCAAGAGAGGTTGGACAGTTTCCCTCCTTGGCCATTTTCAAGCTCAGATTGGATAAAGCTCTGAACAACCTCATCTGACTCCACAGCTGACTCAATTTTACACAGGAGGTTGAGATGACCTCCACAGGTCCCTTCTGACCTCAACTATCACACCATCCTAAAAAGTCAAATTTTAAATAATCAGTCCAATATAAATTGCATCTTAGAGTCTTAAGCATTTGTGGATAGAACATCCCATTGATAAGAATTCATTAAAAGTGCTTGTTAAATACTAAATTCCAAAAGGCTGCAGAAAAGCTAAGATCCTTGTGTGAGTGAAAGAAACAGAGTGACTGGACAGAACAGCAGAAAATCAAACACAGAATATAATCTATTAAGAAAAAAGGGAAAAATGTCAGAGTTGATGGTATATAAATTGTATAATTCCAAGGAAAAAACAACAGTTCTGGCTATGAATTTTGTATTAATCTTCACTGTACATGGTCATGTGTTCACAGAGAAAACCACGTCCGATCTTTGAAAGCCTTCATTTCCCCTCCTCTTAAAGGTATTGATCCTCCATCAGTCCACCTCTGTACAAGATGGCATTACTTTTTGTTATTTATTACTTCAGTAAAAACAGATCTTCACAATAGACACACTCAATTCTGCACTATCCTTCAGCTCCAAAGGAAAAAGTTAGGAAAAAATATTACAGTAAACTACAAGCATAGGGATGTTTATCAACACTATGTACCTTGATTGCCACCTATACCTTCAAAGGACCAGATACCACTATGTCCCACTGGAGCAGCTAAGTTGCTCCCAATAACAGATGGAGTAGAAGTTCCAGTTTGTCTAATACGTGCAGATCGTTCAGTCCCAATTGGAACAGGAACTTTTCTGTCCTGAGAAACATTACTGGGTTTTTCTGATCCCAAGGACACTGCTGAAGGGGCAGGAGACTGTGCTCTTACTCCAGAAGACACTGACTGAGCAGGAGATTCTACAAGAAAAAAAGAGCATTTAGTAATACCAGCGATATCCTCTCAAGTCACTATAAAACTATCGTTTTATATCAGATCATACAAAAAACAAATGAGAATGGGTAGTTTGTTAGTGTTACATTTAAACAGCAGACACTTTAGGATAAATTGCACAGTTTTACTTTTAGATCAGAAACATCATCTACTTAGTTTCTTACATAAAATGATTATCATACACTCAGCTACTGGACATGCAGTGCAACTGATCAAAACAGACAGCTAAAAACCATAACCAAGCATTACCGTCCATCAGTGACATAGCATTTCAGAATTATATCCAAAAGCATAGCTCAAGTAAACCCATGTTTGCTTTTGTTTATTTCGTCAGTACATTTTTTTTAATTATCATTATTGCCAGTAAAATAAAACAAACAAATTTGTTCCCTGAATAACTTTGTATTCAATGGATTAAGAATCTTATGTCCACAAAACAACTTAGCAAAACCAAAACTGCAGAGGCTGATAGTGAAGGAAGGTACCAGAACCAACATTTAGCATTTCCTCCTGGAACGCATTACATGGTTCAGTTTCAAGAGTATCAAAAAACCTAGCCAACCATCAGTGTATAACTCGCTTTAGTAAAAGCATCATTGCATAATCTACACAACTCACACTTGGAATATTACCTTCACAAACCCCCAAAACACAACATTCTTTGTAAGATTACAAAGAAGAGTTAAAAAAAAAAAAAAAAAAAAATCAAGACTTAGCAATCAGTCTACTGTTAATTGAGATAGAGAACTCCAGCACGTTTTAAAATACATCCCTGCCCCACCCAAGTCAAAAATAGTCAGAATGGAAGAGCAGTAAACTTCTTCGAATAAGCAGTACACAAGGCCACTTGATTTATACAATAGCTTCTCAGCCAGTTTCCCACTGACTAGAACTCACCATTTGATGCTGATGAACATGGAGGCAATAAACTAAGTGGGGAAAAATGCTGTCTGTTAAAATTAGCAGCTGCAGGTGGTCCTCCCAGAGGTGTCCCAGGTGCATATATCTGACCTCCGGAAAGGTTGGAGGCAAAATTACCCAAGTGTGTAGAAGAAGGTGTTACAGAAGCATAGGGTGAATCCATACTGACAATACCTACGGGAGAAATTGGCATAAGTGACTCCCACTATTGAAAAAAAATCTCTATAAAGACATCTCTGTAAAGAGGTCTCCATTATAAGGGGAAATAATGAGGAAAGGAAAATTATCTGTACCCAACCAATTGGTGATTTTATTTTTTCGATTTTGTGAAGAAAATTGGGAGTCTTAAGCTTCTTACTCAGCACAGCTGCTGCATACTGATAAGACTTGCAGATAAACCAAGAATAATTCATATGTTATCATACAGATATCTTGAATGACAATGAATCGAAGGAACAGAATCTGTGTTCCAATTTAACTGCATGTTATCAGCATAACAGCATTTTATTAATTTGTAACTTAAGCTCTGTACATTTGTAAAGTATAATTTCATACTAAGAATAGCAGAGAATACTCAAGTTTTTTGTACTATCTCCATTCAAGTTTTAATTAACTGGGAAAAAAAATACGTATATAAGCACCAAGATCAATCTTGAAGTGTTTTCTTCCAATTCAAGAGTGCATTTTTAACATTTTATGAAAAATGGTAACTAAGTGGCCCAATTCTAAGAGCAATTCATCTTAGCAGAGATGCCCAAAAAACAAAAATTACATTCCTCTTAATGTCCTCAATGAAGAAAAGGAAAAATGACTTCTAAGATTAAGAAACAAAAGAAATTAAGGAATCTTGTTACCACTCAAATACTGTGGCTTTTGCACTTGCACCTTTCTCAAATTCATTCAGATAATGAAGGAAAACTAAAATTAGTAGTTCTAGTTAAAAATCTATTCACTAGTGCAGGTAGAAGACTGGAAAAAGCAGAGCATCTGCCTGCACTGCATCATCCTTTATGAAGACAAAAGCTTTTTCTGAAGTTCTTCAGGGTTTAGGCAGCTACTTTCCTATGAACTAACCATAATAGTTTCTGACTCCACAGACAGCTCCAATTTGATCTATTCACATCTGCAGCCTTCAGAAAGAATTGAGCTAACATCACTGTCATTAGAGTGCTACTGTTATTCATAAACTGTTCAACATATTCAAGTGATACGGTATACGAGTGTTCAAAAAGTATAAGTGCATAGGAAGCACAGCAAATCAGACAAATTTCACAGGTGGTTCCCCAAGTACTACTCAAATGTTATTCACAAAATTTTTAAAAAGCTATTATATTTGTCTTTATTCGTAAGACTAGATAAGCAATTCATGGATCTCATTAAAAACAGCATAGACTGTAGGAGTTGTACCTCCTGCAAGCTTCTAAAAATCTTGCTGTAAGATTTGGCACATCAGTGCAATTGGACTTTTTGATCAAATTGAACACTACAGAGAATACATCCCTCCTTTAACATTATGTTAAAACATGGATTTTTTTTGTATCATCCTAACACTTTGAAGAAGCTGCAAATTTTTCTGTAGTCTAAGCACAAGCAGCAAGATATCACAAAGTGAAACGTTTAGAGATAGTAGTAGGGAAAGCAGGAAGAAACGCTATCTGAGCTATCACAGAAGAGTAGAGTGAAATGTCAAAAGAACGCCTCTGGTGGACTATCAAATACATCAGCTGCCAAATAGTTATTGGATTTTACAGATGACTCTTGAAAAGAGGTGAACTGAACTATGCTTACAGATACAAAAATAACGATTAAATTTATTAGAGTCGCATTTCACTTCAGAGCAGAGGTGAATTTACTGTTAGCAACTACAAAAGCAGAGGCAGAAAGTATTGAAAGTTCAAAATGCAAACATGCAGCAGCAATTAGTTAAAAACATTAAGATATGAACATAAAACACACACTCACCTGAGGGACTTGGAGCTGGCCTCTGTAATGGTGGCCTAAAACCAGGGGCTTTGGAAGTATCAGACTGATGTAAAGGATCCGAGTTTGGCAAAAACGAAGACTTTCCTGATAGAATAGATTCTGGCGTTGTCTGAGATGAAATGACAGAACCACCCCAAAAGGCATGAGCAGACGTAGGACTGTTTTCAAACAATGTACTAAAGGGTCCAAATGGTAAAGTAGCACTGAAATTGGTACCCATAGACTTGTTTGCTGGATGGGCTGAATTTTGAGAAGCACTTTGTGTACTTAAGGTAGAAGGAAGCTGCACTGAAGAAGGAACACTGTGGGGTCTTTTGATGTGATTAACATTGAGGACTGCAACAGAAGAATTTTGCACAGGAGCTGGATTCTTATGGACACTACCAGTTCCATGGACAGGTGGCCTGATGGCAGGGGGCTCCATCTTAGCTGCAGGCTGAGAAGACCCCATTGACGTCTGAGACATGGAATAGGTCATTGGGGCATTTGTTGGACCTGCCACAGGGGCAGATGAGCTTGTTGCTGCTAAATTTGGAGGCACGACCATTCGAGGATCTGGTGCAGGAACCTGAGGTTGCTGAAGAGCAGGCCTTGCCTCTTGCAGAGGAGCTCCTGGAGATTGCTGATGACCAGGGTGCACAGAGGAACTCCCAGAACCAACACTGGGCTGCCTACTGCTGGCTGAGCTGCTTGTTTCCACTACTGGCGGACTACTCACTTCCTGATCAGATGAAGGTCCAACTTTATTTGGAGAGGTGGCTGCACAGTCTGAAGGACTGTTTCTAGAAGCACCTACTGGCTGGGCAGGAGGAGAAGGAGATGATGGGGAAGATGCAGGGTAGTGTTCTTTGGCAGTAGGAACTGGATACGTGGCATTCGTAGGCGCTGTGCTGGTGTTACTTGCTGTGGTTGTCACTGTGGTTGTTGTGGCATTTGAAGTCTTCACAACTGTGACGAAAAGCTGCCTTCTGACCGAAGGTGAACTTGGGCTGCCATTTGTAGAAGAACCAGGCACAGTAGAAGACACTGAACTTGTTGTAGTTGTTGGACTAGTTGTCAAAGAACTTGCTGAATTCACCTGAGAACCACTGCTGTTCTGACTGTTATGGCGAGGCACCATGTGAGGTTTAGGTGAGTTGGTAGCTCTTGCAGGGCTCAAAGGCCTAACAGGAAACGGACCCCAAGTGGACTGAGCTGGTGGGAAAGTGCCCCCGAAGTGGGTCATGGGCAATCGAGGTGGACGGATTTGCTGGAAAGTCTGAGCAGCAAGTAAAGCATGTGCAAACTGCGGAGGAGGATATGCTAATGGAAGAGAAACTTGGAAGCCAGGCCGCACGTTATTCACTGGATTCTTAATGGTTTTGTGAGTGGATGCTGAAGAAATTGCAGGCACGGTGAGTGCAGAGGCAGTCTGAGATGTTGATGAAGCAGCTACAGTGGTTACTTTGATCCCCACAAGAGAACTGTTAGCAGCTGTAGTTGTGGCAGGTGCTGATGACCCTATTTTGGAGTTTGCAGCAGAACTTTTCAAGCGGTTCTTTGGAATAAGTTCATCAATTTCCTTATCTGGATCTTTAATCAACGCGTTGATTAGCTGTGTTGCCTGTCTTGTTGATTCAGTGCCACCCCTATAGAATAAAAGGATATGAAAAGGGAAAGGTATAAAATGTTTACTTATCAGGTTAGAGGAGTACTTCAACCACATAGTATGACAGAAGACAGGCTCAACTAACATCGACACGAAAATGATCTATCAGGAGACTAAGCTTGGCTGTTACTTTTCTAACCCAGAAAACAACTGTCTATTCTAAAAAAAGTTAGTTCCCTAAATGCCTATGTGTTTAGGCAGACACATCTAAGCATACAGATGACAATTATGCTTGCAGTAGAAAAAGTTTCTCCATCTTGTCTTAGAAGTCTTCTTTTGTATAATATGACACACCAATTGGCAGTTCTCCTCAGCATCCCCACTCCCTTTATCTCACTGTCCTAAAGGAAAAGTGGCTGTTTCTAGAAATAAAAAACAAACTAAACACACCACACACACCCAATCCACAAAAGCAAGTCAATTAAGCAGTAGCCTGTTTACCTTATTGTTATTATTCGATCTCCAGTTTTGTCCTTCTGTTTGTCAATATCTATATGTGCTCCTGTGCACTCACGTATAGCATTGATGTTACACCCTCCTCTGCCAATGACTCTGGAAATGACAGTTGATGGAACAGAAACCTTCTTGGATCTAAGTAAAACAGAAAAAAAATATCTAGGGAACACTTCCATAGCATGAGGCAACAGGTAGATTAGACAAAAAACATTATACAGATTCAACCTATGCAACAGTGAATTTGTGAAAATTATCACATCCACTAGGGAAGAATTACATTCGCTAACTGCAAGAACAACTACACTCAAGTTACAGCAGTCCTTGAGACGTGATATATAAAAAGGGGGAAATTGGAAGAATATTTTGCTTACCTTCTTACAACCTCTTTCCATCCTTCTTCCCTTTTCTGACCACGTTTAGGGCTAGCAATGGTCAGCTTTCCATTTGGAGAAGAAAGGGGAGAAGGACCAGATTTTGTGCAGGTAGACAAGGAGTTACTTGTCACTTCACTGATAACTTCAGACAACCTTTAAAAGAAATTAAAGGCTGTCAATACAGAGTCATGGGGAAAAAAAAAAAAAAGATTTCCACTTAGCCTACTTCCCTCCCAACTCTGTTTTCTCTTCAGTGCAATGAACACTCCAAAATCAGAACTGACAAGCTACATTAATGCTAAAATTAGATAAAAGAAGGTATGCATCGCCTCATCTAGAAATATCCAAAAGGCTCACCTGATATCTGTAAAGCCTGAATATGGTATCAACACACCACCCACTACAGAATAGCAACATTGTTCCTGAACACTTGAATGATATTGGCATTTGAGGAGCTGGCATTGCCAAAGGAAAAATTGCTCCCGCTCAACACAGCTGTCATCACAACAGTACTGCACAGGGAATGTGGAGTCAGCTCAGTGTTAGATGCCATGTCCTGAAATACCCATACAGGGAAAAAAATTGTATATCATGTCCCAAAAGTACTGCACACCAGATGTTAAAAAGGTTGAGCGCATCTAAGTTGTACCTCCAAATTGGTCTGGGTTCTAGAGATAGCACAGAGATCTCCAAATAGCTCCATTAACCACATTACCACAATGCTGACTCTTCCAAAGGGAAGTACTTACAGACTGCCTCCAGGTCAATCCTTTTAAAGTGAAACAATGAGTAGTTTTGGGCAAGACCAAAAAAGGGAAGAAACAAAAACCAAAACATAGCTGACTTGAAAAGTAGAAATGCATTATATTAAGAGACTACTTGAATTGGGATGTTTACACCTCAAAATATGCCACAATCCCCTAATTTCATGGATCTGACTCCTGCTTCTGAGACTATTGCACTGAAGTTCATACTGCAACAATGTTTATGCTCCTCACATAACAAACAGCAACAAGGACACAGGGTTTCATCCACTCCTAACAGATGATTTAACCACATCTCTCCACACAGACAGGGGTGCAGCTTTCAGATCTGGAGCAAATACCTTGAACAGGCATGCACAGCCACAGAAACTTACTTTATGGATGATTTGGCAGTAACTGCTTTCCTCTCATCCTTCGGACAAGTGACAAGAACTGATGGTTGTTTTTTGTTGCTCTGTGCGTTAGTAACGGCTGTGGAAGAATGATTGTCACTTTTGTGGCTGCTGTTACTATTGCTGCTTTCATCACTACAGCTGGAAATCCTCATGTTGTCACTGTCGCCGCTTTCACTAGTACTGCTGCTCTTAGATTCACCATTCACTTTTTCTGGTTGGCCATAGGAAATGGGCAGTTGATCATCAAATATAATCTGAACATTATCAGGGGTGACTTTGTTTTTCCTGTTTTTTCTTTTGGAGCTTGTTGTGGTGATGGTATTATTCCTTTTCCCATGGGAACCTGCTAAAGTTGTCCAAGTTGCAGATATACCTATGGTGGTTGTGGTGGTAGCACTAGGAGGCTCCATTGGGACCTCAGGATCATCTGATGGAAGAGGGGGAAAAAAATCAGCATTATTTATCTGGCTTAAGGAAGTTTGTCTGGTTTGGTTTTCCAAGTCTCATCTCTCATATCAGAGAATTCATCAGTAACTTTAAAAATGCTGAGTCTCAAAAGACCTCAAGAAACAAGCAGAACCACTAACGATATGGACTTTGTAAAAGTATTACCTCTGGTACTATGTAGTCTCTTCCATTGCTTATGAAAATAGTCATCTAAAAGTTCATTCTTAAATTGCTACTGTGTTGGTTGCAAGGTAACATAGGCACAGAAAGGCAGACATAAATATTTAGGAGACAAACAAGTATATGAAACAACAGATCAAAATGATTTACCGCATGCATTCCCTTTGTTTTAGCATATGAGAATGAGTGAACACGCAGTGAAAATCCATTTCTCCATACACCACATGAGATGAAACTCATTACCTTAAAAGGGTCAGGTTTCAGCCCTTTGAGCAAGAAGAGATGGATATCTGTTTGGAATCCAATGCTGCAATTTTCTCAACTGATGATTATTGTAATTTTGGTATGAGGCAAAAAAAAAGATTGTCTAAGTTTTAAGTATTGGGATCCTGGGACCTTGAAGAGAGAACATGCCCAAACCCTCTCTGTGATTAGCTAACCCATAACTGCCACTGCAAAGCTGCTGGTAACAGCCCCTCACCACAGCAGGATGCCACAGACAAACCATCATGCTGATCTAGGGATTTAATAGAAAAGGTAGACAAAAAGGAAAACTCAGTGTGGCATATGAAAGGTTTAAGCTTTGACAAGAAAAGTTATTTCTAATACTGGTAGTAAATACCCAGACTGTTTTACAAAACAGAACTGTCACCTTCAGGTTTTAGCTTTTCTTTCTCCTGAGCAGCTTGAAGTTCAAAATTCTCCTTATTTTTTGCTTCAATTTCTTCTAGTTTTCGTCTCTGTTCTTCTTTTTTCTTCCTCCTTTTCTCCTTTCTTTTTTCTCTTTTGGCAGCCAAAGCCAATCTTCTGCTTTCTTCCCTTAGCTACAAGTACATTGGACAGCATTTAATGATGCCCTATGCATTTTAAAAACATAAATGCTTCATTACAGCATCCTTGTCTATTCTCTAGGAAGCTGAACTTCAAATTTAGACTTTCTTTAAACAAAAGAGAACGGAAATATTCTCTCCTGTGACTCGTTTTCATGTAGTTACTATTCTAAATGCTCCTGTTATCAAGAAGATAGTGTTAAAAAAATAATAATAAAAAAAAGAAAGCCACCAGCCAATAGCAGCCAGAAAGTTTTCCTACATGTTTTCAGGATTCCTCAAGCAATCATGTGTGCAGCAGTGCTGTCCACACAATACTCATCTCTCCATCCAAGAAAGGAGCACAAAACACTTTCAAGCTCATTTGGATACAAAATGTGTCATTTGACAGTACGTTTTCCTTGAATTTTTCTATTAGATTTCTAGTACAGTACTACGGTTTCTAGAAACATTATTAGTATACATTTTCATATTTAAGAAAAACATAGAACACGTTTTAGATCTAAAATCCTTTTCAATGTGATAGTAAAAATTCTCATCTATGATGTACTTAGCAAAAAATTCTGTTAAAAATTATTTTGGGATACAATATTACACACAGGAATCGTTCCATTACATGGAAGTTTCTTGATCCAATTGATCAGGAAGTAAATGACAAAAATTACTTGAGCAACTTGACACCAAATTCTTACACGCAAACTGAAATTATATATGTATTTTTACACACTTTCACAGATCTTATACTCTTGAAGGAATGTGAAATTAAACTTTACAAAAAATTCGTAATTCCAAACTCTTTCAACTTGCCTTCTCCAAGTCCAGTTCCTCTAAAAGAATGCTTGCATTTTTGTTTGCCTCAGCAGCCTGTCTATCTTTGGCTTGAACAATTGATTCCATACATAGATGGCACTTCTTCAACATCTCCTAAAATGATAAAGTACATGAATCCTCAGTCAGAAAAAGTCAAATCCCACATTGTGTGTTCAAATGTTCACTCGCAAGCCTATACCTGCAATTTACACTGTTCAACAACTTGCACAGATTTTAATGGAGAAAAATGAACATGCTGATACTCAAATGGTACTAGCATTCATGTTAATACTAAGTTAGTCTCACAGTCAGTAAACTCTGAAAACAGCATTTACTACTTTTTAAATTCTAAGCAGTTAGGTCCCACAAAACAAGCATTTTATTCTTATGAAATTACAATTTTGTACTGATATGGTGCCATCGTAAGAAGGAACAAGTTTTCCCTTGATTAAGACGTTAATATCTAAACGCAACTATGCTATTCGCGTATTCTCTGTAACTTCAACTTCCTTCCAGTAAGCTCCTCTTCCTGTCCAGTCCTATAAATTGATATTCCACAGTCATAGGTAAAGACTAAAGAATGAATCTGCGTGGTAAAAACTGTAGAGCAAAGACAGTTCAGAACCTATGCCTGTTATTAAGACAAAACAGGCTAATGGAACAAAAGGAGAAGGGTCAGAAAGGTGAGGCAAGCCATGAAGATAAAGAGATACCACAAAAAGAAAATGGTGGGTTTTTAAATATTTGAGAAGTACTTCAAGATTATGGTACTACCGAAACCGATGTGACTGCATGGCCGTAAATGTTGAAACGTATAGTGTGCCCTGCATCACACAGTCAGACAGCGGTCACTGTGATGGGCAACAGAACACATACTGTGTTAAAACAGCATTTCTTCAGCCTCAAAAGGCACATCACGACTTGAACCCAAGAAAAAAAAGACAATTCAGTCTTCTGCAGTGCAAAAGATCAGCAAAAAGAATCACTAAGATTGCTTTTCTCCACTAGTTTGCTCTTACTATTTCCTTTTACTGCTCAATAGTTTTCGCCTGCTCATCTTTGACTAAAACGAACCGAATAGAATCACAGAACCACAGAATGGGTAAGGTTGGAAGGGACCTCTGGAGATCATCCAGTCCAACCTCCCTGCTCAGCAGGGTCACCCAGAGCATGTTAGGCAGGGTTGCATCCAGGCAGGCCTTGAAGATCTCCAGAGAAGGAGACTCCACAACCTCTCTGAGCAACCTGTTCCAGTGCTCCGTATTCAGTTGAATACAACTGAACTTCCACAGGGAAGATCAACAGTTTATCTAACAGCCTGTAACTAATTGCTTTACTGTTAGGTATTTTCTTAACTTATTTGTACAAAGTTTCATAGAAGATTCTGAATCTTCATACATAAACTCACACACACTCTTGGCAGAAGAGGTTTATTCAGTTATCTCTGCCCTGCTGCAGAAATGGACACAAATTCAGTATAAACACGCTCAATAGGAAGGGATGTAGCATAGTTCAGGAAACTAACCAGGAGATCACTTCCCATTTTCAGAGTTACAGTGGTCAAATTCTCCCATTTTCTGCATTTTTGTTGTTAATTCCCAAGGCCATCACTTGCCTAAGGCCCAGAGTGCCAGTAAAAAACACACACCTGTGCTAAAACTGAGTTCCAGTATTACCTCTTCAGAAATGTTATCTCACTTACCTTATCAGTAATTGTTGCTATGTATCTCATACACTCCGAGTCTGATGGAAACTGGTTTACTTCTTTCACTAGGTAGCGCACCACTTTTACATGACCCTGAAAATAGCATTTCACAGAGGTCATTTCATACCAGGCTAATTGCTTCTGCTTTCCTAAGCAGCTCTTCAGTTCAAGTACTCCTTGCACAATATTCCTTTTCAATGGCTTCACATAATGCTGTCAATACTTAAAATATTTTTTGAACCATCTTTAACATCTCTTAAGCAATGGCATGTTTTCTCACTTTTATGAAGAAAACACAAGCAATTAAGGTTACTATTGTCAAGATAGCACACACTGACAGTGAGAGAAATCAGAATTCTACTTCTCAGTTACAGGGTCTAACTGGGAAACATATCTTCCACTCAGCTCATCTTTTTCTACCTGCGTGTTTCAGTCTAATTTTGATTTATGGTGAAATGAAACCGCTTCAAATTTATTTCATAGGATCAACAGTCAGAATCACAGTACTGACTTTCTAAAAAGTTTCCGTGACAGATTAAGAAAGTGAAACTTCCTGTGATAATTATAATTGAAACAGCCTTTTCTTTCCAGTCATGCTTTTACGTACTTCTTCCTTACTTGCTGTCTTTATTGGTTTTCAAATGCCAGGATCTAACAACTTAGAGCTTTACTTTCCTGTAGTCACTTGAAACTTCAGTACAATAGCACTTTAAAAGAACAATATGTCAAGAGTCAAACCTGGCTAAAAAGGCTTTTTTTTTTGGCTGGGGGGAAGAAGTGCTCATCCCCTCTTGCATAAGACTCCAATCCAACACATATCCAACACATTTCCAGTTCTACTGCAAATTCTCCCTCTCCACATACACTGCCGTTTTTCTCTTCTCACAACAAATTGATGAGAACTAGACCGTAAGAATGCCTACAAAGCAAGCTTCTCCTAGAATTTGATCCAGTAATTAATTACATAGGTGACATGCCTGTTTCAGAAGACTCCGTGCCAAGTATGAAAATTTGTTTGCATATTTCGAAAGATTTAGTTTCTCTCAACTATTTCCATTTATTATAACTGTGCAGTTATGATCAAGACAATATTAAGACCAAAGGTGAAGTTTACATTCTACCTTTCGAAAGGCTGCCATAAGAGGAGTTATCTTCCTGTTATCAGCAGCATCCACATCTGCTCCAGCTTGAACTAGTAGTTGGACAACATCTAAATGTCCTCCATTTGCTGCGAGCCACAATGGAGTATTCCCCTTCTTGTTACGCACATCAATATGAGCTCCTCTACAAAAACAAACATTCAGTCAAAACACTGAACCATATTTCAGTAACAGGTGACAACTGGACTGGCAAAAGTAAGCAATATCTATGCAAAACTGGTTGATTCAATATTCATTTTTACATGAAACACATGCATAGAGCACTTAAGTTTCTGAAACAGTATCTTTTGGCTTTCTCTGATGCTGTCAAGAGTCTATGCTCAGCCTATGATCATTAAGATCTAAATTACATTGTCAGCTAGCTCTAAAGCTTTAGTAATTACTTCATTAACTCCTGTCCATCAGTACACAGTATTCCACAGCAAGTTACCTGCAAAAACTTGAGAAGTTTTGACGGCAAGCCAACAGCCAGTGCTGTTACTTGTCATCAGACTGTATATCCAAAAGCTGCTTTGGAAGCTTTTTTGCACTGAACGTAGATTGTGATCAAGTTTTTTTAAAATGACATCATTAGGGTTTTATGGATGTGTTTTATGCACATCTTCTGTTAGTTTAAGGAGTTGACACTTTATCTAATATGTATTGACAGAGTTATCTCCATTTACCTTAAATGTGAACTTTACAAGAAATTGCTGATTTCCAAAACACACAATTCAGTGAGCTAGAAAAAACTCAGTTAGCCAAACTTGGGCAAAAGGAAGCACTCAAACATTAAACAATGTTGCGGTCACCCTCAATAAATAAAAATAGAATCAGCAAAGTTAACAAATCCAAAAGACCTGAGATCATCTTAGCCAATCCTAGTATGGAATAAAAAAATTCCCCTCTCCCCAAGCGTATATTGTGAAATAAAGATTTGTGAGAAGAGCTCTATATTCAAAATATTTCTTCAAGCAGCATAGCTTCAGATGTGTACCTGCTAATAAGCAGCTCACAGAATTTGTAGTGCCCTTTGTCTGCTGCGATGGTTAAAGCCGTATCTCTTGAGGAAGGTACCGGAGGAGCATTTACATCTGCACCTTTGTCCAGCAGAACTCTACCCACTTCTGCATATCCACCAGAAGCTGCTTCCATTAATGGTGTGAGGCCAGTCTAAGGCAAGCAAGCAGGAAAAACAAGCAATTATCCTTTTACTACCTAAGAGCCAGAACCAATTTCAACTTCCAGGAACAAATTTCAAGTTCTGGCTTATGTCCTCAAATTGTTACCTGGCCATTTTTGTAAAATCTTAAGCAACATTTTGGAAGAGTATCGACTTCAGCTAGCTAGAAAAGAGCTTTCACTGAGCTGCACTTTGGAGGTAGAACACGCTCTTAGAGGAAAGCCCCAGGCCTCTGCTGCTGTGCAGCACTAAGGGCAAGTCAAAGCCATTTGCTGTTACAGTTTCTCCAAACTAACTGCAACAGCCTTAGAGAGGTGGGGACAAACTGCAGCAAATACCACAAAGCAGACACGTTGCTATACAGACAATACAAATCACGTTTCCTACCTTCATTGAGAGATGCTGCAAACAACGCCCAGAAAGCACCTGGCTAGGTCAAGGGGACACAAGACTCTGGCAAGGAAGAGACCTAACAGCTATCAGCACTTTAAAGATCCTTTGGAGTTCAACTTCTGTCAAAAACTAAAAATGGTGAAGGAGGATAAAGGCGACCACCTCTGCGGCAGGTCACTTGACTTCTTTAGTATTCTAGCTACCTTTAAAAGAAGCCTTTCCTCCAATTATAATAGCTAGGGTCAGCTGATACAAAGCCCCTAGAATGCACATCCTATTGCAATTCTTTATTACTTCTGTGGATGTTGTAGCCAGGCAGACTGGAGAGGTGAGTCCAAGGGCACAGGCTTGGTTGAAATTCAGACTCTACATTTTGGATACATGAAAGCATTGTATTTTTAAGTTAATGGATCAATATTCTTATGCTTGTAATCACCTGAAGATTAAGGAAGGCTTCAGAGGCAAAAACTTCTGGTCTGAAGAACTGTATAAGCACATGAATATACCAGCCTCTAAATATAGCCACAGTTTTTTTTTAAAATATACTTTCTCTAAACAGCTTCAGAAATAGGCATTTGATCCATGACAGACTAACTTGTTCAGTTAGCTTCCAAAGGAAATGCACAGAACAAAAGTAACTTTTATGATAATCACACAGAGATCATGCCTGACAAACAGCTTTTAGGTACATTTTTCAACTCTTTACTCCTTACCTTAGCTCTGTGCTCCACATTAGCTTTTCTGTCAAGGAGCAAGCTAACCACTTCAGTTCTCCCTTGGAAACAAGCTAAAGTCAGCGCTGTATTCCTATTGGTCTCTATCTGGGCATTTATGTCAGAGCCCATGTCCAGTAATAGCTTGACAGCAGCAGTGTGCCCATTCATGGCTGCCAACATTAAGGGAGAAATGCCCAATTTGCTACCAGTTCTGGAAAAGAAAAAAATAATTGTTTAGTCATAATCACATTTATGCAATGACTTAACACTTACGAAGGCAGAGTATTCAAAAACACTTAAACTCTTACAAAACTTCAAATGGTTTTGAATGGGTACCTAAGACTAATAATTCTTCTCATAGCCATTACACATGCTTCCTTTTAACCATGGTAGATTTGAAGGCATCCCTTATGAGGGGACACTATTTGCTTAGACTTTTTCACTTGTATCATGCATAAGTTAGGTTGTTCATCTCTCCCAATAGGTGGATAAAATATTATCCTTTTAACCATGGTAGATTTGAAGGCATCCCTTATGAGGGGACACTATTTGCTTACTTTTTCACTTGTATTGCGCATAAGTTAAGTTGTTCACCTCTCCCAATAGGTGGATAAAATATTACACACACCAACACAAATGCACACTCTTTGAAAAAGCTTTTATTAAGCTATACAGTGAAAAAACAGAGGGGGCACAAAACTAGCACTTTCTTCATGCAACCAAAACTGATTTCAACTACTAGGCTAACCAGGGCAAGAAGGATTTCTATCTTTGACCAAAGACAAGAGACAGTAGGACGAAGAAAAAAAGCTATGGAAGTTACAGAAATACACAGAGGGAGACTGAAGTTAACACTGCTGTCAGTTTCCACTTGGAGGGAAAGAAACTTCCCAGAAATAAGACTAGGGTCTTATTTCTTATCACTTGTGACCATGTAGTAGTAAGCTTTCCTTCCACTTAGTCACTAAAACCCTTTAAAAAAGGTCAAAACCCAGAAGACTACAAAAACATGAGAAGAGTGAAAAGGGAACTTGCCTGGAATTGATTTCTGCTCCAGCATTTAGCAGAATCTTGATAATGTTCACATATCCACCAGAAGCAGCAAGACTTAAAGGTGTGTAATCAGAAACGTTCCTGTGCTCTTTGTTTGCCCCTCGAGCTAGCAACAACTCCACCACCTGCAGTTTAAAGAACATTTATTTTTTTTCCCAAATTTGCAGATCCATCCGCAGTAAATGTTTATGAAGTCCAAAGACATCTTCCAACAGAAACAAAGAAACCATTTTACTTGGTTGTTTCACCATACTCTCACACTTCTACAAATCCATGAGGTTGCAATGACATTTCCAAAACTGTGATGACACTAGCTTTCACATCAGTCATGACTATTCATTAGCACACTTATAAGGTTCATAGCAAATTATACACGACAGCCAGAAAACCAAGATGGATTTATGAGTATTTCAGTCATTAAGACTGCTAAAAAAACGGGTTTGGTTTGAATTAAGTATAAAGAGTACTCTTGCTTTTTGTTCTCTCCCATTTTAGTGCTCAATTCTTTATCAAGTTAAAAACTTACTTCAAACCAAGGTGTTGGAGCAAATCAAGGAATCAGTTGCATGCTTTTATGTTATGTTTTTACACCACTGGATCAGACTGCACAGAGAACTGATACTGTGCCCCCACTGCCTCTACACAAAACACATACATGAGCCAGCAGAGAATATATTTGCACCATTGATGGTTTTCTTTGTACAGTAAGAAAACAAAACATAATTCCTAGTATTTCTTAGAGTAGGCCTTCCTTATCAATTAATTTACAACCCAAGTATTTCACATCTTCCTATATTCTACATGAAGTTTACAGTCCTGCAGAACTATGATTTGTATGTTTTCTGGGAACATACAAATCAAAAATGAATTCTAAAGACAAAAGCCCAATAGTGTCATCTCTGATGCAATACTTCATTTGCCTCAGATTCACATTTTGAAGTTTAAAGCATATTTAGATTGGCCCCAATCACTTGAAGCCAAGGGCTTTTCAATTAGAATTTTTTGCCTTGAGATCACAGGACAGACACTGCCCCACACTTCCCACATTTGCATCACACACTGTTTGGAAAAAACATTTTCCTGTCTGCCCCGAAGCCCACTACAACACAGCTGCTAGTTTCCACAAAGAAATACATGCAAATCAATCAGCTACCTGAAAGAATGAGCATAATTTTACCTTTACAGTATGAGGTTGTGGGCCACAACAACCTGCCTGAAAAGCAGGTCTTCTCCTTTCACATGAAAGCATGTAATTGTCATTTGCAACTAAAACAGATACCTGGTACCTTCTGAATGACACTAAGAAACAGGCCAAGACAGCTAGAAGTTCTTAGTAAAATTTTGTCCAGTGAAATAGTCTGTCATCTTTTAAAAGCCACAGTATCACTTAAGACAACCTGCACAAGTGGGAGAGCTGTCTCCTTTCATTTATTTCCAACTGGCCATGGACAGAGGAAGGAAATCTTACACCTCATTTCATAGGTTACACTCCAAGTGTGGCCTTTGCAACCTGAACCATAAAAGCATTAGCAGAAATATATGCTTAGATTTGTACAAATCATTAGAAAACACCCACATGGATTTTGTAATCAGTTCACAGAATACAGTATTTCACAGCGTACTCAAAGACATCCCTTACAGGTATTTCTGGTTAATCATGGGGGGGAGGACATGACACCACCACAGTGTTTTAAGTCAGAGACACTGAAGTGATTTACAATACTTTAATACTCTATGGTGTACACACAATATATGAGAAAACCCTCCTGGCTCCCATAAGGCGCTGATCCATGTCTCAATGACGGCTTACCCTAAGTATGAACACTATGCTACCATATTCTTACGTCTATAGTTTCACAGGCACTTCAGAAGAGTTTGTTGTAGGCATAAAATAAATTTGAGGTTAGCTGAAAATTATGTAAGTGGAGAAACATAGCATGTCTGTATAAAGCAGTGGCCTAAGCATTAGGTGTCTCACACCAGTTTCATACAGAATAATTTATTCCTAAAACTGTAACATCCGATCCAACATTGCTTCACGCAACATCAAAGCAGAAATAAGACAACCACAGTAACACCTCAGTACTTGTTTTAAATCCCTTTTCTCCCATTCAGCAAAATGGAGTACAGGCCATCCTAGGTATCGGAAGCCTCACTTACCTCCCAGATGTGCCCTGTCTTCCCTCCCCAAACCCTTAATAGATGGTCTGAATTTCTTGCATTTCAGGGAACATCTACACACATTTGTACATTGCTGTGATCACTAGATTGTCCTTATGTCCAGAGTTTGAATGTAACCTTCTTTTAATGAAATGACACTGCAAAAGAGTCAGAGTTCACTTTCAGATCTGTACCAAACTAAGCTGGTAAAATGGCCCAAAACTGGCCAGTAATGTGATTGCAGTCACTAGATCCGTTGTGCAGCTTTCGTCCAGCTTTACAAAAGCAAAAAAACCCACACATACATATGGCATTCTGCAATATATAACTTAAAAAATGTTTTTCTAAGTTATGCCTCTGCATTCTTTTTGAAAAACATCTTGAGACAGCACCGTTACTGTTAGTCTAATTTTTCCTGGAAGATCGTTCTGGTATACTGACACAGTATATAATCTACAATCTGTTTTGAAGACTTAAGTTCTACTTCACCTCTTGCCTCCCTCCTGAGCAAGCCAAAGACAAAGGAGTGTCCTTGGTTCTCTCTGACTGGGCTTCGATATCAGCTCCATTGTCCAGTAAGATTTCAACAACGCCCACGTGGCCTGCTGTAGCAGCCAAAATAAGTGGAGTAAATCCTGGAACGAGAAAGGAGATTTGAATAGTCTACAGTCACAACTTCAGTTTAAACAATAAAAATTAAACCACCAAGAGGTCTAAAAATTTGATGTAAAAACTTGATTCACTGTGCTACAATGAAAGTCCAAAGTGGGCCCATGTCAGCATACTGGGTTACCTACCTTTCTTGTCCCTATGTTCAATATTAGCTCCTCTCTCCAGCAGTGTTTGTACTAGTTCTTCATGGCCACCAGCACAAGCAAGTGTCAATGCTGTGTCATGATTACTCTCAGTCTGAAAGAAACATAATTATCTTGTTTTGTATGGTACTTCCTTTATAACACACAGTCTCTGGTGATATTGCAGAGTAGTCTACATGCAATTCCATCTGTGACCAAAAAAAGCTTCCATAAGCTTAGGAATGTCTACTGATCACCACACAATCATCTTACGAACTTGAATGAAAAACAGGATTCTACTTCTCAAGCAAGTATGGTAGAGCAGCAACACATTTTTATTTTTGCCAGCGCCCAGTTAATTGACCAGCAGCTTACCTGGAAGATTTTGAAGGACTGTCATAATTAGCTATAGCATAGTGACCAAATAAAACAACAACTTCCTTAAACCCATTGGGCTAGGGAAACAGTTCCTGCATACTGCAGTTATAGCCAAAACTGAGCAAGTGTCAAGAACAGCAGAACTAAGACTGGTTTCCCAGAGATTTCTCTCCCTTTCTCTGCAACAGTCCCTCCCTCTTCTCCAGCCTGTATGCAATATCTCAGCCAGACAAAAACCAGCCATGTTATGTATAGTATAGATCTGTGCACATATACACATTAGTATATGCATTTTCTGATGGCCAGCTACAGATCAACATCAATTATCCATTTTAAAAAACTATTTTCAATGAAGATACGCTTTTCCCTCAGTGGAGAGAAGAGTCTGCATTACTTCCTCTTGTTAAAAAAATTGCACAAATAGTTTTAATCCTTTCATATTTTTGTCATGTCTGGTTGTCATTAGCCGGTAACTTAAACAGGCACTTTCTTCAGCATCATCACTGTCTTAGGAAACCAGGCCAAGAAATGTTTAAGTTCTGTCAGAAAATGGCTTTGCTGTTTCCTGTAATCGCACAGACAATTAAGAAGTTAAAAACTAAAGCATTCAGTCATTCAAAGACCTTCTCTTTTGTTTAGCTACTGCACTGAGGAAGGTAGGTTACAACTCTATAGGGCTTTGCACAGGCTTTCTAAAACCATCAAACACATTATACAACAGAGCTGTTTATTATCAATCAGTTATTCATGATGCAGAAGGAAAAATACCTTCACTCATCTGTGCTGTGGTGACGATTTCAGGCTTACCTGTGCATCAATATCTATAGCAGGGTAGATTGGTAGCATGGCTGAAGGAGAAATGATAGGACTTGGAGTTGGCGTCTGAGGTTGGGAGACAGAAGTTGCAATGCTGTGGGTAGGAGTGTTTGACATTGCAGATGCTCTTCCACTCACTGCTGTTGAACAGAATAGCTATACTTAGTAAAAGTTTCCAGTATTTAACATCACAATAAGTGGCCATTAAGATTGACAGAACTCCCTAAATTGTCATTTCACACAAATACGTATTTTCACACACTTAACCCTATTTTTAAACTTTTAAATCTTTGAGCTTAATAACTGTGAACAGCTAAACATTGTTAGGTCAAAAAATAAGTAAGTATCAAACTGGCATATTTTCTAAAAGTCATCACAAAAAAAGTCTTTGAACAAAATCTTTCCTACAAGTCATCAGTCATTATTTGGACTTGAGGTTCAACACTTTGAGGCAGGACCATAGCACAAGTAGAATCAACGGGTACCTATGCCCATTTTATTAAACTGCTCAGTCTCATATGAGTCTGTCCAGCCTCCTCCTCCAAAACATCACACCAAAAGCATCAGCAATTGGGGGGGGGGGGGGTCAGGATGAACACAGCACAATTCGTTCAGATCAGAAAAGTAGAAGCTTCGCATCAGCCATTTTGCAGAGACTTCAGTGAAGGATGTTAATAACAATAAGCAAAAAGGTAATACCATTTTACAGGTGGTGACAATGTATCAACATGACACAGGTTAGCACTCGGACTGCAGTACTTGCCTGAAATTCATTTGATATGTAGAATATTTACAAGTACAGAGCAAATTTGATGCTAATAGACTTTGAAAAATAAATTCCATTTTTTTCCTCCCACCCCTCCCTCTGCAAAGGAATTCCACGTTGTTCTTCCTGCTTTCTCTCCAATATTTGTACAGGTATTTATCAGGTGTGATCAGCAGAGGAAAGAGTGAAGTACTGTGCATTTCTCCTGTCAAATTCACAAAAGCACATTTAACTGCAAAATAAAAGAAAGTTTCCACACTGTCAATGTTCATCCAATATACAACACAGAGTAACTCTGTAGAGCATCAAAATAACATCCCCCTCTCTCCAGCTTTTGAGCTCTGTTTAATTTTCAAATGAGCTAGCGTCCCAAACTACCAGCCCTGGATATTTAGCACATATATTCAGTTAGAACTGGTAACTTTCTGACCAGATGCTACAAAATTTTCCTTGTAACACACTACCAAGCTGTGTAGTCCCTCCCTTGACAAAGCAGCTATATTTTTATTCTGTTACTAATTTCATTTCTGGACTTCGTATGACAAATCCCATCAAGGAAGCTACGAAGCTAGCTAAAAGGAAATAAAAATAGACCAATTTACAACACTATGCTTAAGTTTATACCTAAAATCAAGAGATTTAGGCCAACACCAGATCCATCCTTTCTCAGTCATTTATAGCAAAGGTCCTTTAAGGGTCATTTTCATCTTACAAAAAAGTCATGCTAGGTATGAACTAAAAGAAATATAGAAAAGTTGAACCAAGGCAGTCTGACATCAGGTCAACAAAAAATACTGCTTAGGGGAGTTCTGCATAGAAGAGAACTAAGCAAAGATTACACCCAAATTACGTATGGAGGGTCATCTAATTCTAACTGGTCTGGCTCCTTATTCTTCTTGCAGAGAAATATAATCAAAAAAAAAAAAAAACTTTGAAATTGGTTTCATACAGGACAAAAGGAAATTTTCAGTTTCAACTCTTGCTCCCCTCTTGACCCACATAGTCATAACAAGCAGTTTGCAAAGACTAGAAAAGCAAACACTTGAATTGATTCTTTTTCTAGAAGTTCAAAGAGAAAGTTTAAGTAGCTTAAAACTCATGTACGAACGGTTTTATGCATGCTTACCAAGAACACTATGAACACACATGCTGACTTACAGCTCTCACATTAAATCTTTCTCAAGTGTTCTTCAAAAATAATTCACAGGCAAATACATTCATATCATTACAGCACATTTCACTGAAAAATTCAAAAAATAAAGCAGCATGTCTAATCTCTTCCATCATATTTCTTTAAATATCACCACCTGAGCATAGTTCAAATTTTTAAATGAACATTCAAAGGGCAGTGAACAAAATCTTTTTAGGTGCCCAAAGACCAATATTACAAGTTTTCAACAAGCCAGAAGGTCTTCCACAGCATTCTCAAGCAGTGAAAAGAATAACCACCTACGTGCACTGACAGTCAAAGCTTTATCTTCCCTGCCCCACTACCTACTCCAATACGTTTTGCAGGTGGTCTATTGTAAGTCTCGGGCACAGAACTCTTCCAAACGGCCTTACACATAGGCTATTTCAGTATATACATGCCTGGGTACGGGGCCAGCTACAAGTCTTAATAATGCTAAGACATAAGGTAAAGCCCCCAAAAGCTCATTTGTTGAAACACACTACATCTAAGCAACACTTGAATACTATAGCCAAGTCTTTTGCATTTGTTTGGATATTATGCATTCAGTTTTGTTTACTGTCATTAGGACCACAACTTGTTGCTTATATCGGATTCTTTCTGGAGACCTCAACTTTCCTTTAGCTTAACCTAAGAAAAAAGGACAGGTCACATATGTTGCCTTCTCCCAGCAGTCCCCGCCACTCAGAAATAAGCTCCTAATTTACAAATGCCTCTCTTATATTGGGGATGAACAAAAACAGGCAAGCTGACAAATTTGAAACCTGCACAAAAACACAACATACATATAACATTTGCCCAAACTGTGTTCTCCTCCTCCACTAAGTCCTAAATTAAAAAGCTTATCTGGAAAAGAGACTGATATTTTGAAAATGAACGTGTAGTGGTTTGGGATATTTAAGTTGGTTGCTTCCTTAGGTAGTTAGTATTTTCAACAAGCGTAACATGTCATAGACATGTAATCCTTTTATAATCCTTTTTAATCTGTATATTGACCATTACTAAGCTTCTCACCAGTGCTGTACACTTGAGTGCACAGTATTGTTCTTATACATTTACTCCATGTTGATGCTAAAGGGGACAGGAGACATCTAAGGACAGTTTCACACTATATTACAATAGGCCAAGATGAGGGACAGAAAGAATATGTTCAAAGAAATGTATCAGATTCCTCAGCTTTTCTCAAGGTGTTTTAACACAACTCAAAAGGCTTTGTTTTACACATTCACTTCTTTTGTCCCTGTCCCAGTATGCTATACCACAGGTTCTTCGTACTATGTAGTTATTAGAAGCTACACTCCTGCCACATGTACTTACAAATCAATACAGATGTAGGGCATGCCTTGAATTAGAAATGTAAAAGTGATGTTTTGTATTCAAACACATGCACAGTATCACTTCTACATATTATCAGTTCCACTAGTGAAGCCTGAAAACACCACCTCATCCATGATCTTTTGTTAACTGAACGTATGTGCTAGTTTAGATCTTTTTACATATTCCCTCGTTTAAAGCGTCAGTCTGAAGGATGGACTATCACCCCTTCAGCTTGTGTTCAAACGGGCTGCACATTTAACAACCAAAAGACAGGAGTCTTAATAGTCTGAAAGAGTCCAAATGCTTCTACCACCAATTTGCAAGAGCAGCATAGCCATTGCCAAGACTTATAACTCTCTGGGATACTCGCACGGGTTATAAATGGGACAGAACTTCACAATTTGTGACTGTGATGTCAGTTCTCTGTTGCTATTTTTCAGTATTGAGTTCCTGGGAAGCACTTTGATACATGAGAGGATGAGACCTGACCCTATGTAGACAGTTACCAAAACCAACTCATCTCACAAGACTACTTCCAGAAATCAAAGTACCTCAAGATTGTTCAAATTACTTATGAGGTTCTGTTACCAGACATTTGCACTTCAGAAGTAATTACTTTAACAGAATTTTACTACTAAAAATAGGGAGTTTTTTTCCATCTTTAAGCCATCATGCAACATATACAGTATTTCCAGTCAAGAATTACATAACCAACTCTTTTCCATGGTCAGAGAAAGGCTTTTATTTACTGGCTTCACAGCAAGATGAGCATTTGCCAAGCATCTGAAGTAAGAGCGAACTCAATGCTTGTCATCAATTCCCAACACGAATCAAAAAGGAACCCTTTGTTGCAACTGAGAGGTTACTTCTACAACTAGTCCTATTTCTTTCAAAAAAGAACAGAAAAAAAACACAACAACAAAAAAACCCCACCAACCACACACCCACCAAACCCTCAATTCTATACATTCCCTCGTCACATTTTCAGGCAAATTCTGCAAAGCACTGAACATCTGTTATCATCACTAGTAACAGGGACTCACACTCACAGTTTGTTTAGCAACAGAGCACTGTTACTACAGCAATACTGGCATATTACATCAGTACAGCATTTTTGATCAAATATCAACTGTTGCATGCTTCACTTGTTATAAGTATTACTTAAAATGGGAGAATTAAACTAATCATTTGTAATGAACTAAATACAGGTATAAACTTTAGATAAAGTTTGCACAGTCAAGGTACAGCTCGGGTCTTGAAAGTGGTGCAAATTCACTATATGCTGCAAGCCACAGATGTGTGATGGAACCGAACTCAAGTCAGCTCAGGAACTGAGAATTAAATCAGTGGGGATACACTACAAGGTTCCCAGCTAAGCAGAGCATGAAGCTACTGTCAAAATATTTAAGCTTCCACTAAAATATTTTATGCTGTGTTGAGCCAATTTCACCTCCTTTCAAAGTAGAGTTTCAAGCTTGATCCTAGGTTATACAGTCACACCCATCTCTGCTCTCGTTTCAAAAGATTAAAATTAGCCACTTAATAGAATAGTAGCTGAGATGGAACTGCATCTGTACAGCTTTTAACTGACTTAACACAAAAGCCTTCCATATGCATCATCTAAACTTCCTTCCAAATCACACGTGTGCACACATACTCACTAAGAACTGGGGTTGAGAAGTACCAAAACAGTCACTTAAACATACACTGCAAATATCTGAGCTTTCCAAAAAGCATGCACAAGTATCAGCGTATGTGCCATCTGACCTAAGAAAGAATCAGACATTCGCAACGTTAAATGCAGTTAAACACATAAGTGCTTTTTAGTAAAACTAAATTGTTTTTAACATAGTTTAAGGGTATTGTACACACATAACTAATCATTAGTTATATTCATTCCAGCTGTTGTATCCAGTAGCTGACAGATACGTATTCCAGCAAATCTACAAGAGAAATCTTCACCACTAATGCACACAATTATGACGGAATTGGTTTTATCATCTACTTTCTCATGCATCAAGTTTTTTTTTGTTTTTTTCTTAACTGACGGTTTCCAATCTGTTTGTCTAGGCTTCAACTCCTTAACACCACACTGATTTTCAAAAGAAAATCTCTTAAACTCCCATAAAACTGTTATCTTTAAAGAAGACTGGGCCTGAACATGATGCTACTTAGGAGCTGCCTAATTTCAGTAAGTTCTAAAAACATTCTTCACAGTATTTTAAACTATCGCCACTCAGTACTTGAACAGTCTCAAGTCCTCTATTCACTCTGCACTGGTAATGTACTGCCCTAACTCCTGTAGTACAGAGAGGGCAAGCTCCACAACTACGCACCTCTAGACTAAAACGTTCTTCAAGATCTTTCCTCCAACACGTCCCTCACATTCCAACATGCTTTTTAAGTGGGACTTGTCAAGATGGTTGACACTTTCAAAAATATAAGTTCATCAGCTTAATAAAGACCACCACATCAAATTTTACTTTGATTGAAAGACCTAATTTTTAAACATTTGTTAGCAATAAGTCTGTATTCAGTTTAGTATTCACAATAAGCATTTCAATTACTACTTTAACAAGAGCAGCAGTGGACAAAATGCAGCTAAAGCATGTGTAAAGAAAAATACTTCCAGCTCACATTTGCTAGTGTATTCAAAACCTCCTTTCATTATCTTCTCTTACTACTTTTAAAGGCCCTACAGTACCCAGCCAACACAGGTAAAAAAAAAAAATCTCCACACTGAATGTTAAGAATTTTCATAAAGCTAAGCTTATTTTGATCGGCAAAAAAGCTATTTTAATGGGCATATCTTTTTGAAAATCATAGTATCAGCTTTTTTGTTTTTTTCCCCCTTCCTCAAAAAAGGGAGGTAAACATTTCCAACAGGAAGAATATACAAGGTCAACTACAGTAGGTCTCACAAATGACAAGCCTACAGGTTCATTCCAAAATGCAGACTTGGTGTGGGGCTAGAGTTGCTCAAAGCCTACTCTTGAGTTCTCCAGTTCAGTTCTCAGGTAACTAGTCCAAAGTACTGACAACCAGTATTGTCAGGGTGTTGCTCCAGAGCTACAAACAGGCTGAAATGTAACTGTTAAATCCCAAACTACAAAGACAGAAACGTTACTTCTGATATACCAACCTGACAAACAGGCACCAGTTAGCACAACAAAAGGGAAGTCAACCCTGAAAATCAAAAAGTTATGGCTACGTCTCTGAAATTCTAAAGAAAGGGATCAGCAGACTAGCAGTACTCACTGTAGAGCTAGCAGGAATACACACACACACACACATGCACATACACAAAGAAGTTGACATACCCTCAACTGGTTAAGTAAATATTATACCTGCTCATAACAATATAAACCCACCTGCCATGATGTCATCCAGCGTGTCATTGAGGGTCTGAGCAGGGCTGGCTACCATTAACCCTTGCTGTGTTTCTGTCAGTATTCCTTGCCCCAGCCCTGCTAGTTGTGCTTGGCCCAACACTGGCTGTCCAACTATAACACCTTGCAGTTCTGTAAGGTTTGCGATGGACCCTGGAGGTAAGGAACCTGCTGCCAGAGGCAAAGCTTGTGGCATCGCCAGAGGCTGAATTGGTGCAAAACCCGTCTGAGCAGCAGCTTGTTGAGGATCATCCTTAAGCAAGATGGGGTCAACTTGCTGTAATCGTGCATAGTCTCCCTCTGAGAGCTGTTCTCCTACCCCAACAGGAGTCAGTAGTCCCAGATGCTGGCAAGACTGCTGCTGCTGCTGCTGCTGGAGCTGAATTCTTTGCGCTTTTACCTCTAGATATTGCTTTTTTAGCTGCTGCTGAGTTTTGAGCTGTAACTCTCGCTCCACTTTCTGCAGTTCCTCCAAAATCTTTTGTTTCTTCTGAATTTGTTCCTCTCTTGTTTTGTTCAGCTCCTCAATCTTCTCTTTGGTGAGCTGGTCAGCATGTGCCAATTCCAAGGACTGCAGCTGAGCATTCTTCTCTATGGCTTCTTTTATCCTCTGCTCCAGCTCTGTCAACTTGCCCTGAGCCTCTTCTACAATGCTCTCTGGAGACTGATTGGTGATGTAACCCTGTACATCCTGGTTGTTTGCTGGCAAATGACTGCTGGACTTTTGTTTAGAAGCAGCTGTGTGAAAAAGAAACCCCCTCAGAACCAATGGAAGTGCATATGAATGGCATCCTCATTATAGAGCTACTGTTGGGGATGCTAAATGGCCAGTTATGCACCAAGACACAGCACCCGTAGAAGGTAAAAGTGTACTGTAAGGCCCTCATAGAAAACTGCATCTTTCACTACCCATTTTAATACAGCAGTCAGATTGCAAATTAACAGTACAGACTGTGTATAAATTACCAATAATCCCTATGCTACGTTGAGATATTTACTCCAACAATTGTTACTAGTTTTGCCAAATGCAGTGATTGTCTCAAGAGTCATTGTTATCAAGTGGCGTAACAAGGTCAATGAAAACAAAAGCTTTATCTTAACTTCATGTTTTGTGTCTGAATATTGTGTTAAGAGATAAACGTATAGTTACAACCCTGAAACACAGCACAAGCGATGCAACAATATTTCAAGGGACAGAGTTTTTTTTTCTAGGAAATCAGTTTCGGTACATTTTAGGAAGTGCTAATCTTTCTGTAAATACTGAATCCTTTCACTACAGGTATCCAGCTTTACTCAGTTGACAAATGGTGCTAGAACCCAAGACATGCATTAGTATTTAACGTCTTAATACGATCTAACAGGGTATGCTTAGCCACTATATTTTATCCATAGAAGATCTGATTTTGCATGTGTCAAAACTCAGCTCTCTGCCTAGGCAAGACAAATAATTCAGCCTTCCTGTAGGAATGAGTGATGGACTAATCCAATACGTGTTTTATGAAGAAGTCCACAGTAATACAGCTGACATGGTCTGCCATACCATTTGGAGAAAGAACAATCTGTTAATTTTGAAGGGTGAACAGGAAATCAAAACCCAGTATTTGCATCAGTGGAGGTGCCCAGTTTCTTCCAGTAATATTTGCTGTATTTCCAGAACAATGCAAGTGTACACACAGTATTACTTTTATGACATGCACGCATGTATCTGCGCTATTGCTGATCATCAATGAAAAGTGTTTTGGAAAGACTTCTAAAGTACAGAAAGCATAAGTGTCAAATGGCGGTATCAAAATAACTGTAAATTTAGTCCTAGGAGGACTAGGAGGACCCGAGCCACATCAGATCAAGTCTTTTATAGCACAAGAAATTCTGCCTTCAATTAGTCAAGCCCACTCCGATGCTACTAAGCTAAGTAAACAAAAGATCCCAAAATTACTATACGGCAGTTAACGTTTTTACCACTTCCACTATTAATTCTATAAAGGTTGCTGGGTGACATTCTGCATTAGTCCAGTATGCCAGACTAATACATACTTCAAATATTTACTAAGGCAGAATTCTTCATACTTTGTGATTATAGGGTTAGATGACTTCATATTTAGTGGATAAACAATCCTTAAAAAAAAAATTACAGTTTCCTGAACTGAATGCAGAAAAACTCTTCATAGGAACTACACTGTTAGAAGTGCAACCCTAAGTATTCTACCTAGAAAGGATATTTAGAAGATAAGCTCCAGAACTAAGACTGACCTTTATTTCTGATGGGAAGGGTTGTGGCGACATTAGCAGGGGGTTTGTCAGGCTCCTGGGGTGGGACGACCATGGGCAGCGCCTGCACTGGTACACGAGGAGCCTAAAACGTTGGATACTAATAGATTACTTTTCTTATACTCTAATCTAGTTATCATTCAATAGAAGGTAAATAAAACCCGTTATAAAAGCAGATTGTTTCAAGGTAACTAAAAACTTAGTATCTTTTAAATACGCTGACTTCAGTCAGTAACAGCTTAAGATCATCTGACTTGTATACACTTCACATTCTTAACCTAAACAATTATACATCAAACAATACTCATCTCAACACAGTATAGTACTACAGTCTGGTTAAGCAAATATAAGCCACAATGGACTACAAAAATAACTGAAGAAAAGCCTCATTGAAGCAGATTCCTTTTCATTTGCTATTATTTTTTTCTTGTCAGTAATCTTGACAAAGCAATAGGAAAAAAAATTGAAGAACTACACAGTGATGCTCAAAGAGTCTCACCTTTTTTGCAACAGCTCAGTTATCTACATCGCATCTTTACTTACAGTTTTGTAGTATATGAAATGAAATCACGGGATCTTCTCATCTTTAAACTTCAATAAGCTGCAATAAAAGCAAAAAAGCCCCACAGACCATCAACCCTTAAAATCTTACCCTATTTAAATCATGGGATGGTGGGGTCAGCTGAGTAGCATCAGGTGGAGGAGCAGAAAGCAAGTTGTTTGGGTAATCTAGAAGGTAACACACCACACTGGTATGACCTCCTTTTGCTGCCTCAATTAACATTGTTGATCCATCCTAAAGAGGTAAAGATCACAGTATTAGGAACAAACATAATCAAAATATGAGATCACTGAAGTGTTTTGGGAGATATAATACAAAGCATGTCTTAATACAGCTTTAATAAGTATATAATCAGCAGTAAGTCTACAACCAAGCTTAAGAATTCTTTTAAGAACTTAAGAAAAAATTTAATTGTGTTATTTTCCTTCCTCTTCCTCAGTTCTGACTTTACTACCTCAGTCAGACATTTGGATTCATGGTAATCACTTCTGAAGGAGTACTCAGTCCTTCAAACACCTGCTTCAATAAATATGCTCACGAACCTAACGTGTGCTCGTGGTTTTTAACTGACAAACTAGCTCTTGCACCTTACTCCTAATTAAATCATGACATGTTGGGTTAAGTCAGCTGCTAAGAATACAGAAGGACAAACCTTCAATCTGTGCGTAGGATCAGCACCATGAGCTAGCAGTAACTCCACAACTGCCAGATGACCTCCAGCGCAGGCCAGTGACAACACAGTATGATCGTTGTTAGCTGTGGTCCTATTCACATTTGCGCCTTCAAAAATAGAGAAAGATTTTAAGAGAGACTTAAAATTCTGCCAAAACTCAAAGGAAGTTAACCTTTTTCTTAAACATGAAAACATAGCTGTTCATGGCTGCAGTCTTGCGACAGACATAAAACTGAGTAGTCAAGCATTACTATCATCAGAAGCGTCTGTTTAAGCTGTGACAATCACTGAACCAAAGGTCTGTCTTGTTAGCTGGCTAGCAGCTGTAAGGAATTTAACTCTTAGCATACATGCATCCAAAAAAGGTGGCCAGCACTACTGGACTAGCACTCCAAACTGATTTTTCAAATGTCTATGTTTATAAGTATGAAACTTCATACAGTAGGTGTTCCTATAGCTTTTAATTTTCCCAGCAATTTTGCCAGTATAATACCTATTTTTATGAATAAGTCAATGTACAGATCTTAGTTGGTCACCAGCAAGCAGATTAATCATTGCAGCTCTGCCTCTTTCCTTTATTATACTGGAAAAATTAAGTTATACTAGAAATTTTAGGCTAGTCCTGATCCACACAAAATAGGTATAAGAAAAAAATCTTTGGTATCAATTCAAGAAATAGAAAATAGCAATACATACAGTTGATACAGACCTAAGTAAGGCTGGAACTGGTAAAGCAAGTTATAATCAGACTGCAAAAAACAGGCACATAAAGTTGAAAAAAAAAGACAATGCCTAAAAGCTGTATTAGTAGCACTGCGACACCCGTAACCACTGCTGCTGTTGCAGCATCAACTAAAGTAGAAGACTAGAATATAAACTATTTTTAAAGTTGCTGCAATTCCCCCTAATCTCATCAGGAATAAGAAGTGATTGCTATGTGCCTCGTTTAAGTACTACTCACTTAAAGTATTTTAACTGAACTCAAAGAAGCTACACTAGTAGTAATGTGTGTCTGAACAAGTATTCCACAGTGTTCCTAATCTAGAAC
Source organism: Rhea pennata (assembly GCF_028389875.1). Taxonomy (NCBI): domain Eukaryota; kingdom Metazoa; phylum Chordata; class Aves; order Rheiformes; family Rheidae; genus Rhea; species Rhea pennata. The sequence continues at coordinate 72,919,328 of NC_084666.1, forward strand.
TCTTCTAAAACAAGGAAAGGAAAAACAAACTAAGCCTTCTTACAAGCTTACCTTTGCTAATCAAGAACTGAACAGTGCAAACATGACCTGCCCTTGCAGCTTTCATGAGAGGAGTTCTTCCACCTTCAGATTCATGTTCCTACAGCAGATAAAGACAAGCTTAGAATTTAAGATTCAAGAAATAGCATATGGGAAGGAATAATTCAGCCTGTTTCTTCTTCTTTTTGAATTGGAAACAATGGACATGAAGATCCCTTTTTGGTATTTGGCTTTCTTCATATATCAAAATTTAAACAAGATTTCAATTGAGTTCAATCAACTTCAAGACCCATGATAGTATCACCTACCTTTGTATAGGTCTGAGACTACTTGGTAAGAAGCATCCGAGCAAATAACAGAGATTAATTTACAAAATATATTCCATCATGCTTAACTTCATGTTTTGTTCTTGTACTGGTCTACAAGTCTACTGAAATGTAATAATCAGTTTACTTCCATCATCTTAATTCCAGTACAGTATACCAAATAAATCACATCAGAACAGAACCATCAACTGTTTGCTGTTTAAGAAACAGCAAAAATATGCAAATAAGAATATTAACCCTGAACCAGGTCAACAATTCTGTTTAGCACCACTACTTCCTTTGTAGTCAAAAGAAAAAGGTAATTCGTATACAACTGAAACAACAGCCACCATGATAAGTTTTCAGCAGTAAATGTGGGACAAAAACCAAAAACACACTTGTCATCTTAATTTTTAATTGTAAAATTTTAAGATGGTAATTACTTACCAAATCTGCACCTGCCTGAAGTAAGACATCTGCTACATCAGTATGGCCATTTTCACACGCATATGTCAGTGCTGTATCACCTGTTGCTGTTGTTGCATGCACATTAGCCCCTGAAGCAGTATTAATGAGTATGTAAGCTTTATGGAGTTCACTACAGAAAACACGTAAGTCTCTTCATACTCTTTACTAGATCAGATTAAACATTTAATTCCCCCTTTTTAATAAAACATTCATGAAATTAAGTAATATCATATCAACTGCATTTGAGGGCTGGAGCGGGGGGGGGGAGGGAAGGGGGAGAATCACCATGAACTAAAACTTCAGTTCTAAGAGTCAAGTCATTCTACAAAATCTAAATTAGGGTCCAAGCAGTAAATTACTTTAAAAGGTTACATAAACCATTGCAGTTGACTTCAAAAAGCCGCTAATGAAAGTGTAATGAATACAGAAACAGGAATCTTTTCTTAAGGTTATGGCACTCTACAGAACCATCAACAAAATTAGTCCATACCTGCAGCTAACAAATATTTAACCAGCTCCAAATGACCCTCTTGAGCAGCCTCCATTAAAGGTGTTGAACAACCAAGTTCTATGTCAGCTCCTGCTTTAATAAGAAAATCAGCAACCTCCAAGAAACCTCCACAGCAAGCCAGAGTTAGAGCAGTTTCTTGCGTCTCCTCTGTTTGAGCATTGATGTTCGCTCCTTCAGAAATAAATGAAGACATGTACCATAACTACAGACACATCAGAAAACACTAGTTATTAAAACCAGTATCAGCAGACTAAGCTTCTTCAGGCATGAAACATCCGCTTAATGGTACACCTCATTTCTATAGCTGCATAACTATTCCCCCTAATATTGTGCTATACCAAACACACACCTCAACTTCCTTTCACTACTTTGGGAACTCCAAGAATCTTACAAAGTACTTTCCTGCAACTCGGCAGCAATATCATATTATCAAGATATGCCAAAGCCACTACATGTAATCTAGGTTACCCACATCAGTTGTTCAATATTTAACGCCTCTGAGAAACACAAAGCTGTTCTGAACGGCCAGTTACCAATTAGGGTTCAAGTACAATAAAGAGTATTTTGCTAAAATTAACTACTCAATACTCAAAGTCACACAAGAAGAAAGCAAAATTGCAAGAAGTAACAATATCTTTTAAAAAAGCATACAATATCAGATGCTCATGGAATTCCAGTCCATTTAATACACCGTAATAGTTACCTTGGCCAAGTAACAGTGCCACCATCTCTTCATGTCCTTCTCTAGCTGCTTCCATTAGTGGTGTGTATCCTTCATCATTTACCTCTTCCAAGTTAGCTCCACGTTCAATTAACAAAGCTGCCAGTTCAACATGCCCACCACAGGCTGCCAAGGTCAATGGAGACTCAAAAGAGTCTGCAGGCATGTTCACCTGAGCTCCGCTGTCAAGAAGTAATCTTGCCACTTCCACATGGCCATCCTAGGAATTCAAAAAACCCAAAACAAGAACACTGCATGAAGACAGTCAAAAAAAAGGTATTCTGCCTGACACAGGCAATCTCTCACCTAGCAGCTGAATTGCTTCATTGATCCAGGTCACCTTAGGTGTATAGTTGGGTGACTTATTTTCCAAAGCTTAACAAATTCAGAAACTCAAATCCCATTAGAAGTCAGAGAATAGAAACAAGAGAATTAGAAAATCAAAACATTCAAGGAAACTATTAAAGAAGTATTCTTAAATGTTTTGATTAATGCTAGAAATCCACTATGATATAAGCATGGGAAGAAACCTCAAGAAATCTTTTTTTAAATATGCCCTATTCAAAGCTAAAATAATGTAAATCATACACCCAGCCTTGGTGTGCATACTATAACAAAGTGGTCAGCTTCACAGTAGATTCACAAATTCCTATGCTTTAGTTTGGCATCAATTTAGTTCAGAAAAAATAGCTGAAAGGGAACTTTAGGCTGTTTTAGAAACTTGCTTCCTCCCAAAGAACAATACCAAAATGCTACAACATCTTGTACTGTTCTATGGGAACAGAACTGAAGAGTGATCACATTATGTAAGGAACAAATTCTAAGAAATAAGTTACCACTCAAATACCACGTATTTCTTTTGATCCATTACCAAAAGTTTTCCTATTATTGACAAAAAATGCACTATATTAAATAAAGTAATATTAAGAGATTTTCACTCATAAGTACTTTTTCTTGGATCTAAGAACAGGTTTGGGTTTTTTTTTCCCCTAAAGACTGCCAAATCTTTACATTGCAAAGAAGTCACTCTATGCCAGAGCTCCCCATTTATTCAAAAAGTGTTATTTTTGTTTTAAATTCAAGACGTAGTTGCGTTATTTGTTACGTAAAACATGCTTACGAAGTATCAGAAACATAGCTCATCCTCATTTCCATGAAGACTGTTAGTCTTACAGATTCATATTACACATTCACAACTTTTGGGGATGAAGATAGAAGAGGAGATGAGCTTTAAGTATAAAAATTTCCTTCCTTCCAAGGTAGTGGTGTATAATTACATTGCTTGCCTGCTGGTTCCTGCAATACTATTTCACTTACTGCTCAATTTTACAGCAGTCAGGACATTTTTTCTCCAAGAAAAAAAAAAAACGAGACCACTTGTAAGGGGTCCCTCATACATCACAAGAGCCACCGGAACTAGATCCTCCCTTTAGACTTTTTCAGGTACTATTATCTTGCTGTCAAAATACTTTACCAAAAGTTAGCTTCTAAATTTGCTTCTTCCTTTAAAAACAACACCAATAAGATCCGAGTATTTTTGTCACGTTCTCAGTACATCATAGACTCAGGAACCTACTTGAATGGCTTTTCAACTACATATTTACACTAAAATCTTGACAGTGACATATCAAATAACCACTCAGTTCAACTTTTATATAAAAGAGTGACTAGCTTGATCACTGCAGTCCAACAGTAGGCACAACCCCTCCGAACCGATTTTCTCCATGAAATTGCCATCTTCCATACGAATCTGCAGTAACCATAGCAGAAAAGATCTAATGTAACACATGCAGAAGGATTGCATAGGAATAGCAGAGGCTTACCAGGAACGCGAGGCTTCCTTGAGGTTGTCATTGAACAAGATAAGTACATCATGATCTCAGATTAATAAGAGAGAACAAATTTAAGCCATTGCCATCCTCACCAAACTAGGAACCACAGCCACAGCTCCTTTCCCAACAATATACAAAACTACATCTAATATTGTTAAAGACTCAATTTTCTGAAATGTTTTATACCTTTCTATCATATCCAGGCAGCCTAACAAGATGTTGTCTAAGTAAGAAGATCCAGGACATATTCACCTTTTATATGAAATGACAACACTATTTTAGGGAAAGACTCTAGGGCTATATAAAGAATCCTTCCTCACAGAAATGTAGAGATGGTTCCTCAACCATCAGCCTCTGGCATGACAGATCACTTATCATCCCCAACTGATCTATCATGAAAATGGTGTTGCAAACAGCAGAAAAAGATATGTTTCAAAGATTCACATAAAGGTCAAAAAGTCTTGAAAACAATTATTGGTGTTTAACCACACAAAGCAATTTTGTCCATGTTTTAATGTGCCTTGCAATGGGTTGGTGCTGTTCAGCTCACCTACAACACCTCAAAAACACTTCAGAGTTTTGATCACAAAAGGTAGCTTGCCCAACCTGCACCAGCACATTAAGAGTTTTAAGGCCAATCAGCGGGGGCAATCAATATTCAGCCTTCACTGCAGGTCAGCTTTCTTCACTAAGAGCAGATGCAAACTAAACAAACCAGCTTTTTGCTCCCATGAGGCAAATCACATTACTGAAGAACTGATTTGCATTAAAGCAAAGGTAGTGCTGTATATTATAATAAAAGCTCTTGGACAGAAGTCCTTCTGAATGCCTTGTAGGACAAGGTTTAAGCAGTCCCACAGGTCTGTAGTATGTAAACCCTATAGTATAGGCACAAACTTCAGTAACATGTATTCAAGTTCAATGCTATCCTAGAGAAGGTAGCTTTGAGTTACTGGAGATTGGCAATTAGTTCTGCAGAAAAAGCATGCAGAAATGAGAAGCCTCTACCTTGCTACATTTCAGATCTGTAAGTACTGCTACAGAAAGCTGTTCTTTTTCACAAGCAGAAGAAAAGATAGCAATACTCCCAACTTTACCTGTCTCTCAATCCTGTGAGCAAGCATGGAGACAGCGACTTAACAACTGCTTCTTGTGTAAATAGAAAACCACAACTTTTTCCCCATTGCTGAACAGGTTTTAATAAGAAATGGTCTAGACATTTCTCTCAGTCTAAACTTCTTCATTTCTCTAGCAGAGACCCCCCCCCCAAAAAAAACCACCACCACACACACACAAGGCAAGGAGGCAAAGACAGCTTGCTCTGTGGCTCCACGAAGTAGCAGTGCCCTCTGCAAACTCCTGATCTATCAAGCTGTCACGACAAGGAGGCTACTGGAAATAAACAACATAACTTTATAGTCACCTTCCATGAAGCTCCTTGCAAGGACAGCATCCCTGATACCCATATGGCTAATCTACTAATACTTCACCAGAGTAAGATAAAGAATACCATATGTCCTGATAAGCTACATGCCTTTCTTTCTAAAGGCTTCTTGACAAACATAATTGCTTCTGCAAAGGATTCCCCCATCTGAAGCCATTAACTTGCTCAAAAAGACAAAACTAATTGAATTTAGAACCATTACAGTTACTTTAGAAAAGGGAAGACTATATCAAGTCTTTAATGAGAATGCATGGCGCTTCACCATGGCCCTGTGAGATGCCGCACAGGCTTAAAACAGACTCACCCAACCCATGTGAAATCCAAGGGGGAGAGTAACAAGAAAATATAATACAAGATAACTTTTGAGTTTTAGGCTTGAGTTTCACATACAGGTGAAGGGTTAGATGAACATAGGCACAGACATTAATATTGCACTTATCTAAGCATGCTGCAGTTAGAGGAAACCTCTGTAACAAGCTATGTACAGCCTTGAGGCTGTGAAAAAACAGCTCATTTCAACTCAGGGTCACAAAAACAACTAAGAAAAAAGCCTAAACCTGCTCAGTTGCATTTCCTTTTCTTCTCTCCAGCACAAAGAGTTTCAGAATAAGCTCCTTCCTAGAAAATGACGCCAACATCTGCTTGGGTTTCTCATTCTGCTAGCTTACACCTGCCAGCCATTGGTATGGCACAGGGTTAGCCAACTCCATGCCAGGATACACACTTCTCCAGGAGGGGAAACCAACCAATGTACACTACTCTAAATTTCTGAAAGAGGAATAAGGAGGATACATGACCATATTTACTCAAAAGAAATTATCAAAGTAAAAGCCCAGAATGATAACAAACCTTCCACCTCAGGTTATTTGTATGAAGTAGATTGCAAATAGGATATCTGCTTTAAAGATGATGCAGATAAACCAGAGTTGCACAGCTGTTTAAGCCTGACAGTACTTCAAATGGAAACACTACCCAAAGATACAGATTTGACAGGTTTTCTTCATCAAAGAAGTCTAGAATCATCTCAAGCTAGATGTTATACTATTTCAGAATTAAAATTACCCAAATATGATATGTTGAAAAAAAAAGCTCCAGAACGCTTGCACTGTATGGTAGGAAAGTATTATCCAAAATCAGAGTTTTCTCTGAATCTTACTAAATTTTGTAAGATGGCAATCCGTTTTACATTGTTTTACAACTGCCTCAGATTGACAGACTAGCAATACAGAAGCATGCTTAAATTAATAACTGACTGACAGCATTCCAACAATATGCCTTTTAATTTCCTAGTTGCTTCCCAAACATTGCCTAGGTGACTATGTAACCCATGCAGGAAAAAAAGCTGCATATGCACATCTAAACATAACCGCTTCCAACATAAGTGAAAGAGGGTAACTAGGCTTACAGACTCCTTAAACATGACTGCTATTGGAGACATTCAACATATCTATGTTAAGACAGTATTTGCTGCATAAGTTTAGCACATTTCAGAACTATTGAAAGCATTTCATCAGCCAATGAGAAAAACTTTTAAGTAAGGTAATTCAGAGATTCCTACAAAAAGGATTTTCCAAGCTTCAGTTTAAAGTTGCTAACCCAGAATCTAGTGCAACTACACAAAGTGAAAAATGAGATTGTTAAAGTAAACGAGTATAATTTATTTCTGGTTATTCTTGAAGTCATTAATTTCTCAGAACTGAGGTCACAAAGGTATCTCTGGAGGCAAACCAGACTACCATGACTATCAGAAGCGCAAAACACAGTAAGTGACATGCAACAAGACACAGAGACATAGCCCACAGAAGCTGCTTTCGGATAATGAGCGCATCCGATTTCATGACTTCTGTTACTGCAGAAAAACATCAAGTGCAATTGGACATACATGCACTTTGCATCCAAAGTATAGGTTAACAGAGGTCTCTGAGCTAATGCTCAAGTGATGCAGGTTTTAGCTGATGTCCCTCGAGAATGTAACTGTTTTATCAGTCACAAGAGCAAAGGGTTGAATTCTGCTGTTTTAGAAAGCACTGTTTCTCAAGTGCGTATTTTTTTCCATTCTTCTGCCAGAGGGCCATCAAGTGTGGGGGAGAACCAAAGCATCACCAAGTCAGGTTTTGCACCAAAAAGACCAAAAGCAATCATTATCTTCAGAAAGTGGAGATACTAAGAACACCTCACTGCTAAAACCATGCATTTCTTACCATGCAAGCCTCCATAAGAGCAGTGTGCATTTCATCTGTCTTGTGTTCCTGGTCTGCACCAGCCTCCAGTAGAAATCTCACCATTTCTAGATGGCCTGTATGAGGGGAAGAAGACACAACAGACGAAAATAATTTCCAGCAAAAGTGTATTTCAAGGCAGTCATAGAAAAGGTTTATCATACATAGTTAAGATAACAAAAAATCACGGTACACCATAAACAAGCAATGAAACACTTGAAAGGCATGTCTGTATCTGTATGTACAATGCAAACAGCAGCTCAACAGCACATCCACTGTAAGATTCAAGTCATCTGGTTAGTAGAACTATGCACTACATGCATTCCTTGAAACAACTTTAAAATACAGTAGCACAAACTCCAGAAGGTTACACCAGGGTGATTTATTATTCTCTAAAGACCTTGAAACACTTTCATCTACAAAACAGAGCTTTTTATTTTCCCTTCTTCTAAGCTTGTTCAATTTTAAGAATTGGGGATTACTGTATTCATAAATGATATTGTAACCAGCCCTCAAGCTTGTATAACCCTTAGACCATAAAAGGTATGAAGCAGATGAACCTTCGTACTTCCAAAGTTTTCTAATAATTCAATCCACAGGAACCCAGCAAATAAGGAAATTTAACAGTTTCTTCCAACTACATTCCCTCCTGAGTCTGCTAATTTCATTACCATAATTAAGTCCTGTTGTTGCACCAAGTCCCATCACCTCTCCTACAGTTATGAGAGAAAACATGCAAGCATGTAAAACTATTGCTGTTTTGTAACTCAAGAGAAAAAAAGTTAAAACTTGACACTAGAATACCCTTAAAAAGATGAAGACAGGTACAGCCCAGTTATAAGGATGCACTGCCTTTTCACTTTTTTATTGGGAGGGGAGCATAGAGAGGAGAGGATGGTTAATGATCTACTTAGTCCCAAATACCATACATCATTCTGCTGCAAAACTTCAGCCATATGAAAAATTTAGAAATAGATTTTTATGCCTTAAACACGCAATTTGGAGCAACACTAACCCAAGAAAAAGCTAAATGCCAAGAATATAGATAATGGAAGAAAAAAAGCTAATGTTTTTTCTTTTTCATCATAGCAAACAATTGATTAAGTATAGATATGTAATCTTTCATCTCTGCATTCCAACCTCATTTTAGGAATCCAAGCATACTTTTTCAGGAAGGAGGAGGGTTTGCCCCCCCCCCATCTTTTCACCAAAATGCCTTTGTTCCTATACCACCATAAAAAAAAAAAAAAAAAAAAAAAAAAAAAAAAAAAAAAAAAAAAAACCTACTATTGCTTATTAAGGCATTTAACATCTGTGCACCAAGAATTAATCAAGGAAAAAATTAAACATAAATGAAAAATGAAGACCCTCTACTGAGATGCCACAGCAAGTATCTCTTCCACAAGCGTGTCAAAAGCCATTCCGAGAGCTCTAATAGAACATGTCTTAAGTGACCATCAGAGCTGCTTGTTCAGATTTGCTCTCTCAGTAAATAAGCTTTCACCTCTTGAGTGATGCAAGATAGCTGCCTCCAAGGAGGTAAAAAAGGCCTGTTGGAACACTACACCTAGAAGAAAGGCACTGGATTTTGCACATTTGAGTGCTAAGTCCTGTAAATACAAGTCACTTCTATACCTGTGCAGAGATGCCCTGTAAAACATGTGAATGTGTAAAATGTGTAAAATGCCCTGTGAAGTATTCTGTGAGGTAAAATATCACTGTATTATAGAAAGATTATCTCATTTACTCTGATATCAAGTGAATTATTTCCTTGCCTTACAACTCATTTAAGACTGAACAGAAAATACTAGCTATGAAGACTCAGTATCAAGACATAACTTTGATCTAACATTCTCCACATGAATCCCTCATCTTAGAGGCCACACGTTTTATGCAGTATCAGATGTCAGGATAAAAAGCATCGAGTATGTGTCTGTCTAAAGCATTCAAATTCATTTTGTACCAAACAATAATTTTGAATAAAAACATGTTTTAAAAGACTTCCCACACCCAAGTAAAGGCCTTGGTACCGTACCTTTATAACAAGCCAATGTAAGTGCACTCTCCTTAAATTCATTGGAATGCGTATTTATGCCTGCTCCATTTTCCAGCAGCACTCTGGCCACTTCCACGTGGCCAGCGCTTCCTGCTTCCATCAGAGGAGTGTGACCGTTTTCATTATGGTCCTCAATACTAGCGCCCGATTCCAGCAGTACTTTCACAACATCTACATAGCCTCCAGCACAGGCGTACGTAAGGGCGGTATTGCCTAGAACCAGAAAACAAGGTTTTGAAAACTCAGAAATGTCTACACTGAAACTTCAACTTAGGCTCCGTTCTACTCCTTTTACAGAGCTGTCTTACGAAATAGGCTTTACAGCCTACAGTTCAAAAAACAATAGAAAAGAGCAAGTAACTACGAAATAACTCAGTGCTGACAAACTGAAGATCTAACCAACTGCAGTCAATTCAATTCTCTTTCAATTTCCCTCCCAAATAATCCCAACTTGCATCACAAATACCCATCATGCAGCTTTGTTACTCAGCATGGAGATACCATGCTGTAAAAGGAAGAGCCCCAAACAAGGAGCAGAATCAGCTATTTTTCTAAGTCATGTCTTAAACATCTCTCAAGTGCTAGTTTAGAACATCCACAGCATTTACAAGGGGATTAAAAAAATCTGTGAATTCAAAAAGACTGAATCTGAAGAAAATAATCAAAGAACCTGCCTTTATGCATGCACCAAGGTGAGGGGCAGAAGTGGGGGCCGGGGGGGAGGGAAGAACAAACTCAGAGCACTATAACTACTCAGGTAACTAATTCACTGGGGGGAGGGGGGTGGTTTCTAGTATCTTAACTTTCCTCCTAATGTAGCACCTGTACTTAGTTGTTAACAACAGCTGCCTATATAGAAACTCTCCACCAAAAGGATGAATGAAATAGTTGTGCAAGCAGTTTGGTTACTTCAACACAAACTTGTGCAAAATTGAGAAGGGTAAGAGAAGGGAGGAGGAAAAAAACCCACACTCCCTACAATCACCTTCTGCTTACTTTCCCCTTGCTTACCTAGACCAGATACCAAGTAATTTTTGAAGTACACAGTACTACTCAAACTGTGCTCAACATACTGTGTGACAAGAAGTCTTATGTATACTAAGATGACTTATGTACACTAAGATCTTTCAGTTACTAACTTGCCTTTGTCTGCAACCAACTAATATTTTACAGGCTCATAAAAAATATAGAAGCTGTGTTGTAAATCAAGTAGTAATCTGCTCTGAAGAGCTTCACTTTCTCAAACAGCCACTCCTCCTGAATGACCACACAGTTTCCTGTACGCTGCAAAATAATCAGATTTTCAGCGTTTCAACAAGCTTTTTCTAACATGCTTATTTACCTGTCGATGACTGTGCATTCACATCAGCACCATGAGCTAGCAGCAACTTCACAATTTTGACATGTCCACCATTAGCAGCAGCCATTAAAGGTGTTATGTCTCCTTTAATACCCCGGTCCTCCACATTAGCATGCATTGCCAGAAGAACCTGTGAACAGAAGGGCTGATCAACAACATTCGGAAGTGACAACCAGCATGACAAGACAGTTAGAAGTCTACACAACATAGCCCCTACTTTCAGGAACACGTGGTTTCTTTTTAAGAAAATAAGCACAACAAATGCGTTAGTAACATACAGTTTATGTGCAAGTTTTCATCTGTCAATTAACTGACTTTTCCCACAATCTTAATGCCACCTTCCAGGTGAATAAGACAGCATCCCATTGATTCAACACTCACTGTTATGTAATGCACACAAATACGCACAAAAAACGGTTTGGAAACCAACCTGTGCAAGCTCATAATATCCTGCTGAGCAGGCTAAACAAAGGAGGCTTTCGCCTTCTTCTGTGTGCTCGTTCACACTCCGGCCTTCAATTAGCAACTTCCGCACAGCATTTACATCTCCTTCTGAACAAGCCTCTGCCAAGCTGCGGCTAGTAAGACAGAAACCATTTAGAAGTAAAAATGGACTATCTTTGAAATTCTTACTCTACGTGCAGAGTAAAAAAAAAAAAAAAAAAAAAACAACATGCCACAAAGATGCAGTCAACTAAAAAGCAAGCACAATCTAAACAATGCCAAAGGCTAGGAGGTGTTTTTACATTTCAGGTTTTCCGCACAATCTCTTTGAAAAATTCAGCCAGCCTCTCCTGTTACTAATTTTTAGCACAGTAAGATGCCAACTGAAACATCTGCAGAACAACCATCCTGTTTACTGTATTTTGCCATACAAAAGTAGTAAAGTGCTGAGAGATGAGAAGGTTATGGGTCTGATTTTCTCCCCCAGCATTACACATGCACTACTTTTTTTGTAGTTATTAAAACATTCAAGTAATAACTCTCCATTTTGAAGAATAATATTTTAGTTCAACAAACAAGAAAACTTTTGGTTTTTTTCATTACTATTTGCTCCACAATGCATCCTCTCAATCTGTTCCTGTTTTGTAGTTCCAGTTTAGAAACACAAGTTTTGTGCTACTCATTTTGCTGAAGTAAGGGTCAAAAGAAATAACAGATAAGTACAATGCCTTGTTTACCTGGATATTATTTTATGAATATTTCATTTCAAATGTGTAGCCACTGAACAGTTACATTCCCATTTTTCTTTGTCGAAGGAGACAAAGGACAGGACATCACCCATCAAGACATGCTTTTGTTCAACAGTGTCAATAAGACTAGAACAAATCACTTGGTATCACTGACCTATAACAATGCATCACCACCCCCTCAAAACAGCTTCTATCCTGTCCTGGAAATGAACTGCAGATTTTTGTAACAAAATCCAACCTTCCAGTTGTGGTCATAACTCAATCGAATAGTAAAGACAGATTCTCCAGGTTGCGTTAGCCCTTAAGTCACATAAGGGAATTTTTGGTCCTCGTGTGACATTCTGAATTCTTAACCTTTATCATTCTAACTCATGAATGCATTCTCCTGAATGCATATTTTGAGCTAATACAAGAATGCACATTTTGTCTATTCAGCTCATGAATGATTAATAACAAATCCAAGACTATTGGCCTCATCCCATCCACCCTCCTTTCACTTCTTGTCCATTTAGGAAAATCCTTTAACACAGAGCTAACTCAATAGGGAATGGAAAAATAAGGTAGTGCCATACAATATCCGGAAGCCATATTACTCAAGGGGATAGGGAACAATTTTTTAAAAGTACAGAATGTAAAAGTATGAACTCTTGAAACAGGCTACACGATACTTGTATACAGCATCTATGACTACAGTCTTATTTGTGTCACTAGGCCAAATCTTAATGCAAACAGAAATATTTCTCAAGTATGTACTGTTAACAGTATTGTCCACATTTATTTTCATTTTCCATATCCTCTGTCCCAGTAACAACTCTGGCAACATTCACTGTTAGTAGTAAAAAAGGTAGCTGGAGGAGAGGTGCACACAGCATAGCAGCAGATATAACTCCAAATGCTTCTATACTCTTTAAATGCCCTGATTAGCGCACACACTAATCTTTGAATTGCTCTGCATACAGGGATTAAACCACCCTCTAGCACTGCAGCGCTTGCAAGCTTGCACAAACATTATTTCCACTGTATGTAAGCTCAGTGACAGTCCAAAGGGGGTGGGTTTATTTCCCTCTGAAAACATCCCAAGAGGCGAAAAGCCAAACAAATTAATTCATAAAGTTTGTTTAAAAAAGTAGAGGCTTTCAGGCCTCAGCTCTGTCCAAGGTCCTACAAACTGCAGGAAAGCCAGTAACCATCATGAAGGCTCAAAGTCCCTCAAGATCATTTTCCTTCCTCAGTTGAAAAGGTACTCTGAAGTTCTCCACAACACACACACTCTGTCCCAAAGCTAGTTTATTCATATCACTTACAGACTTCTAGGTTTCTGTGGCAAGTAAGAACAAGAGAAAAAATATTTTCAACACCTCTATCCATCTCAGGATATTTTCTGGTAAAGTTCAAAGGCCCAGGCTACTTACAAATTCAGGGATTTTGTTTACTGAGTTTGTCAAATTAAGGAAGATTGTTACTTGGTGAATGATTTCTGGATCTTGAGCAATATTACTCACTTCACTTCCCGCTGCAAGAATTAACAGTCCAAGAATATTTAACAGGAAAACCAGGTGTCAACCTGCTGCTAGTTCCACTTGAGTAGCAACTTCACCATCTTGTAGCCAGAAAAAACACAGTACAACAAAAACTGTATCCAAAAATCACAGCAGCGCACTACTAAAAACATCCAGTAAAAGAAAATGTAGGCTTACTTGTCCGTCTGCCCTGCATTTGCTGTGCTTTCTGCTCTCATCCGGGTAAGTGCAGCAGCAGCTTCATCCAACGCGCAACTGACTGAAGAAGTCAGTCTGCGAAGCACCTCAGGATCTGCGAATGCTTTACCATCGGCAGTGGACAGTTTACCTATTCCTTTCATTTCAAGTTATAACAAGTTGACATGCCAGACAAAGAAAAAACACAGAAGTTTTAATTAAGTCTGAGTTCTGCTAGCAGAAACATTCCAAATATAATTAACTATGCCTTCAAAAATTATGGGATTAACTGTTCAACAATCTTAACTTAAAAGCTGCCATCAGATGTGTCGCATACAAACGACAGCCTCCAACACACAGAACACATTATTTTTCAACCATTGACAACTACTTTGCATAAGCAACCAGTAGTGTCTTTCCTACACTATTACAGAACAAAACCTCATTGGGTAACCTAGCTTTTGATCCAAGGTTGCAAGACAAGGCTATATGTGAACTTCTACATAGGTTTTTTAAAATCCAAATTTAGAGGGATCCAAGTAGAAGCATGGCCTTTCCATGGAACTCCAGTCTTCCAAAATTCAGAATGTCTTAATTCCTTTCTCTTCAGCAACTTGTACAAGCTTGCCAGGTTCACACTGCATCCCATTCCATGTCTGTAGCATGCTCACATGGATCAGACTTGTGCAAGCAGTTCCACTAGGGTCTCTTTGAGTCTAGGCTTCAGAATTAAACCCGTAAGGGACAGGAGTCCTTACCTGCAGCTTCAAGTAAAGCTTCTAATCTAGCCTGGGTTTCTGGATCTACTGTTCTCAAGTCAGCACCATCAGCAGTACTCGACAAAAGCAATTTGGAAGCTGTTTCCAACATAGGGTTTTCGAGATCATCCTGATCCAAGATGAACGATTCCACCTGTGGGGAGGGGGGGAAAAAAAAGATTTATTTAGGAGTAAGAAAATTGATTGGAATCTAATACATTAGAAAATAAAGCTGCAGTTATTTCTTAAGGGTTTTCTTTTCAAGTACTTTGTCAGCCTAGCTATCTTCAACTGATTCAAAAGGGATTTCCTCCATACCTACTGTAAGCAGCAAGGTTTTCCAAAATCATATATGAAGAAATCACCTCTTTTCCCTTGTTGATTTGCTCTCCAACTAAAAGCCACAGAATATGCTTGAAATATTTCAAGACTCCCTTCAAAACTGAGTGCAGTGTGATGTGATGTGCAACTTTAGACGAGGATGGAAATGTCAAGGAACAGATACTACTCTAGAAGGCCTATAGTTAGTAGCTGCCATAGGTTTCTATACACACTGTATCTTTTTCGAAAGCATCAACGATAAACATACAAAGAGAGCACACACAAAACAGCCATCTTTCAAAGTAGTAGTCTATTTTAAGATGGCACCCATTAAGCTATATTAGTAAAATCCACAATAAGAAAACTAATTAACTATTTTCACTACTTCAGCATAGACTATTTTTCTTACTTGCAGAAAAATTCTTAGCCATCGTGCTTCTTTCAAATATGTTTGTTAATTAAACACTAAAAAAAAGAGAAAGACCAGCAACATGTTCCAGACAATCTACTCAAAAGAAACATACATAAGGCTTTTCTGGAAGATTTCTCAAGAAAATATTTAAAAATTTTTCTGGGGACTAGACAACCTGTTTTATTTGCATTGTCCAGAGAACAGACACTAAATGATCCAAGTTCTTCTGGACATCCTATTTTCTTGCACTCTGCATTTGTTTTGGTTGTAAAACACACTGAAATTAAACAGGAGTGCAACACAATACAGAGAAAAGACTCTAGTATCCATTTGGGCTTTACGGCCTATTAAAAAAAGGACAGGGTCAAGTTGTTTCAAGTTCAGCAAACACTCCCTCAAATCCATGAACCAAGGCATTTATTAGACTGTCAAGACCAAGTTTAAATACCACCAAACCCCCCCCCCCCCCCAGAGCTCAACAGCCTCCTTACTCCTGCAAATGTATCTTCCCAAGTCAAAGAACCAGAGACACGAGTCTGTCAAACTACATGTCACCCACTCATACAGCATTACAGAAATCTTCAAATACCTTAACATAAAAGCAGCTGTATATAATACATCAGTAGTATATTTCCACATGGGATACAGTTTAACAAGATGATTTTAAGATAGCATTTAGGTCAATCTCAAAAGTTTACAAGCAGTCTCATGAGAATCTTGGGGTGTCTACAGAAATCTGAATTTGTGATGCTCAAGAGGGCAAACACACCAGAAAAGCAATTATTTTATTGCAGAACTCTAGTAAAACTTCTCTCCTTCCTCCACATATTATTGCATAAAAACTTCAGAGCTCACAGTAAGTCTGCCTTCTGCAGTCTGTTTCCAATATTTTTTTTGCCTTTTTTGTGTTTTGTTTGTTTTTCCCTCCACAAATAGCAGTGGAACGTAACTGCCTATAGCCAGATTTGACAGACATGATCTACTGAATTCAAAAGCTACTCTGATATGGTACTAGTACATGGATTGAACCTATATGCATTGTTTGTTTAGGAAGCTCAGCTGAGAATTACTTTCAAAATGATTATTCAACCTATTATCCAAAAGACATCCCTCTTTGGCAATAAGCACGTGGTTTCCCCGCTCCCCCCCCAATTTTTTTTTTTAAGGGTATTTGAAGCCTCTTTTTCCCCTCCTCCTCAAATCCCAAAATGCAGCCAAACTGTAGAGCATGACTTCCAACTTCTGATCACAGCGACTCCAAAGGCAACAACTGCCAACTTGGGACAGCCCCGCAGCGTCGGCTGTTGCTCCTCAGTACCACTTCTCCTAAGCTCTCTATCCACTCACACATGCCCCAGGTTTCCAGTCTGGGGAGCTCTCAGGTTCCTCCTCAGTACTATGGGGCAGTTGAATCCTGCCTTACCGAGGTCCTCCCATTTGTCTATGCCATTGCCCACTTCTCAAGGCTGGCTGCAGTGGAACTGTGAACTCACCAGTTTTCTTCTCGCAAAGGGATAAGCAAAGCAGCAGGCAGTAAGAAATATGAACTACTCAAGTGCTCAGGAGCCAAGAAATGAATTTCACCACTGGAAATGCTAACTATTGAGCAGCTGGAAGAGTTCTTGGCTCACTCAACTCAGGGAAGGAAAAAGTATATACATAAATATATATATACACACACATCTATTTCCCCTTAGAATAACTCAAAAATCTCAGCTGGTCACTCTTCTTCCAAACATTATGAAGTATTTGCTATGGAAAAAAAAAAAATACTGAAGCTTCTCTCCCATTCACCAACCCCCACCCCAAAATTAGATCTCTTGTGCAGTTTGTTTCATATAAAACATCTGTTTTTTCTTCCAACTATCCAGATGAGCACAGTGGGGTAAATCAAAATCCTGTAACACAAGAAAAAGCAATCAGCCTACAAACAATACAACACCAACACAAATACAAGTTATCAGGAGAAAGCTTTCCCAAAGATTGACTGTGGAAAACTAATTCATATTATCTGCTGTCATTTAAAGTCAATTTCAGAGCAACACCTAATGAAACTAGCTTGTTAAAAATTGAAATTAAAATATTTATTAATATAACTATTTTCATTTTTTAAGACAGAAAAGATTTCTTCAAGTCACAAGGATTGAAAATAAATTTTCCTAAAGCCTGCAGTTACACTATCCAATTTCTGCAAGGGTCTAATCCTAAGAGATCTATTAGGTCAAGAGTGTTGCTGTTCAGCCTGTACAACATGAAGCAGGGCACCATGCAGAATAACACTGCTTAGAGATGCTTTTCAACTGTGGTCAATTAAACTGTATTTTTGTAGGAGTGAAAATTCATTTTTAATTTCCCAGAAAATCTTGCCTTCTCCACAGAAGTTACAAATTGAAGACAGCATTTCTGTTAACTGGCCTAAGTAAATGGACATTTTCTTTAAATGTCTTCATATGTACTTTATTTCCCTTAACTAAGGAAAAGGTGTAGAATACTACACATACCTACAGATTAGAATAATCAATCCTGACTTTCAGGCATTATTTCTTGAACCATACAATGCTCTGACATGATACACCATTCATTCTGCAACAAAGTCTCACGTTCTGCACTTGCCTAAGTTTACTTCCCCTGTAATCTTCTCTAATAAAGCTGGTACTTCCATGAATTGAAAGAGGTGTAAGGGGGAGAAGTTACCAAATGCACTTCACCTGCTGTCAAGCAAGACGGCCTAGAGCTTTAATGTATTACTACAACTGTAAAGAGAAATTAACACTGACCTTCTCTAAAGCATCATGCTACGAGCATCCTTGCACAAGTTCCGTGTTACTTTTCTAGAATGATTCATTTTTTCCCTCAATATTCCATGCACTGAAATACTAGATTAATTGTAATTTTCAACATCTCCTACTTTTACCATCTCCGACAAGAAATGCTAGGGCCATACATATGCTTCCACATGCTCTCATGCAGAGGTAAAGGTCAGACAATAAACATCCTCCTATATCTTCCCCTCATAAAAAGCAGGGAGTTGAAGAGGAGTCAATCCCATTTTGACTTCAAGAGTATTACTTATTTAGGCTCAACACCAATTTGTGTTTCTAATTTTACATCAAGCCAAAAAAGGACAGAAAATATATTCTAGCTACAAAAAACTGTATTTTTCATACATCTGCTACACTTACGAGATAGAAATCGAGTACTGAACACCAAAACAAGTACAACATCAACTGTGGTATTAAGCTAGTAAAATTACTTTTAATACCAAAACTGCTTTTAATATCAAGACTAAGCATTCCAAGCTTAAAGTGATGGCTGCCTTAATATTACTTTCAGCAGAAATACTTGCCACATGATATAGATCAACAGATAAAAGCTTGTACACACTGCTATGCAACTAACTACAGCACGATGCAAGTCCGACGATACAGGGCAATGTCACCTCTAAGAATTTGTTTGAGGCAGTGCGAGCAAAGAACACAGGAGCAGAGCTAAGTCTTCTTGTTACGCTAGTGACTTCGGTATCTTTAAAGTGTCACTTAGATTAGCATCTGAATTCTTTCTTTTCGGGTACATCTAAGTTTTTTGTAATATTTACATGTCGTCTCTACACAGTCACGCACACAGCACTGTTGCAGAACTCTAGACTGAGTTATCTGTGAACAGGAGAGATCAATAAAAGCCACCACTTCAGGCTTCCTTTATAAATAATGCCAGTTCTCCATTACGCACCACCTACTAAAGCCTTACGGCAGAATAGCAAAAGCCCATTATTTATCCATCTAATCAGTACATAGCTCTCATGAATAGCTCTGGTCATTAATTTACAGAGCATCTCTGGCATTTGTTTATCACTGTTCTATGGTTTTTCCTCAGTCATAGCTGTGCTGTCAGGACAATCCACAAGCATTATAGAAGGCAATAACAAGTCACTTCCTCACTCTATCAAAGTCCCCAACTCTAAGACTCGAGGAGCCTGACAAGCAGATTTGGCAGGTTCTGTTCCCCAGCCCTTTTCTCTAAAAGCATCCTGTAAGTACACAGTACCTATGTGTACTTTCCAGCGTAGAGTCAGAACTTAACACATGCAAGACCCTACACGCCATATACATCATAAAAATTATGTTACTGCGATGTGCCATCTGAAAGCTGAAGGCACAGAAATGGAGAGCAGCACATGGTGGCTTAATTCTAGGGTGCATTTAGACATAGAGTGTCATTAACCAGGCACACTTCCTCAAAAGGGCACGACTAGCACTCTTGGCCAGACATCCATCAGCACTTCCTGGAAACTAGCTGGGGTTTACACAGGGCTTATAACGAGAAAATAGACAATCAGTTTTGCTCCCCTGAAGCCTAACACGAAGACGTGCTCACAAAAAAAACCCTAAAAACTCCTTGAAAGTATCAAGCAGAACAGTTTAAACGTCTAGCAGTTGAGTTGCAGACAACACACTTCAAAGGCTGTGAAACAGCAAGTGGCAGTTATTAACATAACAGGACCAACGTGATTTTTAGATTCAGTGAATCTGAAAATATCATTAGTCCAAAAATCAGATTTGGATGAAGCAAACTAGTCCAGCCTACTGTTTCAAAAAGCCTCAAAACAGCTTTAAGGACAAATATTGTGGGTTTTTTTTTTTTTTTTCCTGAAGACTTGGGGGAGTCAGGGGAGAACCACAACTGCTCTCTAGGCTTACAATTCAGTTACAAATTTCTCAACTTTTGACAGCTTGCTCCATGTGTTTTTCCACAATGTTATTTGTTAAGTTTTTGCCAAGGCATTTGGGCCTTTGGTATTGGCTACTCAAATTGCCAAGATGGATCCTATGAGAACACAGATTCACTATAAAGCAATTCATAAGAACACAGTACAGAAGGAACAACTACTTCCTACTGTTGCACAGCAAACTTAGTTACTAAGCAGTTGAGAGTCCATTTTTATTATTTCTTATTTGGGTACTAAAAGACCTATTGCCAATTTCCAAGAGCTGGAACAACCGATTTTTTCTAGTTGCAAAGTTTTTAGAAAATACTCTGAAGTTTTTAAAGACAACATGCAATTTAATACAGATTTTCAAGTCCATCAGATACTGCAAAGCTGCCTTCAGACTGAAACTGAAATCACTAAGACAGTCAATAGACTTTAGCCCCACTACTTTGACAAGTCACTAGCTAGAATGTTAAGGAGGCTTTAGATGCTTTATTTTCTCAACCAAAATGGTTCTCATTTAATGAAAAGTTTTAATCCTGGTTTACATAAAGAACACCTAGCAAAACAGCAGAGGCTGCCTCGTTGTTACACTGCCTTATAGAACCCTGGGGTTCCAGCAACTCATATCCAAGGTAATCTCTGCTTTTGCCACCAAAAGGTTTTAGCTTAAATCTCCATGGGTAGAGCACTAATTATTTCTATCGGTGTCCTTTAGCTTGCTGAGACAAAAAATTGTTTTGCAGTCAACATCCTTTGCTTGTTCAGACCTTGCGTTTGTGACTTCAAGGTCATAAACTCAGTATGCTTGACTGGACAAGCGCGAATGAACTACAGGGCTAGTACACAGACAAACCTTTTCCTAAGGATCACGGACAAGTCTTCACAAGCCAGAGCACCTATGACCTTCCCCAGAAGTCTGAGATCAGGACCTGTCCGGAGTTTCATCTGTGTGTGCTTTTACCGAAAACAGCTTCTAAGTGTTTTTGCCTGTTGAGCAGTTCAGCAGAGCATCGGGGGAGCACTTCCTATAGCCTTAGGGATTACCACAGAATTGTTCCAAACTGTTGCCAGACAACACACAAAAAAACCCATTAAGTATTTCTTGAATTTTTTTCCATTGTTCGCTTCATGAATATATGTTGCATGTCTGTTTTACACAAAACTCTAGCTTTTATACTACTACCTATCAACAAAAACACACAACAGGAACTACAGAAACAGTATGAGTGCAAGAACAGAAGTCAAACTCAGAGTAATAACTAGTTAAGTTTTCTTTGCACAAAACTGCGAGGTGTTTTTTTGAAATATCTAAACATACTATGAGCATCATACAATGAGCACATTCATGAAAGAGGGAACCAAATCAAAGCAATCGTAGGTAGTTAAAACCTGAAAAAAAATGGTCAAGAATTTCAAGCACTCACTTTTCACTTATGCATTCAAAATCTAACATATAAACGTGCAATCCAAAATTATGCCAATTATAGTCATAATTCAACCATATGCTAACTTAAATGGATTACCAAAGTCTTAATATACAGCTTTTTTAATTGCAAGTATGAAGAAATCATTTGGAGTCATATACAGACAACACCGATTATTCCAAACGTACTTCATATTTCTTTTTCATCATACATGCCCTGCACTTTTTGTGCATCTTAGACACAAGTCAAGCTGAGTGAAAGAGTAAGAAATTCTTTTTCAGTCTCTTACATCTCACACCAAAATATGAATTGCCTGGAGTCCGCTCTCCTGCTACCTTTTACCACTCTGGATGGGGCCTCTCCCAAGTACTTTCAACATACATTAACTCATAGTTGACAGCCTTTTGAAAGAAGAAACTTTGATGTGAAACATCAGGACAAAGCAATAAACTTATAGATGTCTTGAAATAAAATAGTAGAAATATATTCAAAGCAACTATCTGACTTGATCATATGAAACATTAAGGCAGAAAAAGGCGCATGGTTCTGCCTTCTCAGGTAAAGCTAAATGGTTTTAGATGAACTTACTTAGCTAACACAGGTAAAAATGCTTTTAAGATGCAAACTTTCACACCATGAACATGGTATCAAGAATTCCATTAAAAATATTCCTGACAACAAGCATCTGACAAACAACATTCATAGTTTTTTCTGGAACAAAACATCACCATCTGATTTATGACACAGCTCTGAGATGGAAGAGGTGAAAGTGATGAGATACTTTTTTTTTTTGTTTTGAGGGATTTGTTTTGTTTTTAAATACAAGACACCCTTTTCCTTAGCTGCCTTACTGAAGGCGACTGCAAGCACTTAGGCCAAGTAAAGCACAAAATTTCATCTACTCTATTTCAGCCCTGCAGTTTTTATATTTTTCATCAAAACAATTTTGAACTATGAACAAGTTGTACGGTCCTTCCACTGCTTACTGAACTACCATGGCAGCATCATCACCTCAGAGATAAAGCCTGACAGCACTATTCCTTTCCTGCACAGTGAGGTGGGACTGCTCCCAGTCCCCTGGGATACAAAACTAGATCTGTTGTTTTTCTATCAGGTGATGACCCTCCTCAAACTGAACTGCTTTTACTCAGCAGAAATCTGGAGTCCAGCAACTGAAACGTCTCGACAGTGTCTTCTTTCATTTTAATCTGTCAGTTAGACACTCCATTTCTTTTGCTGCTTGCTGAGGAAAGGGAGAGGAATAAGAAGAGTAACTGTCCATCCTGCTGAAACGGCCTACCGCTGTCCTCACGACTGGCACCAACAGACTGTCTGCTGCAGGGACACCTGCATTATTACTGCAGTGTGCTTCTGATGGCGAGACAGGTGCTGAGGCATTCACATGAAAACTCCCTCTCCTCCTCCATCACTGGTAATACGGAACAAAGGACAGAGCTATCTGTCGCTACAATGCACTTGTTCTTGAGAACCTGTAAGAGCTTCAGTTTAATGATTTTTCTTCCCCCTTTTCAAATCTTCATTCCAGACACTTGGCACACCACCATATTAAGCTAATTTGTGTGTTAACTAGTACTTAGCTACAGTTATTCTTGCCACACAAGTTTAATCGCAATGTTGAACATACCACTACTTCAACTCATTATCTTAAGTTCCCTGCCCTAGTTTTCTATTAATGGGGGGAAACAATACAACTTACCTTTATAATATCAGTAACGGGGTATAAAGACCGCCAAAAAAGCTCAGTGAAACCTCTTCTCTAAAACTTCCTGCCATCATGATTATCAAAGCCTAACTTCAGTCAATACTTGCCTGTTCACAATAGTAGGTTGGACTGGTAAGACTGGAGTACAAACTCCAGCTACTTGGACATAGGTGTACCATTTTTTTAAGCTTAATATTTGATAGAAATAGTCCCATTTTGTCTAGGCTTGAAAAGAACTGAACATTGCAGTAAGCAAAACCTTCTCAGCAATCTGTAACTCACTTAATAGACTGTTGCTGACTGGAATGATCCTGAGATGTGGTCATTTACATCAAAGAAACTGAGGTATGGACACAGTATTTCTTCTGCTGACTCCTGTGGGGCTCTTGCTCCAGTAAAGAGGGAGAAATTATCACTAAGTACACTGAACTTCTAGACTTTCTACCCCTTCCCCACCAGTAATGTAACCTTCCGCTTGAAAGACTAAGTTGACAAACTAACATATTTCTTCTGCTTTAGATGGCTAACCAAGACAACCTACCCAGGTTAAACTTGTGAACAAATCTTAACATCACCTCTTCCTTATGAGCCTTAGGACAGGTCACAGCCATAAATGCTTCCCTTTTGGCTGCAACAGAACAGCTGTTTGGTTCTAGTCTGCTGCAAACTCAAGGAGCCAGTACCCCAAATAGTAAATTACACATTATATCTGTAACAGAGATTGTGCCCATATTGCTGGGAAACAAAAAAGGAAATCACTTCCTGCAAGAGCTCTGTGACATTTGAGGGATATTAAACAGTCTGATCCAATCCAGGCAATTTTTACTACCCTTGATTATGTAACCTGTCAAATCTTCTCAAATAACAACAAAAAAAAAATCTATCATAAACACACAAAAAAAGGGCACGTGATAACCATGAACAGAAAAGATAAAGCAACTGTGAGCTTTCCAGAAACATTCATTCCCCTTGTCACTAAAATCTCCCAATCTAAACTAAACAAAAACCGCAGCCCCCTAAATACTCTCTCCAAGGTAAGCATCGCTTAAGCTACTTAAGTTACTGATAGGGCCACACAGACCTACTACTAGACTGCTCATTAGAGCTGTAAAATGCTTAGAGGGGTTATGTGGCCGCTGACTGTCAGCTGTTTCTCGATCCAGGCTGTACCATTAAGGCTCCTTAAGACTAGTCTTCCAAGTTACATAAATGGCCTTTTGGAGTTTTCCTATCTCTTCTCCTATTGAAGGACAGTTCAAGGATTCAATCTCTCTGGGTAAGCTTGCATTTCAGGCACGTCCTCACCAACACCATCACAGACTCTCTGGGGAATTTCCCCTCATACAACTAGGCCTCCAGTACAGCCAGCTCTGATGGATTTGCTAGAACATAGTGACACAGGGAAAAGCTGCAGGACACTGACCCTTCTAAGTCTCCCCTATCTGAAAAAGCAAGCAGTTCCTTAGAGAACTTAAGGGAATAGTCTTTTCAGTTTTGCCATTTAACTGTATAAAAACTAGGAAGCATGTTAAGTATAACTCTCAATAGAGGAAGCTTGGCAGTCTACCCAAAGAGCACTTCAGTTCACACCTCAGAACAACATGCATGTTACTGAAAAAGGACTAAGCAGCACTGCTGTACACTGTTATGCCCTACTCCTCACTGTCCTACTTTCAAGGGACTAATTTACTCTCGTAAGTCTTGTTTAAGGCAGACAAGCCTTAAGAAGAAAAGGAAAATCCTTCTCTAACAGTTAGTCATGTTCCTTTCCCACTGGACTTGCCTTTTGCCTTGACAATATACTCCAAGGATAAGTTTAATGGACGCATTCTCAACAAAAGCATGTCCAAGCCTAGAATAAAGCACACTGCTACACAGAAAGATCACACACGAACTGATTTATCACCCTGAAGCATCCGCCTCTGAAATGACACCTCAGGAAAAGGTGAGAACTAAACAAACAAAAAAAAATTATCCAGAGCTATTAAAAGCATTGTTTCAATTGTGTTATCTCTGCAAAAGCCTAGCTTGAAATCCCAACCTTAATTTATTATCATTTCCACCAGTAAACTTTAGGGGCCTTGTCTGCATGTTTGCCTCCCGCAGAGCCTTTAAGGAGAAGCATCTTGTGCTTTCTTTTCACAGCTCAATAAGCAGCCATTTCTCCATTGCGCTCTCAGGCTTTGTTGCAACAGATCAAGACCCTTAACTAATCCATTGAGAAGGGAGTTCAGAGTAGCTTAGCACAACTGAAGTGCTTGTGAGAAGCTGGCCACCTTCCTTCTGGAGTATGGTTTTTCCAGTTACTCCTTCCATGTCACCAGCCAGATGCTACTTGCTGTAGTTTGAGTTCAGAACTGCATACACTCACCCATTTCCAACTGAAAAAGTTAACTTGTTATTCTAAGCATTTTGTATCAGCACAGCTGAAAAACAGAAAGAAGACACCAAAGCTTTTATATGGACAAAGATAGCAGA
The DNA here is from genome assembly GCF_028389875.1 of Rhea pennata. Classification (NCBI taxonomy): domain Eukaryota; kingdom Metazoa; phylum Chordata; class Aves; order Rheiformes; family Rheidae; genus Rhea; species Rhea pennata. The sequence goes on from NC_084666.1 coordinate 72,945,000, forward strand.
AAGGAATGTATATACAGAAACAATTCTGTAGTGTCTTGTCTTCACTCAGATTTTGTAACAGCATATTTGTTTAAGTCCATCAACACAATAGCAGTTCTCTCTGACTTGAAAACATGCTTATTTCTTGCAATGAGGACAGACCTCAGATGACCCAAACCGGCTTCAGTGTACTCTATGCCAAGAAAGCTGCTGAACTTAGCAAATTATGCAGATTCAGAGGAGAAAGAGGACAAGCATTTATAGCTATTCATGTCAGTCATAGGAAACACCACTCATCTCTCAGAAGATGAGATTCAAAACACAGCAAACACTTATACCATTCAAAATATTATTTCCAAAAAGAAAGCCTCCACGAACACTTCCACCTACACAAAATATACTACATTTACAAGAATAAGAGGAGGAAAATACTGAGGCTGACAGAGTCCAGTGAAGAGATGCTTCATATTTGCTGTGCTCAGTCTGCCAGCAAATATTCCTCAGCCAGCAGGACTTCAAGCAACTTAGCCTGGTGAGCTTGGCCACATTCCTCCCTGTATGTTCAAGTGACTACAGTTGTGGTAAAGTAGCTACAGTTTCCTTCAGTTTATCCTTTCTGTCTGCTACCTGTAGTCATATGATGAAGTTCTATCTGTGCATTTCCTAAGTCTGTTATTAAAACCCAACTTAAGCTCAAACCAATAGAGGGCAGCTTTAGATTTACATGCTCATTTATGCTGCAAAGTATCAACTCTACCATGCAGATTATAATAAACACATAGAGCAAGACCTCCACATCCTGAAACTTCTGAAGTGCAGACAAGGCATGACAACAAAAGCAAAATGCTTTAATAGTATGAGAAGGCAAGCAACCCATGCCTATCCACATATTTTCATCCGTAAACACAGATACTGAGACAGAGTGGTCAGATCACAGAAAAGAAGAAATAACAGGAGCACAAATAGAAGGAATAAATAGCTTATATTATGTCACAACAAGTTACTGTTACCATCACAATTAAACCTCACATCTCCCGATTCCTAATGCATCGCTTTACTAAAATGTCATACCTCCCATCTCCATAAAACTTGCCTTCCAAAGATCAAAAGTAATAGCTCTGCTTCTTCAGTACAAGGCTCTCCTGACAGCATTTCTGGAAATCCCCACCCCGATCACTGCACATCCTGCAAGAGCAGCTGTTCTCAACGCCACAGCGGTGATGAATACCGCACATTCTTTTCATGGGAAAAGGAACACAAAATGCTACGGGTTCATGAAAGCATGGATCGATTGACCTTTGTGATTCCAGCGGACACTTAAAAGGCTCCACGTACCATGCCAATTTACCTGAGCTGTATTACTGAATTTGCAGTAGGCAGGGATGCACACACATACAATGCTTAAGAGATTTCCACTTCCTCACCGCAAAGTTGCTCACTTATTATCAGGAAAACTAAGGATAATGATTTTCCCTGCTGTGTGGACAACTCCAGTTTTACTTCTGTAATGGCACCCTGAAGTTCCTCATGTCTAAGAGCTACCAGTCTTGGAAGACAGTTTTCCTCAACACCACCAGCTTGGGGGGGAGTACAGTGAAGTAGTATAGTAAGACTGCCTGTGCAAGAAGGGCTCAAAGTAGCTCTACGCATTCGGGGCTTGAGGGTACAGTTGCTTTTTCCTGACTTTTCAGAGCTGTGCATGTTGCAGAAACCCCGAAATATTTACTTGAGCACCAGAGTTAAAGTGCTTAGGGCTTATCTGAACATGGAATTTTAACTTCACGTTTAGGTTACGCTAGCTGTTAAAAAACATAATAGAAGCCTGCGTCAAATATATTGGTATAACAGTATACCCATCCAACCATTAGATATTTTCTTTACTGGAACACTTACACTAATGAAGGTGCATAGAGAAAGCTACACTTCTCGGTTGTACCTATCAAGTAGTGAAGAGGAAAGTGTTAAGTTTTCCCCAAAAGCATCCTACTTTCTTTTTAATAGAAGCATATGGGAAAGTTGGCATAAAGCTTCCGTAATATCAGCCAAGTTTAAATTTTCCATTTAAAGGATAACACACCAACCTTGGGGCAGTAAAATTCAATTTTGTGGTAGCAGCACAGCAGGCTGAAGAGAAGAGAGTACAGGAAACCAAGTGTGCCAGAGGTGGTCTTCACCTCAGGAGAGGTACACATCCCACTGCCTGAGACCCACAGGCTCACTCAGAAGTCTAATGAAGTCTAATAGCACTAAAGATAGTCAGGGCTAAGGAAGGAATGCAGTTAAATGCCACAAGAAAGGTTGGTGCACAACCCCTCTCCCCCCAGTCTGTCCCTATGTATGGCAGAAGGCTGCCTCTTCGCTTGTGCTAAGAAAAATGAAGATCTACTTCAAAGCAACAGACAAGTCAAGGGCAGAAATCCATCTCCCCTAGCACAGCAAGAAAAGCGAAGCAGTTTGCCTCCCACTGCAGTCTGCCTGTGTTGCACGTTATGCACAGCCTATACTCCTTCCAGAACTATTTCCTCTTTTGAGGCATTACCAGGGAATAAAAGCTGTGGGAAAATTCCAAGTCAACAACAAATTTTAGGTAAACAGTATTTTCAGTGCTCTCAACAAATGAATGATGCTAAGCAGCACTAGCTCTCCTGTTTACTTAAGCTGTATATTTCTTCTTGTTCTCATAAAAAAAAAAAATACACTCTCAAGAAGGTTAATTCAGCTCACTCTTGCACAAGATACTGACACCTGGATTTCAGGTACCAGACCCACAATCACTAGCAGTAAATGCAAACTCAGTCTACCTTGGAGAGCAGGCAAAAACAGAGAGTGATCAGAACTGTACCGCGCAACACTAGCTTTTTGAAACAGAAATAGTTTTAGGCTGCCCACATGTTTTCTTACGCAAATTTGGCAAGGAATCATTCTCTTCAGTAAGTAGTTTTCATCAGCTGTTCTTCACAATATAGCATGCAAGTACTCAGCAATGAAAGATGAAGTAGCAGAAGGGAATGAGGACATGAGGAGGAGGGAGAGGACAAATGCACAAACAGCTATTCTGTTTCAGCCCAACTCAGAATTCCCTTTGGCATGAATGAAACGCTGTGTGTGTGTGCATATCAATGCAATATCAACTTGGGTGCTGGGATTTAAAACAAAACTCTCAAACACTAGAACAGTTTCCTTCAAGTAATGAAACTGTGTAGCTTACCTTAGTCATAGCTCTTACTTCACACTACCAAAGTGATTACAGCATCTATTTGCTATACATGGTTTGGTAGAAGAATCAGCAGATTCTGTCCTTGGTGTCATGATTTTAAAGCAGCATGCTATTATGGGGACTAAGAGAAAGAAGAAACCAAATGCATGCCTAAAACCCACGTTTCTTGATGCTAGATAGCTACCCCTTAAGCCAAGTCACACAACTTTAAGCAACCAACAGACAAAAAACAAGGATGTCACCACACACAGAAATAAGAAAAACGATGCAAGACAAGGAAAGAGATAGTTATCAGCAGAAGGGCAAAATCTGCAAATATGTTTCTTTACTAACATAAGCAATTGAGACATGCTAGAGAGAAAAACTAAATCAGCTGCATTTCATTTCCAACATCCCAAATCTTTTGATGTAATTGCCACTGTTTAGTACCTACAGGTTCCATTACCATTCCCTCCTACCCTAACTTCCAAGTTACTAAACAGCAAAGAAATCAGCCATGCTACTATTTTTTGAAATTCACTATCACAGCACGCTAGAAGATAGACTGCAAACTGGCTCCTTAAGAACACTGCTTTGTTTAAGGTAAGATCAGGGAAAAGTGTTTATCTTGAGCAAGTTAAATCCTACATGCCTTTCAATTATACAGCACTCCACACAAATCCAATTTTCTTCTGAGCAAACGACAATTAAGAATTGGCTGCCGCATTGCCTTTAAAACGCCTGGAGTGAGCATCCTATTTAAACCCCTCAGGATCAGAGAGCAAAAACTAGAATCCTCTACAGGATATCTACCCTTTTATATGAAATTAGCCTGCTTAAGTCTCCATTCAATATCTGATCATGAAGTATGAACAATTCAAAATATTACATAGAGATATTAATGAAGTTAAAAATAGTTTGGAAAGAATTTGACTAGTCAGGTCAGGAGCTTTGAAACTGCTTAAAATCATTCCATTTAAAATCAATATTCATTCTTGTCTTACCAAATAAGATGGAGCAATAGTACAGAACTGCCCCAAACAACAGACCAAATTTACAAACATAAAAACTGAGCACAAACAGAAAAGTGCAGTCTGACTACTGACATATAAACCTTTTTTCCTCTTCTTTTTTTAGCATTTACCATTAAAGATACCGGTCCTTTTGCAATAAAAGGACTGGTATGGCCTGGTTTGCCAATCTTCTGTTCTGATGAGAAGCGAGGGGATAAAGCTACAATAGGAGACAGTTGAGTTCAGTATCTGATGAGAATCTGCATTGTTACTGTCTGGGGAATTGAGCATCAAATGGAATTATTTCTAATACTTTCGACTTATTTGGTAAAAAATTCTGACAGGCTTAATTAATACTCAGTTGTTCTTTCAATACAAATACTGTTAAGCACATCTAATAAATGAATTACAACTTGTTTTGCTGTACTTAACATACTTAGTTGAAAGCTTCTCCACATTGAGCAAACATGGGCTCTCATATCTGGTAAATTAACAGACTTACGAAGGTAGCACAGGAAACGTGCAAGTATTTGACTAAAACCAAGTACATACATGCTTTTTCCTTATCAAAAAGTAGTCTTAAATCAAGGCTTAGGGGGACGAGGGAGTACAGCAATTTTAAGTGGAGTCCTCTCTCGTCAGTGTTTAATACAGCATTCTAGTTTTTAAAAAAATCATGCACCAAGTTCCTAAAAATCGCTGTCTCGAGTTTCATTTCTATCCTCTCCTTAATATTCCTGATCATATCTGTTCCATGAAGATACATTAGCATATTTTTTCAATGTTTATATGAGCATAAATGCAGTATCAGCTTCTCAGTACAATATGTATCATTGATCAAGTCTCTTCTCCTTCCCTCCCATCCTCCTCCTGAACACACACCACATTCAGCTATATTCAGATCACAGATAAAGCTGTTAGTACAAAGCTCATTTTCTGATTACAAACTTATCCACAATGAGGAACAGGAACAAAACATTTTTTTTTTTCATAAAACAGATGTATAAGATGATCACATCTGATACCTGTTAACAGGAATACTGCTGCTTCAAGTGCAATCAGACTGAAGAAACTCTGCAAGAACTACACAGAATGGCTGATTTCATAACTATAAGGACCACATGGCAAAAAATGAGTATTCGTACTAGCCAGTTACCCACACTTTCTCCTCCCACGGTTTTGATGCTGAGGCAATGTAACAGGTTGTTTTGACTGTGGGTTCCAATTCTACAGCATGTGACTTTCTATCAGCAGACACAGCAAGCAAATTCCAGCAAGGCGAAGACCTGAAGAGATCAAATGCCCACACAGGACAAAAGGGACAAGCACCTTAGCCACGAGAAGAACCTTCTTATATATTTCCACAGAATTTTTAAGACCACACGTATGTCAAAATAAATTTCTAGTAAGCTCACTTGTTTAAGTCCATCTTGATTCTTTATTTTCTTAAAAATATGAAGAAAAACATGGTCAGGTTTGAACAAGTGAATACAAAAAAAAACAAAGAAAAATCTGAGTTGAAAGAGAACTTTGAAGATCATCTGGTCCTACCTGTTGATGAGGGCAAGGTTCTTAGGTGAAGTTATCCCAACTACCAATTCACTTGCCAGCAGACAGCAGCTTAACAATGTTGACCTTTCTTCCAAGAACAGTCTCAAAAGTACAAAAGTTATTACTGCGTTAATGTTTCCTACATAACAACTGTGTTTCCTGATTTTTGTACAATGAAAGAACAAAGCGTTACTGAAGATAAAGCAAGAAAATGTTAACAAGAATGGTACCATCAAGCCTATTTTCTCCTGCGAGTCAAGCAAAAGCAACTGAAGACTTGAAGCAAACAATAAGCCATCAGCTTTTATTTCTTCCTTGTCAGGTAAGTGAACCCAGCTCCGGTAGCGGAAAGATTAACACCTTGCCCTGCCAAAACACACCAAGTTAATTAGAAGGGATAATTTAACAGAAATCAAATTTAGGACCTGCTTTTCTAGAAGACTCAGAGTACAAGCTCATTACAAGCTTTTTGTTTCAAGTAATAAGCAAATGGACAGAGGAAGTAGTATTAGGGGGAAGGTAGTTTGAAGGGGAGGGAAATCAGATTCCTATGTTTTGTTTGAAAGCACTAGACAAAAAGAGCCCTTGATAATCAGCCAGGCAGCTTAACTCTAGCTTTCCACTGCCCTTCATGAAGCTGCAAGCACACCCAAGTTAGCAGGGCCTTAGTGACTGCCATCACTACTATTCAGTCAAACTGACACAATTCTGTCAATTCTACACAGCCACAAAAAACAAGGTGGCAGCACAAGGATTTTTAAATATGTGAACTAGTTGCATAGTAGATTAGTAAGCTGTAAAAAAGTAACTCTTCCAGCAGGCTCAAGAAGAATTCAGAAACAGACCTTTCTTCTCCAGCTGTACTGCCTTTTTTTTTTTTTTTTTTTTTTTTTTTTTGGGGGGGCGGGGGGGTTGTAAATAACACCTACTAGCCAAACAAGGATATGGCACAAATTCTAGCATCCTAGCCTTCCTTGTTACATCCCAGTAAAAAGTTCAGTTCTACTTCAGAGTATCAAACTGCATGACTTAACAGTATTGTGGCAGGCAAAAGTCCAAGTCTCAACATATTTAAAGTATTCCACATTGCATTCTTACTGCCTTGCTTTGGTATTCAAAGCTTTTAAACATGGAGGTCAGGGGGGATACATCATAGTCTTTAACTGGAGGGTCCTTTCATGTGCATTAATTGAAAGTTTCTAGAACTCAGCCATAGAACTCCTACTAGCCTGGAGCCACACAGGAACGTAAGTTTCCAGTATTAATCACCATGGGTTGGAACTATACATGGCCCAAACAATCTTCCCGTTTCATCACGGCATTATTATAGCAGTGCTCCAAATTATCTGAAAACAATGTAAGTAATGGTTGTTTTGGTAGAGAATATATAAACTATGCAAAAAAACACTAGCAAATACTGGAGCACACTACTATGCACTGGTGACTTCATAGAGAAAAATATTTTATAAAGAGCAAAACAGGTAAACAGAGAACGTGACAAACAAATTAGGAGAGGTAAAAAAAAGCAGGGAAAGGATCAACTTGTTTGAGAGCTGGACAGTGGGAAAAACACTAATGCTCAAAATAAAAACACTGTAGTAAAACCATGACTTTAATCTTCAGACCAGAAGACTGCACGGTTTATAAATATTAACAGCCCCAGCCAGTTGTAAAAGAAAAACTTGCACTGCAGAGGACTCCCTGGTCACCAGATGTGCAGCATATGCATTACCTTCCCATTCAACATTAAATGATTCCCTTGCTTTCCCTTTATTTATTATTTCATTGAGCACCGATGCACTCAAGGAGGCATCCATTTCCCACTCTACATAAAGCTTTTGGTCACCATGAAAGCTGTGCTCCACTGTCCACAATGGGCTTTACTATCCAAGATACAACGGATCATCCTTTTATACCACCTTGCCTATAGTAAATCTCAGCAACACTTACAAAGCAACCAACTGAAAAAAAGCTCTTGTCACTTAAACTGCACACTGACAAAGAGGTATTGCCAAGATACTTATACCAGAACTAAATGAAGAAAAGCTAACTGCAGATTAACCCCATGGTATTTTCACTGTATTCAAATGTATTCCGGCATGGAGTTTTCAATACCAGAAAAAAGTAACGGCTGGGACACTATCTTCAGCTGGCAGAAGCAAAGCCAGCTGAAGTTCTGCACATACACCATCCTCAAAGAAAGTGGTCTTAAAGTGCACTGCAACTAAGACCCTGAATGAAATGCTGCAGGCCTGGAGCCACACTTTACTCACCAGCCAGTTATTTCAGTTTTATGCTCAGATAGGAAAGAAGAACTGTCAGGGAAGACCATTTCTAGTACAGCCCTGCAACTTCAGAAGTGAGATAAGCAAATGGACAGTGTCCTTTTACCAATCCTCTTCCCCGCAGAAGTCATCTTCGCACTAGGAGAAGCTTGAACATTTTAAGTAAGAATTATCTGATTACTATCTACCATTTTAACTCTCCCAAAGAGTCATTTTTGCTCCACAATCACATATTCACTCCTTGCAACAAGGATCTCTAACACCAACAGAACCTTTGTCTCAACGCAGACTCATCAACAAAATTAGCAAGCTATAGAAAAGCCTTCCCCCACCCGTTTTAAACTGTAAGAAACAAGGAAGTCAAAAAAAAAAAAAAATCATGTGAAGGTTTTAGAAAGAGGTATGGACTGATCCTTTGAAATTCAGCCAACTACTAAGTAGTACAAACTGTCTAATGAGGTAGAGCCCAGACTTGGATACTGCTGCCTAAGCAAAAGCGATGCTTTCAATCTTCATATTGCCGCCTTAAGAAACATCAGAAAACATCTCATAGAGAAAGAAAAAAAAAAACTAAAAAAGAGAAAAACCCACAGGTGATCAATACAATTCAAGCAGGAAAAGCTGCAGCAAAAACAATTTTCAGGAGAACCAAGTATGACTGCTGGATCCCTAACAAGAACTCTAAACAGCTATATATCTCTCTAATGCGCTGTGAACAACTGCTGCTACCAGAGTATTTTAGAGATTCATTAACAATCAATTCAATTATAGTTTACACTCAACTGAAGACAGACAAGCTATACAGTAAGTTGCTTTAAGTAGTTTTTACTTGCATACAATTGGTCTCATGACCAGAAAAACAATGTACGATGACGTTATCAAAGAAAAGTCACTGCATCCTAACCTGAGAAGCAGGATTTAACTGCTTATTTCAGGCGACCTCAAAATAATGCTGTATAGACAATTCATTTGCTAATTGCCTCCCCAAATATTTAATCACTTTAATATCAAGTATTTTATTTAGCTGAGGTAGTAGAGGTGGCCACAACAATTATAGATAAAGTATATTTAAAACATAACTTCCAGAATTCAGTAAGACAAGTGAAGTATCAAAATGTTTGTCTGATGGCAGAGAGCCCAGTTCACTCTGGCATTCCTAGCTCACCACAGAAATCTAGCCACATGGGCAGGTACTGGTAGAAATGTCTTGTCCAGACAGCTGCATCAGTCCCTTAAGGGGAAACTGAGCCATTGTGTCTTTACTGATGCAATGAGCAAGATTTTATGCCAAAGAGCAACAAGAGCAGGATTGTTCAGAAAAAAAATCTAAATGTCAAGTATCACTGAAAGCACTCTATTTTAAATTTTGACAGCAGCTAATAAGGTAACAGCTTATCATTGCAATGAAAAAATACACGCAAATATTTTGAGAAGTTACCTGGCAATGAAATGACATTTTAGAAACCCGGAAACAGCACGACAAAAAAGAAATCAGCTTGAACTATTATAGCTACTTCCTCACAGATCCATGCCACTTCGCAGAGGAGTGTCGCTTTAAGATTTCCAAGTGGTGCCAGCATAAGTTGGCCAAAACAGCAGTGTTTTCAACTTTCACCCCCCAGAAGGCAAAAGGTCAGTTATTTTGTGAAGCAGGATTATTTCTGCAAGAGGAGCAAAGGCAGGGCATGAATACTGAAGGAGACTGATAACTAAGGGGTAGGAATTACACAGGCCTAGCGAACTGCGATCAAGTAACTCTTATTTTTCGGCAGGGAGGTTCCCGCTATGACACCAGGCACTCCGCAGCGCGGCTGGAGGGTCCAGCCACCTCCCCGCAAGGCCAGCTCCCAAGAGCTGGCTTCTCCCCTCCAAGCGCGGAGGGCCGGCGCTGCCACAGCGTGCCGGGAGGAAACCGGACGGCCACCCACAGCCCGTGCCGGTACCGCTACCCCGTGCCGCCTCCACCCGCCGAGCTTCGGGGGGGCATCGAGGCGCTTCCCGCCCCCGGGGCCCGGCCCGCCGCCCCGCTTTGTTCGGCGGCCGCCACCCGCCCGCCCGGCCCCTACCTCCAGGATGTCCTCCAGGACGTAGGCGTCCATGGCGGCGGCTGCCCGCTCCGCGCCTCACCGCGCCGCCGTCGCCATCCCCCTGGGCGCCACCCGCGCCGAGCCGCGCCGCGCCGCGCCGAGCCGAGCCGCGGCGGCCGGCGGCCGGCACGCTGCGCTCCGCGCCGCCTCGCTCCCCCCCCCGCCGCCCGCACGGGAACAGGAAATGGACGGTTCCACCCCGCGCGCGCCCGGCGCCTACCACCGCGCGGGGGGGGGGGGGAGCGGGGAAGGAGGGACGCGGCGCCCCGCCGGCAGCGCCCCGCGCTCGCAGCTCGCACCGACCCCTCGCTGCTTGGGGAATAAACGGATGGCTAGATAAAACCAAAATACGGGGGCAAAAACAAGGGGAAAAAAAAAAAAAAAAAGAGAGAGAGACACACACGCACCCGGGGCGGGGGTCACATTCAAATGTTTTTCCTGCCCTTTTCTTCTTCCTTTTTCCCTCCCTTGTTTAAATGGATTCCTTTTCCCAACCCCATAGTTCAGCAGTTCCCGGGTTTGCACGCACACACACGCACGCGCACACACCTGCCTTTGCAACCCGCGCAGCCTGCACCCCTGGGCAAAACACGCCAGGCCTACCTGAGATCATCCCTGAAAAAACAGGAAAAACCCCACACCACACGCCCATGCTCTCCTCCCTCTTTTTCTTCTGGAGCTTCAGAGGGTTTCTAAGGTCTCCACAAATTCACTCCGACAAAGAAGCAGCGAGCAGTGGCCCTGCGGGTGGGGGAGCTCCAAGCGCCCCTGGCAGCAGGGACCTGCTTTCTTCCCCCAGGCACCCAGGCCTTGCAGCTCTCGCTACACTGAGAGGCTCTGAGGAGCCATTCAAGTGCACATCAGTAATGCTGGGGCTGCTTTAAGGTCTGTCATTTTGTTTCCAGCCCCTAAAAGCTTACAAATGCACTTCAAGCGGCTTTCCTTTAGTTCATTCACTACCATGCTGTCCTATTCACTCTTAGTGGCAAACGACAAGAAAACAACTTGTACTAAGAAGGTCTACGGCATAGCCTCTGTCCTCTTCTGTTCTGCAATTCGCCTACCCGCCACAGCAAACCCTCCTAAAACAGACTAACCTGTCCTAACTGCTGAAGCATCAAATACCACATATCCATCCACCCTATCCTCTTCTTCCTTCGCTTGACAGGAATGCTGACTGGGAGGTATTCTAGAAACAGCTGGAATAATAGAGGTGGGATGACCATAAAGAGGAAAACTGAACAGCTTTCAAGAAACTAGGTATCTCCTCATGGGGCACAAGGGGAACTACTCGTCTCTAACAGGCCAGCTCCACCAGAGTGAGCCACCGACGAGCTAAGCAAGGTTTCCCACACGCCCCTGCAAGTGACGGCACCAAGCTTCAGCTCATTCACTGCAGAGGCCAAGCAGCAGCAGAGACGCTTCTGACTCGCAGCAGTAAGAAACTCAGCTGTGGGCTGAGAAAGAGCGTCTCACCCAAGGCACGATGGAGAAGCAACAGCAGTAGACAGGTAAGACTGACCCCCTTCCTCCCCCCCCCCCCCCACTTCTCCCTTGCTTTAGCCAAAACATATAGTAACTATTTCCACAAAGGAAATGCAAATACCACAGTTTTTTAAAGCTCTGAGGGATGGTGGTATCTATTCTGCATTTAACAGGTCAAAGTCACTAATTTCTATTCTGCAATGCCTGTTCTAAAAACTAAATCAAAATCCATATTGGAAATTGTTAGAGTTCATTCATATCTGCAAGTCTTAATTCTCTAGTTTAAACAAATACAGCACAATAAATCCTGTCAGTCCCAGAAAAACCACTCCTCTTGTGCTCCAAGTGACAAGGATCTAATGGCCAAAAATAATCAGGTTCATATTTTGAAGAAAAACACTAGTAAAAACAACACCGTATTTAAAAATGGTCTTTTTCAAAACATGATCTAGTTTTAACAAGTACACTCTCAACAGTAAGAATCTTCTCACCAAGCTTCAGCTAGCTGACCAGATGTCACTTCCACTCCTGAGGTCCCCAAGAGACTTTTCTAGTTGATCACTAAGTTTGGGCACAGCTATGCTCTCCTGCTAGAGTCTTTAATTCTACATGTAAAGAAAGGGGAAACGTACTCTACTCAAATATCAGAAAACCCCTTATTTTACAGGAACCCTCTACTTGCTCATGTGCTTCACACCATTTTTCTACATAATGGAATATGTCAGATTTTACAGTTTTGTCTAGAATTTATTCAAGGAGTACCTGTAAGGTCTGTTCATCTTTGACACTGCAGAACTTATGCCTTGAGCCTGGTTTTTGAATTTAATACATCTTACCTAATTCACATCACTCAAGGCAGAAGAATTCTTCCATTATGCAACAAATACCTTACTGAACTCGTGCTTACTGTTTGCCTGTTTTACTGGCCAAGCTTTCTTTCCAAAGCACTATTCTAGAACAGGTAACCAACAAATCCACTCCATTAATATCTTGTCTGCTATTCAGCTAGCCTTAAAAAAAAAAAAAGTTCTTTAAAATATGTTAAAGAAAAAAAAAAATCTAATGACTAACCCTTACAGAAGGATAACTGAAAGGACCAACATTCCCAACATCCTCTGTAGATTTCAATTCACTGAAGTTTTACCTAAAATTTGTACTTTCTGCAGAATTCCTTCTAGGAATACATTTAGCATCCTTTTAAACAGGTCAAACTATAAAGGGCATGCAAAGCACAGCAACCCATACCAGTTAGATAATCAAAAACACTCAGATAAATCTTTGCTGCCTTGAGGAAAATTCATCATACAGACCTCTACGTATCACAGGCTACTTTCTGTAGGAAGCTGTTGTCCATGCAAGGAATCACAGGACAAATCCCATGATTACACCGAAATAGTGCTCTTAGGTCAGGATTTCTGACATTCCTGTCAGGCTCTTGCAGCTGCTCCTGTATATAGGCACCCTGGGAACTGCATGCAAATGTTAACCCAAGTACAAAGCTAGCCCTACCAACTTGAAGGAGTCTTTTAAAAAAAACCTCCCACATGACAATGGCTTTATCTCAATAATTATTCAATCTTCCAAGCATCAAAAAGAATGAACTAATACCTTAGCATAACCTTAAAAAAAAAATGAACATAGCTAAGATTTTTTTGCTTTAAACATGACAACACTGAGCATATTTTTAAATGGAAAGAGAATGTAACACAGCAACAAAAAAAGTTGTCTGTTCTGCACAAAAGGAAATTGAATAGCACACACCACCTTTGTCATTTTTATGAAAAGTGCCAGGTTCCTAGGAAAGGGAGAAACAAGCTCATCTCAAGAGCTGAACTTTTTCCAGTTCCCTTTGGAGGATGACAGTTCTCTGAAGAAGGAGAACAGAACTTTGCCAAGTTACTTAAGTCCCTTGCCACTTGATTAAAGCACCTATCAGCACTTTAACACATACATAAACTAAATACATCCATTAAAAATTACTCTGCTTCTTATTATTTTTACATTGTATGCCAGTGTATTTAGGGATTATACCAAACACAAGCATACTGTGCAACTTCACTTACAAGAACATAACTGAAACCACATCCCAGAGCTTCTCAAGCTATGCTACAGCAAAACACTAGCAGGAGCACAGTTTTCTGTGGGGGTGAGGAAGGTGATGAAGAGGGTGGAAAACAAGCTAAATATGCAACTGAAATCAAGTTACATTCAGCATTCATTTGCTTCCTCACTCAAAATCCTGCCTCTGCATTCCCTGTTGTGTTCTTGTTCCTCCACATCCTCTACCGGAGCACCACATCACCCATTCCCTGAAGACCCCTTTTCAGGCTTCACAAGAGGCATTCTTTTTAAAAGAACATTGCTTAACTTAGCAATTTAAACTCATCTACAGTATGGAATATCAAATTCCAGAAAATTCATTCCCAAAACTTCCAACTCCTCACTGCCCTGAGATCTTCAGTACAACATTAAGGTTTTCAGGCAGACTTCCATTCTGTTCCTGCAAGAATACAGAGACATCCAGAAAGAAGTAGAGACTACTTTGAAGTCTGCAATTTGTTTCATTCATATTTAAATCATATGATTTGGAGTTTTAAACACAGGCTAGGAAGATATATCTTCAAGTTTTGCAAAGATGAACACAGGTCCTTTTATTCTTAGTTTTCATGTCCAGCCCTATAATTTGAATTATCTGTTTTTAAGGATAGCAAATGCCTTCTTTTAAGACATCCAGATTGCTTTTATTCGAAAGACACCTGCCTTTATTTTCTCTTACTAGGAAGGGTATGATTTAGTCTGTTCAACTACTACTACCCGTTAAGAATTAGGAAAAAAAAAATCCCCCAAACCTGTGCCCGAAAAAACTGCCTTTCCTTCCATCAAACAAGTAGTACCTTAAAGAAAAGCAGCTGTCCAAGCCATGCATATCAATCCTGTTTTCACATTATGGTCTCTTATATTTTAATAACCCTAAAATAGAGAGAAGCCCTTAAGTTCCCCACACAGGAGTCGAAAGACTAAACACTCAGAAGGGCAGCTTAGGGAGACAAACTTCTAACAGCATTGCTTAAAAACACAAGACTCATTTCAAGCTGCACTAAATTGCATTTGACCCAAGTGCATCTTGAGATAGTATTCAACACCAAAAAACAAGGCCGGAGACATGCAAATCAAGGTTGTTTTACTCTATATGTTCAAACAGCAGCAGTACCTAAAGTTGTCTATGTGAAAAGTACATGACTTGACAATCAGGGAAGAATAAAAGCATCTGAAAACGCAGTTGTTTTTCCAGGACAAAGTAGATGGTGGGGCTATGAACACAAAACAGCTAGTAACCAATTTTATATATATATATACGTGTGTGTGTGTGCATGTATATGTATATATAATGTGTGTGTATATATATATACGTGTGTGTGTGTGCATGTATATGTATATATAATGTGTGTGTATATATATATACGTGTGTGTGTGTGCATGTATATGTATATATAATGTGTGTGTATATATATATACGTGTGTGTGTGTGCATGTATATGTATATATAATGTGTGTGTATATATATATACGTGTGTGTGTGTGCATGTATATGTATATATAATGTGTGTGTATATATATATACGTGTGTGTGTGTGCATGTATATGTATATATAATGTGTGTGTATATATATATACGTGTGTGTGTGTGCGTGTATATGTATATATAATGTGTGTGTATATATATATACGTGTGTGTGTGTGTGTGTGTGTGTGTGTGTGAGAGAGAGAGAGAGAGAGTGTGTGTGTGTATATACACATATATATTTTTCCAATATTCCAGTATTCCCTATGCCACTGCTAATTCTGAATTGGCCTCACACAGATTCTGTCACCCTGAAACATAAGCATTTTTACAATTGATCAGACACCCATTCTGGCACCCTGAAACGCAAGCACTTTAACAATTGATCAGACAATTCCCACTCTTATATCACAAAAGCACATTGTTATCTATTTACAGCTGATCAAGCAGTACTGGTCACCAACGGCACCAAAGCATAGAAACACACATTTTCTGTGTTTCCAGAGTCACAGAGCACAGTGTCAAGGTTAGCCTCTTCAAACTGTGTCCCACTCAGATACTAGCACTTTATTTAACAAAACAGATGAGGCACATTCATTACTAAAAACCCACCTAATTGAGACTTGGGGAAAAAAAAAATAGAAGTAGTCTTCATTAAAAGCACAAAATATCTTCAATGTGGTTTTCCTAAGCATTCTCTCCCATAGTAGGCAGACTGTCCTGAAGAGATCACCTTAAACAGAACCTAAAGTTGCTGAGATAGGGTTAAGACAAAAGTAGGGTGGGTCCCCAGCTGAAGTTTCACAACATCCAGATTTTCAACTTAGTTTAGAGCACTAAATGATAAAAATCCTGTCATTGTCACATGAAATACTTTGAAAACTGACTGGCACTTCTAATCCACATGAAAACAGAAGAAATTCACAAAGGGATTCAAAAGCAACAAGGGCCCTCTTCTAACACTGGAAATAAAACTAGTGGTCCAGGATAAGATATATGAGCAGCTCAGTGTATATAGTAGAGAAACACTTGATAGTGCAAGAAACACTCGTGCAGCTTTTTCAACACCTACTTCAAACATTCTG